>NC_087442.1:77761956-78388206 GCF_036321535.1 Camelus dromedarius | reverse complement strand
TATTTGTCTTTCTCTGTCTGACTTACTTCATTTAGTATGATCTCTAGGTCCATTCATGTTGCTGAAAATGGCATTATTTCCTTTTTTGTGGATGATAAGTATGGCTGTGTGTGTGTATACACTACAACTTCTTTATCCAGTCATCTGTCCATGGACATTTAGGTTGCTTCCATGTCTTGTCTATTGTAAATAGTGCTGCTGTGAACATTGGGGTGCACGTATCTTTTCTAATTGGAGTTTCCTCTGGATATACGCCCAGCAGTGGGATTGCTGGATCATAAAGTAAGTCTGTTTTCAGTTTTTAAAGAAATATACATACTGTTTTCCATAATGGCTGCACCAAACTACATTCCCACCAACAGTGTAGGAGGGTTCCCTTTTCTCCACACCTTCTACAGCGTAAGTCATTTGTGGACTTTTTAACAAAAAAGACTTTTGATTAGATTTTTTTGTCGTTCTTAATTAAACCAGTTATAGACACACATTTTCTTACTAAAAAAAAAAAAAAGACATTACAAATGACGGAGAAGTTCCCTTTAACTCACATCCCAAAATTCTCTCTGAAATTTCCTTCACGTTACCCACTAATACCCATTTGCTCTGTCTCCTAGAACTTTGTCCTTGTCAATTCATGTATATATGTTTACAGAAATAGAGAATTGTAATGTTCTTCCCTCACCTTAGACTTGAACCCTTGTTGATCTTTACCAGTAGTGCCTACGTCCAAGACCACTCTGGCCTCCTCTAAATGTAGAATACACACCATTAGTGCATAGTTGTGCTTGGCACACAATAAATGCTCAAGAAATCTTAAAGAACAACTGATGCATGTCGCTGCTAAGGCTTAAGGTCATAGTCAGTCAGATGGTGGGGTTCCCAAAGTCAAAGGTCAGCCAATTAGTGGGGATTATCCCCACCTGGATTAAAAGGTCCTCTGAGTAGATGACTCCGTTGTCAGCTCCATATTCCACAATTTCCAAACAGGGTCACTGAGAGACCATTCCATCCTGCAGGTTGATAGCATTTATTAGCCTTGTGGAAAAGGGCAAACACATCCTATAACTTCTCTGCTTGGCAAGCATCCCATTATGTGAAGCAGCACCCAAGCCTGGAGTGAGACCTAGTGCTGACTTGTTTCTGACGTGATCAAAACGCAGCCACTCAGCTCTGGGTGGGCCGGCCTGCATAAATCTGATTAGCAGCCTTGGCAGCAGCTGCGGTAAAATAAATGCTCTTTCCAGAAGAGCAGGCTTACTCCTTTAGAGGAGCTGCAGTTGGAACGTTAATGCTTCTAGAAAGCCAAGGGTGGGGGCAATGAGGCAGGACCACTGCTCGGGGAGTGGGGCTGGCTTTTACTAGCATTTCCATCACTTCTGAAATGTGCTCAGAGCATAGAGCTCCTCTTTCTTTGGTAGAAATTCTGGGTTGAGAATTAGGATCTTTGCCTAGTCCTAACCATGAATATTAGCCATGAAATGTGGACCATTTAACTTGCTGATGAAATTCCATTTCCTGGATCACCCTATGTAATAATTAACAACCCAGAACTATGAGATAGGTTTGCAGCCAGAGAGTAGACTAGTTTATCACTTCAAGCCTTTGGTACAGAGATATTTTCTGAACCTTGCTAGGTTTAAAAATAAAGGTTAAATAAGAAGGGCTTTTCCATTCAAGCATTTCCTAAGGAACCACTGTGTGCCAGGGATGGGACTAGAAACCCGTGGGGAGATGTAGCAGGGACTTCAGAGGCTTATAAGGAGCTAAACTTGACTTTTCAAATGGAGAAGGAATCGAGTTTAAAAAAGAGAAAAGGAGGATTTAGAAGTTAAATGACTGGAACACAGGAACTCCTTTTCTCCTCCTCTGGCAAGTGCTGAATTTCAACATCGTTAAGCTGAGGGAAGTAACACCACCAGCTGAAATAAATACTTCAAAATAATCCTTAAAATACAATTTTAGGTAGATTGCTATAAGCAAAAGCGATGGATTGACTTTAATGAAGGAAAATTTTTCTAAAACTTAATAACCATCAACCACTAAGTGTTAGCTGCCTACTCAATTTGACATACATGATTTTTCAATAAAGATTTGTTACTGTTATTTTTTTAATTGAAGTATAGTCGATTTACAGTGTTAATTTCTGGTATACAGCAGAGTGTTATATATATTCCTTTTCATACTTGCTTTCATTATAGGCCATTACAAGGTATTGAATATAGTTCCCTGTGCTGATTTTTCGACACATTTTTTTTTAAAAAGCAGTCAATACATATCATATTTTAGATGCTAATGTGTTTTGTCCAAGTGTCTGATACAAAATATCTTAAATATTTCTGTAGTAAATAGTCATTTCTTAAAACTTCCAAGTACACAAATAAAAGTGTTTGAATATAAATATTATAGGTGACAGAAGCTGACCAGAGAAACAAGCCAAAACCTTTACTTTGGAAGGCCTTAAATCTTCTCTGTGAATTGGTAAGTACTTGTGTTTTTTAAGTTCTTACTGCCCGTCTTTAGGTAGAGCAGTTATGAATTAAGGTAAAGGTAGAAATATGCCAGAAAAATGAAACTTCGGCTCATGAATAATATTCAAGTCTTACGATGTTTAATTGACTACATTTAAGTTAATCCTACTGTGAATCTGATTTTAAAAAAAATTTAAAAGCTTTCCTGAGGCTCTCCAGGCTTACCACCTCAGCCATTAATCTCTCCTACTCATTTTTAAATGAGGTTAGCAACCAGATGCTAAAATCCACAAACAGAGAATAAACAGTGAACTGAGAGAACTTGCCCCATTTAGAGTTGTTTCTATGGCATTCCTGTTAAATATGGATAACAAATATAAACAAAAAAACTTTGCAATTCATGGGCACAGATAGGGAGGCATGTTGTTTCTACCCTCCTCTCACTGGATGTGAACCATCATCTTGCTGCTCTGTTGCGAGATGAAGTGCAGTGGGTGTGCAGCCTTGCAGAAAACCTGTAAAAAGCCTGTGAGGCCTTCTTACCCCTATTTTAGTGACTACCTTAGCACACTCAAACTTGGGGATTCTCTCACTTCTGACATTTCTTTTGAGATATTTAAGAACAGACAGATTTTACTATTTTTAAGACAGTATTGATAAAGACCTGCCTGAACCAATCAGGATAAACTAGTTATTTGCAGTTAAAACAAAAAGAAAAACCTCCCAGATCTCGGGCTAAAAACAACAAAGGTTTATAACTCTCTTCAACTACATAGCCAGAAAAAATGTATTGGCTAAAGCAGTACCTGCTGCCTTCAGGCATAGCTGGATCAAGGCAGTCTTGAAGGATTTGCCCTATTGCTTCCCTTAGTTCTGCTTTCCTCTGTGTTGGCCCCAGTCTCCAGCAGCCTCTACCAGCTCCAGGCTGACATCCATATAATTCTAAGTCCAGGGAGAAGGAGGATTTCTTCTCTCCCAGGAAAATCCCCGTGATGCCCACAAAAATTCCAGAAGTCACTCTAACTGGAAAATTTGAGTTGCATACTCATCCCTGAACCAATTACTGGGAAGAGGGAGATGGAAAGGCACTGATCAGCCTGGAGCCCATAGAGGGATGAGCCCCATCCAGTGAGGTGGGCTGACTGTGCAAAAGGACTGGTCACCTCAAATCTAGGTGGAGGGACGTTAGTGCAAGCCCGCACAGCAGTTTCTGTTGTGTGGTCTGAGACTGAGAATGTCGGACTCAGGCCCTGATGGTTTCATGTTATATGACTGGTGACAGTAAGGACCCCTCTGTGCTCTCTTAATGGTTATGAGTGAAGTTTATTCGATTATATTATTAATGCAACAAGTAGATACTGAGTATATACAATACCCCAGAAACTCTGCCACCTTATAGGAATACAAATTCCACTAAAATACAGTCTTTGCCCTCAAAGAGCTTCTGAGAGGCAAGGACATTTAACACAAAACTACGAATTACTGTCCTACATACTCATTTAAAAAGTACTGTGACATTTGTCCTGAAGTTTACTGGTCATTGAACTTTTCTAGATGAATTCCGAATGTCACAAAGCACACTGAAATCTAATTTTCAAAATTTAGTATTTTTCAGGAGAACAATGTTTACGTAAACAGCCAGGTTTTAGGACCTAACGATCAAAGTCTAAAATGTGACTTCCTTGTTTCACTGTCAACCCAGGATTTAAAATGAGACACACAGGTGATCTTGAGAGCAGTTCTTGGTTTTGTTTTTGTTTTTTCCAAGCAAAAAATAATGCCTCAGGGAGATGATTGTCACACACTCTTTGAGAAGATACAGCCAACAATTTGCAGTCCCATCTGCCGCTCAGAACGCTGTAGGACTCTCCAGGGAAGACTGACTTATGCTGAAGGAGGTGGCGCCCGGTAGGTACCGGTGGGGGACGGGAGGCTTCTGTCAGCAGGAGTGAAGAGTGAACCAGCTTCCCTAATAAAAGTGAGTCGTTCCTCCTAAACTGGTAACATCTTCAGATGTCAGAGGAAGTTATATGAAATAGAACAGCGAGGAAAAATCTGTTCATGAGTGAAATTTGCAAGGATCCCTAACATGAACGCAAGTCTGGTGGTGATAGTCTTCTGTCTTTGACCGGAGATTTGTTAGGTGAAAGTAGACATTTAAGATAGAAGAAACTTTTCAAAGCATGGAGAATAGTCTTTATTTTCAGCCAAGAAACATTTCTTGAGCACATAAGATGTGCCCCATGTCACATTAGACAATGTTTAGACACAAAGGAATGTTACACAACACTGGTCCCTGTCTCACTGTCTGTTGGGGAGATAAGGGCACAAACAAATAGTTAGAGCATTAGGTCACTGATGCTGTGACAGGCTTTTACAAGGTGCTGGTGGACAGAGTCGGGTGGAGAAGGAGGGAGACGTCTTGTTTAAGTGGAGGCTTCAAAGATGCATGGTAGCTCACTAAGTTGATGAGGTCAAGGAGGGGCCACGTAGCAGAAAGAAAAGGGAAGTAGAAAAAGTCTGTTATGTGTCGGGGACTTCAGGAGATTTAACGTGGGCAGAGGGAAACCACTAAAGCCTTTTGAACAAAAGACTCATATAATCAAAGCTGTGCCTCTGAAAAATCCTTCTGGCAATGTGCTGGAGGGTTAGACTGGAGAAGGGAAGGGTTTGGAAATAGGTTCACCAGTCTGGAGGCTCCTGCGGGCTTTCAGACCAGACATGAGGAGAGACTGAACTAAGGGCAATGAGGTTGGAGCGATGGGGCCATGATAGCTAGTTGCTAGTAAGTAGAAAGGACAGGACTTGAGGAGGCAATAGTCAGTGCAGACTATCCTTTCAAGAACTTGGGCGATGAAGTCAAAGGGAGGAAAGGAATAGAGAGTGTGCAGAATAAAGCTTTTTTTCCCCCCTTAAGATGGCAGAATTGAGCAGGTATGTGTGTGAGAGCATTGTTCTCAGGAGGTAAGAGAAGGGGATGTCTTCCAGGACAGGAGTACAAAAGATAAAGGTGGCATGGAGACAGACAAATCCTTAGATGGAGTGGTAGAAGGTGAGTGTTAAACAGACTCCTCCTCTGCACATACACGGGCAAAACCAAAATGGCTAATTTTCTCAATGGTGGTGCCGTTACTGAGACTGAAGAGGTCAGCAGAGCAGCGGGGCTTTAGAAGATTATTGAAGGTAAGGCCTTGCGCTCTAAGAAAGGAGACTGACCAGGGACAGATCCAACTGCCATATAGCAGGAAGGCCTCAGCTGCTGTGAGAACAGAGGCCAGTCTCCAAAAGAGGCAGAGCTGAATGATGCTTGAGATCTGTATGGCTGAAAAAATGTTAACAAGCAACTTTGGACCAGGGTATCAAAAGTTCCACAAACGGGCAAGATGGTGACCTGTGAATATTTGTTTGCAATTAAGTTCTGAAGACTCTCTATCACAGCATTGGACTCTCACAGCAGCACCCTCCTTTCTTAGGGTTTCCCCGCCTGCCCCAAGCACCCCAAGTCTCTGAGTCTGTGCAGGTTTGGTGAATAATTAATGTCTCACCAAGACCTGAGGCCCCTGCCTCCCTCAGTGGAAAAGATGTAGATAAACTCAAAAAGCAGCTTACTCTATGGTCTAATGATTAATCTTCCCTGGGCCCTATTTCATTGCAGCTAAGTTAAAAGCTGACCAACTGGACACTTAAACCCTTCTCCCTGGGTGATTAATTACAAAACAAAACCTCCTGACTGGAGGAACAACTAACTCTACTCTCTCGTGGGGGAGTGGAGGTGGTGGGTAAGGGCAGTTTTGCCGGGAGAACTAAAAGATGAAGCTTTGAGTCCACCAACTGCTAAGGCAGCAGAATTGGGCTAATTCACAGAAAAGTTGATAGACACCCACCACCAGCCTTTGCCCTCTCCAACCCTCAGGAGCTGGGTGAGCATAAATTAACCCCTTATTTAACCAGTCAGGTCACCCACAGTGCTGCTGGAGACCCGTCGCTAGAGGCTCTCTGGCCCACCTCACCGTTTGTACACTGCGGAGTTCCTGTCTAGAATTTGCAAGGTTGTGCTTTGTGCAGATGGTGTGGGTGTGAGTCTCACCAGAGACCTCCAGCTTCGTGGCTGAGACAACTCTTTTAAGGTGAGAAGGGAAAGGTGTCACTAACAATAGTGTCGTTCGAGAAATTACCTGAATTCGAGCCATTGTCTGGATATGGGGGGAAATACAGGCTTTAAAAACAGACGGGAACACAGTGATGCCCTAGCCACCTGTGGGCAGGGACTCCAGGCAGGTCCCGAGTTGGTGCACAAAGGCAGCGTCGGGAAGAACACTTCGCTTCCTCTGAACGAAGGCGTCACAGGTGCCGCGCCCAGCCGGGGCTCAGCAATACCGGGGGCTTGGCTTCTTGGGAACAAACCTGACAGATCAACCCTCTTTCTAAAGGGTTAACTCGTCGTCTCCGTGAGCTCCGTGCGGGAGTTTGCAGCCTTGGGCACCTTTTCGTGACTCACTCTTTACAAATGTAAATGCACGAGCTCGCGGGAGGTCTGGACCAGCCCCCTCGCCCGGAGACCTGAACACCTACCTCCGAGACCAGCCCCAACGCCTCCCGTCCCCCGCGCATCGCTCCGGACGCGCGCCCGGCGGCGGCCCCGCACGCAGCCCAGCGCTGGGAACAGGAAGGGCCACTACCCCGCCGCGTCCGCAGAGGCGGCCTTAAAACAAAAGAGGCTGCAGGGGGGAGGTGGGACCTGGACCTCACCCCCTCCCCGCCAAGTTGGGGCCGCCCGCTACCCGCCCCCTCCGCCCGGCTGCCCGTGTGCGCATGAGCAGAGGCGCCTCCCTCGGTTCCTCCCAGGGCGAAACTTTCTAATTCCCTTCTTTGGGCTCGGGGGCTGCCAGGCGCCGGGAGAGCACTCGCCCCGCCGGGTGAGCAGAACAAAGTGGCGGTGCGATTTTTCCCTCCCCACTCTCCCACCCGCCGCTTCCGTGGGAGCGGCAGGAAATGCGAGGGCCCCTTTCCTCTCTGAACATTTGCCTTTTTTCTCTCCACCTCTCCAGAAAGGAAGACGGGGGAAAAAGAGCCGGGGGCTCGGTGGCTGTGCCCTCCCCTCCTCTGCCGTGTCTTCTCAGCTACGGGGACGGACATGGGGCGGCTCCAGGTGTTCGCGTTCAGTTTCTTAGGTAATTTCGGGGAAACGGTGCCCTGAAGGGGGTGGGATTGGGCGAGGGGGAAGAAAACCCGAGGCGTCGGACTCAGATTCGAGGGAGCCTGGGGGATGGGGAGGGGGACCTGGTGGAAATTCTGCACTGGGATTAATCGCCAGCGCCCTCGGTTGTGGCCGAAGACTGCGCGCGAGGATCGCCGTGGACCACATCCTGGGGGGCTGTGCCCAGAGCTCCGGGTGCTCCCGCAGCCGCCGCCCGGGGCTTTGCACCTTCGGCCTCCTGTTCTCGGTGGATCTCTCCATTGCGGGGGGTCAGATTTCATGGGGCGACGGCTCGCCTTCCGCCGTGGAGGGCTCTCTGGCAGCCTATTTCCCAGGAAAGTGCCTAAGCTGAGCGAAGGCTTCGTCCTGGGAACAGATTGGAACCATGTGGCTTTAATTAACCATCACTGTTTGCCCCCGGATGGCGCCAGAAACAGCTGGACCGGGAGCTTCCCTGGAATGACGAATCGTTGAAGCCAGTCCAAAGCCGCAGGGACTGTCCACTCGCCCCTCGCTCGGGAAAGTGGCGTCTCCCGCGAACCCCACTACTCCCTACCCCTACCCCGCAAAGCGCCTGCGACCTCCAGGCGTGCACGCGCACACACATTAATGCGCCCCCAGGCTCACAGATTTCCGCGCGCACACTCGCACTGTCACACTGAGGATGCACAGGCTGCTGCGTGCACGCGGGTTCACAAGACATACACACGCAAGCGTGTGTGCGGCTTTTGGCCACCTGCCTCCCTCCCTGTGCCCAGTTCCAGGCAAATCGAAGTGGCTGGTCTGCACTTTGGTGATTTTGGTGGCCGGAGCTGCTTCTCAGGGCAGATAAGGGTGGGCGCAAGTGTGGGTGGTTTTCCCTGGAGTGATGCTGTCGGCTGTTGGACAAACCTGATGTATCTGTGTTGCTTTCTGAACCCTCCTCTCCATGTCCTTGCCTCCCTCATGTCTCCATTGTGTCTCTTCTGTGTATTGTGCTTTTTTTTCTAAATCGAATCTGCCCTGGCTCCTGCTTATTCCTTCTGTTGGGGTCCGCTCCCTACTTGTTCCCTACCCGGTTGCGTGCCCCTTCCACAGCCCTGTGCGGAGCCCGACTGAGCGCCCAAGAACCCGAGTTTAGCTACGGTTGCGCGGAGGGCAGCTGCTATCCGGCCACAGGCGACCTTCTCATCGGCCGAGCACAGAAGCTCTCAGTGACCTCGACATGCGGGCTGCACAAGCCGGAGCCCTACTGTATCGTCAGCCACCTCCAGGTGAGGGCGGAGAGAAGGCTCCAGGCTCTGCGTGCGCCTCCTCCAGTCCAGACCTAAGGGGAAGGCCCAGGGGACCTCGCATCCTCCCAGGTCTCCAGATAGGAAGCGCGGCAGCCAGGGAGTCCGGGATTAAGCTGGTAGTTCACTCTCTTGCCCCATCTCAGTTTGCACAGTTGCATCCGCCGAACATTTCCTGCCGCCACCGCCGCCGACACGGTCAGAATTGAAAGGCAGGGCTGCAGACAGACCTGGCCCCTGCCGGGTGCCCTGACCCAGGGCTTCCAAAAGTCCCATGTCTCGTTTTGTTTTGTTTAATCTTTTCTCTTTGGAAATGTGTATAAAAGGTGGTTTATACTCTTCTTCTTTATATACTGAGTAGCAATCTTGGGTTTTTCCCCATCTTTCCTTGGATAAAGGATGTTCCAGCACTGATGCCTTGCAAGGTCACTGCAATTACTGATCCTGCTTTTCTCTCATTTGGTGCCGTTCCCATCTACCTCCATTAGATACCAGGATCAGATGCTCTCTTCAAAGTGCCCTGGTTGCCATGGTACCCCGATAGCAGAGGACCAAAATGAAATTTCAGAGTGTTCCGTTTCTGCAGGTAGACCCAAATCTTAGATTTCGAAGGTCCCGTTTTTAATAAAACTAATTTTAAAAGGCACAAAGCACGAACTACCCAGAATCAGAATCCCTTTCCTTGATTTTTAAAAAAGGAAACTGGTATTTCTGGCCTCTGAAGCAAGCCTAAGGGATGAGGCTCCCGTGCATAGTAAGTTCCAAGACATTTGCTCTGACTTTGGTGCCTGCACCCACCTATGTATCTGCCCTTTAGGAGTGGGACAGAATGTTGTGTGGTTTGCACCCAGAAGCCTTAAAATTGAGTCACTTTTATTGAGCAGAAAGAGCCCATTATGAGACCCGATAAATTAAACCAAAGGAATGCGGTAAAGTGGATTCCACTCATTTGCTTCCAGGTTTACACAGAGATGTCTAGACTGCTTCCTCCTGATTAGATGCAAAGCTATAATTAAACTTTTTTTTTAAGTTCTGGTAATTGTTCTCCAGTCGTAGTTTCCTTGACTACCAGTTAATGAAGGCAGTTTGTTACCTTTTCTAATATTAATGTTTAAATTTTACCTAAAATGTTACACTAACATTTACCTCAGAGGCCAGAACATCCTGTGAATGCATCGCCAGATCCTGAAACCAGCTTTGACCAGAATGAGAATTGGACTATGTATCTTAAAAGCAAGTAGAGCCAGACTCTGGTTTATATAATGAACCTTGAAATGGTGGAGCGCTCTTCACAGATAGCAGAGCCTCAGAAAGGGCTGGGCAGGTACCTCTCACAAAGATTTAACAGGTGTGAAAACTGAGGCAGGATGCGTAAGTGTTTTGTCCAGCACCCCATTGCATCCCTGACTTCTGGCCTCTATTTCTAGTTAGTACATCTTGCCAGTCTCTAAATCCTTGGGGAGGAAGGTGATAACTTGTAGCTAGCTAAGTAAATACAGATGTAAAAGTACAGTAAGTTGACACTGCCCTTCTAAGGATAGCGCTCTTACATAAATGTTGTTCGCAAGATGTATATGAGTTTCTGTAGATTCAGTCTCAGTGTCACTTTCATACTTGAGAATAATATGCATTTCAGAAAATGTAGGTAGAGAGCAAAGCTTCGTGTAGAAAAGGGGACTGCTAAGTGATGCTGTTTAAGATTCACCACGATGGAGTGCAAGGAGGGCTCTTTAACTTTCCTGGCCAACTGCCAGGGTGCTGGGACCCCCCATTTTAGGGCGAATGAAAATGAGAAGAGAGAAGTTCAAAGCTACTCTAAAACCTGAAGTGTATATCTTAATTCCAGTTCAGATCCAGTTGGGCATTCTTTGAATTGGTCCCAATTCACAGAGCTCCCAGCACCGCAGGACAGCCTGGTGCCCCCTTCCCGAAATTCTGAGCAGTTTGTAGGACAGCCTGCTTGCCTCCACACTGACTCACTGCTTGGGCAGAGTAGAAGCTAAGAAATCTTGCTCTGTGGTTCCCAAAGCTTTTTTTTTTTTTTTTTTTTTTACATTTTTTTATTGAGTTATAGTCATTTTACAATGTTGTGTCAAATTCCAGTGTAGAGCCAAAGCTTCTTAAATACTTCTGCCTAATACTTGGTTTCTGCCTTCTATAGGTTTTAGAAAATCAGGCCAATTGAATTGTTGGTTTTTTCCTTTCATTTTCAGTTTGCTTTATGTCAGCAGAAATTCTCTAACACCTCCTCTGCATTTTACTTCAAGAGAAAGCTTCTCTAGCAGCTCATTGAGATTAAGGCTTAAGCCTAGAAGTTTTATTTTGATTAAATTAATAGCTTGTGGAAACAATGCCTTCTTTCACTTCGACCTTGAATTTGCAAGAGCAGAGGAAATTTTCAGGAGTATTTCATACTCAGTAAGTTAAAAAGTGAAAGGCATAGATTATGTCATTTAAGTAATTTTGGCACATTCATTTTTCTTGAAGCAAGTAAGTTTGATTTTTGTTTTGGGAGCTTGATTTTTGGTGTGTATATGATTACTTCCTAGACTCATGAAAGTAACTTTGCTTTCAGGAGGACAAAAAATGCTTCATATGCAATTCACAAGACCCTTACCATGAAACCCTCAATCCTGACAGTCATCTCATTGAAAATGTGGTTACTACATTTGCTCCAAACCGCCTTAAGATTTGGTGGCAATCGGAAAACGGTACGTGGTTGGTGTAGGAACAAGTTCCGTGGAGTGACTGGTCACTTGGAAGGAGGGTTCTTGGGTGTTTGTAATTACGATTGGTTTCTCTATCCTGGAATTATGGTCTTTGACAGATTTACTGCCCGAAGCACTAACTTCTCTTGTTAAAATCTGATCCTTCTTCCCAAAGCATGCACTTCCTGTAAGAAAGCAGTTTTTCATGCTCGACCAAAGGAGTATTTCGTAGTCTTCATCCTGAGGGGGGCTTTAGGGAGCGCGGGCATGTGCTGGGGGCTGTCTGGGGAGGGCGTGGGAAAGCCCTGCCCTATCTCAAGCTCTTCTTCCACAAAGCATAGCATCTTTCGTTTTGATCAACCCTAAAGGAAAGGGCAGAATCAGCGCCCACCACCACTACCACCTTTCTTCCATCTGGAGAACATTTAATAATCGTACTATGAATACACATTCAATGTAATTCTTTAGACTCTGTCATGACGGATAATGACCCCAAGTCGATTTTCCCAGTGAGTGGGTGAATCCAACCCTTTTTCCTTTCTTTGCCTTTTGGGTTTTGGTTTCATAAGTTCATCAAAAAGGATGTTGCTGCTGTGGTGAAACTAAGGCCAGATTCGTTCTGCATTTGTTCCAAACTTGGATGCTGAAATTTGGAGACTAAAGGTAGAGTTATTGTGCTTGTTAGCTAACAATGTACCGTAAGGTCTTTTTTAAAAAGCATTTATGAGAAAAGGTTCTCAGAGAAGTAAGGCTTAGTCTGGCCAGAGAAAGCATGGGCACTACTGGACCCTTTTATTATAAGCCCTCCACCCAGGAAGCTTTTGGATGCTTGTGGTCACTTGTTCTGTAGCGAGGAACTCCCTTAATAGATATTTTTGTCATCAATTATGAAGTCACACATGGTTCCTAGAAGACTGCTGGTTTCTGGAGAGTGTTGATTATTCATTGGCCTTGGGACTCCACTGGCGATCAACTTGATTGAGGTAGTCTGGGCTTCAGAGGGCGCATATCCATTAGAGCCTTGTTATTTCTCCTAGGAGGGCTTCTTGGTTGATAGTTCAGTATCAAAGAGAAGGTTCTGTAAACCTGCACTTGAATCACAGAGGACTTCTGAAGGAGCATAGAGTGGACACTGAGAGTTAGTGTCCACGTCCTTCTAGTGGGACAGAAAGACAATTCCAAGAAGGAAGGAGCTGATAGACAGTAAACTAGTTTATCATGTGCTAGAGTTCTAGAGGCGGGTTTGTCTTGGTTACATAAAGAGTCAGTCAGTTTCTATAACTTTGAATTTGTGGGGGCAAGAGAGTCCAAATGCCAGAAAAAAGGGACTTTCAGATGGAGGGGCGTGAGTGCTCTGTCACTGTGTCACAAGAGATTAGATGAGATTAGGCTGATGGAACTTAGTCTCTGGAAAGCCAGACCCATTGTTACTGTGCCCTGTCATCTCTCTGTCGTCTGATCGTTCACAGTTGAAGACTTTCTTTATGAAAGTGGTTTTTTGCCATTTTCTGTGTGTTCTGTCCAAGTTGAGCTGAGCGCAATGATGTTAAATTGTCAGTGTTGAGGCACAGAAATGGGCTTGAGATACGCAGCTACTTTAACTTGCCCTTCATAACGCTCTTCCTCGGTTTGACAAATCAAATACGCTGTAGAAGAATCGTCTTGTTTCTTTTCTCCGTGGATTTTTCTTTCCGTATTTAAAACAAACAAACAAACAAACAAACAGTGTTGCTTTATCAGGTCAGAAATCTAAAATGGAATGTGTTTTAAAGTCCACATGGCCACATACATTCTTACGTTACCGAACTGGTCCTAGGCTTGCTCGTGCTTTACATTATTTTGTTATCTCTTTATTTTAAACAAACAGGGCAGGTTTTTAAAAGCCTGAGAAAAGAGAGAAATATAGTTGCTTAGGTAACTTTTCACTCAGAAAGAACAGTCCAGCATGGGCTGGTAATATGGTCCTTTGTAACAAGTCAGATAAGACTGGTCAGTATGATTATAGTGTTTGGCTTTAGCATTCCAACTAACTCATATCCGTTCCACTGACCGCCTTCCCCCATCCCCCACCCCCACCCCCAATTGACCTGGCAGTTTTCCAGTGGGAGAGTTTTTCAAAAGTCCTACTGATTTCCTGAAAGTACACCAGCCTGTGACATGATTCATCCTGACACATTCCTGTCTTCCTGCATGTTAAGACTTCTTAGGCTTCGGGAGGTGGACCCCAAAAGCTCTCTCAAGCACTGGAAACAGGGAAGGGTCTCCTTTACCAAACAGGCAGGCTCGAGGGCCCCGGGGATTGGGGAGGAGGTAAGCTTTCCGCCTCTGGAATTCCAGTGGCCTTTTTAGCCTGTTAACGTGGGACGATCGACCCCCAGGGCATAGTGCAGAGGCCCATCTGTTTGTTCAGGCTTTCCCCTGAAAGGGAAGATGTTAGCATTTGTTCTGGGCCGGTTTGTTTACTTGACCCATTCTTTGTCTCTTTGGCATTACTTCTTGATTGTGGAAATGCATCCAAAGGTTTCTCCAACAGGGATCAGTTTTTCTAAATTGGAGTGTAATTAACATAGATGGTGGACTCTGATTTGTTTTCTTGGCTGCATAGAAAAAAAGGAGTATTTGTGTTTCTACTGGAAAAGGACCACATCCCTGTGCCTCAGACTCCAAGCTGAACCCCTACTGTGCACAGGAAGCGCCCCCTCTTGTTTCCCCTTTGAGAGTCCCTCAGCTTAGAGGGTTGGGAACACTTCATTTTTTTCCTAAGCAAAAGATGTCTTTCTGAACAGCAACGAAAGATTTTCTGCCAAATGTCTTGTTCCAGGGAGCAGATTCAATACGTTGAACTCCAGAATGATTTGTGGACCATTGATTTTGCTATGTGCATTATCCCCTCAATCAAGTCGGGGGTTTATTGTTGTGTTATCTTCAGCTCCAGCTTAAGATAGACCTCAGAGAGAATTTCTATGAGGAGCATAAAAGATAGTTTAAGAAAATGGTCTCAATTGTTCACAGATGTTCCTGTTGACTGTTTCCTTTTCTTTTCTTTTTTTTAATCTCCTATAGGCGTGGAAAATGTAACAATCCAACTGGATTTGGAAGCCGAATTCCATTTCACTCATCTCATCATGACCTTCAAGGTAAGGAATCCATAACTGTCTCACAGATGAGAACACTGGGTCATTCCCCTTTCAGAATGGACGACTTTTGTGAGTTCGCCTAAATGGGAACTTAAACATGATTGTTGTTATAAATTGGGATATTTGAGCAGTTTTTAATCATAGGCGTGATTAAGTCCGCTTAACACTCTATATCTCCATGGCAATAAGTAGAGAGAGCCACTGTTTTAAGGTGATTCGACTGTAAACTTTTCATTAGAAATTTTTCATTTCCCCACGGAGAGAGGCAGCTTTGACTCGCTCCCAAACCACAATAAAACGTCTGGCGAGTAAGTCCCCGGCGCCTCATGTGGATGTGTTACTGCTGAGTTTGGTGACTGACGAGGAAGTGTGTTATCATTAGTTTTCAAGGTTTTGCAAAATTTGTGGGAAACTTTTTACGGTTCCTTAAGAAATGTGCCTGCCTCCTTAAATGTAGAGTTTTCCCATCCTTTTTCTTTTCGAGATGTAAAATGACTCCCGGACTAGGGAATGTCTCTGTACAAAGTCCCTTTGTTTCTTCTTAAGCAGCTGCCTGGAAATGACAGACTTCACAGGGCTTAAAGTACACGTTGCTGCACAGAAAACCCATAATTTACCTATTGCGTCTCAGATTAAAATCACTTCTGAATAGTTTTCCATTGGAGTTGGGGGCCTTATCTGTACCCTCTCAGGTTGGGGGAAGGTGCCGGGTAGGTTTACCATGTGGGCAGGTAGCCGTGACAGTCTCGCTGGTGTCCTCTGCCGCAGCCCGCGAGGCCAGGGGGCAGCACTGGGCGTGGAAGTCACGTGACTGGGAAGGATGCTGGACTGCTGGTTCCCAGGCCTGAGCTCTTCATCCTCTTGCTTCTCCCCAGGAAGCTGCTGTTGCTGCTGGGGGCCTGGTGGTGTGGGAGTGGCCCGGGGGAAGGTTTACCTGTGACAGCTGCTACTGAGAGGGTTAAGGAGGGCATTCACGAAACACCTCCTTGTTCCTTCGTGGGCCATGCACTCAGTCTGGCGGTTGGAATTGGAACTCAGCCTGGGATGTTGCCTTCACGTGATGCATCACCTGCAAATACTCAAAGGCATCTTTATTAATGTTGACAGTCCTACCTTTTGCTTTGGCAAGGCATCTGTTTGCATCCATGGGTAGTTCTGAGTCCGTTGACATCCACAAGTCATGTGGACATGTATTCTGTAGCTGAATACTCATTCCAGTGAATACCCTGGGCCAAAGATGACAATCTGCACAGACGTGCAGGAAGTCAGAGGAGGCGGTGATTAAACCGAGATGTGAGGACTGGCTACGAGTGGTCAGACTTTGTGGGAGAGAACTCAGCCTTTGGGTTCTAGCTCATGGGTGAACAGCAACATCTGTGTATGGGGTTGCACAGACCTGGGTGTGAATCCTATTCTGCCCCTTGCTGGCGTGCTGGGCCAGAGCTCTGACTTCCTCCTCTGTAAAATGAGAAGAGACCACTTACACTGCAGGTTGTGCGACACACCCCTCTGCTCCGGGGGGAGGGATGGAGGGGTGATCTTACTGCCCTGACAGAGGGTGGGAACGTAATCGCTTTTATAAATGTTGATGCTTGGCATGTCATAATGGCTCTGCAAATATTTACTGAATGAATAAGTGGCTAAATGAATTCAGCCATCTTCTGTTTGTAAGAAACTGCCTTAGATTTTAAAGATAGCTTGTGACTGCTCTCCGCTGTCAGAAAGCTTCCAGTCTTCTAGGGGAGAGACCTAGGCTTGGAAATAACTTAAGACCCAAGACAGGATGGCTAACTGGTAAAGCAGGAGTTCAGACTCTGTCCATCAGCATGGAGGAGGGGAGATGAATTTTAGCCTGGGATAAAGGACAAAGCTTTATGAGGAGAGGGCTGGATTGCAGTTGACCTGGGTCAGGGAGAGTGAGCAGGATTTTAAGGGAAGGAGGTAGAAGAAAAGCCGTTTTTGGCAGAGGAAACAGTTTGAGAGCAAAGTACCAGTGGTGGGATGGTCTGGGCAGGGTTTGTTCACATTGCTATGTAGACCTGCCCGGAGCTTGGGGTACTTAGGGAAGGAAAGGGAAGTCGGATGGTAAGGACCTTGCATCCTTGCTGAGGAATGTGAACTTGATGGGAAACAGGGAGCCATCTGTGAGGAAATGAGACCGGTGTTCCAGGAAGGGAGCCAAGAGGAGATAGATGGGCCTGGGGATGGAGGAGAGAGGACGGAGCAGTGGGTGGTCAGCATTAAGGCAGCGCTGACTTGGGAAGGGCTGGTGTTCACGCACAGGCTGGCTGTGCTGCTCAAGGAGGAGGGGGCTGCCTCCTGCAGCCCGGAGCCTGGCAGTCTGACTTGGAGAACTTTTTCAAACCCCACGTCTCCCCTTGCTGCCAGCCTCTGAAACTCTCTGCTACGCTTGCCTTAGGGACCTTTTCCAAAAGGAGGAGCCCCTGTTTTCTAAGGGAGTCAGTCCAACCCTTTAGAAACAAAGGTTCAGCTATGAATTGGAGAAAGATTAGAAGCAGAACGGTGGAAGACAGGGTCAGGAGGGGGATGAATCAAAGACTACTGAGATATCCCAGCTGTGGAAGTAGGAAGGTGGTGATACCACGAACGGTGGCGAGGACAGGAAGGGGACAAGGATGAAGAGTGCGTTCGTCCTTCCCCATGTCTGTGTGGAGATAGGCTGGTGGCTAAGTGGACTGGGTTTTCTTAGGCTGGCAAAACCCATTTAGCATACTCACAGTATGTTTTTTGAACATAGCCAGATATTTCCAAACTCATAGCTCTTTTATTTAGGATAAATTCAGAGGCAGCTCTGCAGCCATGTGACGCCAAGATTTGACGAGTCAGCAAAGAGCGTTGGAAAGGCATCCGCTCTGTAGGTCAAATGTGTTGTCCTGGTTTCCAGCAGCTTCTTAGCTACACAGGAAATTGGATAACTGCTCAATGGCCCTTTGGGACTCAGAAGGTTCCAGAAGGGAGGGAGAAGGAAACACAGCCCAGACGGGCTGTAGGGCTTTTCCTCTCTGCTCCATTGCGACACAGAGACATCAGGCTTGTCTCTCTCCAAGTGTCGCCACCCAGGATGCAGGTCCCTTGGGGAGCTGACCCTGGTTCAGTTAATTATTGGGTTTTTCCCTCCCCTCCTTTAAAATTCTTAGTCTGATGCTCTCTTGGGATGAATAAAGTATCATTTTCTCATGTTCCTGAATAGGTCACAAAATAAAACTTGAGCAATGAGTAAATCTATCAGTCAAAGAATCTGTCAGAATGTAACCTTCCATTTCCTTCCCTTGTTCTCCTTTGATCAGTGAGGAAAACCATTGGGATGATTAAGGAAAGCACAGGGAGGTCTGGGCAGGTCCTGGTTGTCACCATTAGTCATCACCCAGGTTTCTGTCATGCATGGGTTTTCATTCAGAAGTGAGTATCTTTCATGCACCCCAGTGTTCACAGCAGCACTGTATACACTAACCAAGACATGGAAACAACCTAAATGTCTATCAACAGATGACTGGATAAAGAAGTTGTGGTAAATACATATAATGGAATACTACTCAGCCATAAAAAAGAATCAAATAATGTCCTTTGCAGCAACATGGATGGACCTAGAGATGGTCATTCTAGGTGAAGTAAGCCAGAAAGAGAAAGAAAAATAACATATGATATCACTCATGTGGAATCTTAAAAAAAAAAAAAAAAAAGACACTAATGAACTCATCTATAAAACAAACAAACTTGCAGACAGTAAACAGTCTTATGGTTACCGGGGAAATGGAGTAGGAAAGGATACATTTGGGAGTTTGAGATTTACAAATGTTAGCCACTATATATAAAAAATATATTTAAAAAATTTCTTCTGTATAGCTCAGGGAACTATATTCAATATCTTGTAATAACCTTTAATGAAAAAGAATATGAAAATGAATTTATGTATATGCATGACTGGGACATTTTGCTGTACACTAGAAATTGACACATTGTAACTGACTATACTTCAATTTAAAAAAATTTCTTTTTAATACACAAAAACGGACCCCTCCCCAAAAATGAGTATCTTTGTTCAGATTCTGTCCACTGGATCACCTGAACTTTCTTGATCTTCCTCCATCGTACTCTGCCACCTCCCAAAATGCACTTGTCCTGTTGAAGCATCTGCCTAGTTTTAGTGCTCATTCTGCTTAATCTCTTATTTCCAGTGGACCCTACTGGCCACATCCTCCTAAGCCTCCATCCTGCCTCATTTCCAGGATCCTTGTCTTTTTCCTCCTTCCTCTCTGACATCCATTTTTCAGGCTTCTAGTATGCTGTTAGCCAGCGAGGCAGAAAGGTCTTCATTCTGCCTGGATTGAAATCTCTCCACCAAGAGCTAGCAAGTTAGTCATCACTCTGAGCCTCAGTTTTCTCATCTGTCAGACACATGGGTTGTGAAGGTGTATTTGTGCGCTCAGGCTGCCGTAGCAAAGGACCCCAGACTGGGTGGCTTCAACAACAGAAATTTATTTTCTCAGGGTTCTGGAGGCACAAAGTCTGAGATCAAGTTGTTGGCAGAGTTGGTTTCTTCTGTGGCTGCTTTCTTTCCTTGGCTTATAGACGACTGTCTTCTCCCTGGGTCTTCAGACAGTCTTTCCTCTGTGCATGTCTGTGTCCTGATGCCTTCTTATAAGGACGCCAGTCACATGGGATTAGGGCCCACTCTAACAACCTCATTTTACTTTAGTTACCCCTTCAAAGACCCTGTCTCCAAATCCAGTTTTACTCTAGGTACTGGGGGTTAGGTCTTCAACATCAGGACGTGGGGAGGACACAGCTCAGCCCGGAACGGAAGGTGACATGAAACCCCGTGGTTAAAGTTCCCGGTGCTGCTCTCTTGCCTTCATCTAGCCCTTGGCTGATGCATTTTCCTGGACCACCGACCTGGGCTCTTTTATCTTGTCCTTTCCCCTCTCTTTTTTGTTTTGGTGGGGAGGAGTAGAATTAAATCTTTGGAGGTTTCAAATATTGTACGTATACAGTGACTCCCAGATCCATGTTACAAGCCCCATTCTCGCAGCTGTGTCCAGACCACTGTTTCCAGTTGTCCAGGGAGCGTCTCCATGTGGAGTCCTTGCACCAACTCGTCCAAAACCAAATGCCTTCACTTTTTTCTTGCGTCTCTGTTAGTAGCAGCACCACCTTCCCCTCCAACTCCCCCACAAGCTACCCAAGCTCAGGGATTCCTGTTTCTCTCCTCTCCCTCCCTTTCTAATGAAATCTGATTGATCATTGAGTGCAATTCAACGTATTTTACTTTCACTAAATATTCAGGGCCATCAGTTTCATCCCTTTCTTCCAGCTATACTGTGATGCTTGAGTTAAGACCTTCCTCTTTTTTTTTTTTTTTTTTTCCCTATCACTTGGTTTCCCTGTCTCTGGTTTTTTCCGTGTCCAAGAACTTGGCCAGAGTTATTTTTTTTAAAGTGCAGTCTGATCACTTCATTCTGTTCACTTAAATGTTTGTGTTCCCCTTCTTTGCATAAAAATGAAGTAAACCCCTCAGCAAGGCAACTAGTTCCTTTCTGCCCTGCCCCAGACACCCCTGCCACCTGCAGCCACCTCTGACTGCTGCCTGGAAAACACCCAGTTATGTATTCGTGACCCAATTTGAGACTGTTTCTCTCTGAAGCATTCCCTAGCTATGGGGGTGTGTATGTGTGCACTAAAGTATACACAACATAAAATCTGACTTTTTAACCATTTATAAATACAGTTCCAGTGGCAGTAGGTATATTCACAATGTGTGTAACCATCACCACTATCAACTTTCAGAACTTGCTCATCACCCCAAATAGAAACTCTGCCTGTGTTGAGCAATAACTCATCATTGCCCCCCGACCCCAGTAACCCCTAGTCTACTTTCTGTCTCTATGTACTTGCCTATTCAAGACATTCCATGTAGTAGAATCATAACATTATTCTTCTATGTCTGGCTTATTTCACTTAGTATGTTTTGCAGGTTCATCCATGGTGTAGGAAGTATCAGAATTTCATCCCTTTTTATTGCTAAATAATACTCCGTTGCAGGTATGTACCACCTTTGGTTTATCCATTCAGCCGTTGATGGACGCTTGGGTGGTTTCCACTTTTTGGCAGTTGTGAACAATGCTGCTACGAATGTTCACATCTGAATCCCTCTTTTCAGTTCTTTGGGGTACATGGCTGGAATTACAGGTTTCTCCAGCATCTTGAGTTAGTAATTCCTTTCTCTTGTTTTCCCAAAGCACACCACATGTAACTCTCCCATGGTGTTTGACATATTGTATAATAAATGATTTCTCGCCATACCTGCACCTCATGGGACGACTTCCAGCATGTAGACCACTGTCTGGTACTCGGTAGCATTCATCACACGTCTACTGAATGATTAAGTGAACGAATGAAAGAACGAGCCCTCAAACTAACCAGTCATGCCGTGGGCATCATGACTGAATAGACCAAACCTTGTCTGCGATGAGGGCTTGTTTATAATCAGCTTCTAAAGAGAAGCAGCTTACTGATCTCTGTTAGGGCGGGAGAAAGTACAAAACTTAGAAGCTGGACACTTTCCGCACAATAATATAGATGCTCCATAGAGCAGCTTGAAGGGTTTGAAATCCACCACAGTGTGAAATCCCAGCCACGTGAAGTCGGGGTTGGTAGCACACAGTCAAATGATATTTTCATCTGGGATTTTTAAAAATACAGATTACCAATAGAAAAAAAACATCAAATGCATCTTTTCCACTCTGCCTTTAGACATTCCGTCCAGCCGCCATGCTGATAGAACGATCGTCTGACTTTGGCAAAACCTGGGGCGTGTACAGATACTTTGCCTACGACTGTGAGAGCTCGTTCCCCAGCATTTCCACCGGCCCCATGAAGAAAGTCGATGATATCATTTGTGATTCCCGATATTCTGACATCGAACCCTCAACGGAAGGAGAGGTTTGTTTGCTCTGTTTTCCCTTCTACTTACAGATCTAGTGTTTGAACACTGCGAAAATGCCCATTACTCCTCTGTCTATTTTTAGGTGATATTTCGTGCTTTAGATCCTGCTTTCAGAATAGAAGATCCTTACAGTCCGAGGATACAGAGTAAGCTTGTTTTCAAATAAAAGCATTGATGGAAAATAGCAATCATGGAAGAGCTCTTACCCAGAGCCCTGTACCCAGAATCTAAATATCCACTGCTGAATCCACCCTCTTCATTTCCCTCTTTGTCTGCAGTACTCTACTGGAAGCTCTTGAAATTGTCAGTAATCAGAGTCCTCACTGATGGGGAACACGTTTTGAAAACAGTAAAAGATTTATGTCATAAGTACTCAAACAATTATGCTAGCCAGAATACCTTGTTTTGTTGCTCAATATCACGTATGCATATATATATATATAGTGTGCGTATATATATGTGTATGTGTATATATATATAATAAATTAAGGTGTAGATTAGGCTGTTGTAACAAAGTAACCCCCAGAATGCAGTGTCTCAAATAAAATCGAAGTTTATTTCTCTCTTAGGTAATCGCCCAGAGGGATTTCCAAGTAAATAGACAGTTCACTTGCCATATGCACGCTCACCGGATAAAATACAGGGTGACACCCAGTTCAGTGTGAATTTTTAGACAAACAATACTTTTTTTTAGCATAACTATATCCCATTTAATGTTTGTGACTAATGCACATGCAATATCTGTGGTTGGTGTAACTACGTCTCGTGGGATCTTTGGGACATACCTGTACGAGAAAGTGATGATTTATCTGAAATTCAAATATAACTGAGCACCTTGTGTATTTATTGCTAAGCCTGGCAGCCCTAGCCTTTAAGTCACCCAGATTCCCACGTTCCTTCTGTCTTATAGTCTGTTTCCCCATAGCTAGAGCTGGACCAACACCCTATCCTTGTCCCACCCTAGGGGAGGGGACGAGTAAAGGGCGGGCAACCTGGAAGCCGTCCATCACTTCTGTTCAGACCCCATTGGCCAGAATTAGTGCCATGGCTGCTCCACAGGAGACGCTGGGAAACCTCTCTAGCTAGGTGGCTGTGTGCACTCTAAAACTCTTGGCTAGGGTTCTTATGGTTAAAGGAAGAAGAGAAGACAGAATCCTGGGAGAACATCAGAAATCTCAGCCTTGCTCAGTGTGCTCAATAAGGTGAGGTTTGTCATTCCATTTCACAAAATAGTCAACTGAGGCCCAGGATTGGGATAACATGGCCAAGGTTACGTGGCTACTGACTGTCAGATCCTGAATGCCTGTTACGATTCTCAGTACAGAGCTGTTTCCTGCATCCCGCCACCATGATTATGTTTTTACAGAAATATGTTTTGATTTTCTTGGGAGGCAGAATGCGCTCAAATTCAGAGAATGGGCTTTGGAGCCCAACAGAGCTGGGTTTAAATCCCACTTCCAGCATATGATAGCTATGTGACTTGGGGCATGTAAATGACCTAAACTAGAGGCTAAAAAAAAGTTTTCTCGTCTGTAAATGGAGATAGTAATACTGACCTTATGGTTGTTAAGGAAGGGAAAGGAGTTGATGGAGATAAATGACCCACCAAGCGCCCAACACGTCGGAAGTGCTGGACCCAGGAAGCTGCTGGCGCTGTGGTCGCTGCAGTCAGCTGTCACTCAGGTCTCTTGCAGACCAGCCCCGCACCTCCAAGTGGGAGGAGGAGTCCCTCTCCAGCTGCTAAGGTGCCATCAGTCCAGCAGAGATGGGGCGGGGTCTGGCTGACCTTGAGCTTGGCCCTCGTCTTAACCAAGGCCCCATGCACTTGCAGGCTTGCAGCGTGGTTGCATAGAATGGAAGAGGTCCAGGGCATATGACCAGAAAAGTGAAGTTTCCCCTCTCAAATTAATTTTACGTGTGGCCTGGACCGTCTCTGGTCTGTAATTTACTAAGTAAGACAAGTATTTAATGACATCTCCAGCCCTGTGCCATATGAGTGAGTTCTGGGAGGCCTGCCCTCCCTACTCTCCAAATCCAGTTGCAACAAATATCCCCATGGGCTCTGTGACCAACACCTCCTGGGTTCCTCAAAGGACTCAGGGGCTGCCCCTTTGGGGTGAAATTTGTGGGACTTGGGGAGTATGCTGCTGTGACAATTCTGTTGTCTTTGGCTGTTAAGTGGCATTGGACATTCTATTTCTTTATTTTTATTCTTTATTGAAGTGTAGTTGGTTTACAGTGTTGTGTTGGTTTCTGGTGTACAGCACAGTGATTCAGTCATACACATGTATATATTCGTTTTCAGGTTCTTTTTTATTAGAGTATTACCTATAGATAATGTAGTTCCCTGTGCTATACTGTAGGATCTTATTTATCTATTTCTTTTTTTTATTGAGTTATAGTCATTTTACAATGCTGTGTCAAATTCCAGTGAAGAGCACAATTTTTCAGTTATACATGAACATACACATGCATTCATTGTCGCATTCTTTTTTGCTGTGAGCTACCACAAGATCTTGTATATATTTCCCTGTGCTACATAGTATAATCTTGTTTATCTATTCTGCATATGCCTGTCAGTATCTACAAATTTTGAAGTCCCAGTTATCTATTTCTATATTAAAGCACCCACTTTAACTGATAGTGCTTTGAATGTCCTTTGCAATCAAGGGGACAATACCTCTTCAGTTGTCCGTGCTGTTTTGACTTCTGAGACTCACTTCAAAGGTGATTGTGCCTCTTAGAAGAGCAGGCAATACGAGGCTTCGTTGTTGTTAAATATGGCAGGAGAGAGTGGGGGGAGCGTATTTGCTCTTCTGAGGGCTTCCACAAAGATCAGCTCGAGGGCTTCTAAATACTCCAGCTGCTCTTCAAGTTTGTTGTCTGGCCTCATGTCAATGGGCGCTTGTGCTCACGCTGTGCGGGAGCGTTTGTGCAGGCGAAAATGTTGGCCTTCATAAATTCCATTCAGCTAAGCAGGACCACGGGGTCTCTGTTTAGCTCTGGATTTTTTACAAAGAGCCTAAGTATCATGCATGGACTCATGGACTTTGTCTTTCAACCCACAGCTGTTTCGGTCATCTTCATTGTAAGCTCTGCATACATTATAAGTCTTGAAAGTTGTCTCTGGGCTTTGAAATTATCCGATGCATTGGGCCAATGCCCTGTTGTCCTGTGTTGTAACTGAGAGGAAGTCATCTGCAGAAATGCAAGTAAAGCTTAGAAGCTTAGGGCAAGTGGACTCATCCATCTTTGGGGGCCCTCTTCGGCAAGAGCAACTTAGCAATTAATGAACACACTGGTGGAGAAGGTTGAATGACTCCTGGTTTATCAGGTAACTGGAGGAATTCACTGATGGCCCAGCCTTCTGTAATGAGCTTAGGCCTATAGAGGCAGGAGAAAGAAGAAGAGATAAAATAAGAGAACGTGGTCTCCAAGTAATTTCTATTTAGGAAAAAGTCATTTGCCCCAACATCCCAATACTAAGCTTCTCTATCCTTTCACCACTGTATTATATTGTAAATTATTTTGTAAAACTAGGACAAGAGAATTGTAGATTGTAATGCTGCCTAGAAACTTGGTTAGGATAGTCCATCCTGGATTGATTGATCCACAGTGTTGAATCTATTTTAGTAACTTGGATTTCATCTACGTGGGGGGAAATTTCAGACAGTATTTTCCTGTCCAAAAATGGACACCAAAGTGTTTCTAACTATCTTACAATAATAATGAGAATTGGAGGATTTTGATCAACTTTGTCCCACCTGGATGGAATCTTCTGATTTTGAGACTAACGCTAATTGCCATGGGAACCAGATGGTGTTGCAATAGTTGCGATGACTCTGTGCCGGTGGGTTCTGGCAATCACGCAGCTGCCTTCTTAAATTTCTCCGCTTTCACACTTCTTCCTGAAACATCAGTCTGCAGACAAATCCATCTCAGGACAGATGTTAAACTGATAAGAAGGGAGTAAACTTTTTCTTCCAGAAACTGTCACATTATGTTCAACTTGACTGTTCTGTGCATCTAGGTCATGCAAGGGGAGTAAACTTCACTTAAGCCATTTTTATTCATGACGCCTTTTCTATAAAAGATGTCTAATCGCAGAAGAAGTCTTGCTTGTTTGATCAAACTTGTCGTCTCCTTGGTGGCTTTCGTAGATCTCTTAAAAATCACCAACTTGAGAATCAAGTTTGTGAAACTGCATACTTTGGGAGATAACCTTTTGGATTCCAGAATGGAAATCAGAGAAAAGTACTATTACGCGGTTTACGATATGGTGGTTCGAGGGAATTGCTTCTGCTACGGCCACGCCAGCGAGTGTGCCCCCGTGGATGGCTTCAGTGAAGACGTGGAAGGAATGGTAAGCCCAGCGCACGCTCCAGGCGGCTTTCTTCTCGTCCAGGGGATCCTAAAGAGCAGATCGGAGCTTGTCTTACCTTCAGCCTTGTTTATTTGGGGTTTTATTTTCCCAGACATCTGCTTTCACCCTTCGTGCCGTTCTGGTGGTTGGTTTTGCGTTTTTCTCTTTGCTGACTTTCTTGGACCGGGAGGATGTCAGGACTGCTCATTTCATAGACACCGAGTTAATTTTTAAAGATTGTTGCTGCAGTAAATATTTTAGTCAGCGAGGATTACAAAGTTTTCTAAATAACAATCACATCTTCCTTTACTTGAGAGAACATTAAAAACCACAAGCATTCCAGTCTTGATGCTGGAAGGCATAAATTGATCCCAGCTTAAAGACCCTGGAAATTTGAACCTAGAACCACGGGATACCGTTTAGGGATCAAACGGACTTTTGTTTCTTGGAATCTTCGAGTTTCATTCTTTTCCCACTTTTATGCAGTGTTTTCAAATTGAGTACTTTTAAAAGTTGGGGGTTTGGATGATTTGCAAAGTGGACAAAGTTAGGATATTTTGCCAATTTCTAAGTGAATTGATAATTCTTGTTAGAAGAGACAAGGAATTAAGTAATTTGCCAGAGGGCCGTAAGTAAGTACATGGCAATGGAAATTCAAATCTTCCTCTTCTGACTCTGAACCTGGGTCTCCGTTGGACTGTGGGCCTCGCTTGTTTTTAAAAAAATTCTTTTTTGGGGGGAGGTAATTTTAAAAATCTTATTTTTATTTTTTAGTGTGGATGATAATTAGGTCTATTTATTTTTATTAACAGGCACTGGGGATAGAACCCAGCACCTCATGCATGCTAAGCACTCACTGTACCACTGAGCTGTACCCTCCCCTGAGCCTCCCTTTTTGATGAAAGGTGTGTCTTGTGCAGTTGCTGTTTGCCTTTTCAAAGATTATTAGTCTTCATCTAAGAAGGGAAAGGTGTGGAATTGAGTGTATTCAGCTGCCTAAAACTTCTGCCTTCCGTATACTCCAGCGAGAACATTGATTGCACAGATAAAGTTGAATTTTTACCCGAGCCTAAAGGGAGAATGAATGTAGCCTTACGATCTTTTTGCTCTATCATCCAGAGAATGCTGGGTAGATTATATTTAATTCCCAGTGTCATAAATTCAGTGTGTAGCTAACCTCCTGTAGTCATGTCACTAGTCTGCGTCTCGCAGTACTTTATTTTGTCTGTTCCATCCCTTGGTATGTGCTTTGGGATGGGCTCAGTCTTTGTAAAACCACCTTGTAATGAGAGGATTTTAGGCTCCTGTTAACTGCAGTCCTGTCAAGATGGGTCCAGGTGGACCAGTCTGTCCTGTTTGTGAATTCCATTCTGTAGAAACTAGCATTAAGGTGAGGGCCTCGTGTAGGTGAATATTTGCCAGAGCAAAAGAATTTATTTCTCATTTAAGTGCCCCTGGGGCTTAAGTGTGTCGGGGGCAATGCAGACGAGCCCAGCGTGGGCCCTTCCTAAAGCAAAATCATCTGTATCTTTTTCTGAGAATTTATATTTCTTTCCATTAAGGGAGAGAAAATGTCAATACGGTAAATGATTAATTATTAAAATCTCATTGTGGGTTGAAAAAATAATTTTTAAGGGCTATGCCTGAAGTCAAAAACCAGAGCAAGCACACGTACCTTTCTTTTGTGTAGGACAGTAAGAAAAGTGACAGTAATGTGAGTTGGTTCCCACGTGGTCTCTGCACACTTAGTTCCCTGTTATAACTTTTTTTGATTTTTACTGTAATAGATATTTTTAAACCCTTAAATAACTAGTTTTTAAAAAAATTCTTAAGTGACTGATTTTGTTCATCTGTTCTTTCCATTGATATTTCAGTAAAATATCTATTGAGTATCCATTATATGATAGGAACTATTCCTAGAGATGGGAGTTAAAGCCATCAGTAGGACAGAAGGACCCACTGGGGAAAGGGACAAAATGAAAACAAAAAACGGGGGAGGCGGGTAGAGCTCAGTGGTAGAGTGCGTGCTTAGCATGAACGAGGTCCTGGGTTCAATCCCCAGTACCTCCATTAAAAAAATACATACATAAACCTCATTACCTCCCCTCCCCCCAAAAAACCCTCATGGTGAGCTACCAATTAGAATCAGCACAAAAAGAGGGGTTTATATCTTCCATTGATTCTGGAAAAAGTCTGGCCATTAGTATATCTCTTACTTTGCTCTTTCCTGTTTTTGTAACTTTCAAGGTTCATGGACACTGCATGTGCAGGCATAATACCAAGGGCTTAAACTGTGAGCTGTGCATGGATTTCTACCATGATTTACCTTGGAGACCCGCTGAAGGTCGGAACAGCAATGCCTGTAAAAGTAAGTCTCGGGCAGAGGGACGTTTTTGAATCAGTTCAGACTCCAGTAGCCACTCTCTGAGGAGAGGTGCTGTCATAGTACACTATTTTGCAAAAGGAAGAGAAGTCCCTACACTTCTCCCAGCCTCCCCCTGATACTCTTAGGAAGTCACTGACCACTCAATTAACCGACTCGATTGGTATTCATTGAGCAATAGCTATGTGTTTCGTAGATTTGGGAGAAGATGGAGATGTGGGTCCTGGCATTGTGCTTGTTTTTAAGGCAAGATGATTGTGAGAGAAAAGTGAGTGAAGATGATGGCATGGTAGATCAGTGAGGTCTAGGAGAGACAGAATAGTTTTCAGCCTTTTTTCTATGCCAGCCCAGCTGTAGCCTGTGCATCCTTCCGTCCATCCCTCCACCCATCCATCCCAGGGTGTGCTCTGGGCAGAGGGGTAGTTTGGAGCACCACCACCCTCCCCACCGCACACAGCGCCTCTGATATCATCTCCCACCTTTGAGGTGTGCCTGCCTCTGCCCCTGCTGAGAAGGACTGTTCTGGGAGCTCAGAAACCAGTGAGGGCTGGACTGGCCAAGGTTTTGTTAGTAAGTCCAACCAGCTGGCCCTTACCAAATAGTTCCAATTGTTTAGGTAAAGAGAAGAAAGCAGCAGGAAGTGGGAGGGAGTTCAGATAAGGAGAACACAAAACACAAGGCTCCAAGGACACTCTCATGACACCAGAGTCTGTGCTGGGAAGTGATCCCGGGGGTTTTATTCAGCCAGCATACCTAGGGCAGTACTCTGCTGAGCACCAAGGGGATGTCGTGATGAGACAGTCCCTCTCTACGGGATGTTGTGGTGCAAAGGGGAGACAGATGAGGCTAGCGTGTAGAGCCCTGGGAGGACCAATTTGAGTTAAGCTTCATTGTGAGAAGACAAGAGGAATTAATTGCTAGAGGAGGGACAGACTGGACCCAGATGGCCAGCTAGAGGGCTCTTAAGGTCTGCTTAACAGAGCCTGGCCTGATGTGGTGGGAAGAGGGAGGTAGGGAATCTGGACTTCGTTCCCTGCTCCTTGAAGCTGGCAGCCCAAACAGGCTCCCCCAGGAATGAACGTATTGCCTAGAAAATCTTCTAGAGCGATGCATTCCCGCCCCTCCTTGAGCATGACCCAGCTGCATCCTCCATGCAACGCAGTCTTCCCGTCGATACGCCTCCAAGGGGACTTTCCCCAAAGATTTCCAACTTTTCACAGCCCATTCTCTTACAAAAAAAGGCAAATTATTGAGGTTATTTCATAAAGGCTACACATAAAGGTTTCCAGCATGATTTAAGATTTAAACTCACGGCATAAGCAGACGTGACCTTTTCACCACCAGCACCTTCTTGTTAATTGCCCTGTTGCCTGAACTTTGTCCCCAGTTTCCAAAATGAGCTTCCTTCCTATCGACCCCATGCTTTCTTGAAAGTGGATTTAAAAGGCTTTTCCTGACACGAGTCTTGTCACGCAGAGTGTAACTGCAACGAGCATTCCAGCTCATGCCACTTTGACATGGCAGTGTACTTGGCCACCGGAAATGTCAGCGGAGGGGTGTGTGATGACTGTCAGCACAACACCATGGGGCGCAACTGTGAGCAGTGCAAACCGTTTTACTACCAGCATCCGGAGAGAGACATCCGTGACCCTAATCTCTGCGAACGTACGTAGGAGACAGTCCCGAGGAGGGAACTATTTAGGTCACCTTTCAACGTGAATATTGAATAGTCTTTCTCTCAGGACTCAGACCCAGCATGATTTTTGCTGCTATCTAAGAGGCTAGGGGTAGAATTTACCTGTTAATCCAGCCTTTTTTAGACTATTTTGGTGACATTGGGAGGGATGGAGGGAACACACATATTTCTCAACACATTGTGTGACCTGACACTTCTCATTCTTAGAATGTACCTGTGACCCAGCCGGTTCTCAGAATGGGGGGATCTGTGACAGTTACACGGATTTTTCTGCCGGTCTCATTGCTGGTCAGTGTCGGTGTAAATTACACGTGGAAGGAGAACATTGTGACTTTTGCAAAGAAGGCTTCTATGGTTTAAGTGCTGAAGATCCATTTGGCTGTAAATGTAAGTACATTTGTTTGAAAAGTTGGAGAGTGTCCTAGGTATGTAATTTGCATCTTTGCAATTCTTCATCCAGTCTACTGCTTTGGACTGACGTGGTTCATGCTTCTTTACTTCTTTCCATCTTTTTGATAAAGCTTGTGCCTGCAATCCTCTGGGAACGATTCCTGGTGGGAGTCCTTGTGATTCTGAGACGGGTTACTGCTACTGTAAGCGTCTGGTGACAGGACAGCATTGTGACCAGTGTCTGGTAGGTAAATCCTAACTACATGCGATGGGAAGTTTGTGCATATGACGTGTTCCGATAGAGAATGATCCTCACTGTTGTTAGGTTCTACAAAACATCACCCTTTTAGGTAAATATGAAAAGCCACGAGCAGATAGTTCACAAAAGAGGAATTACTAATGAATAATTTTGACAAGATATTCACCATCACTGTTGGAACTATAAAACGAAACCACAGTGAAGTGCCATTTTTACAGGCAAAACTAACAAAAAGTTTTTAAAACTGGGAATGCCGGAAGGAGAGGATATAGCTCAGTGGTAGAACACATGCTTAGCAAGCACGAGGTCCTGGGTTCAATCCCCAGTACCTGCATTAAAGATAAATAAACAAATAAACCTAATTACCTCCCCCCCATAAAAAAAAAAAGTAATTAGAAAAACAATAAACTGCAATAAAACTGGAAATGCCGGCAATGAAGTGAGGACACAGCAAGGGGCCGGTACTCATGTGCTTCTGATGGAAACACAGACCGGGTTAGACTTTGCAGAAAGCATTTGGAGACAGGTGTCAGGAGCCTGGAGACGTGTGTGTAGCCTTTGACCCAGTCATCCCACTTCTGGGAATCTATCCTAATGAAATAATGAGAAAATTGGACAAAGGTGTATTCACCAGAAGGCTTGTTCCATCTTTTATAATTCATAGCAAAAAAAACTTGGAAGCAACAGTGGGGAAAATAGTTACGTTTGGGGGCTTCTATACAATGTGATATTTGGTTGCCATTGAAAATGACGGTAACATGAGGAAATGCTTATGCTGGGGTGAAAAAAAATCACAGGATGTGAGTAGTATCTTGATTATGTAGGGGAAAAAGAATTGATCAAGAAAAACAAACTCTGGAAGGAAACAGACCAAAAAGTTCACTATAGTGATTCTGGATGGAGTAATGAGAGTAATTAAAAAAATATTTTCTGTATCTTTTATAACATTCTTGTAATTCCTTTCATAATTTGGAGGGGGGGGTCCACCAACCGCACATTATGTTGATGACCAGTAAATAGGTATATTTACATTTATGCTGATTCTTAAAGTAAATTTCTGGAAGTCTGATTTCAGTTGGCAAGCCTGGTTTTTTATCTGCTCATTAGGGAAAATACTTAGGGAAGTTGTTGAGGTGTGCCATTTGTCAATTCTGTGCCATTTCTTTTTATTTCCATCTCCAGTGGTCTTGGAGCTCAGCAATCCCCTCAGCTTTGAGCTGTGCAAACAGCCCTTGCATTAGTCTGTGTTTCTATGTGGACAAATCCTTGGAGAGCTTTCACGGAGTTTACGACTTAGGGAAAACACTAAGTCCTGCCAAATATTTGCCAAAACTCTCACTGCCAGCATAGTTCTAAGGAAAAGTGGCATGTTTGCTGCTAGCTCATATTAATTCTTGGGTGAAGGCTATTTGCAGGGCAAGGAAACTACTCTGATCTGGGCTCGTCAATACGCAACCGCCTCTGACCCCAGCGACCTGCAGCTTGGGTTCCGCATTCTGGAATACTCATCCTCGTGCCTTTTGTAGGCTTTCTGCTTTCATGGTGCAGATGAACGTTTGGAACACCCAAAACACGCCGCGACTTGTCTCTTGCTGAGTCTGTTGTGTAATTACAGGAACCCCCCCTTTAGACATTTAATCTTTTGTTCTGCAGCCAGAGCACTGGGGCTTAAGCAACGATTTGGATGGATGTCGACCTTGTGACTGTGACCTTGGGGGAGCCTTAAACAATAGGTGAGTGGAGCTGCGCGGACACTCTTGGACCCCGTCACCTCACAGAGTCCTCGTGACCTCTAGGACGAGCAGGACGCTCAGGGTAATAAGCAGGGTGCATTCACCTTGGTTTGAATGCCTGATAATGACTTTGACCTGTGCTCTTAAGATTCTCAGACTTCTTCATTATGAGTTAGCTCTGAAGCCTTCCCTTGGATGTTTGTTTCTTGGTTTTTAATCGTGTTAATTTGTTTCATATTTTACTTTTCAGTATTTTTTAAGTTATGGAAACTATGTATGCTCATGGTTTTAAAACAGAATTCAAACAGTTCAGACAGGCATTGTGCCCTTTTTTCTCACCCAGTTCCACTGCCGTCAATTGCTGCTGTTGAACGTTTCTTGTGTCTCTCTAGAAATTAATAATAGTGCTCCGAATACTGGGAAAAAATTAGTTTCTTTCCTCTCATTTCTTTTATTTTTTTTTTAATTTTTCTGATGAAGGGAGGTAATTAGATTTATTTATTTAGTAGAGGTACTGGGAATTGAACCCAGGACCTCATGCATGCTAGGCATGCACTCTACCACTGAGCTATACCCGCCCCCTCCTCATTTCTTTTTAAATAACAGGTTAGGTTTTGTTTTTTTTAGCATGTAGGTAGAAAGAAAGAAAAATAATCCGTGATTTCTTACTTAGATTTTTTAGGGACATTTTTTTAATAAATCAAAGTGATATGTGTATGGCTAGTAAGCTGCAACTTTTTTTAATTTGGAGATCTTTTTTCATATCAACATGTATTCATCTAGCTCTTTTTTTTTGTATTCCATCATGTGAAAGTGACATGATTAATTCCTTTTTGTTTTTTGCTTTTTAAAAATATTGCAGTGAATATCCTGCAGATACATCTTTTTTTATTGAAGTATAATCAGTTACAATGTGTCAATTGCTGGTGTACAGCACAACGTCCTAGTCATGCATATATGTACATATATTCATCTTCATATTCTTTTTCATTAAAGATTATTACAAGATATTGAATATAGTTCCCTGTGCTATACAGAAAAAATTTGCTGTTTATCTATTTTTATATATAGTAGTTAATATTCGCAAATCTCAAACTCCCAAATTTATCCCTTCCCACCCCCTTCCCCCCACTGGTAACAAATTTGTTTACTAGGTCTCTGAGTTTGAGTTTTGTAGATAAGTTCATTACTGTCTTTTTTCTTTTTTTAGATTCCACATATAAGTGATATCATATGGTATTTTTCTTCATCTGTCTGACTTCACTCAGAATGACAGTCTCCAGGTCCATCCATGTTACTGCAAATGGCATTATTTTATTCTTTTTTATGGCTTAGTAGTATTCCATTATATAAATAAGCCACAACTTCTTTATCCAGTCGTCTGTCAATGAACATTTAGGTTGCTTCCATGTCTTGGCTATTCTCGCAGATGTATCTTGATGAATGTTTGCAGACATATCCCCAGATTAGGCTCTCCATGGTGGAACTCCTCATTGAAAGTGCATGTGCATTTTCTATTTTACTAGAGGACATCAGATTGTCCTCCAGACAGATGGTGCTCATCTGTTTGCCTCCTGACTATTACAAAGCCCCTTTTCCCTTGTCCCCACCAGCAGTTGGTATCATCAGACATTTTATTTCCTACCAATCCAACAGATAGAAAATGAAGTCCCGTTTTGATGTGTGTAAAGAATTTTTTCATTTCCTCCTTCATGACTTTATTTTTTCCAGCTTCCAAGCACATTCATGAAAATTACCTATGATAATTTTAGTTACTTGAAAATGTTGGTATTCCTTGAATAGATGAGATGTGAAGCTCTCACAAAAATGATCAAAATACACATTTTGGCAAGATGTTAAATGTGTGGGAGTTTGATGAATCACCTTTGAGTCAAAGAGGATTTGAGACTCTGTTACTGGATCAGATTCAGAACATCTGGTCAAAAGAGTGTAAGTGACTGTTGGGAGGACAGGCAGATGTTTCCTTGTGGCCAGAGAGAGCACGCTGGGTTCCTTGAGCAAGCTTCATGTGCGTGAAAACTGACTCTTATGAGAATGATTTCCCAGCGCTGTGGTAGTCTGCTTGGGAGGGAATAAGAGTTTAGGCAGCAAGAACATGTTCTCTTTGGCCTCTGGATTTGGGTTTGTTCTATTCAAGATAGTGCGGGAAATGCAGTACAGCACGTGGCCTCTGAAACTCCAGGGTGAATTTCTGTTCTTAGAAAACCTCCGAAGGGGAGGGAGCGAGGATAATCCCATAAAAATGGGAAGGAAGACCAACTGCTATCCGCTTATGGAATCATGTCTGAGACTTTCCATCGTGATTCCCAGAACACATGCTGACTCCTTTAGTAATTGATTCATCAATTCCAAGCTGTCATCCCTCCAAAAATCCTTCTTGATTAGCAGAAAGCGGCATATGTAACTCTCCAAATTATGTCCTAAACTCGGGAATGTCCTGTGTTCCTTGATCCTCAACGGTTTCTGTCACTTACACTCCCTCCCTCTTTCTCTCTCTTTCTCACACATGCTTCCTGTCCCTAAATCCACCCACGCACAGCCCCCAGCCTGCCCCCTCATCTCTCCTGCAAACATGTGTAAAAACCAGAATGTGCTAATCAAGAGAGTTTATGAAGCAGAACATTTTAGTGAAGATTTTAAAGTGGGTCGTTATCTTTCTAGCATGATTGATGAGATGCCTTACCTTTTGGCATCATGGATGGGAGGGGAAAAAAAGAAGCTTTAAAGATGCCTCTAGTCTTGTGACTCCACAGTGTTTGGCAGGGATCCTTTTCAAGGCTGTTTTTCCCCACGAGGACTTTACGTGAGAGTCCCAAAGGGGTGATAGAGGTCCTGTCTTCTGAAGTACCGATTCCACTAGAACGCTGGGTGCATGGCAGATACTCAGAATTCACTTACTGAATGATTTCTTGCGAACACTTGTGAATATCTCCCACCTGATAATATTACTTTGCTTTGCCTTGGCCACTTGTTGAATAAATGTTGATAGAGTAAAAGAATTTGAGAAACAAAAGATTTTTACGATATAAAAACTAAATATGCACTCCCATTGCCTTGGGAGAGGCAATCTCGAAATCAGTCCCAAACACTCCTTAGTTAAGTTGCTTTGGCCAGGGACAGATGAAGTGTAAAATCACGAAGTGGAAAATGTTTCGTTTAATGAGCCGAACGGGTTTTGGTAGAACAATAAAAGTTTAGTAATCCATGTCTATTATGTTGACAGCTAATCTGAACTTGCGAATATTTTAAAGTAAGACTTAATTGATTTAAGTAACATGACTCAAGCCAGGTTAATGAAGTTTTGCCCAGTAGATAACCTGCTTTCATGAATAAGTAAGAGTGGTTGCTAAGGAAAATGCTGCTTGCCAATGTTTAAAACCATTGAAAAATATAAACAACTTTGCAGCATCCTTTAAAATCATTTCATCAATTAAATTTAGGACTTTGATGTCTGGTTTGAAGCCCATCACTTTTTTGAAGAATTCTCCTTCCCAGACTGAAGTCCCCAACCCTCCCTTGATGTGAAAACACATTCACAACAACACGTCACTTCTGTATCTCTGTCCGTCCTGCTTCTGCTCGATTCTGCTCTGTTGTAGCTGTTTGTATTTCCAAGGTCTCTCTGGACAGGGATTGTGTCTCACCTGTTTTTGCGTCTCCCTCTGTGCCCCCAGCACTGTGGTAGGTGCTCAGTAAATGAGGAACTGAAATTTATCATACTTTGAAACCAGAGCAGAAGTTAATAGATATTTTCATCGGCGTATTGAATGATTATCGCGTATCTAACCTTTTGTTAATTGCTATGGCAGCTGGACATAGAGATTTTGGAATATAGCTCCTACCCTTTAAGGAAGTATTCCAGTTGTAGGGAGGTTGGGGGGAGGCAGGAAGGCTTTGGAAAAAAAAAAAAAAGTATGGTGCTGATTGCTCATCAACGTGGAACCAACTCTTACTTGTAATCAGAATTATGGAGATGTCAATGTTGAACAGAGTAGTGGTCCTTAGAAACGATGCTTTAAAAAAAAAAAAACTTGGTGGGGGGCAGTAATTAGGTTTATTTATTTTTAGAGGCAGTACTGGGGATTGAACCCAGGACCTCATGCATACTAAGCACGCGCTCTACCACTTGAGCTGTACCCTCCCCCAGGAATGATTTTTATCCTTTAATGGCTTTCTTTTTCTGAATTTCTTAATAATAGAGAAGTTGAGTTTTTACAGTATTTTCCCCTGCTCATCACTGTTTAAATGAAATGGTCTGCCTTGCAATAGTTGCTGATTTCTATATTGATGAGAAATCTGTTTTTGAAAGATACCCTTGGCCTTCACCAAAAAAACTGCGCCTGTGTTAGTTGTCTCTCATTGCCATGACACATTACCACGACTTGGTGGCCTGAAACAACATAAACGTATTATCTAACAGTTCTGATGTCAGACACGATCTCAGTAGACTAAAATCAAGATGTCAATAGGGCTGTGTTTGTACCTGAAGGCTCTGGGGAGACTACCCTGCTCATTCAAGTTGTTGGCAGAATTCAGTTCCTTTTGGATGTCGGGTGGCATCCCCATTTTCCTGCTGGCCGTCGGCTGAGGGCCTGTCCTGGCTTCTGGAGGCTGCGTATGTTCCTTGACTCATGGCCTCCTTCTTTGACCTTCCAAGCCAGCACCAGTGGGTCAGTACTTCTCATGGCACAGCTCAGGCCCACCTAGATAAGCCAGGATAATCTCCCTTCTCAAGGTGCTTAACTCCAGTCACATCGGCCAAGTTCCTTGTGTCACGTGAGGTCACACACCAGAGACTCCGGGGATGAGGATGTGGACCTCTCCACATAATGTGAGAGCCATTATTCTACCTGCCCCAGGACCTGATTTATTGTGTTGGACGTCCTCACCCTACCTGACTGAGCCGATGAATTGAATCTGTATCGAATTACAGGGAAATTGGTGGGAGGAACATATAAAATTGTAAAGTGTACCATTTCTATCCAGTAGGATTTTTACATGAACACAGGAAAAAACAATGACAGTTATGTAATAAATTGATAAATGTATAATGAATAATCTTTCTTCATGCTGTGGAGGAGGTGGAATTTGAACTTCCAGGTGAAGGCACAGTAGGGCAAACGTGGCTTGGTCCAGGTCAGACCAGATCTTGGTCTGATCTTGACCATCTCTGCTCACGTTCCTCTGTTCCCCCTCTTTGTTCTTGTCTTCTCGTCTTCCCTGCCTGGCAGAGCCTCTGTCTGCAACCTTCAGGGCCACCCTTTTCTGGCGCCCCTCAGCCAGATGAATGGTGTCTTCATCTCACCCCTAGTTCTTTGCACTTAGCTCTGAAAAGGCACCTCCTGCATTTTGAGCTGTGTCTTGGCCAATTGCTCGATTGTTTATCTCCCCAATTAGACGGGGAGTTCTTTAGGACAGGGGCTATTTTTTCCTTCCATTTTGTTCTCCATATCAGTTAGCTGGAAATAATGGACTTAACGAGGACGTAAAGACTGGTTCAGAGGGAAGTTGACAATGGACTAAAATGTGAGAGTATTGACACTGAAAGAACAGCTTTCAGGGCCAATATTTGCTCAGTAAATATTTGTGGAAGAGGCTGAGGAGTGTGGCTGATCTGAAGCCAGGGGCGGGCACGAGAAAGAGAAGCAGTTGCTTTCAGAGGATGGGTCATGGAGGCTGCTGGAAATTGGGCAGAGGCACCATGACTTGATGAAGAAATAAGGGGTGCGTCCTTATAAAGTAATGAAGGCGGTGCTGTGGAAAGATGGGTTTGCCAGTGTAAGTGGATGGATTGGGCAGGGGAGAGAGAAAAGCTAGAAAGGTCAGTTTGGGAGGCGGCTAGAGTAACAGAGACGGAATGATGATGTGCTGGACCAGGGTCGTAGCAGCAACAACGGGAGGAAACCGCCGAGTTGAGAAACGTCTTGAAATAACACGTGGGTGTCATTGAGGATAAGGGACAGGGAAGATGACGTCTCCCCTACATCAGAAGAATTTAAATCTGCTGACAGATAGCAGAGGTGAAGATACGAAGTCAGTGTGTGGTGATGAACGCTTGGGGACAAAATGAATTAGAGGTGACAGCTGGGCAAACCATGGAAATGTCCAACCGGAGCACAGCTGAGGAAGAACTAAGAGCTGTAGGCGTGAGGGCCGTCTGCAAGGGGCAGGGAAAGCCACAAGAATGAGTTCATCAAAGGGGGGAAACGCTGCACGGGCGCCATGCCTGCCGATGGCAGCAGTTCAAGTGTGAAGACCCAGGCGTGCGAGTGGCGGGGCTGGCGCGAGGGGAATGCCTTTCACACGATCAGGTTGTCACGAGTCCAGTCCCCTTTAGAGCTGTGCTGCGGGTCAGCGGGCAGCAGGAGTCTGCCCACCGTCTTCATCCTCACTCTGCTTTGCTTGCTCTCCTGTGATGGATGGCAGGGGGGCAGAATCTGGGTCTTTTCTTCCTTGGTTCATGTTTTGGACGTTTGTTCCCTCACCAGACATCTGCTGGGGAGGAGAGAAGGATTTTCTTTAGTCCGTATGATGTCATGTCTGCTGCGTGAATTTGGGAAAATGACTTTGGTTGGTGGGTTGAGCCAAAAGAGGGCTAGGTCCTAATTGGAACAAGCTTTCCTCCTCGGGGAATCAGTGACGGGACGTTAAGTATTCTTATCCCTGTAGGATAAAAACTATTTATGTGACACACAGGAAGAAGACTTCAGCTGGACCAGGACAGGGCTGTTTGGGGTGTTTTTAATAAACCTCTGAGTGTTCAGACTTCCTGTGTGTTATAACTTGCCTTAGGTACTTGGTTTAAAATGAACTTTGGGATGAGAGGAGAAAAAAAAAAAAAAAGAACTCTGGGAATAGGTTTAAAGTAACAGTTCCAAACCACATCTTGATTTTAATGAAGTAAAAATGGGTGCGTGTAGTTCAGTTTTACCTTGTCTTAGAGTCATGATACTGAGGAAAAAGACAGGCTGAGAAAAAAACGAATACATTATAGTTTATCTGAGGTCTTTGTTACCTAAAATAATGAGTCATAACAGAAGAGTGATTTATATTAAATCTCCTATTTTTCTTTTTTTCTATTTTATTCAAAATGCCTGTCCTTCACACATTGATCTGTTCAGCCAACGTTGGAGTGTGTCTGCATGGAGAGCATTGGTCCAGGCCCCGGGGGAGGGCGACTGAGGTGACTGAAGCACAGTTCAGGGCTTCAGGGACTTTACAGCCACCGAGGGGGTGAGGTAGTTCTGTCAGTAATTCTGCTGGAAGAGAGAAAGTGATAACTGTCTTAACAGTAGAGATAAAGACCAGTGGAGACCTTAGAAAGCACCACTTGAGAATAGAAGAGGGAGGGGACCAAACAGGACTTTGTGGAAAGGATGACAGTTGAGCAGAGCTTTAAAAAACAGGTAGGATCTGAAGGCACGGTGCCTCAGCTGTGATGTGAACACCTGCTTGGTGATAAGCTTTGCTGTAGATGTTGTACATACATCATTTCCCCTGCCAGGAGGTGGTGGCGTGAAGGAGAAGGAGGTTCTTTGTGTGGAATGGGGAGTGATGGTGAGGAAATATGACAACAGGAGCCACTCGTGAGCTGAATCTTAAAAGAAGAATGGGAAGGATCTTTGATGAGTAGATAAAAGAGCAGGGCATTCCAGGCTGCAGAAACCACACGAGCAAAGGGAAAGGGTCGTGAACAACCCAGGGCTCGGAGAAACTAAGTAGTTGGGTGTGGTTGGAGAGGCAAAGGGGAGAGGGGAGGCTAGAAAGGTAAGGGAGAGCCAGGTGGTGGGAGGCCTGGTGCACCTCCCCAAAGCCATCGTCCTTGGAAATGATAAAGTTGATGGATCTTAGAAAGGTCATTCAGGCAGCTCTGGAGGAAGGTGGCTGTTTAGGTTGGGAAGTTGGAAGACTGGCAATAAAGATATCAATTAGAAGAGTGTCACTGCTTTTACTGTGAGCAAGAGAGAGAAGGGCGTAGCACAGCCATGGAAGGAGGGGAGAGAGACACAAGATGGCAGGAGGGGAAGTCAGAACTGGGTTCCTCACTGGATGTGAAGAAGGAATCTAAGGAATAACTTCTAGGTTTCTGACCAGGTTGACTCGGTGGGCGGTGATGTCTTCTCCCCAGCAGAGAACACGGGAGGGAGTGGGTCCTGCCCTTTGGGGTCTGTGGTTCGCCTCTGGGACCGCTGACTGGGAGCTGTCCTTCCGGGAGTTGGTTATCTGGGTCCGAGGCCCAGGAAAGGGGCTGCAGTTGGAAATAAGGAGGAAGAGATAAGATCTCAAAGCAAGAATGTATGTGATACCTACAGAAAACCCCCAGCGTGGCGCTGATGGAGCACAGGAAAGAGGCGGCAAGGGAGTTAAAACTGAAAGACCAGGTCGCAGAGAGCTTTCAACCTTGAAGTTTGGGATTAATTTGGAGGCAGTATTTTTCCCACGTACTTATTTTCTGAAGGAAGTAAGAAAAGCCTCCCTGAATATTTCACCCCATTGAATGCTTAATGGCAAATACAGACCTGCATCCAGGGGATTCGTTTATGAACGTGGTGAGCACAGCTGACCCGACTCTCGTTCGTTTCCAGTTGCTCTGCGGAGTCGGGCCAGTGCGTGTGCCGACCCCACATGATCGGACGTCAGTGCGACGAGGTGGAATCCGGTTACTACTTCACCACCCTGGATCACTACATCTATGAAGCAGAAGAAGCCAACTTTGGGCCTGTAAGTAAGGAGGGGGCGCGCCAGATGGGTAAAGGAGTGTTTCCTGGAGCGGTAATGGCATCTGCACATTGTGTAAAGAGACCAGTTAAGAAGCACCTCGTCAGTGAGCGTGGAGAGGGGATCAAGACCGTGCCTTCCTGAGAACAGTCATATTTAAAGCTAAGTACAAAAAAATTAAAAAATAAAAATGAAGCTAAGTACGTCAGTAACTCAGAAAGAGACTTTGGAACACTCAACAGTAAGGCTTTTGGTGTTTTTTAGCGGAGGGGGCTTGTTTTCTCATTTCATTCTTCCCTCTACTGATGCTCCAAAGTTATTGACCTAATACAGTAAATGCTCAGTGAAGCTACTGTTTGTTTTCTATTGTCACGTGACAAGCCACCCCCAAAGTTAGTGGCTTTAAAATACGTGTCTGACACTTCAGCTGGGGTGACGGGGCACTTTTCTCCAAGCAGCCGTCTCGAGCTTCCTCACAGAGTGGTGGAGTCAGGGTAGTGAGACTTCATGCATGGCTGCTGGCTTCCAAGAAGGAGGAAACAGAAACTGCCAGGTCTCTTACGGTCTGGGCTGAGAAGCCCCAGAATGTTGTTTTCTCACATTTTGCTGGTCACAAGTCTCAAGTCCAGACCGGATTCAAGGGCAGGGAAACATGGGTTCCCCCTCTTGATGGGTAAGGCCACACACATACATTACAAGGAATGAAAGACTTCATCTTCGGAGATGACTGATCACTGGCGTTGTATATAATCCTTTGGACAAACCTGAATGCAGGTTTGAGTTAAATAACTCAGCTTGATCCATTCTTGGTCTCGGTGACAATCAGAATTCACTCATTAGTTGTGAACATGCATGATTGTACCAAGTTTCCTTACTTGTACTTGGAGCTTGAAACAAATGCCAGTGAGAATGACAGACAGAAAGACAGCCACGAGATAGCGGACCAGCCTCGTAGAAATCCAGGACCTGGTCCTAGGCTTGTAACCACGTCTGGGATGTTCTCTCTCCTTCCTTCATGTGCACTTCCCTGGTTGTATCATAGAATCTGTATCCCAAGCCTAGAATCCCATCCCCAACGTCCCAAGACCCTCAACCTAAGAACTAAAAAGAAACTGATTCCCCGTTTATATATCAAAAGCTTTTTTCAGTGTGCTGGGAAAATGTGATTGCAGAAAGAGGTATAATGTCTTCAGTTTTGGACCTTTGGGTGACTGCAGGTTTCTCTGACTGGTTACATCGAATTGAATTGCATTTCCAATAGAGTGGCACTACTGTCCTCTCGTCCTCAGGGGGTCAGCATAGTGGAGCGGCAGTATGTCCAGGACCGGATTCCTTCCTGGACCGGAGCGGGCTTCGTCCGGGTGCCCGAAGGGGCTTACTTGGAGTTCTTCATTGACAACATACCGTATTCCATGGAGTACGAGATCCTAATTCGCTATGAGCCACAGGTAAGCCCTCAGTGGACTAATGGGGTAGGGAATATTGGTAGAAAAGCCCTTCTTCTAATGGACACGATGTCTTTGTGAAATGTGGTTACATTAGAATAGGAAGTTGTCTGACTTGCCATCGTCCATGGAAGTGAAAGTGTACGTTTTTCTTGAATTCAGCGTCACCAGCGTTTAGTGATCTCCTTGTTAGGCACCCAGCCTTGCTGAGAACTGAGGTGGTGGTGAGAAGGTATCACGTCCTCTCCTTGTCCTGACGACTGCACTGCCCAGGGATGGACACGTGCCCCTAACTGTCATCAAAGGTGGAGGGTGGAAGAGCAGAGACACAAACGGTGCTGGAAGATGAGAGGTTCATTCCAGCCAGGCTGGACCAGGGGCTGCCGTGTTTCCTAAAGAATCAGGTGTAGACCTTAAAATCTAGAAGGAGTTTTGCCACAAGAGGAAGTGAGGGATAGCATTAGCAGCGCAGAGAGAGTGTTTAGGGCGTCCTTCCACAGGGCCGGGTCACGGCTATGGTTGGAGATGCTGTTAAGAGAAATGCTAGGATCAGTAAATGAACTTGGACTCTGTATTAACAAGAAGCTTACAGAGGATTCTGGGCAGGGGGTTGTCCTTATCTAAGCTGTATGTTTTGTTGATGTTGTTATTTTTTGTATTTTTAAGTCAAAGAAAGACAAATATGTGGTATCACTTATATGTGGAATCTAAAAAAAACCATGCAAATGAACTTATTTGTAAAACAGAAACAGAGAAACAGACTCACAAACACAGAAAACAAACTTATGGTTACCAAAAGGGGAAAGATGGGAAGAGATAAATTAGGAGTTTGGGATCAACAGATATACACTACTGTATATAAGACAGGTAAACAACTAGGACCTACTGTACAGCACAGGGACCTATATTCAATAGCTTGTAATAACCTATAATGGAAGAGTTTGAAAAAGAATATATGCATATGTATCATTGAATCACTTTGCTGTACACCCAAAACTAATGCGATACTGTAAATCAGCTGTACTTCAATAAAAATAAAGAACAAGGACCTACTTATAGCACAGGGAACTATATTCAATATCTTGTAATAACTAAACATGGAAAAGAGTCTGAAAAAAGGGTATGTATATGTGTATAACTGAATCACTATGCTGTACACCAGAACCTAACACAGCGTTATAAACTGACTATACTTCAATTTAAAAAGAAAGAGCTGTGTTTTAAGAAGGATGGAAAGGGATGTTGGGAGAGGCCTGGAGAGCAGTGGGAAGGCTGTTACAGTGTCCAGGTGACAAGGGATTTGGGCTGGAACTGGGGTAATAATCAAGGAAATGGTAAAGAGGGAAGGGAAACTTCACAAGTGAGTGTTTTCCATTTCAACTTGGCTAATGATCAATCTTGAGAGGTTTTTACAAACAAACGGGCAGTAGTGGGTCAGCACAGAGGGTCCTTCTGATTGTCTGTTTCTTCCTCTAGCTCCCCGACCACTGGGAGAAGGCTGTCATCATGGTGCAGCGACCTGGGAAGATTCCAACCAGCAGCCGATGTGGAAACACTGTTCCTGATGATGACAACCAGATGGTGTCCCTGTCGCCTGGCTCCAGGTCAGTGTGACGGTGGTTTGCACCCCAGTGGAACTAACATGCAAATTCAGTTTTTTTCTGGTGTCTCGCCCTGTGAGTTGTACAGCCGGAGCCAAATGTGGACTGGCGACTTCCTTCCTTTGGGCTGACCAGTATAGAGCTTTGATAGATCAGATACGTAAAGGTGGACCTTTTGTCGCTGTTTCTCTTTTGTTTCGGGGCAGGTATGTGGTCCTCCCACGCCCCGTGTGCTTTGAGAAGGGCGTGAACTACACGGTGCGGTTAGAGCTGCCCCAGTACACGTCCTCCGACAGCAGCGTGGACAGCCCCTACACGCTGATCGACTCCGTAAGTGCAAGGTCGTTGCTGGCACCAGGGGAGGGCTGGGCAGAAAGTGTGCATCCGCCCTCCCGGGGCTTCTGCTGAGGGCAGTGCTAGGCGGTGAGACAGAGTCACTCTTTCCTGCCTCCAAGGCCACTTTGCTTATTTATTTTAAAAACTCTGCCGTCTGGAAAGGATCTCCTCAAGCTGATCCTTCCTAAGAATATGAAGTACCTTAACAATGATATTTCAAAAATCATCACACGATGTAAGGGATATCTAAACCTTTTCTGGCAAGTGTATTTAAGAATGGGAAGATTTTCACGTGACTCCATGAGTCTTTATTTTTTTTCTTTTCAAGAGTCTTAGAAGCACTTCAGGGTTTTATGTGTTGACTTGGTTCATGGGTGACCCAGGACATGCCCGTAAGAACAGTGTGTTCTTGTTTCTTCCTAGCTTGTTCTCATGCCGTTCTGTAAGTCCCTGGACATCTTCACCGTGGGAGGCTCGGGAGACGGGGTGGTCACCAACAGTGCCTGGGAAACCTTTCAGAGATACCGATGCCTGGAGAACAGCAGGAGCGTCGTGAAGACGCCCATGACCGACGTTTGCAGAAACATCATCTTCAGCATCTCCGCCCTGTTGCACCAGACGGGCCTGGGTAGGTATTGCTGTGCTGCTGCCCCTGCTTCCTCGAGAGCACGAGGACACTTGGCATCACGAGGTGCGCGGGCAGGTGTGCCCTGCGGTTCCTGTGGGGCAGTTAGCACGAGGGAGATAGTCTCAACTACAGTTGGTCTTGATTTTTTCTTTTTTAAAGTGTATTAGTGAAAGAGCATGACTGACAATGGAATCGTCATCCAGAAACAGACTAGGGACCAGGGAAAAGTCCCTGAGACTTTCCACTCGCAGGGTGGGGAGTCAGAATGAAACTTACATTTTTCACTTTGAAAGGTCACTTGGCTTTTGTTGGAGGTCCTGTGATCCCTGAGCTTTGAAGGCAAGGGGAGAAACCCTTCATGACCTCCTTCCTAGAAAAACTGCCTGTATCTGTCAACCCCGGCTCCTGCCACTTCCCTCACACCCCTCTGAGGGATGTTACTGTTCTAAATGGAGATTCTGAAGGAGCGGAGGTGGTGCAGGTGGGGAGGGTCCAGAACCGGGCAGGACACGATGTGCCCATCGCTGTGTGGGAGCGGCTGCCCTGTCTCACAGGCTCTCACCTCTCTGTCCTGCAGCTTGTGAATGCGACCCTCAGGGCTCGTTAAGTTCCGTCTGCAACCCCAACGGAGGCCAGTGCCAGTGCCGGCCGAACGTGGTTGGAAGAACATGTGACAGATGTGCTCCGGGCACCTTTGGTTTTGGCCCCAGTGGATGCAAACGTAGGTTCATGATAACAACCATACCGTGTTCGTTCAGATGATCTGAGTCATGCTAGTGTGGGGCCCTCAGCTTCGGAAGGCGTGCTCCGCTTCAGAAATTGATCACAGGGGGCCCGAGAGTGTTCTGCCGTGGGCACGAGGGGCTGGTATCTAGACGGGATGTGTTTGCATTTACTGGGCTTCTCACCGTGGTCCCTTGGTTGCCTGTTTCTTCAGCTTGCGAGTGCCACCTGCAAGGATCTGTCAATGCTTTCTGCGATCCCATCACCGGCCAGTGCCACTGTTTCCAGGGGGTGTACACGCGGCAGTGTGACCGGTGCTTCCCCGGGTACTGGGGCTTTCCGAGTTGCCAGCCCTGCCAGTGCAACGGCCACGCCGATGACTGCGACTCGGTGACAGGAGAGTGCTTGAGCTGCCAGGACTACACCACGGGTCACAACTGTGAAAGGTACGTGGACATGACCTCTTGAAATTTTGGGGACGAGGTTGTTTTTGGCTGAGCAAAGAGCATCTTAGACAAACTACAGAAGGAATCTTGTCTCCAGCTCCGGGTGGCTCATTTCTGACCACCTCAGTATCTTCTAGGAACTCATTCATTTCACCAGTCCGTATTTAGTTTATGCCTCCCATGTGCCAGGCATTGTTCTGTGCTGGGGATACAGCTGAGAACAAACCTGATGTGAATCCACCCTCTTTGGGAGTTAGCCTGGAGATCACCTTAAGGCTGGACAGACATCATCTCCCTGTCTCAGCAGATTTTTGGCCGAGGATGAGACTTGTGAAATGTTAAAACTGCCTGATTTGGGTCAAAGTGGAAACCAAATCCAAATGGGGATGAGTCATTTTCAATGGCTCTGTTTTCCGAAATGTTTTACGCAACTATAATTTCTAGGAGGCTACAGAAAATGAACAAAAGTGGATCTGTTCTCCAGTCAGCAAATGTTAATTGAGTAATTATGGATGCCCTGCCCTGCAGTAGGTGTAAGAATGGGACCCAGAGTGGGCCTCGAATAACATGACAGCCCAGCTCAGTACATAAGGAAACATTCATGTGAAAAAATGACATGCCCACTTAATATTGTTTGTTAATAATGAAAAAAGGCAGACATGCTATTAAACCTGCTTGTTTTGGACTCAGTCTCTACCTTTAATGTCAGAAATCTTCTGTCTTCTAATACCCATCTGCACTGTATGGGATTTTTGTTTTTAAAAAATTCAGCAAATGCTTCAGCCGGTGGGAAAGTTACTCATCAGATGAAGGAGAAATTGTTAGTGAAAAGTGAATATGTGATGATCTTATGGCAGGAAAATGTGCGTGGCAGCAAATACCGGGCTCTTGGCTCCATGCTGGATGGTACTCGTGTGTTTTAGGGATTCCAGTGACTCCTCAGAGTAAAAGTCAGTCCTTCCAACCGCAAAATTGCGTTGGAAGAAGACAACAGGAAAACAGTTACACAAGATCAAAAGGGAGAAATTAATATGTTAGTGTCATCTTTTGTTTTCTGTGTTGTTTTTCATTACTATTCTTTCAATGGGAAATGGAGAGTAATTTCGAGAGAAAGAGACAGATGAGAAACTCAGATGAAAAGTGGGAAAAGCGCGGGTAGGGAACAGATAAACAGGTCAGTGTCCACCAGGCTGATGTGAAGTCAGGCACACTGTGAATTTGATCTGTCAAGCATTTTGATTTCTTGCAGGAGAACTTGAAAGGGTGTAGAAGAAGAAAAGATTTTTAGCCCGAGGTGGATGATGAAGTTTCATTTAAGTGCTTTTGAGATTCTGCTCTCTGGTTTGAGCCGATTTCTCATCATTCTTGTCCTCATTCTGGGATGTTGAGAGTTTCAAACCCAGGAATTTAAAAAGAAGCTCTAGGCTCAAATTGGTCCCAAAGGGGACGGGGAGGGGGAGGCAGGAAATGAACATTCTGTTTCTTTCATGATGTATTTGGATTTATTTCACCCAGAAAAGCCTCATAGAAATCTTTCTCAGAAACCGCTGCACTTCGTTGCCTCATCACTGCTGAGTCTTCCAGCACGTAACTGGGGCATGTGTTCTTGTATGATGTCTGTGTCTAATTAAGTAGAAGGCTAATTTCCTCCGAAGAACTTCCCCTTCTATTTCTTCATCCTCTCTGCACTCCCTTTTAAAAATATTACCTCTGCCTCAAAAAAAAAAAAAAAAAAAAAAAAAAAAGACGACACTGAATTAGAAGTTCTAGGACCAGTTCCGCTTCTAACCTGCTCCAAAACCTTGCGTGTGTTAGCTCACCTCTCTGAGTAGCCAACTTTCTGATAGTTGAATATGGAGGCTGGGTTAGATGATCTTCTATTCCTTCAAGCTCTTATGTTGTAGGAAGTAAAAAAAGTAACCTAATTACCAGTCATGTTGAGAAGCAGCATGACATAGTAAAAGAATTCCTTGCTAAAAGTCAGGAGGCTGAATTCAGATCCTGGCTCATTACTAACTAGTTGTAGAAGCCTTGCAAACCATGTAAGCTCCATGGATGCCTTATCTGTTGAGAAGAGATGGGGACCTGTTGGGTTGGGGAATTGATAAGTAACATCTCTCATCTCTGAGAAACAGACACAAGAGTCATGCAGGTGGAGAGCATCCTTATCAGCTTTGTTGCTGGTAAAGGCTGGATTGCAGAACAAGCCGCTGTGGCTTGCCAACACATCACCCATCCCAGGCAGAGGTGGAGGCAGACAATCACAAGCTCTCTTTCCCCTGTGCCCCTCTCCCAGACTCCTTAATGCAAGGAGGGGGCTGACCATGGTGCTCAAGGCAGGCAGCTGATAGGACAGTAGGGTGCACGTGGGCAGATGTGCTTCCTCTGGGGAGGAGTGAATGAGGGTCTGGGTGAGGCGAAGGGTGTCACCCTAATGCAATGGTCCTGCAAGTGGGATCCCCAGACCAGCAGCATCAGCATCACCTCCTGAGTCAGAAATGGGGAGAGGAAGCCCGCAATCTGTGTTTCAGCAAGCACTCCAGGGAATTCTGATGGGAGCTGATGTTTGAGCCACGGCTCTGCTGGAAAGTCCTCCATGTGGAAACGTGAGGAACAGGGAATGATGTTCCCAAATAGAGGACATGGATTTTTGGACTTTTTCTTGTAGCAGTTTTCTCCTAACTGTGGTTCATGACCTTCTCTCTCCTGTGGCTGCTGTAGGTGCTTGGCTGGTTACTATGGAGACCCCATCATTGGGTCCGGCGATCACTGCCGCCCTTGTCCTTGCCCGGATGGTCCCGACAGCGGACGCCAGTTTGCCAGTAGCTGTTATCAGGACCCTGTTACTTTACAGCTTGCCTGTGTCTGTAATCCTGGATACGTTGGTAAGTAATGTCCAGACTTTCGGAGGAAAAGGTGTGTCTTTATGAGGTTAGTTGTCAAGGAAGAAAAAAAGATGGAACAGTGAGCCAATTTAGTTGTATTTTTACAATCCTTAATTAAAAATGAAGGGAATCCAAAGTATAAAAGATGCTCTTTTCCTGTTTGTCATGTGGGGTTAGTCAATTCCTGTGTCTCTATGATAATAACGTTATAACACAGAGCACAGTAGCAAACTCATTTAATCCCTAAGTTCCTGTGCACATTTTTCTGTTCTTAGCCAGTAGCAAGATTAATTTACATTTTACATCTCCCTTCTCTAATCCAGTTCCTAGTGGAAGAGTCTTAAAGTAGTAAAATGCCCAATAGTGGGCAGAAGGGAAGAGAAGAATGTTGTGGGGGGACGCCCAGACGACAGAGTCGGTCAGAGCTGGATATAGTCTTTGCTGTTCATTGTACTCGCATTATCTGTCCACGTTCACAGAGTGCAGCGGGTTGGGAACGCAAACTCCTTTTATTTCATCCTTGATGCCACTGTTTCAAATACTCATTATGCTTCCACATCGTTTGGCCAGTTTGCATGTCATTTGAGGACTTCTGAAGAAGAGAAATTGGGGGGGAGTGGGTAGAGCTCACTGGCAGAGCACGTGCTTAGCGTGCATAAGGTCCTGGATTCAATCCCCAGTACCTCCATTAAAATCCCCTCCTTTAAAAAAAAAAAAAGAAAAGAAAAATTGATCATCACGAAGGGTCCCATTTTTCAGGTTGCTCGTGTAGGCGCAGGAATTTTTCAGTTCATAGAATCCTTAGGATTTAGCATTAAGCCCAGCTTTCCACTGTGAGCTGGTCTTTGCGCTCCTAACCACTCCATCCCTGGGTGATGAGGAGCTGAAGTCCCCGGTGCTGCTCGGCAACCAGGACTGCGCTGCCTGGGCTGGTTCTCCGGTGGGCGGGGATGTGGGGGGGGGGGGGGCGGTGGCGGGACCCCTCCCCTCCCCTCCCCTCCCCTCCCCTCCCCTCAGGGGGCGCCGGAGGCTCCAAGCTGGTCTTATTGGACGACAGGCTCCAGATGCGACGACTGTGCCGCGGGCTTCTTCGGGAACCCCTCGGACATGGGGGGCACGTGTCAGCCTTGCGAGTGCCACCACAACATCGACACCGCGGACCCGGAAGCCTGCGACAAGGAGACGGGGCGGTGCCGGAAGTGCCTGTACCACACGGAAGGCGAGCGCTGCCAGCTGTGCCGCCGCGGGTACTACGGGGACGCCCTCCGGCAGGACTGCCGCAGTAAGATGCTCGCTGGAGTGGCTTCCATCCTCTTCCTCCTCGCCGGGGGGTCGGGGGGGGGGTTAATTTGGGTGTTTGTTTCATCGCTTGTTCAGAGAGGGAAAATTTCACTCTCGACAAAGGAAAGATGAGGCTGTGTTGCTTTGTTTTGGTTTTTACGTCGTTGCCTGGCAGGGCTGAAGTGTTGAGCTGCGCCCACAGCCCAGGAGGGAACTAAAAGGAAAAGCTGAGTAGCTGTCACGGTGATCAATGGCACCCAGTAGAGTGTATTGATCTGATGTTCTACCCTTGAACTTGCTGATTGCCTGGGACTTCTGCATCCTAGATACCCGCTTTGGTCCACACCTTTTCTTACATCACTGATGGATAGAGCCTTCCTACTTAAGGGAGAGAAGGAAGTGACATCTCTGAAGTCTGTCTTTCAGTGTTTCTCATGGAGAGACCAGCCAGCATTTCCTGGCCCCCAGGCCTTGTCTTTGTTTATACAAACATGTGTGGAATGTTGAGGACTAGCAGGATTGGATTCCTTAAAGCCTTCCTGGCTTATAGGGGAGGGTGGAGCTCAAGTGGTAGAGTGCATGGTTAGCATGCACGAAGTCCTGGGTTCAATCCCCAGTACCTCCATTAAAATATATGTATATTTTTAAAAAAGCCTACCTAGCTTAAAGGGCTTTACCTGCTACGTTTCACACATCCATCACTGCTGCTCCCTGCCAAGAGTTCAGAATTAGGTATCTCCACTCCCACAGCATAGTCTTCATTTCCAGTTAAATCCTCAATTTTAAAATAATTCACCGGCAGCTTATTAAATCACGTATTTTGAAACACTGCTGGGCAGAATGTGTCATGGTGCCTGTCTGCCTGAGAAATACCAGAACTCTGTAGAACACCATAGAAGAAGATGAAGAACCACGGTTTTAGATTTTTCCTTCTCATCCCTTCTGTTCCTTTCCCTACTTGTTTGCATTTCCAGGTCGAAATCTGGGGAGGGAAGATTGCAGTCGGTTGATGTAGCTAACTTTTGCATTGTCCGGGTATTTTCTCAGGGTGACTCCATAAGTCAGCCTGGCCATGTGGTTTGTTTGCAGAGTGCGTCTGTAATTACCTGGGCACAGTGCAGGAGCACTGTAACGGCTCCGACTGCCAGTGTGACACAGCCACCGGGCAGTGCTCGTGTCTCCCTAACGTGATCGGCCAGAACTGTGACCGCTGCGCACCCAACACCTGGCAGCTGGCCAGCGGGACAGGGTGTGACCCGTGCAACTGTGACGCCGCCCATTCCTTCGGGCTGTCTTGTAACGAGGTGAGGTGCTGTGGCTCCAGGTTGAGGGGGAAGGGGGCTAGTGGGAGGCCCTCCTGGCAGAAGGAAAGATAACTTTGAGTCCCTGTGACAGCTGTTTGGCAGCTTGGCCCCACTTAGAGAAAGTCACCCCTCGTAGTCACAGCTTTGTACCAGGGTGCACAGCTTGGCAAACCCAGCACAGACTGGATAGCTGCCCTCACTTATCCCCCCTCAGCTGGGACCATAAAGCTGTCTGTGCCCAGGGGCCCCATCAGATGCACCCAGAGCGCTTCAGCCCAGTGCCCCCACTGCAGATGCAGCCTTGCTTTAGAATGGATGAGAATCAGGCTTTCTTCTCTTAACCACACAGTCTGAAATGAACCATGTAACCATACCCAGCATCATAAAAAGTGCTCTTGTCTCCTGACACATGCACACATATTCTGAAGTTCTCCCCCACTGCAGGTGAGTCCCAGGTGGTCCAAGCTCATCCGCGCTGCGTGAGGGAACATGCGAATTAAGTGGACCGTGCTCCGGGCCCTCCAGTCCCAGGTGCAGGAGAGCAGTGAGGAGATGCCGGCATGGGGCCCTGAGCACCCAGGACGGGAACAAGATTCCCTTTCGCTGGTCAAGCTGTGAGGCTTTCTTAGGCCCACAGTTCAATCCCACTTGCCCTAACTGGCAGCTGAAAAAGGAAAAGGAGCCTGGCCTCTGCCCGGCAGCTGGTTTGACCGAGGTGTGTCTTCTGGCCGCAGTTCACGGGGCAGTGCCAGTGCATGCCTGGCTTCGGAGGCCGCACCTGCAGCGAGTGCCAGGAGCTCTTCTGGGGAGACCCCAGCGTGGAGTGCAGAGGTGAGCTCTTGGATCGGACGGGAGAGGATGGATGTCTGCAGGACATGCTGTCAACTCTATAAAGTACAGCGCAAGTGAATTGCCCTAGAGAAACTATGCTTGATTACAAAGGAAATTTATGCTCATTGTTTCAAAAAAAAAAAAATCGAACTCAGTTAGCCCTAGAGACAGGTAGGTAGTAAAAAGTGGACCTGTGTGCTTCCAGCTCCGTTCCTCAGGGGTGATGTTTGTTTGTCTCAGCTTGGACAAACATACCTACGCACCCCAAATACATACTCAATGGCTTTTTAAAATGCTTTTAACCCAAATGGGCTCAGTCACCCTATAGTTGTGCAGATTGATTTTTTTGCGCCTCTGAACAGTATTCTATGGCCACTTCCTTGCCCGCACGCGCAGAGCTGATCGGTGGTTCTGGTAGGACTGTTGGATCCCAGTGTATCAAGTAGGTGATGCCGATAGTTAAAGTCCTTGGCGTGAGTGTTGGGTCCCCACCAGCGGGAACTGGAGGATGACATCCTAGAGCCCTCGTGTCCCCACAGAGGAATAGGTGGCAGGAGCTCCACGTCTGACACATGCAGTTAAAACCCAGATTCCCACTTAGGCTTATGATTGGGTCTGTGAGGGAAAACTTGGTGTTTTCTTACGAGCAGAAACTTGTTCCGATCACGTGAATCAGAAGGATTGCTCAATTTTGATGCTGTTGCAGTTTTTTTGACCTGCCATATTATTTTTCAGATCTTAAAGCACTTATGAAAAGGACTTTAATAGACCATTTCTATATCATTTTCCTTTTCTTTCTTTCCTACTTGGATTTTCTTCCCCATGTTTTAAGTTTATATGGATATGGATAAATATCTCCTGTAGTTTATTTGCTCTCTGATATGTTTTCTTCATTGCATACCTGGAATCCTAGGTCCCTGTTGGACTCTACATTTAGAAAAAAAATGGTCATTTTCTCTTGGATTCAACTGTAGTGAGAAAAAAAAAAAAAAACAGATTTTCAAACTAGCGGTTTGTCAAAAATCGCTAACCTATGTATGTGTTCCTTTAGAGTCAAACCGTCTGTTCATTAAGGGCCAGGAAACCTCACACAGTGGACACTACGAGAACAAACGGCGTGTGATGTGGTTTTCCATACGAGGTGCAGCCAGAAGGGTCCGCACCAACATCTGAGACGAGATGGAGGCTTGTTGCACAGGCGGGGTGGTGTCTGCTGTGTTGACACACCAGCGGGTTTTCACTCATCATCCTTCAGTCCAGATGTTGGTTCCTAATGGGATCTGATTTCCTCACTTCGTTAGAAGGTCCGTGACAGTCAGTGGACTGCTTGCTCCAGGATGTCTCCTGCAAGTAAAATCCTGCTTACACTCTGATTTCTCCGGGGCTCTAACCACTATTCTGTGAAATTCCTCAATCCTGTGCTGCTTCAAGGACTTGGTTTTATTCAGATAATGGTTCTACCATTGTTGATAGCCCAATTCTGTCAGCGTGTGTCATTGGCAAAATGGCCTGGGCTGCAAAAACTTTCCGACCTTTTCCTCCATCCAAGCTTTGTTAGCATGAAAAGCCTGTTGCCCGGAGTTGGAGTCAATCAGAGGATTGTTCATTTAATACTCAGAACTTGACCCCTCCCCCTTTTATCTTTAAACTTTCGCCTCTAAATCTGCCAGAGAAATCGTGGCTTATAGGAACAGTTACCAACTTGTTGAGGTCAAAAGTTAGATCATGTTTTAGAAACTTTGCAGGAACAGAAATCCACAGCGCTGAGGTTCACCAGCTTCCTTGTTCATTTCATCTGGAAGAAAGGTCAGCCTGTTAGGGACCCAAATGCTTTTGACTCCCCTTGGAGGAAGCTTATAACTTACAAAGCACCCAGAGAGGGTGGGAATTGACTAACAGTGGGGGGGTCACGGCCAGCCACGGGCCTTGTGCACACAGGATGGCTGTCGGAGTGGGACCAGGATGATTTGAAGGCGGCAGGGACAAGGATGCAGGTGCAGACGGAGTTCAGGGCTCTCGATACTGGAACATAGTCACCAGTGGTAACGAGAGGACCAGAACTTGAAGGGACAGGGTCCAGCGACCAGCAGGGACAAGAATAAGTGTCACCTGACCTTAGATGGAATGATATGGGGAAAAAATGTGACCACTTGGCTCAAATTATGTAATGAATTGCGCAGAAGTCTTTAGCTTCAAATCATTCAGCTGAACAGGGCGCAAATGTAGCCCCTCTGGGGCCTCCTCACTAACAATATGCTTATAGAAAGACTTAGGTCATGGCCAAGTATTCTTCTTATGGAAAAAACCCAGAGTTATGTGAGAGACAAATGAGTTGGGCCTCCAGCTCATGAATTGTTGAATGTTCCTATTGTCCAGGCGGGTGGGGTCTCTGGGCCGACGGTGCCAAGTCTGAACAAGCCCCCCACTGTGCTGGCTGGAGAGCATCTCGCCCACCCTCTCCTGAACGTGCCTGGGGAAACCTCTGCCTTGTGCTCCAACGAGTCAGGGTCACAGGAGGAATCTTGTTGATGTGGAGATAGCAGAGGGCCTCTGGCTTTTGGGAAACGCTAGTGTCTCCTAAACCTGGGCCAATTGGAAATGTGGGCCAGAGGTGAGAGGCTCTGGAGGGGGGCTGGGTTTTTTTGTTTGTTTTTCATCCAGCTTTTCTCATTTCAGATCATTTTTAGTAGAAAATTTAAGTACATTCCTTTGCTCACACATCCATTCTTTTTAATGCTTATCTTTTCTGTGGCTGGGATTCATTTACCCACCTTACTCTTTATTTCCAGCGTGGCTCAGGAAATCAGATGGCATGGGATTCTTTCAAGAATCACAGATATTATTGTTAGTGGAGGGAAGGCTTGTCTGCAGCCCCGTGCCAAATCCAGCTTGCTGCCCCTGTCGGCAAATAAAGTTTTATTGGAGCCCCACCTTGCCTGTTTGTTTACGGACGGTCTGGGGCTGCCTTTGTTCTGCAGTGTCAGAGTCCAGTAGTGACAGACCAGAGGGCCCACAAAGCCGAAATATTTACTATCTCTTATAGAAAATGTTTGCCAGCTGCTAGACCAGAAAGCCAGCTCATTTCTGCAGCTGAAATTCCATTCATTCTCCAACTTCCATTTCCAAACTGAAGTTCTATTCCTGAGGACAAAAAAAAAAAAAAAAAAAAAAAAAAAAGGCGGGGCTGGAGGAGGTAGAGGATGTAAATAAAAAGACAGTCCCATTGAAGAGATTAAAAAGTATTTCAATTTCCCTTGCTTAGAGTGAAACAGAAGGGCCTCGGTAAAGTTAGAGTAGACCTTTGGGCATTACCGCACCTCCGGGGGTCCCCTGTTGCTGGGAGGCAAGGTCCCTGGCAAAAGCGAAGAGACCCGGTCACCTGATTTTAGGATATAGTACTTTCTCGGTTCCCAGGGAGGTTCGGGTTTCAAAAGGAAAAGCGGGTGACCAGCAGCACCCTGAGTGACAGCCCACTGGCGCCTGGGGCGGGGGTGGATGCAGCAGGGGGAGCTGCCCATACGGGCTCCGCTGGAGACAAGCCGTGGGGACCTTTCAGCCGCCAGCAGAGGGGAGTCCGGGAGGAACGGGAGTCATTCAGCAGGTGTCATGTTTTTACCAGATGATGAAAAGCCATTGAGGATGGACTCTCTTCAGTGGCCAGCGGAGGTCCGCAGGGGGAGAGGAGAGGATATGGAGAAAGCAGGAAAGTTGCACGTACTGATAAAGAGGTCCACAGGCCGGTGGTTCCCACTCTGGCTTCGACTCACTAGCCTTTTTCTCGAGGTCTCAGTGTGTGTGAAGTGGGTGCAACATCCTCCATTGACCTCCCTTGTAGAGATCATGTTCTTATTGTTTGGGATTTTTTAAATTGAAGTATTGTTGCTGTATAATATTCTGTAAGTTACAGGGTACAATACAGTGATTCACAATTTGTAAAAGTTATACTCATATTGTAAAATACTGGCTTTATTCACCATGTTGTACAGTAGCTCCTGGTAGCTTATTTTCTACCTAATAGCTTATCTCTTATTTTTTTATTGAACTAACACTTGATTTACAGTCTTGTGTCTGCTCTATAGCATAGTAGTTCAGTTATGTATTCTTTTCCATATTCTTTTTCACTATAGATTATTACAAGATAGTGAATATAGTTCCCTGTGCTATGCAGAAGTTTCTTGTTGTTTATCTGTTTTATATATAGTAGTTTGTATCTGCTAATCCCAAACTCCTAATTTATCCCTCCTCTTCCCTTCCCCTTTGGTAACCGTAAGTTTGGTTCCTATGTCTGTGAGTCTTTTTCCATTTTGGAAATAAGTTTGTATCATTTTTTTAGATTCCACATGTAAGTGATATCATATGATATTTGTCTTTCTCTGTCCAACTTCACTTAATATGATAGCCTCTATTTCCATCCACGTTGCTGCAAATGGCATTATTTCATGCTTTTTCATGGCTGAGTAGTATTCCACTGTATAAATATACCCCATCTTCTTTATCCAGTCATCTGTTGATGGACATTTAGGCTGTTTCCATGTCTTGGCTGTTGTAAATAGTGCTGCTGTGAACACTGAGGTGCGTGTGTCTTTTTGAATTAGTTTCTTCCAGGATGTATTCCCAGGAGTGGGATTGCTGGATTGTATGGTAACTCTAGGTTTAGTTTTTAAGGAATCTCCATACTGTTTTCCATAGTGGCTGCATGTACCCCTTTGTTTTAAATGAGGAGAAAACTTAGTAAAAATAGAGAGAGCCCACTGACCACATAGCTAAGACTATACCTACAGATGAAGGTAGAATTCTCCTGGCTCTTTAAAATGATTACTGTCTCATTTTTAGATTCCTTTTCTCCATCTTCATGAGTGGTTCATCTCAAAGATCAGGCAACAGCTTTTGTATTATTCTTCTTTCCAAGAGAAAGTTTTTGATCCTCTGCCAAATAATCTCACTTCTTAAAGCCACACTGAGCCACAGGTCCACCTGGACTTCTGTCCCTTTCTCTGCAGAGAGGAGCAGACTCATTGGACACTGTCAGAGACGGTCTGCACAGTTAGGTGATAATTTTTCAGACCCCAGTGAAAGAGATGACTGGAGAGTCTCCTTCACAATTTTAGTGTCTGTGAAGTTTTCAAATTGAACCAACCTTTTTGCTTCAGTAGAAAGGAAAATACTCTTAGGCAGGGTCTTTTTACAGGGTCGTGAGTGCAGGTCTTCCAGAGCTGGCCTCCAGGTGACCCCATCGGAGAAGCTGTTCTGGAAACTCAGGCAGGGAAGGGAGCACTGGTCCACCAGCACTTGAGCGGTTTCCCAGCTTCAGCTGGAAATGGAAACCTGGTGCGTCTTAGAGGACAGTCACCTGGCCCCCTTGCAGAGGAAGGGCAGGGTCGCCTCTTGCAGGGATGCCACTGCCAGCCCGCCGTCTGTGACATCTGACCCTGCTTTTCAGATGGAGGAAAGGAATGCTGTCAGCTGAACTGGGCCTGGTCTCTGGAGAGTGCCAACGCTCTTCCACCCTTTGGGATGCTGGTCTTGAAGGGACAGGGTCCAGAGAGCAGCAGGGACGAGAATGGGTATCACCTGAAATTAGGTGGACTCTGGGAAAAGAATGTGACCGCTCTTCTAAAATTATGTAATTAACTGCCAAGTACGTCCCCCACTGCAGATCTTTGTGTTGGGGTGGTTTGTCAGAGGGTACGATTTTAGGTGTTCTGGTACTGCCTGGTACCAGATGTAGAATTTCCCGACCCCACTAAATCATGGTACTCTTACCTGCAGGAGCACGTCCTAAAGCCGAGGGTCTAGGGAAAACACTCAAAGTTACCTATCCACAGCTCACCTAAGCTGTTTCCTAATTCATGAGAATGCCCCCAGAGAATACAGGAAAAATAAAACATGCCTGGAAAGAAAGAATATGCTTGAGGGAAAAAAAAAGTTGAGTGCTTAAAGAAAGAAAAGTTTAGTTTTGAAAACCTAAGGAACCAAGAAAATGCTACAGGTTTTAAAGCCTGAAGGTTGAGGACCAGAGTATTCCAGGCTTCAAATTTTTTAAATAATCAAGAAGTTACTGGCAAATATATAAAGAGAAACACAAGGCCATGACAGTTTCTGTCTTTCCCATGGAAATGCGGTCAAGCAGTGCTCAGGGCAGGGAGCACCAGACCCTTGCCTGGACACAGTGAACATAATGAAAACATTTATTGAGTGCTTACTGTGGGCCACACGCTCCTCTGAATACTTGAGAATTAAGGTGTATCTACCTGCAAGCAAGCCCGGGAGGGTAGGTATCATCACCCCTTCTGCAGACGTGGGCACCGTGACCCAGTTCTGCAGCGCCCCGAGTCTCACCGGTGGGTGCGGGGAAGGCGGGACCCACAGCCAGGCAGCCCGGGCTCTTCCCGCGACACTGTGCCGCCCCAGCTGGCTGCCTAAGAACTTGCAGCGTCATCGTAGGTGGCAAACAAAGGCAGTGAAAAAGCTCGACTAGCAATGCAGGCAGGATGCAGGGAGGGTCATGTGGATGGGATGGGCCACACACACGCGTCCTCCTGGGTCTGGAGTTGAGACATGCTGTGTTTCGCAGGACCATCCGTGACACTGGTTCTGGAAGATGCTTTGTTCTTCCGTCTTTCACAGGCAGCTGGAGCTGCGGACTCGAGGAGGTGTCGTAAAGCTGCCCGAGAGAGTCCTGCTCTGCTGTGCTTTGCCACAGCTGACGTCATGTCTTAGGATTATTTTCTTTTATGGGGATCGTGTCTCTGTCTCCCGGGTGCCTCTCCCAAAAGTGAGGTTAGAGCCTCATTTGGCAAAGCCCGTTGGACTCCAGTTTGCAAGTTTACCCTGTGCTCAGAGCTGAGAGTGGAAAAATGGGTTAAGGTGCGCGTACCTGTGCCCCTGGGGGCCTCGTCTAGTCAGGGAAATAAGATATTTGTTTTTATTTTTACCCACATTTTCTCCCAAAAGCATTTCAGGCCAGAGGTGAGATGTGGGTTCCAGCCCTTTGTTACTCGAATACGCTGCAAGCACTGTGAAATGTCACGTGTCGACATGAAACTGGCCGAGTCACCTGAGCTTCGGGACTCTAAGCCGGGGTTCAGTGCCGCAGCATCTCAGCCCCAGTCCATCGGCCAGCAGTGCCAGTTTCACCCTGTGTTCCTTTGCTTCTGCCTAAGATGCCAGCCCTCTTGGGCCAGTGAGCGGTGGGGACCGACGGGCTCCGAAGGCCCCTTCCATCACGTCTGACGTTTTCCGAGCCTCTGCTCTCAGTGCTGGGAGTGGGTATCACAGTGGCAGGTGCCCACGAGCTAGATTATACTTATCGGGAAGTCTTTCAACCACATACTTAGAATTCCTGAGACTTCTTTCTGATTTCGTTTTCTTTCTATCAAGTTGATTGCATTGCACCAAGTGTCCGCTGTTCTGCTCTGTGACCAGGAGGGGGAGGTGTGTAGGGAGCTGCTGGTTACTGCTGTATCTCAGGCCAGGGGCCTCACGTCATCGAGGGGGTCACCTGAATTGTCTGTCCTGACAGGTTGCACAAGCAAGTCAGATAAAAGGGAGGCAGAGGCAGGACGGAGCTTAAGAGCACGGACTGGAGATGCAAAGTGCTGAATTAGAATCCTGGCTCCGCCATTTCCTTGCCGGCAGACTTGGGGGCAGTCGTGTGATCTCTCTAAACCTGTTTCCACGGCTGGGAAGCTGATTATGATGACACCTGGATCCCGTAGGGTTATTGTGAGGATCAGATGAGTTGATGCATGTAAATTATTTGTACACTAAATATTCACGGGGAGAAAATGATTCTAATTAAGAAGTGAGCTGGTGGCCACAGCCCCAGGGAGCACCCTTGGGGGCCCCTAGGTTCTTCAGAATGAAATCTAGTGGCCTCCTCTGGGCCCACCACAGCCTCAACTGCCTTCAGCCTTGGTTCCCCCCTGGGGGAGCTGCTGTGGCCTCTTTGGGAACCTCGTCGGCCCAGGGACAGCCCATCTAGGAATGTCCACCCAGCCATTCTGGGGTGGCCCATCCTTCCTCGAGTTGTCACCTGTTAATTTCTACTTTCGTGGATGGCTGGTTGGAAGGAAGTTTCCAGGACAGTTTTTCCTGTTGAGGACCTAACAGTAGGGCAGGAAGGATGCTCGATGTTGGGAGACCTGACCTGAGCTGTCTACCACAGCGGCAGGGGGCGGAGGACGGTGGTTAGAGTGGACAGAACTAGCCAAGGCCAGGCCTCCCGTACAGAGCTCTGCCCGCTGCCTCGCCCTGAGGCTCCCTGCGTTAGCTGACTGCCCCTGCAGGGCTGTGGGGACGTCAGGCAGGGTCCTTCCTCATTCTGGTTATTTTTATAATGAGACTGTTGAATAAAATCAGCTCCACTCTTTTGCAAAAAAAAAAAAAAAAGTTAGCTGGGGTTGAGGTCATGAGTGTTCTGGAAGGAGCCTCTGAGGGTTGTTGGCAAGTTGTCGTGGACCTTTTACGTAGTTTGCCATTGTGATGGCGGCTGGAGATTCTGTGGTCTGTGATCGAGTGGATCAGCCAGCATTGCTCTTCCCCTTCTAGCCTGTGACTGCGACCCCAGGGGCATTGAGACGCCACAGTGTGACCAGTCCACTGGCCAGTGTGTCTGCGTCGAGGGTGTGGAGGGTCCACGCTGCGACAGGTGCACTCGAGGGTACTCGGGGGTCTTTCCCGACTGCACACCCTGCCACCAGTGCTTTGCTCTCTGGGACTTGATCATCGCTGAGTTGACCAACAGGACCCAGAAGTTCCTGGAGAAAGCCAAGGCTCTGAAGATCAGCGGCGTGATCGGGCCTTACCGGGAGACCGTGGACTCGGTAGAGAAGAAGGTCCATGAGGTCAGAGACATCCTGGCCCAGAGCCCGGCCGCAGAGCCGCTGAAAAACATCGGGAATCTCTTCGAGGAAGCAGAGTAAGTAGCTGATGAGCCCGAGGGAACAGCTCGCGGTGTGGTTTGAACTTCATGAATCAACAGCTCGGTGCTTCCATCGGGAGGCGGGGTTAGTGCTTGGTGCCGGGCGTGCACTTTCCACAGCTGCGACCCTGGGCATGTGGGTAAGTGAACGCTGGCGTGTCGCTGGGGACCACAGTTGTGGGGACTGCAGTGCAGGATGGGTGCCTGTCACATTCTTCGTCAGCACCCTTGTCTGCAGACCACGCTCTCTGGCAGTACGACGGTGAGGATGCCGGATTCGGGGACGGAGGACCCCTCATGGAGTTGCTGCTCTGGTACTTGCCAGGCTGGTGAGCTTGAGTGACTCACCCATGTCTGAACCTCCCTCTTCTTTCCTGCGGAGGAGGGGAGGATAATATTTGCCTTTCCTTTAGAGGAACAAAAGGATTCGTCTCTCAAATGATCATCTAATTGCCAAAAAAAAAAAAAAAAAACCACTGTAAATTTACGTTGTTATCATAGTGATTCCCATCGCCGAGCTGTTGGTCCATAAAGCAGAGCTTCATTCTCTAACTGTAAGAAATTTTCTACAATGAAAATTCCTCCTCTTAGCCGTTCTCTGGGTGATCATCGTCTCTCTGGCTGCAAGGAGTTTATTTTGCCAGAAGAAACAAGAGAACCGAGCTGAGGGATGCAAACTCCCCGTGAGAGCCTTAGCTCTCCGGCTCTCAAACACTGCCGCTCCCTTTGCCAAAGAGAACCCCTCACCCCTCAAACCAGCATAAAACCTAGGCTAAAGGACAAAACAGGAAAGGGTGTGAAGCCATTTGTTTCCCCAAATACTATGGGTTTTTTTTTTTAACTTTTTTTTTTATTGAGTTATAGTCATTTTACAATGTTGTGTCAAATTCCAGTGTAGAGCACAATTTTTCAGTTATACATGAACATATATATTCATTGTCACTTTTTTTGCTGTGAGCTACCACAAGAGCATCTATATATTTCCCTGTGCTATACAGTATAATCTTGTTTATCTGTTCTACATATGCCTGTCAGTATCTACAAATTTCGAACTCCCAGTGTGGGTTTTTTTATTGTAGACCTGACATTTGGCACAAGTGGGGGCACTTAGCTAAATTATGTGCGCCGAGCTGCTGTTACAGCAGGATGGAACTGCAGGGACGTGTTTGTGTGATGGGGCTTGAATCAGCATCTCTAAGAAGCCAGATGGACTTTGCATCTCAGCACTATGTGTGAGAAGCAGGAAGCTAAGAGCTGACACACCAGCTCAAGTACCTGGTGGCGGGTTCTTCCTAGACCTTCTAGACTGAAAGTCCCTGGTCCCCTGATTTCAAGCCTCAGATCTTGTGCCCAAGGTCACGTGGTTGGCCGGGGTGTTAGGAGATGTCTGATGCAGGGCGATGGCACAATGAGGAGTGTCACCTCACTAAAAAGTCTGATACAGCTCAGCCTCCCTGTATGTAGTGATAACAAGCTTTTGGAGGCTGTGGTCTGAGGGCAAGGCCATTTAGGAAGTGATTTCTTGGCCTTGCTGTCATGCACCTAAGGTAGAACAAAATAGTCTGGTACCCTTCCAGAGTCTGCCGGAAGAGAGGTCGCACTCTTGAAACAGCCCTGCTGCTACCTGCACTGCTCATCTCATCAGACAGATTGTATTGTAATCATCTCAGGAAAACTAGTTTCATTAATCTTTTTTCAACACAAGATCCAAGGATGTGTGTTTTAGGATCCAAAGTGGCATTATTTAAAAATATACAATATTAGATGTGATTTTTTTTTGAAGTTACGTTTTATGAGACCTGAGAAAAAATGAAAGCCTTCTGTGAATCAACAGATGAATCAAAGCAAAGCACTGATAACAGAAACTAGCTTCAGGAAGAAAAGCCATTGGGTTTATAAAATGTCACCTAACCTACAAATCCTTGAAGGAGTGGGGGCATGTACGCAAAGCCCCTTTGGGGTGGTGGCTGTGGGGCTTGCTTTCTGTGTGTCCCATCTTGAAGGAGATCCCTGAGGTTCAGATGAGAGTATTTTTGGCTGGTGGCTGGGAGGCTTAATTCTACACTGGAGTCACTTAGGTCTGAGTGTATGGGATTGTGCAGGCTGAAGCTGCTTATGCACAGAGCTGGATTCCATGCTCTGAGTCCGTGCTCATGTTGCACCAGGTATTCGGAATCCCTCAGCTCACCCACCTGCCACATCACAGCTGAGTGGCATTCCTGGGTTTTTCTTCAAAGTCTTTGAAGAAAGAAAAATTATTAGATTTAATATAGTCTCTTAATGATAAGGAGACTAAAAGCAGTACTTACAGGTGAACTGTTACAAATGACTGAGTTGGTTTGAAATCACAGAGTGGTGGATACAGTATTAGCAGAAAATGTGAAAATGAAACTTCATGTTTTCCCTTCGATTTTGCGCAAGTAAATTGACCCTTCTCTTCCCAGGAAGCTAACCAAAGATGTTACCGAAAAGATGGCTCAAGTAGAAGTGAAATTGTCTGACACAGCTTCGCAAAGCAACAGCACAGCCAGAGAGCTGGACTCTCTACAGGCAGAAGCAGAGAGCCTAGACAACACGGTGAGAGAGCTTGCTGAGCAACTGGAATTCATCAAAAACTCGGACATTCGGGGTGAGTACGTGGGGTTGCGAAGTCATAATCCTGAACAATGGATTTAACTGTCTGTCTAACCTTTTGTAATAGAGCACTTTCGGAAAAAAATTAAGTGCTTTGTAATCATTTTAAAGCCTTTTCTCATTGAGTCTGGGGCACAAATGAGGATTAAAGTCCGCACTTGGGACGTGGGGCACAGACTGACACAGGAGGGGTCGCCTGGAGCGAGCAGTGCTTGTTGCATTCGGATGGACTGTTTCCTGATTCGTTTCCAGCTAGTGGTTAACCTCCTTGGCTTCTCTTGGAAAGGGGCCTTTGTGAATAGTTAAGAACTTAACTGTTAAGAAAAAAGTTGATTGGTCTGCAAATCCTTTTATATTCAAGAATGTTACTTGATCAGGAAATCACATTTGCAAATCCTTCTTGTATTGATATCGTAGGCCCTAGTAGAGGACCCTCCCCCAAAAAGCAAAAGAAAGTAAAAACTGTCAGATCACCCTGTCCATCCTGCTTTATGCAGGATCGCTTAATTTTTTTTGGCTAGATTCTTAAAGCCAAAACATGGCGTGCTGTTTTATGTATATGTATCAGCCATTTGAGTGGATCTAAACAGTTAAATGAGAAAAAGGAAAAACTCATCTGGACATGTTGACAGCCTGCCTGACACTAGCTACTTAGAACTGGATGCTTGCCTGTGTGTAGACACAACATCTGCATGATTGACTTAATGTTTTAATCCAGATGTTTGGCATCTTCCACAGCCAGATTACGTGCTGAAGGGGACTCAGTATATTCATGGATCATGAGAGGAAAGTTACATTTTTTCATAAAAATCTTATTCCTTGAATTTTAAAACAAAACTATGCAGTCACTTCAGGGCTGGAACATACAGCCATCGCTTGATGGGGAGATTTGGGTCCATGGGGATTAACTGTGGGCAATCTCATTTCATGCCCCAGGTGCCTTGGATAGCATTACCAAGTATTTCCAGATGTCTCTAGAGGCGGAGGAGAGGGTGAATGCCTCCACCACAGATCCCAGCAGCACTGTGGAGCAGTCGGCCCTCACTCGAGACAGAGTCGAAGACCTGATGATGGAGCGAGAGTCCCAGTTCAGGGAAAGGCAGGAGGAACAGTCCCGCCTCCTGGATGAACTGGCAGGCAAACTTCAAAGTCTAGACCTCTCAGCTGCTGCCGAAATGGTAAGGTTCGAGGGTTTGGCCTCAAGGCTGTCTTGCTGCAGCGGGGAGAAGTGCCCTGCTTTGTCTTTCACTCTGTCCGCTCTGCAGATGAGTCAGCAGGAGTGAAGCTCTTTGCTCTGGTCTCTGGACCCCAGTGTGGGGCAGCCGTGACGCCGCCAGATTCTAAACAACAGCATGTGGGTTTCCAGCCCTCTCTCTCTTCCAGCAGTTGCTCTGTGGTTCCGCCAAAGAATCCGGGCTCCTCTCCCACACTGCTGAATTCACTCGGTGACTCCTTACTTAAACCCCATCCTTTTTAGACTGTGCACGTGTCTTTTATACTTTGTTCTGATTGGAAGTGCAAACTCCGAGTGGAGCAATTCAGAATCATTCTGGGAGAGACTTCCTAAAAAACTCAAGGGAGCTAAGGAATTTTTCTCACTGGTGGGTGTTAGTTAAAATGTGCCTTTGTCCCAGTGACTTCACCTGGTGAAGATTAACCCGGTCCAGCTGCTTTCTAGGCTCAGGTCCAGCCTAGAACGTAGATTCATTTCCCAGAAGCTTTTAAAAAGTAACTCTGGAGCCAAATGAAATTGAGTATTGAGTTTAATGAAAATCAGGCAGAAAGCCAAAAAAAAGGGGGGGGGGGAGCCAGACTCAGCCTGCTTCTTCCTCTTGCTTCCTTATTGTTTTTCATGGCCGGGTACCTATCGGAGAGAATTTGGAGGCTGTTTTTTATGTCCCTTTGTAAGGCTTATTTGTGCTCCCTTAGCTTAGAAACAGGGGAACAGGACAAGAAGGGGGAAGGTGGGTGCACAGGAGGCTGGGAAGAGTTCAGATGGATTACAGTTCTCTTAGTGACAGTCCCCCTCCCCGTCTTCTCCCTCCCTCTGGCTTTCTCTTTAAATAGGCAAAAACGTACTGTATCGCGACCAAGTTAATTGATGCCTCCACAGTTACATACTCATTACCTTAGGACACTTGTTAGCAGCTTCCACACTGTCGCCACTCATGGAGAGATTTTTGCCCCTTTGTGTTTTTCACATACCTTCACTGCTTTGCCTTTGTATGTATTTAGTTAGACCCGTGGTGCTTTTTCTCCCCCCTAAGCCTGCCAGTCTGCTGACATAACGCAGATATTCTACTGTGTCTTAAGAAAGCATCCCTAGAGATAACGCTTCTGGGCTTAAGGCTCATGTGATTCTGCAGCATGCAGAATAAACTTACTTCCTGAAGCTTTTTATGTGCTCTAAACCAGGTATGTGAAAGACTATTTTATTTATTACTTAAAGATATAATGGGATCATAATTATCACAAAATTATTAAGTTAAAACTGTCCTGATTCCAAAAAAACTTAAAAAAAAAAAATACTTTCCTTGTTTGGGAGTGTCCTGTGAACTCTTAACTTTTATTCACTGCAGGGTATCTTTTGCCTCTTCTCAGCCTGCGCATTGTTCACAAAAGGATAGCCCCAAATAGTTTTTCCTCCTGCTCAGGCTTTTCCATCATATAGCAAACTTTTTTCAATTTGCCTTTTATATGCTACATCCAAGTCTTGGTCTTTGGAAGTTTCTGGTAGGTAATAATGAAGTCATCCGTGGGGGATTTGGGTGGGTTGTTTATTTGGAAAAAGTAGGACCACCTTTATTTTCTCTCTTCGTTTCCCATCTGGACTATCCCCCCACTTCCCCTGCTCAGATCCCAACAGCCAACCCTCCTTCCCCAACTACAGCCTTCAGTGGTCACTCCTTGGTGTGTTTTCCCATAACTTGCTGCTTCTGACCTGTTCTTGCCTGTTGTGCATAGTGATCCTGTCTGCCTAACTAGACGGGAAGTTACTAAAAGGCTGATAATGGGCCTTTAATGCCACCCTTTTCAGAACAGTTAACATGGTGCTACGTCAAAAGAAGGTTCTCAAAACTTTTCCTCTTGGTGAACCCAGTTGGTTAGTGGAGAGGGGAAGCATCCTGTGGCTTCCATACCGGCGGACTTAAGCCCGACAGAGCGCAGGATGCACGCACCCCGCGCAGACCCCATATGGTGTTCCAGGTCGTTAGGGCAGAAGGCACTGATGGAGGGCTGTAAGCAGTCATGGGTTCCTTGGAAGCAGGCAGGTTAGCTTATTCCTAAGCTCTCTGCTCCTCGCTATCCTGAACGCTGTTCTCAAGCACCCTGGCTGAGGAGCTCCTGCCCGGCTGTGAGGCTGCCACGGACTCACTCCCCACCCCTGGCCCTTGCAGACATGTGGGACGCCTCCAGGGGCCTCCTGTTCCGAGACGGACTGTGGTGGCCCGAACTGCAGAACCGACGACGGACACAAGAAGTGTGGGGGGCCCGGCTGCGGAGGGCTGGTCACTGCTGCGCACAGTGCCTGGCAGAAGGCCATGGACTTTGACCGAGATGTCCTGAGCGCCCTGGCGGAGGTGGAGCAGCTCTCCAAGATGGTAAGTCAGTGCGTGGCCTGCTGTGGTTGTTGGATTTCAGTTAGGGACTGGAGGATCTGAAAGGGAGAAGTTCATTCTACATGTGGACTAAAAGGAAAAGAGCGTAAGTTTTTCTGAGGGCACGGAAAGAGAGGGGCTTTTATTCATAGGTGGCTTAAGAATCTGCTTATTTCTCATAATTGAGATAACCATGTTACTAACCAGGGGTCCAGGGTTACGAATGCACCCAGCTGTACTTCAAAAGTTCTGTACTGAGCAACTGAGCCTTTAGTCTTGGGAAGTGACAAGTATTAACCTCATGTTAACTGAAGTATCTGTTGGTACCCAATAAAAAGACTTAAAGCAATTTTATAGGTCACCAAATGTTTTGGAGGAGTGAAAAACCAGAAAAAAACGGTTACACGCTAGCCCTAGCTATAAGAGAATACGCTATAGGCATCTGTATACTGAATACTTCCAGTCTACACTAAAATACATGATGTTTAAGTGGGAGACATCTGTTTCTAAAAGCCGTGATTCCCAGTGCTTAGGTTTTCAACATCACTTTCTGGACCGTGTATGATATTCTCACTGCTTCAGAGAGAGTGACATTGTTGAAGGGGTAATTCATTCCTCACATCCAGGTCTCTGAAGCAAAACTGAGGGCAGATGAAGCGAAACAGAATGCTCAGGACGTGCTACTGAAAACCAACGCTACCAAAGAAAAAGTGGACAAGAGCAATGAGGACCTGAGGAATCTAATCAAGCAAATCAGGAACTTCCTGACTCGTAAGGAACTTTTCCATTTTACTTTTACACATTTCTTCCTATCTTGACATACACAGGTTTTATAGGTGGCTGTGTCTGAGAGACCATAACTCACATGAGCATTTTAGACAAAATCATCTTCAGGCAGGGAGTAAAATACTCCCCCCCACCTAAAAAAAAAAAAAATCCATCTTAAGAAATGTTTTTATTGACTTACAAACACATGTATCTGTGTGTACATACTGGCTGTTTATGCAGGTACAGACACACTTGAGGTGATACCCATGTAGCAAAATCAAGAAGTCGAACATAGGAGAATTAAATTAGGAATGTGCGTTAGAGACGTACATATAATGTCAGAACCATAACTCGAAGGAGGGACTTTGTGTCATTGTCCCCAAAGCTTTGTGATGCTGTTACATACAGGATCTTACACGTATGGATAGACAGTTACATACCCTAAGTGTTCTGTACACAAATAGAAAATAAATAGACACAGTACTTGCTCCATCATCCAACAAAAAGACAGAGACTGACGGAGCCTGGCTTGCTCCTCCAGACAAAAAAATACATGGCCAGCGGCACCAGCCTCAACCTCCTCCCTCCACACAGAAACACACTTAGACACTAGCCTTCTCGAGACACGCAGACAGGTAGAAAGATAGAGACAGAAGCCCCCTTTTTTCAGAAAGAAACATAGGCAGACACTAGACTCCTCCATTAGAGAGACACACTGACCACCTTCTCCTCAGATAGACACACTAGCCTCCCCCTACTCCATTGGATAGACACTAGCCGCCTCCTCCATTAAATAGATAGACAGAAAGACAAAGAGACACACAACCCTCCTCCTCCACCTCCAGTAGACAGGTAGCTGACATACAGATAAATACAGACACACTAGCCACCTCCTCCTCCATTAGACAGATGGACAGACAGGAAGACACTAGCCTCCGCCTCTTCCTCCAGTAGATACACATAGATAGACAGACTAGACCGCTCCTCCTCCTCTAGTGATACACAAACACATAGACGGACAGAAAGATACAGTCACACTAACCTCTTCCTCCTCCAACAGGTAGATAGACGGACAAAGATACAGACTCACTAGCGACCTTGTCCTCTTCTATTACATAGACAGTGACGTAGACACACACACACTAGACTCCTCCTCCAGTAGATAGATATACAGACAGACATACACACTCTAGCCTCCTTCTCCAGTAGATGGACACACAGAAGGAAAGACACACTAGACTCCTCCAGACAGAAAGATAGATAGATTGAGACACTAGCCACCTCCTCGTCAAGACAGACAGACAGTCAGACGCTAGCCCCCTCCGCCGTACCGTGTCTGAATGGGGGAGCCACCCACGGTTTCCACCTCTTCACGGGAACATCTCTACTTCTAACAGAGGACAGTGCTGATCTGGACAGCATTGAAGCCGTTGCTAATGAAGTGCTGCGAATGGAAATGCCTAGCACCCCCGAGCAGTTACAGAACTTGACGGAAGATATTCGTCAGCGGGTTGAAAGCCTTTCTCAAGTAGAGGTCATTCTACAGCAGAGCGCTGCCGACATCGCCCGAGCTGAGCTGCTGCTAGAGGAAGCTCAAAGAGCCAGGTATCAGAACACAGCATGGCATCTAGGGGGGCTTATTTCATGTATCCAGCAGGGAGTGAAAAAGCGTTTCTTTAACTAGTGAAATTTCTACAAGTGCTCTCTGAGTTGTGAGTCTCTCTGGGAAGCCTGTTCTTCAAAAGAAATGTTCTCTTCTGAGGAGAAGTACTTTCATGTTCACAGGTATTGTCTCATTCTTTCACTCAGCAAAAGCGCAACAGATGTTAAAGTCACGGCAGAAATGGTGAAAGCAGCTCTGGAAGAAGCAGAAAAGGCCCAGGTTGCAGCAGAGAAGGCCCTTAAACAAGCAGATGAAGACATCCAAGGAACCCAGAACCTGCTGACTTCAGTAAGCGCTGGCAGTCACTTGTGTGTGTGTCAGAAAACAGTCACGCAGTCTGGCACAAGAGAAGTGCGCTCGTCAGTTACTACTGAACATTGACGGAGCCCTTTATAGCTAAACAGATGCTAAAAGTGTTAACAGTTTCGAGGAAGAAAAAGGACTCTGAAGACAAACATAAGCCCCCTTTCATTTTCAGCTCCAAAAAAAGCCTAAGATAAAAACATAATTTCCTATTCCTTCAAGGAGTCACACAGCCTTATTCGGTAGTATGATCCATAGTGTTAATTTCCAAATCCAAGTTAGAAAAGTCCTGCTGTGTTATTTAAAGCAGCCCCAAAATAACTCTATGATTAAGACCAGTGTCTCAAGACCTACTGGGTGCTCATTCACAGAAACATTACTATAGTTTTGAAAACCACTGGAAAGCAACAAAGGTCAAAATGTCTGCTTCCAATACCCAGTTTTGGAGGAAACTACCCGAGATCTTACAGCTGAACAGTCTTGTTCAGAACGCACTGAAAAATTAATTTATAAGCAAAATATCCTTAGAGTCTCCCAGATATTTAAGATCCCCACTAAAACTTTTCACATGGATTTAGTCTGCTGTATTCTAAAAATCTCATCTCTCAAAAGTAATGCAAACATTTTTCAAAACTGTTCTGTAGGCAAATTTTTCCTTCCAATTTTAGGAAAGTTCATTTGTTACGAAAACAGGTAAAAATGATGACTCATTTCATCCACACTCACCTCCTCAGAACGTACTGTGACATTAGAGGCTCCTGTTACTTGGTGTTTATCCTTCTCAAGCCGACAACCCCTAATGTTTAAAACCTGGGAGGTGGGTTTCAACCTGCTTTCCACACCATTAGTTGATACAAACCCATCTTCCCCTATTCTATTTACTGTCAGTAAACTAAGACCAGACAGCTCCCCAGCCACTTTTCTTTCTTAAATTTAAAAATCAGTATTTATGGAGTACTTTGAAGAGAGATCAAGCATGGCTCCTCACCAGCTGCCCAGATGAGACACTTTTTCCCTAAATAATTTTGAGTATCTATAGCTTCCAGCTGTGACTTCCCAGGCCACATGCCATCTCACAACCCTACAGTAACCTCTCAGTTTTAACTCTCCAGGTAGTTTCAAAAGTTGTATAACCGCCACTACTGGAGTTGATGGAAAAAAACTAATGGTGACTGGGGAGTTTCCCCCCCCCCATTAATTTAGAAACTTAGGTGGAAAAGCCGTCTCCTCACCCACATCTGCTTATTGGTGAATGCTGTTTAGCCAAAGGTTGCAGGTGCCCTTAAAATGCTTTCTCAACAGATCAAGCTACCTGGGCCTGGTTCAGTAAGGGAAAACTCTACATGAGAATTACCAAAACAATAAATGTAATATATGAGATGTAGCAATAACTAACTGTTCTTGAAATGGTATTTTCTTTTTAGTAATTCTTTTCCAGAGCAGTGGCATAGAAGCATTTGAAATCTTCCTCTAACTTGTACTCAGAGCACTTCCTACCGCTTCTTGAATTAACGTCTTACTGGATGACTGACCTTATACTTTCAGATTGAATCTGAAACCGCAGCTTCTGAGGAAACTTTGTTCAATGCCTCCCAGCGCCTCAGTGAGCTAGAGAGGAACGTGGAAGAACTTAAGCGGAAAGCTGCCCAGAACTCCGGGGAGGCAGAATATATTGAAAAAGTAGTATACAGTGTGAAACAAAGTGCAGAAGATGTTAAGAAGGTAAGGAAATCTTTCTAACTTCATAGGTATGTTGATAAAGGAGCAACTATTCTCCCCTTTGACTTCCTTGGAATTAACAGGGGACATGGACCTAACATGGTTATTCATCAGAAACATCCCAAATGACCTATTGTGAAATAGCAGTCTTCAGAGAGACAGATGGGAAAGAACGGGAGTGGATATTAAAGTATCCTTAAGTGTGATGTAAGCACTTAAATCCCAAAAGTGGCTAAGAGTTTAGAAAAATGAAATTTAACTTACCGGTTAAACAGGCATACTGAGCTTGTATTTCTGTATTTTAATTAGGAATTCTTAAAGCATTTTCTACCCTACCTTTAAAGATTTCTCAAATGGCCAGGTAATTACTGTTTGCCATAAAGATCATCCTCACAGAACAGCTAGGCGGCAACCACATCTCGCCTCTTCTGTGTTCATTTGGAATTAACCACCCCTGGCTTCTCATAGTGTATTTTGCAGTGAAAAATCTCAAACCCAAATTTTTCACTAGAAGCCAGGTAATCATTAAAACACATTTAATTTCTTAATTTGTATAAGCAAATACTTCTCTCTAAAGAAGCTTTTTTAAACTTCTCAGGGGAGTGCTGAAACTGTTAAATGAATACAGGGAGTTATAAATTAAAATGAAGTCAAGATTTTTCCTGGAAGTTACTATAGCTTTTAGGCATTACATACGGGTGACTTCCTTACACTGCTGGGTTGGAGAAGAGAGAAAGAAAAGTTCACTGTCACATCTGTCTCTCGTTCTTTGTAGTTTCCTACAGGTCTGAAAGCATAAATCTCCCAAGTAGTCTTCTTACAGAGCATTCTGCATAAATAATAAAATTTGAGTGCAGTTAAGAGGAACAAAACCCGTTGACATGAAATTCCTCCATCAATCGCTACTATTCAGTGTCTTTCAAAAGAATTACTTGCAACCATCTTTCCAGACCCACACCAACCCTACATGTGCTACAATCTTGTCCTTTTCCCTCTGATTTCCTGATTAGTCTAGATCCAGATGGTCCTCCCATTTTTTCAAAACTTTTTTTGATGTCTAAATATTTGGATCTTAGCACACCTACCTTTGAGAAAACCTGCTTCTCTAACTCTCCCTCCATACAATTCTCTTACAACACCTTGGACAAATACCAAGCCTGTGACCTAATACAACCCCAAAAGCAGAGTCCTCTTGGTGGTGGCCTTTAATTCAGAATGCTTACCAAGCAAGTTCTATCTATACTACTACTATTAAATGTCACTAATAGTATTACCTCTTTGTGCCTAAATGTGGAACTTCAGACTCTCGACGGTGAACTTGATGAAAAGTATAAGAAAGTAGAAAATTTAATTGCCAAAAAAACTGAAGAGTCGGCTGATGCACGAAGGAAAGCCGAAATGCTACAAAATGAAGCAAAAACGCTTTTGGCTCAAGCAAACAGCAAGCTGCAACTCCTGAAAGGTAGATTTTTCTTTTTCACTTAGGCTCATGATTTTATTAAGCATTTTAAAATTAGGGCAGCTTACTTAAAAGGCAAAAGTCGATTCACTTTCTCTTAGGCACTTAACTTACAGGCAGAAAGGATCGGTATTTGATCTCGAGGTCTTCATAGTGTAACTGCTCAGACCTCTTCTTTTTATCTTCCAGATTTAGAAAGAAAGTATGAGGACAATCAAAAATATTTAGAAGATAAAGCTCAAGAATTAGTAAGATTGGAAGGAGAAGTCCGTTCACTCCTAAAAGATATAAGCCAGAAAGTCGCTGTTTATAGCACCTGCTTGTAACACAGGCGGCGGGAGCTGTAAGTATAAAGGGGCTGAAGTAACCAAAGCCAAATCGCTACGTTTTAAAAACTGACTTAATGATCTTCAAAATAAAACTCCTTATCTATTTAATGTTTTTAATCACCACTTTTTGTATGGAGTTAAAATAAAGTACTGTGCTTTTATATAAATATACATTTAGTACAATTCTTAAATGCATTGTTACTTTCCCTGATTTAGCATTCATGAATCCCTTTATACTGAAAATAACAGTCTTTGTTACAGATGGATTTATAAGCAAGTGGACTGCCTCCATGGGGACCCTCCCTTCTGTTATTTCTGCAAACAGGCTGTATTACCCTTCTGTTTGGTAGGTCAGTATCCTCCACAAATCCGCCCCCAAAATCACCTCCCACTTGGAGTCCAAGGTGGAGATTAAGGAGGAAGGATGCGGCCTGAGCCACCTTCACCATTTCAGTGGCTGTTCAGTTGCTCCAGTCTCCAGAACTCCTGTTATGTATTCCTCGCTCTAGGAAAGAGAACAAAAAGCAATTTTTAGGCAAGCATGACTTCTAAGCACCACCACCTAGAACAGGGCTAGGTTGCGGAGGTGGAGCATTTAAATTAAACTGAGCCCAAGTTTGGGGACACTGCTATGCCAACTGAGCAGTGCTACACAAAATACAGAAGGATGCTATGATTTCTGATTTTGTTATATTTTATTTGATTTCACAATCATATACCAACCACTTATTCCACAGGCTAAAGAAAACAGCTGGAATACAATTGCCAAGCTTGTGTCAACTTTATCGCTGAGTGAGCTGGGTAACAGGCCAGGCTCTCAGTGGCTTTTTCACACATTCTTCTTGCAGCAAGGCTGTCCTGCGTACTACTTACCACCTACCTGCAAATCCGACACAGCTGCATTTGAAGCGAGAGCCGAACAAAAGAACAGTAAGGCAACTAAACTTCCGCCCAGTTCCAGGCAATTAATTCTGTCACTTTTTTTAGGATTCCTACCTAAATAGAAGTGGTTGTACATCCTCATCTGCTGGAGCAACTAAGTCTTCCCCCTTATCCCTTGACGACAAGTATTTTACTTAGAGTTAAGTAGAAGTACAATTAAGTTCACTACTCCTCATTCCCTTTCAGCTAAACAACTGAAGATCTCACTTTGAAATTATTAATTTTAATCTGCTCAATGACTGGACAGCTAACAGCCGCACCCTTCACAAGCCAAGAAATTATTTAGAACTTAGTAAATAACAGTAAGTGAACATTTATTTGTTTTACACCCAGGACTTCATTCCCAACCAGATATATTTCATTCTCATATTGAGTAGGAACGCTTAAAGTTATTTAACTATTACTTTGTGTCTCTGTAGAGCTAGGACTTAATGAAATATAGTTTAATACTGTTCTCTAATCAGAAACTTTATCTCCCTAAAGCAGGGGACGTGTCTAAGGTTTAAATAAACTAGCACTTCACATAATACTGGGATTTCAGATTTTAAAAAGATGCAGAGTCTGTTAGCAATAACGTCAAATAGCACATATCAGACCAATACTGCTATACATAACTGAAAACCCTGAATAAAACACTTGGTACTAGAGAACAACCAGAATTGGTGGCGGGGACACTCGAAGAACAGCACTAAAGCCAAGTTTTGACTGGTGAAGGAATCAGAGGACAGAGTTTGGGGCAACCAATAGCACCTGAAATGGGAGGGAACCCCAGAAAAGAGACACAAATTCCTTTGGACACACACACACACACACACACACACACACACACACACACACACACACACACACACACACACACACACACACACACACACACACACACACACACACACACACACACACACACACACACACACACACACACACACACACACACACACACACACACACACACACACACACACACACACACCCTGCCCTAAAAAGAAAGTATGTTTCGCCTACATAGCAGAATCCAGCGTCTTTAAAATATTATCCCTTCATAATGACCATAAAGGAAAATCGGAGACACACGCACATATATAAAAATTAAAACCTAAAGACTACTAAACATTTCCCTTTTATCTATGATCGACTGATGGTATCTTATTCCATACAGCTTTCTACTAAAAAACTTACATTCTCCAACCTTCATTATGATTATATAACCTTTAAATTGCAATCAAGTGAACATCGGGTTTGCATATTTCAGTACTTTAAGAAAGCCTACTTAATGAATCTGAAATGATTTTTAAATTTACTTCTCATATGCAAAAGCCCATTTAGTACTTAATACTTTGTCATTAAGTGTTTAAAGACATAGCCAGCCAGAATACACGGAAATTCACTTTTCCCTTATGTTGTTTCTCCAATAATTATGCTAAACATTTAGCTGGTATCACTAAAACAGGTAACAGAGTAACCTTTTAAATGCCTTAATACTGTCCTACACTGTGGAAAAAAGATACACCCAGACATATAAAAGTAATTATAAAAAGTAATAAGAATATACACACTAGAGATAGTCATAAAAAATGAGGACCATCTAGACATCCACTCAGAATAACCAGTATGTGAGTATTTAAGACGTGTTTATTTCCCACTGTGATACATTGGTTCTCCATTTAATATTTGAATTTTATAGATATGCCACCTTAATTTGGTTAACTGTATGTAACAATACCTCAGACTGTGGACCTCGATGGAATCTTAAAAATCTAAACACATAAATTCTAGCTCTAAACTCCAAGAATCTGGGGATTAAATAAAAGAGACCATTTTTTATTTACAAGTTGTTGATGTATGTTTTCAACTTATTCTAATGACTGCTTCCAATGTGAAAACCAAGTTTAAAATAACTTGATCACCTTGCTTCAAACACAGCTGTTCACATTACCATACTCCAGCTCCATCCATGTAAGTAAATCCAACTTTACTGTATCAGAAACAAAACCTAGTTAACATAAACTGAGTGAAGTTGAACCATTCATAAACAGCATGAAATTTTCCAGGATGCTACTATACATAGCTTTTTTCTGCAATATGAATGCACTGAAACAAAATATTTAAAATAGATGAGATTATTCCATTCTGTCCAAGCCTATTAAATACATTCCAAAAGTTTCATAATTCAGTCCTAGAAATTTTTGGCGCTCTGAGCATTTCCTGTTCAGAAATGTGACCTCTACAAAAAGCTCCTGGGAAATTTCAGAAAAATATAATCTTCTAATTTAAAAGTTGATTGATTTGCCAAATGATGCCGCCAGGTTTGCTTCTCTGAAAGCTTCTGATAAGGTCTGCAAGGGAAGAAATTCAAAATTAAAAACCAAGGGTCTGTGGGTCAGAAGACAATGTAGGCAGCCGTTAACTCTGGATGCTCACTTACCGGATGTGCGTGACAGACTCTGGCTATATCTTCACAGGACGCTCCATATTCCAGTGCAAGAGCGGCTTCATTTATCATTTCACCGGCACCCTTTAAGATAATACACCAAGAAGTAATTTTGTTTCCATGGCAAAGACGACTACCTTCTGATAGGAGAGACTGTAACAGTTAAGCTTTTCCTGACTGGAGGCAGTTAACAGATAAAGCAGCACACAAGTTAAGAGCTTGGGACCTGGAGCCAGGTGGCCTCGATGCCAATCCTGCCACTTACCACATCAACCGCTTGCTGACTCTGTGCCTCATTCTGTTTATTCACCTCCAAAATGGGAACAGCAACACTTACCTCACAGGGTTGTGAAAATTAAAGTTAATGCACATATTTAGGGAAAAACTGTTCCAGAGTAAATGTTCTGTTATCACTACTGACACATCAGACACCCAGTAGAGGGCACACTTCACATGCAGCGGTAGGAAAAGCTTCTCTTAGAAGGTAACATTGGAGCAGAGACCTGAATAATCATCCTGCCATGCAAAGATCTGGAGGCAGACGATTCTAAGCAAAGGGTACAGTAAGCACAAAGCGCACACACACACACACACAAAATGGGTGGAGAGATGACTTCAGAGAAAGATAGTCAGGACCAGATTGAGGGGGGCCTTGTGTGTAAGTCTGAAGTTCAAAGGACCGCTAGAGAGTTTTAAGCAGGCAAGTGGCCTGGTCTGCGTTTTAGAGGAATAATGGACAATCTGAGCTGCAGCACAGAGCAGCCCATCTGGTGGGCAGGACGGTGAGTGCTGGCGGTACTGTCCTAGAAAACGATGCACAAAGAGGCCACATTCAAACCTTTGCTAGTAAGTAACAACCTCAGAAGGTAAACGCCAGGTGGTTTTAAATTAATCTAAATTGCACTGCTTTCCCAGTACTCACAGGTCCGAGAATATGTGCTCCCAATACTCTGTCTGTCGACTTCTGCCCAATAATCTTCACCATGCCGTCTGTGTCAGCATTGGTCTTCGCTCTGCTGTTAGCAGCAAATGGGAATTTCCCAACTTTGTACTCAACACCCTGTGAGAGAGAAAATGAGAACCTACATAAACTCTGAAAGAGTTCGTTCCCCTTTGGTAAAATCTTCTACCATTTGTTCAGAAAACCAATCCCAAGAAGGCAGTTCTTCACAAAGCACACAGAAGGAAAGACCAAAAGGCTTGTTACTGATAAATATTTTGGATACAAACACAAGCAAATGCAAATGTCAGTCCCCAGGGATATATTTCAAAGCTAAAGAGCTCTAGAATGACTCGTTTTTAAGGAATACAGGCAAGTGAGTGAGCTCCTTGATGATACTAGCAAAGTAAAAAACACACAAACTGACCTATAACGTTCTAGTTATTAAAATGCATTAATGCAATACCAAAAGGATTCTCAGCCACCTGTGTCATTAACCCAGTTCCCACATTAGAGTGAAACCACCTGCGTTCAGGATTACCTCTTCTTTCAACTGCTCTTCCGATTTGCCAACCCAGGCAACTTCAGGGTGTGTATAGATCACCGACGGGACACAATTGTAGTCAATGTGCACGGCGCCCCCGGCCATCCCTTCAACACAGATGATGCCTTCATCCTCTGCTTTGTGTGCCAGCATTGGGCCGGCAACCACATCACCAATTGCATAGATGCTGCCACAGAGATCAAAACAGTGAACTTCTGAAATCACAGACACTCATCTTCAGTTACGCCATGGTAACAAAAAATTTAAGTTTCCAGTTAAGCCACCAAAAAAGCCAAATAAAGCTCTTCAAATATCTATGAGTTCAGGTTTTAATCTTGGGTAATGAAAAATTCAACTAATTTTTGCTTTCACATGCTAAGTTTAGTTCTTCCTTAAAGCCAATGCATTTTTTAAGCATGACAAAAGTCTTATTTTCAAAACAGTGTCTGAAATTTTTCAATGACTGAAAATACAGATAAATATCCAACTTACTTTGGAATTTTAGTTTGGAATCTAGTATTCACTGGAATTCTACCTCTAGGATCTAGTTCAATTCCAAGTTCTTCTAGTCCCAAATTCTGAGTAAAGGGTCGTCGGCCAATGCAAACCAGGAGTACATCACAAGTGATAACCTCAGCTTTACCACCAGAAGCAGCTTCAATGCTAGACAGTGAACAGTACACATCTGTTAGACACACATCTCCGTGAATAGCTGACAGACTTGGGAATTTAAGACCAGACACTTCTCAGGTATTGATGACACTTCTAACAATGTAAGTTTGTTACAAATACAACAAACATAAGGGTCAGGCAATAAAAAATGTACATAATCCTCTAGAGGTCCGTCATTAAAATCTCACAACAGGCAGGGGAACACGGGTTAAGAACACAGGTCTTAGAGTGAGACAGACCAGGTTCAAGCAGTGGCTCTGTCCCCACCAGCAATGCGACCTTAGGCAAGTTATTTCAGTATTAAATAAACAGAAAGCCAGGCACACAGTAAGCAATCTAATTATTACTGATTTCCTCATGTATCTGTCAATAAAAATATGGAGTTATTTTATTGAATACTGAATATTGAATAGTTTAAATTTTTCTAAATGCATACTATGAAAAAGGACGTTACACATGAGAACACTGGATTAATTTTTCTAGCATCAATGTGATCATGAATTTCAATGGACAGATTTACCAAGCAATACTGAGTTACATACCATGCAATAAAATGGTATTAAGTTATTTAAAAATCTGATTCTAAAACCTGAGTTTCTTCTTAAAGAAACACACAGCAAGGCATCCCATCAAAAGCAGATGCAGCACACTTACGATACATCGATTTTTCCATCTGACTTCTTCGTAGCACCAGTAACTTTCGTGTTCATTTTAAATTTAAATCCTTGCTTTTGAAGGATGCGTTGAAAGTTTTTGGATATCTCCATATCAATTCCAATCCCACCAACATGACCCAAAAACTCAACTGCGGTCACGTCTGCACCAAGTCTTTGCCAAACTGAACCCTGCAGATAATTTTTTAAAAAATGATCATAAAAATAAAAGTTTCTATAGCAAATGTTTGAAAAAATCATCTTAAATAATTTATTGTAAGATTATTTTCCTGTGTTAATGTCCCTATTAGAAGCTCCGAGGTTTAAAACTGTGGCAAGTATGTATAACTTCATATATTTATTCACTCACTCAACACTTACTGGGCACCTACTGTACGCTAGGCACCACTTTAGGTGGTAGGCATATATCAGTGAACAAAACACCGCCCTGAGGGACCCTGAATTCTGAAAGGAGAGACAATTAAGTAAAGTTCAGGCAGAGGATAGTAAAGTGCTATGAGAAAAACAAAGCAGGAAGTAGAACCAGACGACTGAAAGGAGAGGGCTTTCAGTTTTAAACAGCGTGGGTAGGGAAGACTCACTGGGAGTGACATCTGCACACAGACTTGGAGAGAGGGAATGAAATACACAGGTAACTTGTCCAGCAAAAGGAACACGTGGGCAGGACGGTCCTTAGGGGAAGAAGTAACATCTTATTGCTATTACTGCTATTTGCAAAATATTAAACTGGTTTAAAAATTTCATGAGTTTTTGGGGTGAGAGCTGAGTTAACTAGAGGCAATACAGCGACATGAAAAATCCAGTAACAAGCATACACAAAAATTAATTCAAAATGGGTCACAGAGCTAAATATAAAACCCAAGACTACAAAACGTCTAGAAGAAAACACAGGAGAGAACCTTTGTGACCCTGAGTTAGGCAAAGATTTCCTAGCTACACCACTAAAAGCACAATCCATAAAATTAAAAAAAGGAAAATTAGACTTCATCAAAATGAAAAACCTCTCTCCAAATGTCAGTATTACGAACACAAAAAAGAAACCATGGGCTGGGAAGAAATATTTGCAAAACATCTGATAAAAGATATATTCAGATTACATAAAGAATTCTCAAAACTCAGTAACAAAACAAACAAACCCAATAAAAAAGAGGAAATATTTATGCAGGCACTTCACCAAAAGAAGACAGAGATGGCAAAAAGCACATATATGTTCGACATTACAAGCCACTAGAAAACTGCAAATTAAAACCACAATGAGTTACTACTACACACCAGTCAGAACAGCTCAAAAACAAACAAAACCACCACCAACTACTGGCGAGCAAACGGAGCAGCTGAAATTTACACTGCTTTAGCAGTGGGCGGGTGTAAAATGATGTAGCCATTTTGGAAAAGAGAGTTCCTCTAGGGGTTAAACACAGAATTACCATCTGACCCAACAATTACACTCCTAGGTATATATTCAAGAGAAATGAAAACAGATGGTCACACAAAAACTTGTACACAAATGTTCACAGCAGCATTATTCATACTAGTTCCAAAGTGGAAACAACCCAAATGTTCAACCAATGAACGAGTAAACAAAATGTGCTATATCCATAATACAGAGTATTACTTGGCCATCAGGAGAAATGAAGTATACATGAACCTTGAGAACAATGTACTAAGTGAAAGAAGTCAGATACAAAACGCCACGTGCTGTAGGAATTCCATTTATATGAACTGTCCAGAACAGGCAAATCCACAGACACAGCAGGTAGATGAGTAGTTCCCAAGGGCTGGGAGAAGGGAGGAATGGAGAATGACTACTAATGGGCACAGGGTTTCTTTCTGGGGTGATGAAAATGTTCTGGAGTTCGTGGTGACACCTGCACAACTCTGAATATACTAAAAACCAGTGACTGTACACTTCAAATGGGTGAACTATATGATATGTGAATTATACCTCAATAAAAATGTTTTTTAAAAAAGGAACCACTCTTCTGAATCTAAATCAGAATAGTAAGAGTGTGGAAATGATAAGAAGCATCATCTCAAAGTGTGTAATTCAAAGTGGGGAGTCAGCACAGCCAGACAAGTGTCCTGCTCTTCAGGAAAGCTGACCTTGAAATCCCTAGAGATAGGAAAACTCCAGTAACATCTACCATTCACTTAGAGCTTATTAGACGCCAGGCACTATGTTATGGGTTTTAAACGTATTAACCTTATTAAATCCCAACAAAATCTTATAAGGCAGTTATTCTTATCCCCGTTTTTATAATGAATCAACTAGTTCAGAGAGGGTAGTGAATTTAACAGGGACATAAAGTCATTAAGTGGCAGAACTGAAATTCATTACATTCTTTAAAGCACTACATTAAATTGTAATGGAGGAAGATAAACTATAAAAAATAAGTCATACAAATAATCTTTATGAGAAAGTAAAGAGATATATAGGACTACGTAGGAAGTTCTCTATTAAGCCTAAATTTTTAAAAAGACATGTAAAAAATTCAATATAGTAACAGGCACATAGAACACTGTGTCAAGATGCTTGAAATGATCAAAGGCTTGTACAAATCGTAAAGCAAAGCTGAATTATTGCTTGGCGATATTATTCTATTGACCAACAGAAGAAGGGAAATCTGTTAGTCCTTTTTTCTTGCTTGTTTTATCCATCTATGAGAAAAATTTTCAAAGTAGAGTGAATAGGAGAAATACCACTAAGCAAGAAGTGAAACCCAAGATCAGAACAATTAGTCATTTTGGACAAATTAATTCCCAAATCAAATAAGTTAGATTACAGAACTTAGATAATAGAGACAGTCAGTGAACTCTGGGAACTTAAGTAGTATTAGAAAATTGCCAAAAGGTAGCAGACAGGCAAACGTTGCCTAAATTTTCAAAAGTGGAAAAGAAGAGATTCTAAAAAGAGAACAGATTCTGAAATGTGGAGTGGAGGTCAATCCCTGCTAAATACTAGAAGAGACTATTAAACAGCCAGTTGGACAATCATTAGACAGTACCACAAATGTTTCAAACGGGTCATGTAAACTGCCTATACTTTAATTTCTGAAGATTCTTCTGGGCTGGTTAATGTAGTATACCTTGATATCAGCAAGGTGTCCAAAAAAAAGAAAGAAAATCTCATCATATCTTGTAGATGTGATGGATCAATGGAGACTCAAATACATTTGTAACTGGTTAAAGACTGCAGTATTAGATGGTTTTTCAATACTTAGTACTGACAGTGGATGACACCAGAGAATGATCGATTAACCAATTTTAGATCAGATGATGGACTATGTGCCTTAGTTAACATGCTTCTCCAATTTATGATTTACATAAAGCAAGAAACAGCAGTTAAGTGTAAGCGACAGAATCAAGACAAAGAAACAGACTGGAATAATGTGTGCAAGTGAACAAGATTAAAGAAAGGATAAAGGTCTTGAATATGTGTAAGCACATCTGACTGTCCTTTATGACTGGGTTACTGCATTCTGTTGTTTCTTATTTTGTAGTTAGTTTTATTCCTTTGATAACTATGTAAGTTTAAAAAGCTAAAGATCTAATCTGTTCTTAGAAACAATAATTAGTACACATATGAAAACTGAAAAAATGTGCACTATACTGTTTGTATGTATTTACACGCAATATAATGTTTGTGCAGTCAAATTGTAATAATTTTACATAATAAAACTGGAAAAGAAGAAAAAAGAGGTGAAAGAGGGAGATGAAAATAGTATTTTTATTTCTGAATATTAAAAGGTATTATCACTTAAAAAAAGATAAAAGTTCAAAGACCTTTATTTACGTTTTAAAAAATTAGAATTCCTCAAGCAAAAGATGTGAGGTTTTCATCTGACTACAAGTCAACATATGCTTTAAAAAAAAAAAAAAAACCCTCTTAAAGGATTACATTAAAAGTATATTATACATATCAAAAGATGAAAAGACATTCTCTCCAAAATAATCCAATCAGAACAGCATGCAGAAATTGGAAAAAAAAAAAAAAAAGAAATATACAAGATCTATGAGATAATATAAAGCATGCCAACGTACACACAATAGGGGTCCCAGAAGGAGAAGAAAAAGAGAAGGAAATCTAAAATGCATTTGAAGAAATTATGAACAGACAATATTAACAGACCAATTACCAGTACTGAAATTGAATCAGTAATTTTAAAACTCCCAATAAACAAAAGTCCATGACCAAATGGCTTCACAGGTGAATTCTACCAAACATTTAGAGAAGAGTTAACATCTATTCTTCTGAAATTTTCCCAAAAATTTGCAGAGGAAGGAACACTTCCAAACTCATTCTATGAGGCCATCATCACCCTGATACCAAAACCAGACAAAGACATCACACAAAAAAAGAAAATTACAAGCCAGTATCACTTATGAATATAGATGCAAAAATTCTCAACAAAATACTAGCAATTAGATTCTAACAATGCATTAAAAGGATCATACACCAGTGAGTGGGATTTTTCCCAGGGATGGAGGGATTTTTCAATAGCTGTAAATCAATCAATGTGATACACCACATTAACAAACTGAAGAATAAAAACCATATGCTCATTCTCAATGCATGAGGAAAAAGCTTTTGATAAAATTCAACATCCATTTATGATAAAAACTCTACAGAAAGTAGGCACAGAGGAAACATACCTCAACGTAATATTAAAGGCCACATATGACAAACCCACAGCTAACATCATTAGAGTGAAAAGTTGAAAGCATTTCCTCTAAGATCAAGAGCAAGACAAGGATGCCCACTCTTGCCACTTTTATTCAACATAGTTTTGGAAGTCCTAGTGACAGCAATCACAGAAGAAAAAGAAATAAAAGGAATCCAAATTGTAAACAAAGAATTAAAACTGTCACTGTTTGCAGATGACATGATACTATACATAGAAAATCCTAAAGAAGCGACCAGAAGACTACTAGAACTCATCAATGAATTTGGTAAAGTTGCAGGATATAAAATTAATACTCAGAAATCAAGTGCATTTCTATACACTGACAACAAAATAGAAGAAAAAGAAATTAAGGAAACAATACCATTTACTATCATACCAAAAAGAATAAAATACCTAGGGATAAACCTACCCAAGGAGGAAAAGACCTATGCTCTGAAAACTGTAAGACACTAAGGAAATTGAAGATGATATAAACAAATGGAAAGATACACCGTGTTCCTGGATTGGAAGAATCAATATTGTTAAAATGGTCATACTGCCAAAGGCAATATATAGATTCAATGCAATCCCTATCAAATTACCAATGACATTCTTCACAGGGCTGGAACAAAAAATGTTAAATTTGTATGGAAACACAAAGACCTTGAACAGCCAAAACAATCTTGAAAAAGAAGAACAGAGCTGGGGGAATCATGTGCCCTGACTTAAGACTATACTACAAAGCTATAGTAATCAAAATCATATGGTACTGGCACAAAAACAGACACACAGATCAGCGGAACAGGATAGAAAGTCCAGAAATAAACCATGCACTTATGGTGTATGACCATAGGAGGCAAGAATATACAAGGGAGAAAAGACAATCTCTTTAATAAGTGGTGCTGGGAAAACTGGACAGCTACCTGTAAAAGACTGAAATTAGAACATTCTCTAATACCATACACAAAAATAAACTCAAAATGGCTTAAAGATTTAAAAATAAGATCAGATACTGTAAAACTTCTAGAGGAAAACATAGGCAGAACACTCTTGGACATTAATCACAGCAATATATTTTTGAACCAGCTCCTGCAATAATGGAAATAAAAGCAAAACTAAACAAATGGGATCTAATTAAACTTAATAGCTTTTGTACAGCTAAGGATACTATCAACAAAACAAAAAGACAACCTACAGAACGGGAGAGAATATTTGCAAATGATGTGACCAACAAGGGACTAATTTCCAAAATATACAAACAACTCATACACCTTAATATCAAAAAAAAAAAAAAAAAAAAAGCAACCCAATCCAAAAGTGGGCAGAAGACCTAAACAAGCAATTCTCCAGTGAAGACATACAAATGGCCAATAGGCACATGAAAAAATGCTCAGCATCATTAATTGTCAGAGAAATGCAAATTAAAACTACAATGAGGTATTACCTCACACCAGCCAGAATGGCCATCATTAAAAAGTCTACAAGTGATATTGCTGGAGAGGGTGTGGAGAAAAGGGAACCCTCCTACACTGTTGGTGGAGTGTAGATTCGTGCAGTCACTATGGAGGACAGTATGGAGGTTCCTTAAAAAACTAAAAATAGACTTACTATGTAATCCAACAATCCCACTCTTAGGCATATACCCAGAGAAAAATATAATTCAAAAAACACATGCACCCCAATGTACACAGTAGCACTATTTACAGTAACCAAGATATGGAAACAACCCAAATGTCCAACAGATGAACACACACACACACACGAATATTACTCAGCCATAAAAAAGAATAAAATAATGCCATTTGCAGCAACATGGATGTACCTGGAGATCATCATTCTAAATGAAGTGGGTAGGAAAGAGAAAGAAAAATGCCATATGATATCACTTATATGTGGAATCTAAAAAAATAAGGGACACAAATGAACTATTTATTATTTATAACTTAGATGACTGATTTCTTGAATATGTGTGAGCACATTTGACTGTCCTTTATGATTACTGCCTTCTGTTGATTCTCATTTTGTGTTTGGCTTTATTCCTTTGATAACTATGTAAGTTTAAAAAGCGAAAGCTCTAAACTGTTCTTAGAAACAATGAACAGTACATACATATAAATTTTTTAAAATATGTGCAGTATATTGTATATATGTATTTACATGCAATATATTGTATATATGCAATCAAACTGGAACAAATTCTACCTAATAAAGCTGAAAAAAGAAAGAAAAAAAGAAATTATGGCTGAAAACTTCCCAAAATAAAAGGAAGCAAATAGCCAGATACAAGATGAACCCAAACAGACCCATACCAAGACATATGAATAAATGATAAAACTTAAAAAGAGGATTCTAAATATATATATATACACACACACACACACACACACACGCACTCAGCCATAAAAAAGGATGAAATTCTGCCATTTAGAGCAAAAAGGGTGGACCTAAAGAATATCATACTAAGTGAAGTAAGTCAGACAGAGAAAGACAAATACTGTATGATATATCACTTATATGTGGAATCTAAATACAAATGAATGCATATATAAAACACAAACAGACTCAAAAGATTTTTGATACCAAAGGAGGGGGCAGATAAATTAGAAGTATGGGATTAACAGATACAAACCACAATACAGAAAACAGACAGGCAACAAGGATTTACTGCATAACATAGCAAACAATATTCAGTTTCTTTTAATAACCTATAATGGAAAATAATATGAAATATATATATATATGAAACATTGAATCACTTTCCTGTACACATAAAATTAACACAATATTATAAATCTACTATACTTTAAGAAAAAAAAAAAAAGGAAAGAAAGAGTTTGAACTTATCCTAGTGCTATTTTGAGTCACTGAAAACTTTTAGCAGGGAAGGGACATCATTACATTTGTGTTATAGAAAAATCAATCCAGCCACTCTGAGGAGAACAGATTAGAAACTGGAAAAGTCAGAAAAACCCAGTTTAAGATATGATCCTGGCCTGAACTGGGTCCTAAGCAAATGCATGAAAAAGGGGATACACACATGAGGTATCTATCAGGTAGGATCACACTAGGAAGTAGACTGACTGACAATATGGGGACAAAGGCATTAGAAGAGTCACATGATTCCCAAACTTGTTTAGGCCTCTAGATGGATGACAGTACCACTCACTGTTGTGGGAAATGTTAGAAAAGAAATAGGTTTTGTTTCATTTTGTATTTTGGGGGCAGAGGAGGGAGAGAAAGCTTAAGTTACACACTTATTGAACTGAGTGCCTGTGAGACCCACAAATAAGAGTAGCTAGGAAGCATTCAGATATAAAGTCCGGAAGCAAGGAGAAAGGATTAGGCTGCAAATATGTAAGAGTCCTTGGGTAACTGAGATAAGAGTAAAGAGAGTACCCTGTGGAAAGACAAAAAGGATCTGGGCTAGAACCCTGAGACAGAACCTAGAGTAAGACTAACAATTAAAGGGAAGGCTGAGAAAGGGAACCCACACAGAAGACGGAGAAGCCAGCCCGAAGGGGAGGTGCAAAACCCTGAGTGTGGTTTGGTTAGAGAAATTAAGGGAAAAGTTTCAAAGGCAAGCAAGTCAGCAATGCTGTTTGCTACCAAATAAAGCAGTGAAGAAAACAGTCAACTGGACTGAGCAATAAATCCATTCATGGCCTGTCAAGAGCAATCTGACGGCACAAGAAGCCAAGGACTGCAATGAAAGGAGCTGATGAAATACAGCGTCAACATCTCTTTCAAGAAGTCTGGGTGTGGAGACAAAGTGAGAGGGCAATTAGCAACTGGAGGACACAGAATCAAGAGAAGGCTTATTTTTGTGTACACAGCCTGTGTCTGTGAGTGCAAATGCATCTTGGCGTGTATGGATGCACACAGGTGCCCCAGAGAGGGCTCAAAAGTAGGGGAGTTTGAAGACTAAAAAAAATACAAAAACCACAAAACAAAATCCCTGAAAAGGCAGATGACGCACCACCAAGTACAGGGCTCAGTCTTAGAGAAAAAAGCAATTCCAAAGTTACAGGAGAGAAGATCAAGAGAACAGGTGGAACAACAGGCAAAAATCTCTTCAAAGCTGGGGCATCAGGTTGAGGGAGTTCTCATCTGATGGTTTCTCTCTTAGGTGGTATTTAGGCAACAAGGTCACCTGCAGGGAAGGGAAGACAGTGTGCTGGCAGAAGTGTGAGACAGGTGGGAAGCGAAACAGCCAGCGCAGACACCAGGAGAGTGCACCAGCTAGGGGAATAACGGGGTTGTCAGCAAGGCTGAGGTTCCTGTTGAGATTTGTGCCCAAGCGTTTACACAGGCACTCATCTGCAGGATGTGTGTTTTTTTTCCTGGTATAGTCAATACCCTGAGTATAGCATAAAAAAGGCAGACAGCTGAATTCAACCAGGACCAGAGTTCTGCCAAGCAGGTACGACAGGACAGCAAGGCAAGGGACTCAAGAACACCTGTAAGAAAGTGGTTAAAGTGATGGACTAAGGAATCGACGTTGATCGGGAAAGCAGTCAAGATGGGAAAGGGCAGACAGCAAAAACACAGAGGGATCTGTGGACTAGAAAACTTGATAGTTACTGAGCCTGTCTAACAGGAATAACTGAGTAAGAAAGGAGGTTACGGTTAGAGAATAAAATGTCTGAATTTGTGATTCCAAACTAGATCAATTCTTGGTGATTACGAGGTAAAATGGCCCTGGAAAGGTACCTAAAATGTAAAGAGGTCACTGGACATACAAGAAAGTTGCCAGATGGACAAGGAGGGACAAGAAGGCAGGCAGAAGCCTCAAAACAGCATAGTACTCAGAGAACTGCAAGTATGTGACATCTCTGAAACTTAAGGGGAAGGGAGAAGAGGACGGAGAGGCAGAGAAGAGCCAGATCATGTCTTTATCTGAAATGCAGTCTGCTCAGAAGAAGAGCTGTCTGCTGAAGGGCTGGCAGATTTAAATATCTGAAAGGCTGGCAGATTTTTAAAAATTAGTCCAGTTCTAGGGAACAGGAAGAGTGGAAGATACAGGGAAGCAGATTTCAAAATAAAAGAGAATGTTCTAATAACGAATGATTACATAAATAGACTGTCTTGATAACTCTTTACTACTAGAAGTGTTTAGGTAAACAGTCTGATCTACTTGTGATGCTATGTAAAGAGCATCATTAAACCCTTTCCAACTCCACGGGAATATAAAGAGGCAGAAAAAAACATCACTTACCAATTCTACACCAATTACTCCTGCACCAATGACAACCATCTTTTCCGGAACTTTTTTTAAAGACAAAGCACCTGTAGATGACACTATTGTATCTTCGTCAATCTATAATATGAAAAAGAAAAGAAAAGACACTAAGTCACTTATTTGTTTTGACCTATTTATGACTTCTATCCGTTTACTCATTTTTATCAAAACCCATTAAAACTGCTTGCCTGAAATTTTATCATTCAGCATTTCAAACCAAAATGGTCAATTTTAACTTCACACTGAATTCAAATATATCTTAATATAAAGTGTTCTATTTCTGGTCAAGATCACTGCGGAATAAAGACGGGCCAATTTCCTAAAGCTGAATGACTGTCAGCATATAGTACTTCAGTCAGAAATCTCTCAAAGTCTATATACAGCATAAAGTAGTTTATAAAATACATTTCTGAAGGAAGGGTGTGAGAGCTATAAAACGTGTAAATACCGTAATTCCAGGAAAAGGAGAAACTTCTGAACCTGTGGCTATAAGAATGTTCTTTGTGTCAATAACTTGAGTGCTGCCATCGGCTTTCGTAGCGGTGACCTGAGTTTTCCCAGTTATCTTTCCATAGCCATTCACATGAACAACCTTAATAAAGTAATGTTTATAAATTCACAAAGTTTAAAATGATTTTTTGGATAAACAAATACGATTAGTAAGAAAAAAACTGTTAAATACTTTACAATACAAAATGCTGCCTTCCTTAGTAATGCTATACATGGAGCAGCAAAGATTTTGTTTTATGTATCAGGGAAGTCATTTCAGGTTAACATGCTGTTTTAAATTAAATAAATATCCCCCAGCAGCCAAGCTCTAACAGCATCACTGTCAGCGTAAAGCAATGTTCTATGTGAATATAAAATAAAGCAAAAATCTGAACATTAAACACACTGACCTTATTCTGTTTGAATAAGTGGGCAATTCCACCCGTTAAAGCTTTTACTGCATTATTCTTCTGCTCCATCATCTTCTCTAAATTCAAGCGAACTTCAGACACTATAATTTGTTAAATAAATCTTTAGTCCTTGGCTAAATTCCTGAAGCAATGTGTGATTATTTTTCACAAATCAAGGTCTGAAAAATTAACCTAATGCCTACAGAACTGTACAAAAGACAATATTAAAATGTTTTAATTTAGTAACTGATATAGTAATTGTAGTGGACAACAGGCCAAAAGCATCCTATCACAGTAACAGAATCTACCATACCCTGTAAAAAGTCTACCTTCAGGAAAAACAAAGCCCAAAATAAAACATTATACCCCACTGTGACAACGTATTCTCCAAACACCTTATGATGATTAACAGTCTGGAAGAGATTTAAGTAATAAAGTAAACCATCACTGGAAATTTTAAATAAAAGGAAATGCTCAATTTCATGAAACAAAAACTACTGAAAATACACATCTGAAAACTTCAAATACAGAAGCTTAGTATAAAAGAGTTTAATCAACTAGATTTTAATCATTCATTTAACTCAGAAGAGAACTCTGAAGCAACAGTAAGATAAAGAAGCTCAACTCAATAGAACTTCAGAAGAGTATCTTAGAAATCAGCTCATGCAACTAACACGTATCTTAGAGAAGAGGAAACAGCCCCTGACAGATTTGATTAACTATGGTTACAGAACTAGAACATCAAGTTTTGCCTACAATGCAGGTCTCTGACTAACCCTGTCTCTTCTTTCTTTGGTGGATAAGCACAGATGGTTTTGATTCAACTTGACATCTAGTTTAATGTATTTGCTTTAATGTCTATACGTCACCCCTATACCTATCAGTCTGCCTACACTACAGACCCATCTTTCAGAAACCTACTGCTACAAAGAAACAGATGAAGGAAAATTAACACCTCTCACCCCTACCCTGCCAAGGTGTGTTTTGGCCCTTCCTAGAACAGACTACCCTCATGGACGGTTCTGCCAACAATACTTGGGAGAGAAAGGATGAAATTAAAACAGCCCATAAAGAATGGCAGAAGATACAACATACCACATTAAAATGTTACCAAGTGTCCTTTCCCACTATGCACGTCCCTCCCTCTCTCCCTGCATCTCCTTCCACCACCACCAACTTAGGCAGACCTGCCTTCCTTCACCGGTATCTGCCCATTGCACTCAGGAATCCGGTGCCCCTTAGTGATCTCTAGGTTTCAGGGAATGAAAACTGACTCCACACACACACTCAAGTTGGCAAAGGAACAGATGTCACAGTAGAAATATGAAGTTAAGCCTTCTTTCTTAAATAAATGTCTCCACATTTTTTAGATTTTTTCTTACTCTTTCCTCACTAAACATATTACACACTCATTAGACACACGTAAGTCCTTAACCAGAAGACTTAAAGTTAAGTGATAACATTGCTGAATATGAAAGATATACATACTTTCAATTCCCCTAGATGCAAAATCTTTTCCATGGGCCAAATGGTAATAATGAGAGTTATTTAATAAAGCCTAAAGGAAATAAAAAGACTAAATTATCAAACATTCAGACTATATATAATCAAAAAACACTTATGAAATGACATTCTCTACATGAAATAGTACATAGGACTGTACCAATTCAGTTTCTGTTCTTATGTAATGAATCTAAGACAAACAATAACGACTTAAACATTCAACAAAAAAGAATGAGAAACAAAACATCTTTTTTTAAAGATTTGCATTCTTTTTTATTGACATCTACTCAGTTTACAATGTTTTATCAATTTCTGGTGTCCAGCATGTTTCAGTCCTACAAATACACACCTATTTTCCTTTTCATATTCTTTTTCATTATAGGTCACTACAAGATATTGAGTATAGTTCCTGTGCTATACAGAATGAATTTGTTAAAAACATCTTTACTTTTTTCTTTGAAAGCAAAAGATTAAGTACACACTTCAGAACAGCAGGTGAAAAAGGCAGTCACGTTTTCACACATAAAGGGCTTAAAAGAAGAATTTACCACCTATTATCTGTTTCACTGAAAGGAAAGCTAGAGAAAAAAATGGAACATCAGAGACTGTTTGAATGGAAAGGCTAGGCATTCTGAGACAAGAAGTTATTTCAGGAATGTATGGCAGACTGGTGACAGTCTTACCAAGGAAAAACATACATTTTTTTAAAATCATCTATGGGTTATTTTTTTTTATAACTGTATTAGCTTAATTAGCTTAATATTCTGATCTCAATGTAACCTTCTAGTTGGTGGCTAATGAAAAGATTTCTGCACTGTATAAAACATATGCTCACCTTAGAAGGAATACAACCAACATTCAAGCATGTTCCACCAAGTGTTTCATTTTTCTCAACGCAGACTGTCTACAACCAAAAAATACATTATTTACTGCATTATAACCTGAATTGTTTCAGTTCACTAAAATTCCAAATGTATCTGTCTTAATTGTACAAAGCACACTACTCCAGCTGTGTTTGTGAAAATGAGATACAGATTCCTTTATAATTTATTATTTGAATAATACTAACCCCAAAGTGAATTACCCTAAAAGATTTAACAACCAAATACATACTTTTAATTCTATTATTGTATCTTCCAAAGTGTGATTAGAAGCCAAAACGAAAAGTACTGGGGGGAGGGAAAAAATAATGACTTTTCTTTCCATTTCATGAAAATACTTCAACCGAATAACCCTCAATCTTCATTAGTCTCAGGCCTAAATATAATTTATAGAATTAAAAAATTAGTTTCCATTATTAATAAGCAGCAAAGTATTTTGTAACTATGATCAACTCTTCCCAAATGAAAATGAATCAACACCTAATGTGAATCTAAACCTTACCCTGAAGCCTAACTGGGCAGCTTTAATAGCAGCGACATATCCTCCAGGACCAGAGCCTATCACTGTTACATCAGCATCAACTGCAATAAAAGCACATCGATATAAAACAGTAAATTACTTAATACTGACCCAAAACAGTAACTTTGAAAAACAAACAAAAAAAACTCTTGCATTTTAAACCTCCAAGAATGTGCAAGTAACCAGCATTTTTTACACAGTACTTTTTATTCCTAGGTACCTGATGCTCTTTGCTGTACCCGAAAGCAGCTCAGGACAGGCATTTAGTGACACGTCTATACACAGGAAAGAGCCTGAGCTCTGGGATGTGACATACCTGGCTTCAAATCTCAGCTCTTGCCACTTAGCTCTGTGACCACGGGACTTAATTTTTCTGTCATTTACTGGCTTAAATGACTGACGTTAGGGTTAGATAAATTAATTTCGTATAATACCTTGGTACTCTCAACAGATTTAAGGCTGCTTACACCCCTTTCAGGTACTCAACTGCTAAGATATCAGGGGAAGAAAATCTGCTTCCCTCTAACACATGGCAAATACCTTTTGGACTGTATTTGAATAAAGATAAACTGTGTAGTTTAAGATAACAGGCTAAACAGAACATTTGATGAGCTATTCTGGACATTTATCATATAAAGACAAGAAACTGAAAATTAACTTTGATTAGCAGCTTTAGGAATACAATAATTATGATACAAATGTAAAAATAAGTCCAAGGTATTCCCACTCGCAATTCAACATTAAATAAAGCAACAATAACTGTTAAGAGTTAGAGAAGCCTCCTTTCTCCTTCCCCTCCACTGTTCTTACAACCTCAGTTACTCCAGCATTTAGCAGTTTATAACACACTTTCACATATACTATTGTGGGAGACTAGGTTCTTGCCTCACACAGGAAGAACTCAAGAGCAAGGCACAGTAAAGTGAAGGGAAGTTTATTCAGAGACGTATTTCACAGGAAGCAGGGTCTGTCTCACTCAGAAGGGTAAACAGCTTAGGAGATACACACTCCATAGGCAGAATGTGGGCCACCTCAGGTGAGAGGGAGAGAGGCTGAGAGGTGTGGGAGTGTGTACTTTAAAGCAGAAGTAGACGCACACTCCATAGACAGAGTGCGGGCCTTCTCGGAAGGTGAGAGAGAGAGCGAGGTGTGGAGTTATTACATTTTATGGGCTCAATAATTTCATATCCTAATGAGTAGGAAGATTATTCCAACTACTTTGGGGAAGGGGTGAGAATTTCCAGGAAACACCACCAACCCCCTTTTTGCCCTTTTATGGTCAGCCTAGGAACTGTCACGCGCCTGTGGGTGTGCCAGGAGGCTCAAGGTCTACTGAAAGTCAGATCTTCCGCCATCTTGGTCCTAACCAGTGTGTCCTGTCCTCAGCTGCTGTGTCATTCCTTCAATGGTTGTGCCCTGCCCCCTTTCCGCCCACTTCACTGTCACGTTTGAGTCTCAGGACTTCCTATGAGAAGGTAAGGACTGCATACACCTGACATTCTACAGATAAAAAACACTAAGTTCAGAGAGGTCAATTACGTTGCCCAAGGTCATCTGGCTACTATGCGGCAGAGACAAAATTAACTTTCTGTCTCTCCTTCCAGTGGTCTTTCCATTATTCAATACTTCTCCATTCCTCAATTTAAAACTATCCCGGAGAGCAATAATCAAGCTTTCTAATTACCAGCTATCTGACCTTCGGTGCGTAATTTAACCTGCTTCACTTTCAGATTCCTCATCTGCAAAATAAAGAGCACAAAAAACCTATCTGGGGTCATAATACAGAATAAACAATGTATGTAAATGGCTTAACATAGTACCTGGAACGTACATAAGTATTCGCTATATAATAACTACATGCTGACCTACAAAGACGGCAATTTTAACTTATCACCCCCTCACTGACAAAACACAAATGCAACTGTAGTATCATTCAAAAGACCTTTGCTGGCCTGAACAGAATCACAGAAGTTTTGTGTTGGAAGACAACTAACAAGTTATCCAACCCAGTTATCCACAAAGTCTAAGAATCTTCCTACTGAATAAACCAAAGTACTGGTTATATCAGTTCTCCTTGGTTACACCACGTGATAATTGAGAATACTCGATACGTGAAAAAATACAGCTAGTCCAATTCATGATGAAACTACTGCTTCAATTTCTACTGATCCATTTGTGCTTTTTGGCTGCACTGCTTGGTTCACTCATTCATGTTCAGAATTAAGTATATAATAAAATGCATTTCTATTTTCAAACCTTGAACCAAATGATGACCTAAACAGTATCCCTTAATTTGGGTTCTAATTTTTAATTTCACAGTAATATAAGTAAAAGCTACAAAATGGGTTCCTTTGCTGAATTTTTAACACCTTTTTAGATTAGATTTACTCAATAAATCTGTATATTATAAACACAGAAAAGCAAAAAAACTTGTATTTTATTTCCCAATTTACTATGTAATCTTAGATCTTTTTAAATAGTATTTAAAAAATATCAGAAAAAAGTTCACTTTGCACTGACGATACTGGACGTACCATGCCGTCAGAATCCCACTAACGTGCTAGGAAACACAAAGATGAAGGGAAAAAAGTCTTCATCTAAAAATTTGTCAGCTGCAAGTATAGGAGGCTATGATCCAGTGCAAAGCTTCAAAAATAAGCCATTATTTAGGAGAAATATACCAATGTCTACAACTTACTTTGAAATGCATCAAAAAAGTAAGATGAATGGATGGATACGTATGTGGAGAACAGGTAAGTCACAATTAAGATGGTAAAATATGAAGAATCTATGGGTGTTCCATGTAAAATTCTTGCCAATTTCTAAATGTCTGCAATTTTTCACGATAACATATTAGAAACATAAACCAGGTAGCTCTCACCTTTACCCAAGGCTGCCTGCAAGTGAAAGTTTACAACACGTGATTCTGACTCACCATCTCCTTGTCAAGAAGCATTACTTAATTTGGTTCCCATACATATTTTTAAAAATTAGGATACAGTAAAGTAGTTAAACATACATTTACTTAGGGACATCTCATGGAAAATTTTACAAAATTAGCATCAGCCTTTAAAAATGAAAAAGAAAAACTGAAAAGAATATACCAATTGATAGCATAAGAGAAGGATGACTAAGCAAAAATGGCAAAAGACAGCTGGATAGCTGTCTGCATTTCAGGTGGCAATAAAATACTGGGAGAAATCTATCAGGTTCATACTTAAAAAAATCCTGGGGTACAATGAGAGGTGACTGACTCAATCAGTCAATGCCATGAAATACACTGAAAAAGTAAGAAAAAGTGCTCTGAAAGTTACTCTAAATCTGTTACTTAAACCATTATAGGGAAAATAAGGACACCACATTACTAAGGCTGCCACTGAAATAAAGGTGTTGGGTTACAAATCAATTGTAATCATCAAATTATACAACATTAAGAAGTTAGCCTGCAATAGTATCTGCCACTTGGGTAACTTACTACAGGCCAGGCAGTGAGCTAAATGCTTCTCGTTGTCTTATTTAAGCCTCAGGACATCTCAGTTACACGGTTATTACTGTCACCTGACAGGGAAGGAAAAAATAAGGCCGAGGGTAACTAAATAACTTGCATAAGGTTGCACATCTAGTAAGTGATCCAGCCAGGATTCAAACCAAGTTCTTGAGATTCAAAAGCCTATGCTCCTACACAACCATGCCTTCCAATCACTTGGAAGATCCCACACTCTCCAGGGCAATCAGGAATTCCAAGTAAGATAGCAAGAAGGTCTCCAGTATCAGAATGAAATCTAATGTTCATGAATGCCTACCCTATGAGGAAATCATCACTGCCTTCAAAAACTTTACATTATAGTTAGGGAAAATAGGCACATATCAAAATGGACATAAACCAAGATTATTTTTAGAAAGAAAAAAAAAGGGAATAGGGAAAGAAACACCCTAAGGCAATAATCATTAATTACCAAATTCACTAAATGAGTATAAGAGCTGTTTGGTAAGGTTTATTTGTCGTTGTCTTGTTGGGGGGTAGGGGTGGTGTTTAAAATTAACAATAGCCTTAATCTTCAGTCTGTTTCCGTAGTCACACCCTATACTTGTGATCACCAAAAACTGCTCGGCTTCTAAAATCTTCAATCACTTTCTCATCATAACCGTACAACCTCCTAGTTGATAAGGAAAGAGAAACACAGTAAAAGAAGAAAGGATCTGAAGTAAAACAAAGACTTCAAAAATGAGCTCTACCATCTCTTAAATTCTTGGGCAAATTATTTAAATCTCTCTGGGCTTTGACCCAACACAGGGATAATAGTGATGGTAATATCTACACCCCAGGGTTGAGAGGTCAGAGATGAAGTATGTCAAGACCCTGGGAGGATGCCAGGTGCATACTAGGCACACGATAAATGCTGCTTCTCTCAGATCCACCTCCAAACTTCAGTCCTGCAGCCTCCAGTTCATTCCCAGCCTCCATAATTCCCCCACACTGCTAGCCCCGCTAAAACCCAATTCAGACCTCATTCTCTTGCCCTTCATTGGTTTCTCTGTCTCTTTTTATGGTCCAAGTTCCCAAACACATCATCCAAATCTCTTTAGTAACGATTTCTCCAGCCTCATCTCCCACCACATTCTGCCCACCCCACCAATACCAGGCAGCAATAATGCAGCACCAAATTTTGCTGGTCCATCCATGCACATTCTGTCCCATCTCCCTAGAAAGAAATGCTGCAGCGTGCATTTCACATTGCAGACACTATTCTAAGCTCCTGGGCTACCTATAAATAAATGACAGAGCCCTGGTTCCTGTAGTCTAATGAGAAAGAAAAAGCATTACAACAAAAATGCCAATCTGCAACCAGAATGAGCTTTAAAAACAAATTTGATCATCTCACGCCCCTGCTTAAAACACTTCAGTGACTTCCAACTTCCCTTAAAAAAAAGAATCAGGGTCTTTCACAATCTGGATCTCCAACACATTTCAGTTACACGGGCCCTTTTCAAGCTCCTCAAATGCACTACCCTCCTTCTCACACGAAATATCCCCAAAGGCCGTTCCTTCTACCTGGAACACTTCTGCCCAAACCCACTCCCACCTCAACCCTTTTCAGATATCAACATCATTTCCTTAGGAAAGTGCCCGTGACCATTCCCAACCGTGTATAGATTTCATAGCTCCCTATGCTTAGTCTGTGGAGTCCTTGTCACAATTCTGTTCACTGAATGTTTATCTTTCCCAAATGTACTGTAAGCTATAAAGCTGCATCTTGTCTGGCTTGTTCACTGCTGCATCCCAGCAACTAGCCCAATAACTAGCACACAGTAGAAATTCCGTATTTGTTGAAATAATGAATGAATAAATGAATGTAGTAAGTGTGACTAGTGAAGTGCTGTAAGTCCACTCCTGTCTTGAAATGGATCGTATCAACAACACCACACAATACTTTTCAAATCGTGATGAACTTGGTGCATATTCAAACATCTCCCAGATGCTGTAACAGGGACTGTATCATAATAAGCTTCGAACTCCTCAAGCTGGTCAGCCAATGCTCATCTAAGGAAGCAGGCCAAACAGAAACGGGATCAAGAGTCTAAGCTCTAGAGTCAGAAGACTTTTACCAGCTCTGTCGTTTCCTGGCTAACCTCTCTCGATTCAGCTCCTCCATTTACAAAATGGATAAAATAGTAGCTCACACCTTGCAGGATGGCCACTAGGACTAAAGGCTGTGCCTGAGACAGAGTAAGCCCTCAGTGCATCAGTTACTGTTACTGTTGCTGGGTACTTAACTGTGTACCAGACACCACACTGGACGCTTGTGATGGAGCATTAATTACAATAGATGTGGTTCCAGGGTTCATTTATTCAATAAATATGTATCGAGTACCCACTGTACCACTGTCAGTGCTAAACAGTCACAGACCTGGCCCTAAAGAAGTGTGCATTCTTGAGGAAAAGACAGCCACTAATTACCTGCCTCAGATGAATATAAATATGTATAGAAAATGCTTGTTATTTTGTCGAAAGACTTCACACACTGCACCTGCACAGGTACCAAGGGATTTATACTCTACTAGATGTCAAGGATCACTAAAATGTTTGATTCATGAGTGCTCAGTTATCCTTGCTCCACTACAATCTAAGCTCCTGCTCAGGGACTGCCTGGCAAACAGAAGGTACTGAATAAATATTTGTTGAATACATAATACCACAGGTGTAGAATTAGCCATGAAGTCTTTAATTGTAGGTTTTGGAAATGAAAATCTAGTATTTCTCCTGTTGAGTTGAGACAAGTAAGTAATATTCCCATTTAACAAAAGAGACAATATGCCTTATAGCTCAATAAAGCTGGGGGAACAGGGGGACAAAGGGTATAATGGGTCCAACTTTTTCTCTTATCATCAAATTAGTATTTTTTAAAGGACTTGACCTGCTCAAATCCAGAATAAATCCCCCATTGTTAGTCATTAGTGACCAGAATCCTCCTACTCTTTCTTCCAGGAATAAAATATGCAAAATGATAATAGTTTGACAACAGCTTAAGGATACAGGATAAAATTATTTCACATGCAGAGAGACTCATGGCCACAGTTCCCCCCAGCTAAAGGTTTCTACAATGAAGGTTTAAGACATGTGCAACTTTACTTATGATTATATGGGCAAATCCAGTAAATGTCAAAATAGATCATTTCAAATAATCAATAGCCTTCATACTGGGAGGCCAAAATATCTTACTATAAATCCATTAACTTCCTATTTTAAATACCTTAAAAAACACAAATCCTTTAGAAACTTCAAAAATAGAAAAAGGTATAATGAAGAAAATATCCATAATCCATAGCATCCTTTCAGGGTATATCTTTCTCGTCTTTAAAGTGTGCTTCTCGGGGGTGGGTATAGCTCAGTGGTAAAGCGCGTGCCTAGCATACACGAGGTCCTGGATTCAACACCCAGTATCTCCATCAAAAAAAAAAAAAAAAAAGTAAACCTAATTACCTCCCCCCAGAAAATTAATTAATTAACTAATTAATTAAAGCATGCTTCTCTAAGCCCATCAAGATTTCCATTTAGCACGCAAAAGTCATCTCACCATTCCAAAAAGTGTTAAGCAACTAACACACTCAATCTTACCCAGTGGACAGAAGTAACTTTTTAAGTTCAAACTTACAAAATCTCTGCCTTGCTCAAAACCCTTCAGTGGTTCCGCATCACACCTCGAGTAAATCCTGGCCTGGCTCCTAAACCCTCCATGATCTGATCCCTGCCTACCTCTCTGATTTTACACTCTAGGGGTCTCTGCTCCAGCTACACCAGCCTTCTTGCAATTCCTTAAACCTCACAAGCTAATTCTCATCTCAGACCCTTCTCACTGCTGTTTCCTTCTGCCTAAAATAAACTTTTCACTCCCTCACTTCACTCAGGCCCCTGCGTAGAGAAGTCCTGCCACCCTACCTAAAACAGCCTCCTCTCCTCCCAATTACCAGGTTTAATTTGCAGTCACTTCCCAAAATATCTCCCTGTTACTTGTGTACTGCTTGTCTTTTACCACCGGGCTCTAGGTTCCAAAAGAGCAGGGCTCTGCCTTGTTCACCACCTGGAACACATTAGCTGCTCAATCAGCATTTAAGTGAATGAATATGTGAACAAGTGAATTCTACGGCTGCTTACTTTATTATTAGTTATTCTAATATTCACTTGCTTTTACATTTCAACACAAAGGAAATATGAGCTATTTTGAGGAAAAACTTTCATTGAATACTTACTTGGTTGATCTGCATAAGTTCTCAGCGGCACTGCAGAAACTCCTTGCAGACCATGAGATATTCGACTGAAATGGCCTCTCTGAAAGAAAGAAAATGTTTCTATTATGCAAAATAAAAATTCAAAACATAAAACTACTGAAGGTCCATGAAAACAATGATTTTAGGCAAATGAAGCAAGCAATGATTATTAATGTATCTTCCACTGCCACACAGGTTACATTAGCAATTTCTCCTCTTCCATAACAATCAACTTGCCACACTTATTACTATGAATATCCAACAAACCATCTCATATTTAACCTAACTAAAAAATGTTACTCAATGGTGCTAAGTTTTCTTAAATTTTCAGTAAGCATGGCTAGGTTTTTAGTGCCAAGAATCATTTTAATGTCGTAATTAAAACTTTCAAAGCTCTAGCTTAAGTAGTCGAATAATCTGCACTATGATAGTCCTTTCACACGTAATTATTGTTTCCTAACTCAACTCTACCATGTACAATCTATGAAGATGAGACAAGATACCTCAGGAAAATGCAAAGTGATGTACTCGTATTCAAGAGCTACTACAGTTTTACAAACTGCACCATAATCTCCACAACAATCTCTAAAAATGGATGGCTACTATTTCAAACTAAGACAGTGAGGCACAGAGAAACAGAGCAAATAGCAGGTAAACAGAAGGCAGTGACAAAACCTACACTGATCGAGTTAACTTTATCCATTCCAACGCAATTCTTGCACCTAAGGTCAAGACAGCAGACCAAAGCACAGCAGACTAGATGTCAGTCCTGAGCTTTAGTCCTAGCTCCGCTTTTCACTAAAAGTATGACTTCTAGCATGTGACATTAACTTTGGGGAACACAGGCAACTCATCTTTGGAACAAAGAGTTGGATCGCTGTTATTATTCCTAAGGCCTCCATCAGTATAGTATCCTGCCACAATCCCACATACATACAATCTGGCTGTAACTGATACGTAGATGAAAAGGTAAAGCTGTCTTGACGATAAGCCGCTACAATTAAAAATACAAGCTTCTAAGAGGGAAGTCAACGGACACTAGCTTATAGCTGCAAACACCGAAGGCACCTTTGAGGATTTGCTAGGGCTACTTGTTAGGGCTGACTCGGTCTAGGGCTTTCAAGCGCTGGCCCCAAGGTTACCTGCCCACTACGGACAGGCCACGCAGGGGCCGGGATGAGAAGTAGGAAAAGGTGTGAAGAGTCGACCATACAGGGCAAGGGCGACTCAACTTCCTCCAAGCTGGAAAGGACTCCGTGGGACCCCCAGGTCCCACGGCCCAGGCTTGGAGGGGGCTGTGAGTGACTGCTGACCATCACACAACCGGCGGGGCCTCTCCGCAGCCCAGGCCTCCGCCTCGGAGCCGCCGCCGGGGCTGAGCCGGTTCAGGGGCGGAGCCGCAGGTGGTCCAGGCCTGGCCGCCGGCCTCTCCCACCCGCACCAGTCAGGCCGCACCCCGGACGCCGTCAGCGGCCTCTCTGTGCCTCTGGCTCAGCACGACTCCACCCAGTCTGCCCCCACCTTGGCCAAAGAAGAGTACACGCGACTCCAGCTCTGCATCTCGCCGCTAGACTTTCCTTTCCGCCAAGGTTTTCACCTCCGCTCACCGTCGCCGCAGCCTCGCCAAGGTCTCCCCGCCCTGCGCATGCACAAGCGCGGCTTACGTCATTGGTCAGGAGCAACGCGATTGGCCTGCGCGGTGCCGGGCTGCCAGGCTCGGCGTCGTACACTGTCGTAAAGAGCGTAGTGCTTTGTGGCAGCGAGGATAGAGGGACCATTTTACGGGTAGTAGAGTGTCCGGAATTGCAGTGTGACATTAACCCTTGGAAAACGAAATAAATAAAACTGTTGTTGGCTTAATGCACGCTACAGAAAGTAAACCTTCACAAGTTCTTGATTGTGCTAGGCTGAGGAATCTCAGCATTTTCCAGGCATTGTCCTTAACTGTATGAAGGATTACGAGTATTTCCACTTCTTGGATGAGGCCCTGAGAGGTTAAACAATACCCTCAAGGCCTCCCAAGGGATAGGTAACTGCAGCCCCAGGTCAAAGCCTTTTGTCTTAATTATTACTTTATAATCTCTCCCTGGGATCAAATGCCGTATGAGAGATGGGGTCACAGACTTAATCACTAGCATCGTGCTCAAAGTAACTAAGCTAACTGGCAGTATGTAGAAAACACCTTCTACCTCCTCAGTTAAGAAACACACCTCCCTGTTAGAGCACATTAGAATGGGTGGGATGGTGGACGAAATTAGAGGTTTTTATAAGAGACACTGAAAAACACTGTCTTCAAGATTGAGCACGGAGGCTTAACTTCTGGTTCTTGCTTTGCTTTTTGACTATACAGTATGAATAAAACTTATTCTACATTTCTTGTAAGTTTACTGCCTAGGCACCATGCTGGGCTCCGTGGATTTAAATACTAATTAGAAATTACTCCTTAACCAGCTAAGCTGTTTTAGGGGAGAAGATATGAATGATAATCAGTGTTTATATGTTATAGAGGCTTCTACTTGTCATTCAGAATCCATTCTCCCTGTTTTTCCCTCTGTCCACGAGCATTTTGGCCAACTTAACCATTTTCGTGGCTTTAGCACCCACCTGTATACACTGAAAACTCCTAGATCCTTGGCTCCTGTCTCTACTTCTCTCCTGGTCTCCGGTTCCCTATTTTTAGCTGTCTACTGAACAGTTCAAGTGGGTGGTCCTGCCATCACTTCAATTCAATTGTCTAGTATCTGAAATGTTAAATGCATATTTTCTAGCCATTGTCAACTCTTTCCTTTATCCCAGTATCTAAATAGTCACTGTTTTAGTTGATTATGCCTAGAAGCAAACCTGGAGACAAGCATTTGAATGAGCACCAACAGCCAGAGAAATTGCTCAGGCAAAGAGCCCAAGTGCTTCCAGGCAGAAGGCTTTGGGTTAGCCTGCAGAAGAAAAGTGAGTGCTAAAAGGATGCAGGTGAGACACCACTACGGTCTGCTGCAATCACCAAGTTCTGTCAATTCTGAATGTGAAAATAAGACTGAAGGAAACATTGATGATGGCTCCAAAGTTTCTACCTTAGATGGTGGGGTAGTTAGTGAAACAAATACAGAAATAGGCAGACAGTACAGAAATAGGAGGGAGACCAGCTTTGGAGAAAAGATAATGAATTAAGTTCTTTGAATCTGAGATGCCAGCTGGACAACCCAAACCCAGTTGAGATCTTCAATCATTACTAGAAATACAAGTCCAGAACTTAGACACTTCAGGGATGTACTTGAAAGTTTGCTGGCATATGGATAGCAGTTGACACTTTTAGGAATTGATGAATTTGCTAAGGATAACACTTTTAAAGGAGCTTATGAGGGGGAGTGAGAAGGAGCCATCAGAGATTGTACACTCAACAGTGTCCGGCACAGAGCAGGTCCCAGTTACTATTTGTTAAATTACGTTTAGTTGAGCTCTGTGGCCCTCTAGAAGAGACTGGTGCACAAGTAGAATCCCCCATGTACTGCCACTCTCCTCCAAACTGCCTCAGACAAGGGCAGAATTGGGGATACCCTCACAGTGAGATTTAGGGGATCCTTAAAGAGCTCTCTGCCTTGAAATATTTCTGCTCTACACAACCACTGCCCTAACTCCTGGCCTAAAAGTTTCCCATTAAGAGATTCATTCCTGTGGTTCCTTTTCCAAAAATTCTCTATTAAAACGAGCTATTGGTTACTGGCTACAATTCTCCCCTTAGGGAAAAGAGGGTAGGGAATTAATGTCTGTCAAGCAGATACTCTAAACACTGTGCTAGAGGCTTTTCATCACGTCTGCATTTAATTCTCCTCTCAGCCCTGGAAACTGGTTTTTCAGTGAATCGTCTTCTGGATGGTCGGTGAAAGAAATAAGATCCTTGAGTGGGTGGAGGGGTTATTCTGGAGGGTAAGAACCTTCCCCTATTGGGCAGATCTGGGATGAGGGGAATGGAACAGAGTGGGTGACAAGTGGACATCAGGTGAAGGGTATAGGCATTTAAAAAAAAAAAAAAAAAGGAAGAGCCAAAGTAGATCAGAAGTCAAAGATTTGGGGTGGGGGGATAGCTCAAGTGATAGAATGCACGCTTAGCATATATGAGGTCCTGGGTTCAATCCCCAGTATCTCCACTAAAGCAAATAAATACATAAATAGAAAACCTAATTATCTCCCCCCCAAAAAAATAAATTTTAAAAATTAGTCATTAAAAAAAAAAGTCAAAGACTTTCTCCCGATGATCGCCTTGAGCATGAATAGTAACCACTGTAATGATGGTAGTAACAACTCTAATAACATGGGTTTTCTTTATAGTCTGCAAGCTCTCTTTATCCACGCACTTCTTCACTAGGCCAATAATCACTGAAGGCCCACTGCGTGCTGGACATTGTGCTAAACGCTGGGGAAGCAACAGGGGGCAAGCCTAGAGCCAGTCCGTTTCCTTATGGAGCTTGTCCTAATGGGGACATAGCATCAACCAAATACTTCCCTAATTAAACAGAAATGTGTAATTATGATAAGGTGATTGAAGGAGAGACACGGACCAGTTTGACAGGTTGGAGACAGAAGCCTCCCCTAAAAAAGTGATGCTCAAGCTAAGATCCAAACAAGGTGAAGGAGTGCTCCAGGCAGTAAGCGTTATCATCACACTCATTTTACAGTTGGGAAAGAATGCAGTGAGAACTGGAATGACAATTAGGGGACCAAAGTTCTAGTCTCGAGTGCTCTTCACTTTCTGTGTAATCTAGCAGAGGTCATCTCTTGGACCTTGACTTCCCAAATTTTAAAGTGAGGGGCTACAAGCTCCCTTTGAGCTATGGAGCTATTCCACTGAGTTGCAAAAAGTTGGCTTCCAGAGAAGCATATAATAGTCACACCTGTAGTAGATGCTTGTTACTTACTTTGGGGGCTGATGTCTACTGTAACCCTCATTCTGTGTTTGGGGGATCCACTGCAGGGTGAGATCTCACTCCACTGGGAAGCCCAGGTGGCTGTCCCTGGCTTTCCAGGTACACAACCTAAACCAATCAGATGCTCCTTCCTACCAGGACCAAAGTCAAAAGCAACGGCACAACTGACAACTTAGAATTCATCCCACTGGCAGCTGCAGTGACTCCGGTGTCAGTGGCCAGTGGTGACAATGGCAGTGTTCTATTCAGACCCTTCCTGTGGAAAATCTCAGCTGGGGCCATCTATAGCCTCCTGCTTGCTTCTTAAAACTTCACATTGTTTCTTTCACCATCAGATAGCCTCCCAATGAATTGCCTCTTGCAGGAGTGAACCAGAGATTATTTCTCAGAGACTGCTTGCAATCTAGAAACATGACTGGTACATTGCCATTTATTGAAGAGCTGCTGTGTACCAGACACGTTCAATGAACTTTAAAAAAGGAAACCTCATTACATTGCAAGACAGGGATCATTAACCCCATTTTTAAGGGAAAGAAACAGAGGTTCAGACAGTTTAAGTTACATACCTAAGGTCATGCAGTTGATAAGTGGCAAACTCCATTGTGCCCCGATCTTTACACTATTCTGTGTTACATCTGTTCATGCTGGACATGGTACTAACTGTTGAGAAGTTGAGTTCATTGGCTCTTTTTCTCTGCAACCTCATACTCTTGTAGGGGAAGACCTCATCTCTGGCATTAGCCGGCTGATTGTTTAACTCAAGTTTTACTGGGGTTGAATTTCTCCATCTATTAGGAGACAAATCAGCCCAGTCTCGGAGGTAGTGCTCCTAAAACCCTCTCCCCTGGGTATTTTGTGGTTTTTGTTGAGGAAATAATTGTACTTCATTTCCCAATCATCTCCTTTGTTCCTGAGAAGTTTCATTTTCTTAGGTGATGCTTAAGCCATGACAACAAAATTATATCAAAATGCTAATTTGAGCATTTGTGGTTGATTGAGCAGCTAATGATCAGTCAGAGTCAGGACAGTATGTAAATAGAATAATTTTGAGTCAGAAGCCGCCAGTCCTACCTGCCCAGCAGGGGGCAGTGTTCTCTCCTTATGTCATTCACTCGGAGGTAACTCGAAAAAGCAGGGACCTCCATGGGGGAAATGTGTCTGTTGGGGTAGAGATGGAGAGATTCACCACTGTATGCGTCAAAACGGCTGTAAGTGCAAAGATACTTGTCCACAGCACTCACCATCTTCTAAAAGATGGTGGTAATTCCTTAGTGGTGTTTATAAAATTTTCTATGGCTCCGTGAGAGCTACGATTTCTGCTTTGTTCAGTGATAGTTCCCCCAAGTCTACAGCCGTGCCTTGCACGTAATAAAAACTCCAAAAAATTACTGAATGCATGAAAGTAGGTAGAAAAGATAAGAAGTGCTGGAGGAGTTTGGAGGTGGAGAGATCCTCGTGGGCTGGGGACCTGAGGGATGTCTTCATGCAAAATATGAGATTCCTTAAATTGGTCTTAGAAAAGTGTATAGGATTTTGACAGAGAAGAGAGGGGGGAAAACACAAAGAGAACATGATTTCAGAGGCATGAACTCTTCTGGGCAAATAGAAATAAAGGACAAAAAGGCATCATAGTTTACAGCATGGTGGAGGAAAAAAGCATAGACTTCAGAGTCATGAACCCTCCCCTTCTGCAATTCACTTATTTGCTTATGCCCTTGGACCAATTTGCTAATCACTAAATCGTTCCTTCATCTGTAAAGCGAAGAGAATGATACTTACACTGAAGATTGTTTAAAGGATTTTTTTAAGCTTAAATAAAGCACCTAGCACATAGTAGGTCTTCAGAGAAATTACTATTACACTGCTCTAACACATTGAGACTTATCAAGAGTATTATTTGGTGGGGGGAGGGTAGAGCTCAGAGGTAGAGCGCATGCTCAGCATGCACAAGGTCCTGGGTTCAATCCCCAGTACCTCCATTAAGAAAAAAAAAAATTTTTTTAAGCATGTTTGTTGAATTTACGTTCAAAATAGTACATTTTGAGTCACTTGGCTTGACTCTCTGCAGATGTTCTAGTGAATCTTTCATAAAATGGATTAAGGTAGTGGTCATGTGTATGAATCTTTAAGAATCTCTAAGAATGAGTATGTAATGCCATTCTAGCATTCATAAAATTCCCTCTCACATATACCAGCGCTGTGTGACCCTGAGCAACCCTGACATCAAAAGTATTAGCAGCATCATTTCTGACGATAAAAAAAAGAAATTCCTGCTTCAGTGAGATGAAGGTACTCGTCCAAGTTTACAAATCTATTAAAATGACAAAAGCAAGACTCACATCCGGGATTTCTGACTCCAAGTCTGTGGCTCTTTTTGAGAAATGATTCTCCATTTCTAATCATTCTAACGGATTTGAGCCACAAATTATACTGTTGGTCTGTTCAATCAATTGAAAGATCCCTTAAGCCAGAAAGAGAAAGAAAATTATCATATGATATCACTCATACGTGGAATCTAAAATAAGAAAAAAGACAGAAATGAACTTATCCACGAAACAGAAACAGACTCCCAGACATAGTAAACAATCTTACGGTTACGGGGTTGGGGAAGGGGGTGGAAAGTGATAAACTTGGGAGTCTGAGATTTGCAAATATTAACTACTATATATAAAAACAAATCTCTTCTGTAGAGCACAGGGAACTATATTCAGTATCTTATAATAACATTTAATGAAAAAGAATATGAAAATGAATACATGTATGTGTATGTATGACTGGGACATTATGTGGTACATCAGAGATTGACCCATGGTAACTGACTGTACTTCAATTAAAAAAAAAGAAAAGAAAAATCCCTGATGCTTCTTAAATCTGGAGCTGCGGAGACTTCATTCATTCCCATTCCCATTCTAATTCTAATAATTGTAATTCTAGTAATTCTAATTCTAATTCTTCTCTCTGTCTCTATCTCCCTCTCCCTCTCTCTCGTTGACACTGGGATAAGAGGAACTGGAGTGTAACTCTCAAGGCCACTTTCTGCCAACTTATGAAAGATTTCCTCTTCATAGTTTTCATCCTCACAGAATTAAAAACCCCTTCAGGTAGAAATGGTACTTGAGGGGAAATGAGTTGGAAATACCCTGTACTTTATGTCATTCAACATGTTTCATCGGATGATGTTTCCAGTTAAGAAGGAATTGAGCCATTGAGAGCTTGAAAGAGAAAGCCGCTAAATGACCAAAACACTTAGGGTATGTGAATAAACACACCTTAAGGTGAGAGGGCTGTTGGCATATCCGAGGATTCACAGAGTAAGAAATAATGTGGGAGAAAGCTGTGGTAGGTCTTAGAAAATCCATTAAGCAGAGAGGACCTGGACCTGTGCAAAGAGGGACATAGGGGCAGGTTTATGAATTTATGAATGAACTTGATATAATAGGGTTAGATGAAGAGACTTGGGAGAAACATAACTACTGTAGAAGTACAGTGACCCCTCTGACTGAACGGGTTCTCTGAAATACTATACAAAAGAACATAATCATTGTCTGTACAAAACAGGCATTTCTTTGGTTGCTGTCCACGGGCTAAGGAGGATATTTTGTTTATTTATTTACCAGCATCAAGAAGAAAGCTGCTCAAAGAGGTAATCTCTGCAATTCATTCTTTCTGCATATCTTAAAGAGCTGCAAGTTTCCCCTGTGCCAGTGGTCTTATCCTTTATCATTATTTTTCTGACAAAATGTTAGAATATGTTTCTAACATTCTTTAATAACAAATATTTATTTTCTTAAAATATCCAATCACTGTTTGAATTTCCAATGAAGACTTGTCATCACTTATTTAAATTGAAGTATAGTTGATTTACAGTGTTGTGTTAGTTTCTGGTATATGGCAAAGTGATTCAGTTATACACACATATATATATTCTTTTTCAGATTTTTTCCATTATAGATCATTATAAGGTAATGAATGTAGTTCCCTGTGCTATACAGTAGGACCTTGTTTATCTATGTTATATAGAATAGTGTGTATCTGCTCATCCCAAACTCCTAATTTATCCCTCCCTCGCCCTTTCCTCTTTGGTAACCATAAGTTTATTTTCTATGTCTATAAATCTGTCTTTGTTTTGTAAATAAGCTCATTTGTATCATTTTTTTTAAGATTCCACGTGTAAGTGATATCATGTATTTGGCTTTCTCTAAGACTTGTCATTATGAAAATAATATTTACAGAGTACTTCATATATGTCAGTCACTGTGCCAAACATTTTATAAACAGTCTGCAATTTCACCTTCATCATGACACTGTGAAGGAGCTAGGGGCATTAGCCTACATTTTACAGCTGAAGGAACTAAAGCTTAGAGATGGCAAGAAATGTGTTCTGGTCATTGCCTTCAGAAGGTGTACAAGAAAGGGAGAGAAACAACCTGCAGAAACAGAAAGCAGGACCCATTACAACAGATTGCTGACTTACACAGATAAAGGTATAAAGGAGGGAGAAATCTATGTGTCTAGCAGAGAGAAACAAACATCACCCTGGTAAACATTGTCATGAGAATACATTATACAAACTATTAAGGCTTTCCATGCTCTGGTATGAATAGGAATTCCAAAGAAAAGTCATTTTATGATGAGGCTGAGGAGTGTTGCCAGAAATGCCTAGGACTCAAAAATGATCAAAGCCTGTCAGGGGTTTCTGTGACTGCAATATGCATGACCACCACCAAGTGGCAGCAACGTGCAAGCAATATGAAAAGTCGCCAATACCATCCTTGATCTAACCAGTAACAACTGTGCCTTCGATTCTCAAATACTAGAAAGTATTTCAGTAGATCTCTCAGTGTCCCCACCATTTTACGTATGATTTGGGGAACACAAAAGAAACTGTATGACAGTTTTCCTCAAATTATGTTTTATAGACACACTTCCCCTTATGTTATCACCACTTGAAAGCCTTGTTAAAATGCCGATTTTGAAGTTAGTACAAGGAGGGTGTAAAATATTTCATTAGAAAATGTTTACATTGACTAATGTTGAAATAATAGTTCATATATACTAGATTAAATTAAATCTATCACTAAATTTCATTTCGCCTGTTTTTACTCTGTTTTTGCCCTTCATTCACGTTTTTTCACTCAAAAACCAGAATTTTATAACTGATAAAAACATTTCCATTGCATCAAAAAACAACTAAATACCTAGAAATAAACTTAACCAAGGAGGTTACCTATACAATGAAAACTGTAAAACATTGATGAAGGAAATTAAAGATACAAAGAAATGGAAAAGATACCTTGTGCTCTTGGATTGGAAGAATCAACATTATCAACATGGCTGTACTACCCAAAGCAACCCACAGATCCAATGCAGCCCTTGTCAAAATATTCACGACGTTTTTCACAGAACTAGAACAAACAATTCCAAAACTTATATGGAACCATGAAAGATCCCAAATTTCCAAAGCAATCTTCTGTAGGTCTTTTTGTTCTCTCTTTTTTTTAATTTTGTATTGAAGTGTAGTCGATTTACAATGTTAGTTTCAGGTGTACAGCAAAGTGATTCAGTTACACATATATACAGATATTTTTTCTTTTCAGATTCTTTCCCACTATATGTTATTACAGGAAATTGAATATAGTTCCCTGTGCTGTACAGTAGGTCCTTGTTGTTTATCTATTTTATGTACAGTAATGTGTGTCTGTTAAACTCCAATGTTTTTTGCTTTTTTAAATGTGGCTACTAGAGCATTTAAAATTACATAAGTGGCTTACATCTGCATCTCACATATATGTTTCCCACTATATTTTTCTTGAACATCTGTGCCCCAAAGTCTAGAAATAGAGCATGTGACTCAACTCTGGCCAATCAGAGTGACACATTCCCATGGCCACAGTGATTGGTTCAGGGATTCAGGATGCCGTTAAAAAGTGAAACACATCCTTGCTCCCTCTAGATGTCCATCTAAGTGGATACAGGAGCTGGAACCATTGCAACTGTCTTACTCCCACGCATGGCCCTAAGATGGAGCAAACACCAAGGACTGAGAGTCAAGAAAGGGAGAGAAATGACATCTTCATGATATTTTTTAAGTCCTAGATGAAGCCATACTTGTCCTTAGTTCTGGACTCCTCAGATACAGGAGCTCATACATGCTTTTTTGCTTCAGCCAGTTTGGGTTGGAATTGCTATCACTTGCAACAGAAAGGTCCCTGATTGTTACACCTTTGTATTTGGCACTGGTCATCTCAGAGAGCAAATTCAGTCAGAGGAGGAATGGGTGAAGGGGAGGGATTTCTGTTTGTTCGGTGTATTTTGTTTGTTTTGGCTTGGGGAGAACAGGACTGTCCTCACTGCCTGGCTTCCGGCTTTGCTGTCAACAGCAGCCGGGAGACTGCTCCTGTCACTCTCTCAGGAGTGCAGGCTCAACGTCCGGGCTTTCCTCACCCCACAAGAAGGACCTCTTGAAGTCACCCAAGCAATAAGTTATGAATGCTTGAGGTGAGGAGTAGAAGAGACTAAGAATACACAACTAAAGGGCTAGTGGTTGACTGGATGTAAGGGATTAAAAAAGAGAAAGATGACCATGACGCATTGTTTCTTGCTTTGGAACACTTGGTGGTTCATGGTGACATCTGTCACCTACAAGGATGCACAGGAGAGCGAGCAGACATGATGGAGGGGGTGTTAGATATGATGGTTAGTCCATTTCTGTGGTCTCCAAGAACCACAGGAAACTGGGGTGAGGATGCCCCCTAACCTTTTCCTCCCAGTCGCATTACACTTGGCCCTTCGTGCTCTGCCCAAGGGGCTACTAAAAAGCTCTCAGTCTCAAGACCTTGAGACAAGAATTAGACACCAGTCTCCATGATACAGGCCATCCCTCGCCCTTAGAGGACTCTCACCAAACTCTCCTAAAAAGGCTCAGCTAATTCTCCACCCATAGCAGCACCAGAGTGGGCTGCATGTTTGGCTACCCAGCTAGCATCCGGCCAGGGATCAAGAATTGGCCTCCCATTCTTGTAGGATCTCCAGTCTCTGTGAGAGATTCTCTTGGAGACCCGTAGCACTTTGCCTCCGGGGGGGGGGGGGCGAGGTACAGAAGAAACTTCCCAACAGGTAGGACAACTCACCAAACAAGGCTAAGAAAGAATTCTTTTTTTTTTTGGCATTCTTTTTTACTGAAGTATAGTCAGTTTACAATGTTGTGTCAATTTCTGGTGTATGTTCTGGTATAATGTTTCAGTCATCCGTATATTCTTTTCCATATTCTTTTTCATTATAGGTTACTATAAGACATTGAATATAGTTCCCTGTGCCGTACAGCATAAAATTGTTTATTTTATATATAGTGGTTAGTATCTGCAAATCTCAAACTCCCAGTTTAACCCTTCCCACCTCCTTTACTCCCTGGTAACCATAAGTTTGTTCTCTATGTCTGTAAGTCTGTTTCTGTTTTGTAAACAAGTTCATTTGTGTCTTTTTTTTTTTATTTTAGATTCCACATATGAGTAATATATAGTATTTTTCTTTCTCCTCCTGGCTTACTTCGCTTAGAATGACGGTCTCCAGGTCCATCCATGTTACTGCAAATGGCATTATTTTGTCATTTTTATGGCTGAGTAGTATTCCATTGTGTAAATATACCACACCTTCTTTATCCAATCATCTGTTGATGGGAAGTTAGGTTGTTTCCATGTCTTGGCTGTTGTAAATAGTGCTGCTATGAACACTGCTGTCCACGTGTCTTTTCCAGTTACTGTTTTCTCTGGATATATGCCCAGGAGTGGGACTGCTGGATCATATGGTAAGTCTGTTTTTAGTTTTTTAAGGAGCCTCCATACTGTCCTCCATAGTGGCTGCACCAATTTATAGTCCCACCAAAAGTGTAGGAGGGTTCCCTTTTCTCCACACCCTCTCCAGCATTTATCATTTGTAGACTTTTTAATGATAGCCATTCTGGCTGGTGTGAGGTGATATCTCATTGCAGTTTTAATTTGCATTTCTCTGACAGTGATGCTGAGCACTTCTTCATGTGCCTATTGACTATTTGTATGTCTTCATTAGAGAACTGATTGTTTAGGTCTTCTGCCCATTTTTGGATTGGGTTGCTTGTTTTTTTGATATTTAAGCTGTATGAGCTGTTTGTATATTTTGGAAATTAGCCCCTTGTCGGTCACATCATTTGCAAATATTCTCTCCCATTCTGTAGGTTGTCTTTTTTGTTTTGTTGATGGTATCCTTAGCTATTGCAGAAGCTTTTAAGTTTAATTAGGTCCCATTTGTTTATTTTTGCTTTTTCCCATTACTCTAGGAGCTGGTTTGAAAAAAAATACTGCTGCGATTTATGTTATTTGTTGCTTTTCTCTTGCTGATTTTAATATTGTCTCCTTATCTCCAGGTTTTGTCAGTTTGAATACTGTGTGCCTCGGTGTGTTCCTCTTTGGGTTAATCCTGTATAGGACTCTCTGTGCTTCCTGAACTTGGGTGACTGTTTCCTTTCCCAAGTTGAGGAAGTTTTTAGCTATTATCCCTTCAAATATTTTCTCAGGTCCTTTCTCCTCCTGAAGGAGACGTCCTTTGCATCGCAGCAGCGCACTCCCCTCTCGTCACCCTAGGGCCAAGAGCCAGCAGGGCCCCAGGGTGGATTCTGGCCTGCCTTTGCAGACTCCTTCCACCTGCTGTGGAACTGCTGTTTTCTTACTTCTGGTATCTGCCCCCTGGTGGGTGAGGCTGGACTAGAGGTGTGTGCGGGTTTCCTGGCGGGAGGAGTCGGTACCTGCCCCACTGCTGGGTGGGGCTGGGTCCTGGCCCTCTGGGGGACAGGGCTGTGTGTAGGGGCGTGTCCACAGGCAGCTGTGGGCTCAGCTGAGGGGTGGGGCTGGTTCCCACCCAACGTGGTGTTTGGCCTGAGGCGTTGCAGCACTCAAGCCTACAGGCTGTTGGGTGGGGCCAGGTCTTGGCACCCATGACCCAAGCAAAGTGTCAACCTCCAGGAAAGCCCATGTCGATGAACACTCCCCAAATGCCTGCCACTGCTTTTATGTCCCCAGGGTGAGACACAGCTGCCCCCAGGAGACCTTCCAAAACCGGGTCCCTAGGGAATCACTGCCTCTGCCCTTGGTCCTGGTGCACGGGAGCCTCTGTACACTTCCTAGAGAGTGAAGCCTCTTGTTCCCCCCCGGTCCCGTGGGGGTCCTGGAGTTGAGCCCCACTGGCCTTCAAAACCAGACATCCTGGGGGCTCCTCCTCCCAACACTGGAACCTCAGGCTGGGGAGCCTGACATGGGGCTCAGAACTCTCACTCCTGTGGGAGGGTCCCCACAATATAACTTTTCTCCAGCTTCTGGGTCACCCACCCCGGGGATGTGGGGCCCAATTATATCTCGAGCACACCTCTCCTACCAACCCGCTGTGGTTCCCTCTTTATGCTTCCAGTTGAAGAGGATCTTTTTGCTAGATTCCAGTTTTTTTTATCCACGGTTGTTTAGCAGTCAGCTGTGGTTTTGTTGTGATCATGAGAGGAGGCGAGCTTGTGGTCCTACGACTCTGCCATCCTGACCGGAAATCCTCAAACAAGGCTAAGAACTCTTGACCCTGCTCTCCCCTAAATCATCTCCCCTTCCCCAGCTTTTCCTTATTTAGAGGGTGAGGAGTGCAGGAGTGGCGGCTGACGGCAACAGGGCTGTTTAGGTTGCCTCAGATCACACTTATATAAAGTTGCATACATATATCTATAAATATATTTATACATTGTAAGATACCTGAAAGTTTATTTACCAAAATACTAACAATGATAACACCCCTCTGTTAAATCACTATGTTTTAAAAAATTTCCACTGGAACAAAGATTTAGATACAATAGTATAAAAAGTATTCAAAGCAATATAAGTGCAATATTTGAATGTATTCTTATGCTTTGTATCTTAAAAAAACTAAAATCATACAAGAATAAATACATAAGCCTTTGAAATTTCTATATGGGATAGAAGCCATAAGCATCACTGAAAGGCAAATTAAAAGCTAGGAAATAAGGGACAGACTGGGATTTCAAAATGTAGAACAGATAAACAAGATTATACCGTATAGCACAGGGAAATATATACAAGACCTTGTGGTAGCTCACAGCGAAAAAAAAAATGTGTGACAATGAATATGTGTATGTTCATGTTTAACTAAAAAATTGTGCTCTACACTGGAATTTGACACAACATTGTAAAATGACTATTACTCAATAAAAAAAATGTTAAAAAAAAAAAAAGCTAGGAAATATTTGTGATGCACATGACAAAGTTTTAGTATTTGTAGTATTCAAAGGGCATTTAGAAAATAATTTTTAAAAAAACAGTACATCCCAATAGAAAAACTGTTGAATAACACCACTAACAAAAAAAGGCAATTCACAAATGTCAAGAAACAAATGGTCAGGAAATACATGAACCTCCTACCAAATGAGAAACCCTAGGAAACACACCAGGAATTCAAAGTTACTGATTGGGGCTTTTTTAACTCGTTGTAAAATTAACTCATTCAATACTCAAAACAATTGTTCTATGGTATTGTTTTTTATTATTTATATTTATTATATTATGATTATTTGTCTTCATTTTTTTTTTTATTGAAGCGTAGTTGATTTATAATGTTGTGTTAGTTTCTGGTGTACAACAAAGTAATTCAAATATACCTATGGCCCGGTCACACGCCCCCGCCAGCTGAGCATCCCCGCCACACCTACTGCCCAGGCTTCAACAGATCGCAGCAAAATGCCATCTAGAATGGAACCAGCCATGGAAACCATGATGTTCACATCTCACAAATTTGCTGGGGGTAAATGCTCCTTAACAAAGGAGGACCTGAGAGTACTCAAGGAAAAGGAGTTCCCTGGATTTCTGAAAAATCAAAAAGACCGTCTGGCCATTGACAAAATAATGAAGGACCCGGACCAGCGCCGAGAGGGCGAAGCCGGCTTCCAGAGCTGCTCCTCGCGAATCGCTGGGCTCAGCACTGCATGCAGTGACTCTCGCAGTGCACGTGAAGCCAAAGGGAAATAAGCAGGCGGCTTTGAGCAACTATTCCCGCCCTGATAAGAAGTCTCCCAAAGGGTGGCTTAAGCAATCTGCCCCACAGCTTCCCTCTGTCTAAGGATTCCCTGAGCAGATTGGGACCCTTAGAAAATATACAGATAAAATCCAACTCCTCTTTGAGAAGCAGAGAAAGGAAAGTCAATTAAAGCCAGATAAGCTTTTGATTTTTATATGGCTTACATTCTCTTGCCCCCAATAAACAAAATCATTTTTTAGTTCTGAAAAATACGTATATAATTTTTATCTCAATTTTTTTCCCCATTTTATAGACAAGGAAGTGGAGATATAGAGAGGTTGACTAACTTGCCAGAGGTCACACAGATAGTAAGTGATGGGGCAGGGATTTGCATCCAGAGAGTCTGGTTCCAGAGTTCATCTCTCACTATCTTGTTATATGTAAGCACAGATCACCAAGCAACATCTGATAATACTGCCTCCCTCTCCATGCTCATCTCATGTCACCGCTCTCTAGTTCCATGATCTCCAGACACACAGGCCTCTCTTCTGACCCCCAAACATGCTAAGACCTTTCCTACTGTGGAATCTTTGCACTGTTGGTCCTTCTGCCTGCAACACTTTTTCCCCAGCTCTACTGAGGTTGCTTGCTTTATTCCATCACTCATTCATCCTTGAACTCATTCATAGTACATTCAAACTGTCCCAGGCAGTGTTCTAGGGACTAGGGTTACGACGGTAAACAAATCAGAAGAAAATCCTGGTTCTTTCTTATGCTGTAGTCCAACTATTATCTTTTAGAAAAGTGTTCCTCAGTCACTTCTCGGAAGAGGTGCTATGGATGAAATTGTGAGGGTGGGGCCCCTGATGGGCCCTGACAAAAAAAAGACACCAGAGAGCTTGCTCTCCTTCCCTTTCTCTCTGCCCCCACCATTTGAGAACACAGATAGAAGGTGGCTGTCTACAAGGCATGCAGAGAATTCTCACCAGAACCCAACCATGCTAGAACCTTGATCTTGAATTCTAGCCTCTAGAACTATGAGAAAATAAAATTCTGTTGTTTATTGCCACCCATTCTACGGTATTTTATTACAGAAACCCGGGCCTATTAAGACAGATTTTGGTACCAAGAGTAGGGTGCTACCTTAACCAATACTTAAATACATGGAAGCAGCTTAGGAACTGGGCAAGGAGTAGAGGCTGGAAGAATTTCAAGGTGCATGCTAGAACTTTGGATGTTTAAAAGGTGATTCTGGTGAAATCTCAGATGGAAATGAAGAACGTGCTACTGGAAACTGGAGTAAAAGTGATCCTTGTTTAAAAAACGGGGTACAGGAGGTGAGGGTGTAGCTCAGAGGTAGAGTGCTTGCCTAGCATGCAGGAAGTCCTGGGTTCAATCCCCAGTACCTCCATTAAAAACAAAAAAAAATTGGGTGCAAAGAACTTGGCTAAGTTGTGTTCTAGTGTTTAATCAAAAAAATGAAATTTGTGAGTGACAAAATGGGATATTTAGCTGAGGAGACTTCTAAACAAAGTGTCCAAGGAGCAGCTTGGTTTCCCTGACTGCTTATAGTGAAATGCCAGAGGAGAGAGAGGAATTGAAGGAGGATGTTGTGAGTTTGTTTCATTAAAGTTGCTCAGCTGTGCCCCAGAGTGGCAGAAGGTGAGCCACAATTCAAAATACTGCAAGGGTAAGAGAAATAGAGAAGTTTATCGCTCGCAGGTCCTGGAGAAGGTACACAGCCTCTCAGGGAGGTCATGGCAGGGTGTGGGTAGAGAGACCCCTCCAGAACTGGGAGCAGCTGCCTTTATTAGGGTGGAGGGCTTTGAGGTTCTCATGCTAAGGCGAGAGTGGTTGGTTCAAACCAAGAGCGAGGTTTTGGTAAGCTTTGCAGGAGTCTTATCTAGGGAGGGTACAAAGGGAAGGCCCTGGGCTGTGGGGGACAGTGCTTATCACAAGCACTGTGGGGGGAGTCATGCCAGGAACTCACATTTACTTGTGACTGCAGGCTGCGGTCTAGGGAGGGGCTAGAGGCTTGCCCCCCCCGCCCCCCCTCCAAATGATGCTGACTCGGCAATATTATGAGGTAGTTTAGCTAAACTCTGAACAATGGCATTGTTAAGTGAAAAGGCACCAGAACTTAAAGATTTAGAAAATGTGCAGCCTAGCCACATTGTAGAAAATGAGCTCATTTTTTAAAAATTTTTATTTTGTATTGACATGTAGTTGATTTACCGTGTTAGTTGCAGGGGTACAGCAAAGCGATTCAGTTGAGAAAGCTCATTCTTAAGAGAACGCTAAGGGCGTGGCTGAACAACGCTTTGACAAAATGAGCGTGACCGCGAACCACAGATCTCATCATCCATCTCAGCAGAAGCTAAGAACAGGGCTGGGATCTTTCCAACAGAAACTGCCAGCTGAGACGAAAGGAAACAGAGAAAAGGGGAAGCGTGAAGGAGGGCTGCAAGCTCGTGCGATCCTTCAAGAAAAGGAAAAAATGAAACCAAAGGTGAATCAGAGCTCAGGGAGCTGCCACTCCCACCGCGGGCCAGGGGGCAAGGCTGCTTCCTCCTTTCAGAGGGTGAGGCCCTGGCAGGGAGCTGCTGCATGGGAGGTGGGAGGGGCCCGCTGGGTGGAAGGGACTGGGTCACCTGCAGGGCCATGAGGGTGATAGTGCCACCCCGGCGAGCCTGAACCCAAGAGGGCTGTTCTCCAGCCCTAAGCTAATGCAATTTTGCCTAGCTCAGTTTTGGATTTGCTTGGCACACAACTCCCTTTTTTCCTGTTTCTCTCTTTTAAGAATGGGAATGTCTATACTATGTCTGTCCCACCACTGTTTTGGAAGAAACATTTGGCTTTACACAGCTGGAGAGGAATTCTGCCTCAGAATGAACATACTTAGTGTCTCACCCGTCTCCAATTTAGATGATACTCAAAGATGAGATTTTAGACTTTTGAGTTAATAAAGACTTGGGGAGCTGTTTGGATGGAATGTATTTTGCATGTGAGAAGGACATGGATTGGGAGGACCAAGGGTGGAATGCTATGTGTTGAATTGTGTCTCCCCAAAATCATATGTTGAAGCTTGAACCCCAGTGTGATGGTGTTTGGAAATGGGACCTTTGGGAGATACAGCCATCTCCCTTTATCTGCAATGTCACTTCTCATGGCTTCAGTTACCCATGGTCAATGGCAGTCCAAAATTACTCAGTGAAAGATTCTAGAAATAAACATTATAATGTTTTAAATTCATGCCATTCTGAGTAGGGTGATGAAATCTCACACCGTCCTGCTCTGTCGAGCCCAGGATGTGAATGTCCCTTTGTCCATCCAACGTAGCCCCCATCCCTTTAGTCACTTAGTAGTCACCTCAGCTGTCAGATCGACTGTCATGGTATCTCAGTGCTTGCATTCAAGTGAGGCTGGCAATTCAGATATGACAAAGAGAAGCTGTGAAATGTTTCCTTTAAGTGAAAAGGTGAATGTTCTCGACTTAATGAGGGAAGAAAAAAATTGTTATGGCAAGGTGCTAAGATCTATGGTAAGAATGGATCCTCTAAAAAATTGTGAAATTGTGAAGATGGAGAAAGAAATTCGTGCTAGTTTTGCCCCTGCACCTCAAACTGCAAAACTTATGATCACAATGCATGGTAAGTTAAGATGGAAAAGGCATTAAATTTGTGCAGTAAGGTATTCTAACAGAGAGAGAGAGAGAGAGAGAGACCACATTCTCATGACCTTTATTGTAGGATAGTGTTATAATTTTTCTATTTTATATTAGTTATTGTTAAGCTCCTATCATGCCTAATTTCTAAATTAAACTTTATCATAGTTAACGTATTTACAGGGAAACTCATAGCATATATAGAGTTCCATATTATCCTTGGTTTCAGGCATCCACTGGGGCGTCTAGGAACATACCTCCCACAGATGAGGGAGCATTACTGTGATGAGATTTAGATGAGGTCATAAGGCAGGGAGGGGGCCCTCACAATGGAATTGGTGCCCTTATAAGAAGAGATTCTAGAGAGGAGGGCAGGGGTCTTGTCTGCTCTATCCCCAGAGTCTAAAGCAGTGCCTGGCTTATAAAAGACACTCAATAGAATTTACTGAATGAGTGAACAAGGAGAGAGAAGAGCTAAATATCCTGCATCTTTAGTTTTTTCAGAAATTTTTTTTAGCTTTTTTTTTTAGGTTGCAGACTCCCCACAGTCCTCAGTTTCCTCCTTTCCCCATTCCTTCCTCTTCTGTTTTCAAGGAAAAATTTAAATCAGATTAATTTGGAGTGGTTTTAACTGGGAAGAAAGAGGAAACGGAAGTGACATCCAGGATCACTTGCACCGCTTAACATCTATGTTTGATTTTATCTAATTAGAAAAAATAAAAATTCCAGTCCTGCAGAAAGAGAGCAAAAGTCAAGAGTCAGGAAAAAGCCAAAGATTACAGGTTACATAAGGCCCCAGCACAATGTAGTTTTATTTTTACTAGAGTTCCTACTTTGTTAAAAATAAGATCAATAAACATTCAACCAAAAGTATACTTCTTCTTTACACTTTGCACTAAGTACACAAAGGCTAGAAAACACAATGATGTTATTTAAAGAAGCAGTAGCTCAGAACTTTTTTTTTTTTTCCCTTCTGGGTCAATCTTGGCCAAAGGGGACTCAGAACAAATGAGAAAATTCTGTGCTTTTTCCAGTGAAATTTCAAGAAGGGGCTTAGAAACTGACAGACTCAACCCATACAGTTGTTTTTCCCAAAAGATCCAAATTTTGAGATTCTTTTCAATGTGCATTTCCAGTGGCAACGATCAGCTGGAACTAAATGGGTCCCGTCCTCTGTGGGTGATTGTTGAGCTTTAAAGTCTGAGCGGATCTCACTACTTCGTATTTGTCTTACCCTCCCTTCCTTGCCCTTATTTATATCATTTGCTTGGTTCTTGTAAGTTTTAAGTTTGAAATCTCCATCTTAAAATAGAAATCAAAACCACCTAGTTTAGTACCAACTAAAATCAAGCCAGTGTTCAGCCGGGACACAGTGGAGTGGTTGTACCTTTTATTCCCAATGATCATTTTGATTGTGCCCATGTTGTACTGGTTGTTAAATATTTTCAATATAATCCTTGCCTAAAATTCTTCTGGAAAAAAACAGTCTTAACTTGGAAATATGTGTATCTATTTAAGCTGACCGTTGTTTGAATTGGTATTATGTATATTCAAGTAAATGAAAAACTACTATACAATGGAGGCAAAGAAGTTAAACTTGTAGGCAGACAGTTTAAACCCTGTTAGATTTGGCCTAAAAAAATGTCAAACCGTGGATGAGTAAAAAATACTTCTTAAATGGCAAAAATCCAATAATATACTTATATAATTCTTTAGGTTAATCTTGTGCATGTTTACCAAGGCAATAAATGTTACAATTTAGGGTGTAACTGATAATTCAATCTTGAAAAATAAAACTCATAATCACAAAATATTTTTAGTGATACACATTGATACACCTACTTGGCTGGGTTTCATTACTGTGATAAGATTTTTTTCATAATCAACAAATCTGTGCCTTTGTCCCTTGTCTTTGCTAAATGAGTTATGTCCATGTCTTTGCTGAATTAATTGGTTTGAAAGACAGATATTCTCAGCCCTGTGTGAGTCACCATAATCACAGAGCCGGTTTCAGAGCAAATCCCAGTAAAAATATTCTCATAAAATAATGCCAGAGCACCTCAAGTGGGCCCCTTCCATTTCGTCCTTCCCTGGGATCCACGGAAGAGCTGGTGATGACTGGCCCTGGAGGATGGCATCTTAGACCTCTGCCTGTTTACTGCTTGGTCCACAACAGAAATCCAATCACTCTCCTTTCCCTGTTCTGTCTCGTCTGAAGATGCAAACAATTCAGGGTGAGGGACTTGGGCCTATTTACAAGTGGGTGCAACCACTGAATTATGGAATATTATAGAAGGAAGGAGCCTTTATAGTTTATTTAACCTGCTCCATCTCATTTACAGTTGAAGAAACAGAGGCTCTTATGAGGTCCTACGGTCAGTGAAATGCAGTCAGTTTTAAGAACTTATCCCCATCATTTCTGGTGAGCGTACTGGTAGTGCTGCTATCAGCATAAGGAGATCTCCCAATGGCAAATATACCATATTTCAAAGAAGTTCTACATTTGACTCTAGGATTTTGTATGCCACTGTCCTGCTAAATAACTTGAAGGCATTCTGAAATGCTAGGACTCTCATTAATATTGTGCTCAGCTTTAATGTTGACAGTCAAGACTTTCGGGGTGAGTTAGAAGAAATGTCAACATATGCACACAGTCTGTGTGAGGAAGTGAAAAGAAATTGGCTGTGGTCAGCGTGACCTACGCAGAGGTGCAGCTGACAAAGGAAACTCCTCGTCCCCCTCGCTGGCTTCTCATCCTGTCACCTTTCTTGCTCTGTCCTCTCCCCTAAGCTCCAGATTAAGGCATCACTTGCTGGACATGTCTAGTTGCACAACCACATTAAAAAACCAAAGTGCTCAGCAGTTCTCAAACCATGTGTACCATTGTCCCCATCAAAGTACACTCTACCACCTATTTAACAACTCCAGTTGGCTTTCCCCAACACATCATGCAGCATTTAACTCCTATTTCTACCGTCTTCACCTCCACCTTGGCCGTGTTGTTCCTCCTGTAAATCTCTTCCATCTCAGTGAATGGCCATTCCAGCCCTTTACAGCTTGAGCCCCAAGCCTAGGAGATGGTCTCCACCCCCTATTTCCTCTCTGCCTTCAGTCCTGCAGAGAGCCTTGTTAAATCTAGTTCCAACTATAACTCCACGGAGTATCTTTTTTCATCCCTCGTGTTCAGTTTGTGTGGTCTTTCGGTTTGAAGTGAGTCTATTGTAGGCAGTAAATATGTGGGTCTTGTTTTTGTATCCATCCAGCCAGCCTAGGTCTTTTCATTGGAGTATTTAGTCCATTAACATATAAAGTAATTATTGATAGGGATGCATTTAACTGCCGCTTTGTTATTCCATCACTTCAGATTTCTATACAAGTGTCACTACAATGGTAGCACTTAATATTATGGCCTTGGGTTTTTATGGTACTTAATGAAAAGAATAACCATTAGAAAACCACCCCTTCGATCTTAAGTAAAAGTACATTTGAAGACAGTAGCCTCTATTTTGTTCAGTGGCAAAACATCAACTGCTTTGTTCATTTTGTTCAATCAGTAAACGTTTGTTAAACACTTTTGGACAGAAACGTACTGACTATTCATAGATAAATCAACTATTCTAAGAACTCACAGACTAATGTAGGAAATTAAAGTAAACAGATAATTGCAACACGATGAGCCTAATGCAGTACCGGGGTGTCCTTGTACTAACAAGGTGCCCCTCGGGGCCCCGGTTCCAGCCTGGGCTGGGCAGAGAAGGAGGTTTAAAGGGGTGGCTGGGGTTAGGCAAGTGGACGTGGTTTCTCCAGGTAGAAGACTTGTGTTTAAATTTTAGAAAGACGATTCTGGTAGCCACAAGAAGGGATACTGATTTAACAAACACATATCGTATAGCATTTACTGTGATCCACGCAGTTTTATATGTTTATGTAGAGTAATTCACTTAATTCTCAGAACAACTCTTTGAGGTAAGAACTAACATCCCCCTTCACACTTGACAAAACAGGCACACAGAGATTACGCAACTTGATTGAAATTGTATGGCTGTTAAGGAACAAAATCAAGATTTAGATCCAGACAGTTTGGCTCCAGAGATGGACTCTGGATGCACCTCACCATTATGCTGCACTGCCTCAGGGAGAGAGACAGAAAGCAGGAGGGAAACTGGTGGACCAGTTATATGGCCGATACAATCGTCCAGAGGAAATGGACACCCTGTGTTGAGGTGAAAACAACAGAAAAATGGACTGAAACTCGCTCCCTGATTTCTAGCTTGGGGGAAAATTAGTAAGCTTTTAACTAAGCTTAGGAATGCTAGATGTGCAAGTCTCAGGCTGAAAGGAAGAGGAAAGGGAAATAACATTTAGGAAAACAACACTCATGTTCTAGACACTATGTATTCATTAGAGTAGCTAATGTCCTCTCGGGCATCATGCCAAGTGCAGCAAGTCAGACAGAGCAGGACAAATACTGTATGATCTCACTTATATAAGGAATCTAAAAAACCAAAAACAAAACCAAGCTCACAGATATGAAGAATGATTGGTGGTTGCTGGAGGTGGGGGGGCGGGTGAATGAGGTCAAAAGGTACAAACCTCCAGCTATAAAATAAATAGGCCATGGAGACGTAATGTACAGCTTAATGACTGTAGTTACACTGTATTGCACCTTTGAAGGTTGCTGAGAGAGTGGATCTGAACAGTCTTCCTCACAAGAAAAAAAAATCTGCACCATGTATGGTGACCGATGTGGACTAATTGTGGTGAGCATTTTACGATATACACAGATATCGAGTCATTATGTTGTTCTCCTGAAACAAATAGAACGTTGTATGTCAATTATACCTCAATAAAAACAGTAATAATAAAATTAAATTAAAAGGTGCTTGTTTCAGGGTGAGCAAAGATTTTTGTCAGGCAATTAAATAAAATCAGGTTTATTGAAGTATAGTTTACATACAAAAAAAAATCCATCCTGGTTCGTGAACAGGTCTATGATTTTAACATGAACAGTTGTGTAACTGCCATCAAAGTCAAGATACAGAATTCCCTGGTGCCCCTTTATAGTCGACTCCTACTACCCCAATCCCTGGTAACCACTGATCATTTTTAATAAACAACAAGTTCCTATGATATAGCACAGGGAACTATATTTAATATCTTGCAATAACCTATAATGGAAAAGAATACAAAAAACAATCTATGTATGTGTGTATATATATATATGAATGAATCACTATGCTGTACACCAGAAACTAACACAACATTGTAAATCAACTACACTTCAATAACAAATAAACAGATAAAATAAAATCTCTGCAGTTTTCCCTTTTCCAGAATGCCATGTAAGTGCAATTTTACAGCATGTAGACTTTTGAGTCTGGCTTCTTTTACTCAGCATAATGCATTGGAGACTTATCCAGGCTGTTCCATAATTATTAGTTCACTTATCAGATAATTTTTTACTGAATGTTAAATGTGTTACGTTGTCAGCCAGTTAATAAATATTTGTTAGGTGGGGCACTGTTCCAGGTCCCGTGGGTAAAGCAGTGACTGAAAGAACCTGGGTCCCTGCCTTCAATGAGCCGATACTCCAGTGTTGGGTAGGGAGGCAGATAAGCATAAACACATAAATAGAACTTTTTAAATAATTTAATTCCAAAGACTTATAAGTGCTAAAAGAAGATATAAGAGAGAGTGGCAGAGGTGGGCAGGGGGTGCTAATTTATCTAGGTGACCTTTCAAGGTCTCTGTAAGAGATGAATTGAGACCCACATAATGAGATGGGAGCAGCCAAGCAAAATTCTGGGAAAAGAGCAAATTGCAGAAAGAACAGCACGTGCAAAGGCCCAGTGAGGATTCAGACTTGGTATGCTCAAGGGACAGAAAGAAGGCTGAAGAGACCAGAGCTTCAAGTCCAAAGGTGAAGGGTCAAGTTCACCAAGGACCAGGGGCGAGTTGTGGGTTAGCTGGCAGGTAGGTTTCATAGGCCAAGGCCAGAGTGTGGGTTTTGTTCTCATTGTAAAGGGAAGCCTCGGGAGAATTTTAAGCCAGAGTGATGTGGTATGATTTACACTTTATAAAGATAGTTCTCACTTCTGTGTGGTGGATGAACTATGTTGAGCAGGTGCAGGGTAAGAGCAGAGGAAGGGAAATGTGTCCGAAAACTTTGAGTGTTTGAGAGGCAGTTGGCAGTGACCCAAACCAGGAATGGAGCAGTGCAGATGGCGAGTAGTCTTGAAATTTTCTACTTTTGTGGCATGGCATGGAAAAAGACAAAAAAAAAAAAAAAAAAATCCCAAAGCTGTTAAATTTTAGTATTTATTTTAAAAGCTTTGAACTTAAAAATCTCATTAATGCAAACGTGGAGAAATACACTAAATTTAAAATACTCTCTGTAACATAAAATAGGTGAGTGACTAATCTGTAGAGTGCAGGTAAACTGGTCTTAATAACTGAGGTCTCTATATCCTAAATCGTGGAAATTCATTAGATTCACTATGTACACGGACCAGACTAAGCCAGCAGCTCTCCCTACTCCACCTCGTTCGGTGTTGTGAGACCAGCAGGACGTGAGCTCACAAGTGCCTTTGTCTGTATGCCCTCACATGAACCCCAAATTCAAAGGGCTATCTATATATGGGGGTTAGATTCCAAAGTTAAAAGAGATTCATTGCTGAGGCTGTCCCTGGCCAAAGTCCCACCACAACTACACTTGTCAACCTTTTGGCTTAGAGATGAGAAACATTCATAAAGTTGAGTCAGGAACATGGTAAGCTATTAAAAAAAAGAATCATGATCTCAGAATAGCCATCAGTAAAAAGTCCACAAACAATAAAGGCTGGAGAGAGTGTAGAGAAAAGGGAACCCTCCTACGCTGTTGGTGGGAATGTAGCTTGGTGCAGCTGTTATGAAAACAGTATCAAGATCCCTTAAAAAACTAAAAATAGACTTGTCCTATGATCCAGCAATCACACATATATCCTGAGGAAACTAATTTGAAAAGATACACACACCCCAGTGTTCATAGCAGCACTATTTACAACAGCCAAGGCATGGAATAAACTTAAGTGTCCACCAACAGATGACTGGATAAAGCAGCTGTAGTATATTTATACCATGGAATACTACTCAGCCATAAAAAAGAACAAAATAATGCCATTTGCAGCAACATGGATGGATCTGGACATTGTTATACTAAGTCAAGTAAGTCAGACAGAGAAAGACAAATATCACATGATATCACTTATATGCAGAATCTAAAAAAATGATACAAATGAACTTATTTACAAAACAAAGAGTCACAAACTTATGGTTACCAAAGGGAAAGGAGGGGAAGGGATAAATTAGGAGTTTGGGATTAGCAGACCATCTACTATATATAAAATGGATAAACAAGGACCTACTATATGGCACTGGGAACTATATTACATATCTTGTAATAACTTGTAATTAAAATGAATATGAAAAGGAATATATATAACTGAATTACTATGCTGTACACCAGAAATTAACATGACATTGTGAATCAACTATACTTCAATAAAAAAATTAAGAAAGAAAAAAATCACGTTCTATGGCTTTCAGTTTTTATTCTCTCCATCCTCCATTCTATCAGGACATTAGGGCTCCTGCAAAAGGCTGTGTTCTGAGATCATCATTTGGGGGTTATCAGTTTGATCTACATATGACCATCAGTTTTCCAGCCAAGACCAGCCTTCCTTGTAAATAAAGATCTCTGTTCAGAGGAAATGAAGGAATGCATCTTGATAGAGTGTTCTGTTACTTTAGCTGTTCAAAGGATCTGAGGACTTTGTTTTGAAACAAGCAACTGGCCTCCTCCAACTACATATTCCTAACCTCCTGGGATAGCCTGCAGGGTGTCAGACCTGAAGGACAGTGGAGGCCAGGGTGACCCTCTGTTGTTGTCCTGTCCCATCCTTGCCTTGCTTTCTGTTGGTTTTTTTGGTTTTGTTTTTAAACCGAGGATATATCTGACATGAGGGTCCTCTGTTCCCCCTTAGATATTCAGTTAGGGCAAAATACACGGCAGGTGTTGGACAGAGACATGATCCAGAACAGGGCCAGCAGCTCATCAGAGATATTGTGGCAGTGAGCCATGAGGGAAATGCAAATTGAAGCTACAGTGAGCTGTCACCTCACACCCATCAGGATGGCTACCATCAAAAAGACCACAAATAACAAATGTTGGCAGGGATGTGGAAAAAAGGGAACCCTTGTACATTGTTAGCGGAAATGTAAATTGGTGCAGTCACAATGGAAAACAATATGGAAATTTCTCAAAAAACTAAAAATAGAACCACTATATGATCCAGTAATTCCACTCCTGGGTATATATCCAAAGAAAAGAAAAACACCGATTTGTAAAGATACATCCACCCTCAATGTTCATAGCAGCATTGTTTACAATTGTTAAGATATAGAAGCAACCTAAGTGTCTACCAATAAGTGAATGGATAAAGAACATATGGTGTGTATACACACACACACACACACACACACACACACAGGAATATTACTTAGCCATTAAAAAGAAAGATTGTGCCATTTACAAAATCGATGGAGTTACAGAGTATTATGCTTAGTGAAATAAGTCAGGCAGAGAAAGACAAATATTGTATGGTATCATTCATATGTGAAATCTAAAAAATAAAGCAAATCAGTGAATATAACAAAAAAAAACAGACTCACAGATACAGAGCACAAACCAGCAGTTACCAGTGGGAAGAAGGGGAGGGACAAGATAGGCAGAGGGGATTAAGAGGTGCAAACTATGATGTACACAATGAATAAGCTACAAAGATATATTGTACAACACAGGGAATATAGCCAATATTTTATAAAAACTCTAAATGGAGTAAAACCTTAAAAAATTATGAATCACTATGTTAAACCCCTGAAACATATTTAATATTGTACATCAACTAATCCTCAATAAAATTTTTTTTTATTTAAAAAAAAAGGAGATGGTGTGTCCATTGCGTTATTCAATCAGGACGTAGAAAAATGGAGGATGAGAGGAGAAAACTTAACAGGATTGTCTACAGATCCCTCTCTTCCTTTTCACCATGAGTCTGCTCCAGGGGAAGTGGCTTGGCCAAGGCCCTGGAAAAATCTCTGTAGGGCATAGGAAGACCCCAGAAGAGGACTTGCCTGAGACGAGAGCATATGCAGGGGAGCAGGGGAGCAGTGTCCCCAACTCTTCACAAAGTCACACAAGTGTCCTCTCTTGGTCCCTGGCTCCTGTGCTTGTGCCATAAAAACAAGTATGGCACGTGCAAGCCATTTCACAGTAAAGACTCCATCCTTCTGAAGCCTTTTCACACTTTAAAACAAAAAAAATTTTTTAGTGGAGGTACTGGGAATTGAACCCAGGACTTCACGCATGCTAAGCACATGCTCTACCACTGCGCTATATCCTCCCCTTGGAAGCCTTTTATCACTTTAAGAAGCTTCTTTTGAAAAGCAAACACACTTGCAACTAACACGATAACCACGGCTAACCATCTTTCTAGGGGTTAAATAACACCTAGTTGAGGACAAGAGTGGAACGCGAGAGGTATCTCCAGAGGAAGAAAGGAGAGAGGAGAAAGGTATTACTGATGAGGTGGGACAGTACAGTGTCTCCCCAGGGTTGCCTGAATCACACTATTTGAAAATATCTTGTCAGCAACTCTTGGCATACATTTATTTATTCACTAAATAAAAATCTTTTTTTTTGTACATGACAAGGTAAGACAGCCCTTTGGCACATCTTAGGTGCTCAATAAATGTTAGTTATAAATGTTATTATTACCACTACTACTAGTATTCGTAGTGCTGCTACCATTACTGTATGTCATGTTGAAACTATGATGGGTTCTGGGGGGGCAGAGAGGTGCAAAATTTAGTCTCGGGCCTCGGGGAACTTACAGTCTAGGAGAAGGGACAGGTGGATGAGTGCAGGTCACGCCGCGGAGCCCCCCGTGCTGAGCCGAGGCAGACACACATCTATGGGAGCGCAGAAGAGGAGCACCAGCGGTGGGGCAGGGATGAGTGTGGCTTCTGGAGAAAGTTGTAACTGAGGAGTGTCTTGAAGGAGGAATAGAAGCTAGTCAGGTCTAACAGTCAGAGTCTTAACTGCAAGTAATAAAAAAAAAAAAGGGCTCGAGCCAGCAACTACAGAGAGGACTTCAGTTAGCCACATAGTCTCTGAGAAGGCTACGGAACAATTTGGAAAAGCGGTACCAGTGTGACGTGAATGCTGTCGGTGATGGGGCAGATGTACTATCACAGGTGGCCCCGGGAACCTGCATGCTGCTGCCCCCACCACGGCCATGGCCGGAAGGGGGTCTTCCCTGCTTTGCTTCTCAGTAGCAGTACTTCCAGAAACCACATTCCAGACTGGCCACGGCAGATGGGCCAAGGCTAGCTACCTGTCCACACCCTGGGTACCGGGGTAACTGGCAAATTGAGGACTGGGGCTTTTCCACTTCTGTAAAGGAAGACAGGTGCTCTTTCCCAGTAAGACTCACAAGGGAAGGAGTGTTCTCACATGGAAAGAGGGTTCAGAGGATGTGAGTCAAAATGTGTCAAGTGCTTTCCACAGCAAGTGAAGCAGGAGGCGGAACGCCATCGGAGCCGGGGAGGGGGCGCCAATGTATACAAAGGCCTGACTGTGGGGGTGAGAGATGACATGGTGAATTTGGAGAATATACTCCAATTTGACTGGAGCATGGGATAGGGGAGGGAGATATCTAAAGATGAAACTGGAAAAGCAGACAGAGTCTAGATCAAGGAAAGCCTATTATGTTTTATGTCTTCTAAAGAGTGTGGTCTTCATTTTGTGAATGAAGCTATGATGAGGTTTTAAGTTTGGGAGTAAAGGACAGGATAATAGAGGAGGGATGGGGACTGGCAGGGAAGATCAGATTTTTGAAGGCTGAGCTGCACCCAAGAGTCTTATCAGAGAACACCTTCTTTGTAGTGTTGGATCGGGGTGTGCATTTCACTTTTGCGTCATCTGGTCAACCGCAGCTCTCCATCCTACCTTTCTAAGTCATGAGTTAAGTCCACCTATCTTAGATAACAACTGTCACAGAGGTTGCTCCTGGACCATGAACTCTCCTTACGTGGAAGCACCATATAGACTAAAGCATGTAGAAACCGGCCAGGTTTGCCAGAACTGTGTTTAGATCCAGCACAAACGCTCAGCTACAGCTAATTTTCCCAACGGTGCAAGCACTGCACTAAACCACGTAGGCAAATTGCTGAAAACAAACAACCCTTGGGTCTCCTCACCCACAGGAGGTGTGGTCTGCAGAATTCACGGAGTAAATTAGAGGTGTGGTGCCCATCTTGTTCATCTGGGACTGATGTTCTGATGGAATCAGTAAGCCAGCGTGGACGTTTAGGAGAAGAGAAGGAACTTATAGGTTTGGGGAATGCCATAGCCCTCTGGCTCTCTGGCCAGGAGAAACCATGAATAATGAATAACATTCACTGGATGAATAACATCCAGGGGAGGCAATGCCCTGGGAGTTGCTGCAGCCACAAATATCACTGTCTTCAGCACCAACAGGAAAAGGCAAAGGGAAAAACCCATTTCTGCCCTTATTGGGGGGATTGGAAGGAACAGAAATTCAGTCTTGGTTCAACTTGCTTTCCCAGTTCACCTCCTCTCCTACATTCCCCACCACACCTGCCCATAGAACAAACCAGGACAGCAATCTCTGCAAAATCATTGCTAGCCCCTAAATCAGGAGGAACTGGAGAACCGGAGTTCTGGGGGGTGTGGCTGACGATGAGCTCAGGGCTGAGAACTGAATCTGATGATACCTTCTCACCTCTGAGAACGGCCACACTAGTTAGTATCTGGAATCCCTCGGGACCGTAGATAATAGGCTTGCAGTAAGTGAGGATGAGTCTTAGACAGTCCTTGACAGCAAAGGACGCCAGGGGTAGAGTGAATCTGAATCTAGAAAACCCCTGTGACCTGTTTGTGAAGTCTCACAAAAGCTTACCAGGAAAACACTTCAGACAGCTACATGGCTACTTCTTCCTGTATGGTTTAGAGCTTATGAATTTTAAAGGAACTTTTAAAACTTCAACCAGGACTTTGAAATAATGGGGAAAGTCTTCCAGGGATAAACATCTGCAACTCTGACTGAAATACCTGGTTAGCTAGTGAATCTAGCTAAGATTTCAAATACCTTTGGGGGGATTCAGTGATAAATCACTTGGTTCCTTATTAAACCACATTCACTAGATAAACATCAGATGTGCACATAAATGTATTTGTTGATGAGCAACCCGGAAAAACATCCTACACCGATAGTGTAAAAAAAGGCGTCATAATCACTGTTCCTTATCAACATGGGCAGAGTGGGGCGTGTGGAAGTCTCAGTCCCACTGTCCAAACACATTACAATGACCTGGAGGGAACATGGCTTTTGGCATATTTGCTCAGGCAGAGTTTTGTAGACACAGCCTCAGCTACGTGAACAGATTTTTCTTTGCTTGTTCTATCAGAATAAGAGGCATCCTCTCCTCCAGTACATTTTAGCTAAGCTTTGGGGCAATTTAGAGACCAAATCATCTCTGGGTGCTTTTTCACATGATGCAATTTTTAAAATGTATGTTCATTTGTTATTGTATATTTTACATTGAGCACTTTAAGAAAATAATTCCAATGATTTCAATGTGCAATTCTCAGACTCAATAGATATTTTTTATAATTATACCCAATCAGTATCTAGAAATGTAGAAGACAATGTCTAGAAATGACATGAAATCAATTAAGGAATAAAAATAACTATGAAAACTATAAATCTTAGGGACAGGAACATATACCACCTTTTAAGTCACTTTGTCACTATTTTTATTTTTGGAAACATGATTCACACTGTGGGTATGTATTCAATCACATATACATCCATTGCAAGAGTTAAATTAGACCACAACTGAAAACTGAGTCTCAACACCAGTATTCATAACAACATTATTCGCAGTAGCCAAATGTAGAAACCAGCCAGGGTCCATCAACAAACGGGTAGCAAAACAAAATCTAGTCTATACATACATTGGAATATTATGCAGCCTTGAAAAGAAAATCCTGACACATGCTACAAGATGGATGAACCTTGAAAATGTTATGCTAAGTGAAATAAGCCAGTCACAAAAAAGAGATACTGTAAGATTCCACTTATATGAGGTACCTAGAGTAATCAAATCCACAGAGACAGGAAGTAGAATGGTGGCTGCCCGGGGCTGGGGGACAGCAGATGGGGACCTATTGTTTAGTGGGTAGTTTCTGTCTGGGATGATGAAATAGTTCTGGAGATGAATAGGGGTGGCCACACAACAATGTGAATGCACTTAATGCCATTGAATTGTTTACTGAAAAAAAGGTTACAATGGTAAATCTTGTGTATATTTTACTAGTTTTAAAAACAAAATAAACCTGAGTCTCAGGAGAAGATTCTCAGAACCCTGGCCCTTTCTTTGTTGCTCAAGGTCCCCTGGCTTTTTCTTTGTCCACAGTCTGTATACTTGGTCTCTGGAATACTCTTCACCAGCACTTCACATAATTGGTTCCTTCTCGACATTCAGATGCCACTCACTTCCTCCTTCTCCAGTCTGTGTCACTTTATCCCGTTCTTTGTTTATTTATTTATTAACTGTCTGTCTCTTCTAAGAATGTAAGCTTCCAAGAAAATTCCATCTGTTTTGTTTCCTAGTATGCAGAGTCTGACCCTAAATCGGTGCTCCTTAAATATTTGTTGAATGACTGAACAAATGACTCTGGCACTTAAAGCATCAGTCTGTGTTTTCTATAAATAGACGTTATTTGAAGTCAAGGGCACAGACTCAGGGTTGTGCCTCAGTTTTCTGGAGTCTACATCTTTACACTATCTTTTCCTTCTCATCCTCTCCTCCCAATTTTCCAAAACCGAATCCCAATTGTGTCACCTAAGTGAGTCATACCGAGCCTCTGGACAATGACCTCACCCATGTTAAAGTCCATTTGGTCCACACCCGCCATGCTGCCCTGCCCATACTGGAGAGGTGGGGTCTTTGGACGAGGGAAGGTGTTTTAAAAGGTGACAAAGTCAAACACTCCTGTCCATGGGGCCTTGCAGGATGATTCCGGAGTTAAATGGAAAAACACCAAGTCTTCCTCCCATATTCACATTTTATTATAGTCATCAGCTAGTGCAAGGCTGACTTCTAGCTGTGACTGGCCAACAAAGACATCGGGTAGGAAAAACCAGGAGCCATCTGAACTGGTGTCCATTCTAGCCTGGAACTTAGCCCTGTGCAATCCATATGACCAAAGCCACACAGCTGCTTTTGGGTTTTTGTTTTGTTTTGTTTTGTTTGTTTTGAACAGTTAATTGGCAGCCGCTCGGGTCATTCTGTGTAGGCTCACTGTTCTCTGCCTACACTGACCTCCCGCAATCCTGGACACTGCCGCTCCCTCCTCACCATCACCCCTCTGTGCATGCACCTGCCTTGGTGGGGGCTGCTCCCTGCCAGCTGCTCCCCTGACCAGCTCCTTCTGACGCTATAAGTCCCTGCTTAAGCATCACCTCCTCAGAGAGGCTCTCCTTGATTCTCTCAAGCTAGACTGAGTCCCCACTGTTACTCTCTGTCACCATGCTCCATTGGTTTGCCTCAGTGGGCATGATCTTTCACTTGCTATTGTTTATTTGTTGATAAACTTGTTTATCACCCTTACAGAACTTCCTCGACTTCTGAGGGGGTTACATCTTAATAAACCCATCATAAGTTGAAAATATCATAAGTCAAAAATGCATTTAAGCAAATCAAAACTACGATGAGTTTTCACCTCACACCAGTCAGAATGGCCATCATTCAAAAGACCACAAATAATAAATGCTGGAGAGAGTGTGGAGAAAAGGGAACCCTCCACTGCTGGTGGGAATGTAGTTTGGTGCAGCCATTATGGAAAACAGTATGGAGATTCCTCAAAAAACTAAAAATAGACATACCATATGATCCAGCAATCCCACTTCTGGATATATACCCAGAGGGAATTCTAATGTGAAAAGATACACGCACCCCAATGTTCAAAGGAACACTATTTACAATAGCCAAGATATGGAAGCAACCTAAATGTCCATCAACAGATGACTGGATAAAGAAGCTGTGGTATATTTATACAATGGAATACTACTCTGCCATAAAAAAGAATAAAATAATGCCATTTGCAGCAACATGGATGGACCTAGAGATTGTCATTCTAAGTGAAGTAAGCCAGAAAGAGAAAGAAAATACCATATGATATCACTCATATGTGGAATTTAGGGGGGGAAAAAAGGACACTATGAACTCATCTACAAAACAGAAACAGACTCGCAGACATAGTAAACAATCTTATGGTTATTGGGAAGAGAGGGTGGGAGGGATAAATTTGGGAGTTTGATATTTACAAATGTTAACCACTATATATAAAAACAGATTTTTTTAAAAGTTTCTTTTGTATACCAGAGAACTATGCTCAATATCTTGTAATAATGTTTAATGGAAAAATATGAAAACAAATATATGTATGTATATGCAAGACTGGGACATTGTGCTGCACACCAGAAATTGACACACTGTAGTTGACTGTACTTCAATTAAAAAAAAAATGCATTTAATACACCTAACCCTCTGAACATCATTGCTTAGCCTAGCCTACCTTAAACGTGCTCAGATCACTTACATTAGCCCACAGTTGGGAAAAAATCATCTAATGCAAAGCCCATTTTATAATGAAGTGTTGAATATTTCATGTAATTTAATGAGTCGTGTATTGAAAGTGAAAAAAACAGGTTGCCCAGGACAGAGTGGTTGTACATGTATCGGTTATTCACCCTCATGATCTCATGGCTGACTGGGAGCTGCCCAGCACTAAGACAGAGTATTATACGGCATGTTGCTAGCCCAGGAAAGACTAGAGGCCCTGCCCAGAGCGAGCAAACCAAACTAGCAGCAGCAGACACTGACCCAGTATTATGATTACCTTAAAAACTAACAGTTGTTATCTCCTGTCTCAGAGGCATAAGGTGTCTGGACCATGTTGAATTGCACTGAAACCCAAGCTGTATGAAACAGGACATTTCTTCTCCATGTTGAAAGACTTCTGCGGTGAGGTCCATGCAGTTTGGGTGGAACCAAATCACGTCTATTGTGCACTGGAACGTCGTGGCGACCTGCATGTGCTCATAATACCTTTGCCCTGTGCGATAATACCACAGTGTGATCTCAAATCCCTCTACAATATGAAAGAAATAGGTTTGATCAATACATTATGCAAAACCTTCTCATAGTCAGTGAATTATTAATACATGAAAGTTTTTCCTAATGAAAAAGTGATTTGAAAACATAATTTCCTACTTAAACCCCAGGCCAAGATTCAGATAATGATTTCTTCTCTGGTAACTATCTGCCAAATGTCTAAATTGTAGGTTTGTATATTAACTAAGTACTCATTCTCCTTAATCAAAACCTACGTCTGCAGGAACCACCAAACAATATATTCTATGCAGGGTTTTCCTAACCATATGTCATTCGGGTTTTGTAGCAGGGTCTTTGTACCCACTGTTCCCTCTGCCTGGAACAATCTTCACCCATATCCTCAAGGATTACTCCTTCACTTCCCTGGAGACTTGGCTCAAAGTTCATCGTATCAATAGGTTCACCTCCTAACTTACCATGACAGCCATCATTTCCCCACCCAAACTCTGCCTTCCCCCTTTCTCCACGGCCCTAGTCTCCATCTGCCATAACACTGTCCAAGCTACTTGTTTGTTTATTGCACATGTCTCCTCACGAAAATATAACCTCAACGAGAGCAGAAAGCTTTTACTCTTATTAACAATGGTATCCCTCAGGTCTAGAACCATGCCTGGCACACAGCAGGTGATCAGTAAATACGTGCTGCAAGAATAGTGGATAGAATGACCCCATTGACAGTATCGGCCATTTGTCACTTCCCTCCAGATGGTACATTTATTTTCCCAGTTGCCCCATGGGAGTTCAGAGCTCGGGGGCTGCAGAGCACAAGGGGAAACTAACATGACTCAGGTAACTGCAGGTCCCGGGCTATAGGCACCCATGAGGGCACATCTCTGAAATTCTCAGCACAGACCAAACAAATCCCAGACGGAGGTGACATGACAGGAAGACTGTTGTCCTAGGCTCCAGGACTCACTACGGCTATGGTATCAGGCAAGTCACTTAACTCTCTGAGCCTCCGTTTCCTCAGCTGAGAGATGGAGACAGTGCACAGATGAGTGAGTACATGTACAACAGGGCAGACCTGAATGGATGTCAATAACCTCATTGTGATCATTGGACTAGAGTTGTGCAGGGTGTTACCACTGAGGGAAACTGCGTGGAGGGTACACAGATCTTTCTGTATTATTTCTTTTAACTACGTAAGAATCTACAATTATCTCAAAATAAAGTTTTAAAATACTTAATTAATTAATAAAACGGAGACAGTGCTTGGCCAGCCTCCCTTATCAGGCTGAAGTGTGGGTGAAGTAAGAACCTTTCCCACCCCCATCACCCCCCAAAGCACCCCCACTCCCCTGTGGGCCCTATTCCATTGCAAAACTCTGATTAACCAAAGCCAGTGAGAGTTAATGGGTTAATGCGCCTGGGTTTTAAAAAAAAAATTTTTTTTTTTAAATGAAGACTTTAGGAAGCCCTTGGCCTTAATCTGGAAGAATAATTTTAGATTAAATCGAGAAGGGAAGAATTTCAGAATTTCAGCTAGAGTGTGGGAGTGGTGGTTAATCACTTAAGGACCAATGTTCCTTTTGGCACATCCCAAGTCAGACTTCAAAACAGTCCAGGCGGCAACAGGCCCTGGAGAATTATTTATCAGATTCTGCAAAATATCAGGAGAACCTGCCGTGTACCTGGCACTCCATGAACACGGGGCTTCTCCGGGTTACCCTACCCCAGCTATACATGTGCTTTCTAACGGAACAGGTTCCCAGAGCTGCCAATCCAGTATTCTTCTGCTGCGAAGACACAAATCATAGGCCATCTAGGGAGAGGAACCCTTCCCTGCCCTCCAGAATCCCTCCATGTGGTCTCCAGCCCTGAGGAGTGTCACGGCCGACCCCAGACGTCTGAGGATCGGTGGTGAACATTTACTTCCTGGCTTCTACGTTCCTGTCCTTTGTGTCATGTGAACATTCCCCGGTCCTTCTGGGTCAGCATCTAGGTTGGTGGTTGATTTATGCTGGGAGAAGCGAGGCGGCGATGGTGAAGGGGGCACTTAAAATCCTGCTATGTTGCTTCCTAGAATCTCTGTGTGGCTCTGGGCTCAGGGCTGGGCTTCCTGCATTCCTGGCCAGTTCAGTCTGTGCTTCATAAAGAATGTACCTGATGTGGGTCTGTGATATGTGTCTTTGCCCTTTTTTAATCCTCTACAGAACAGTTAAAGCCAAATCTTCCAAGACTTCCCCTGAGAGAAGAGTTGGGGGCGGGGTGGGGGAGGGGCAGGGAGAAGGCAGTACATCCTCCCTGGGCCTCTTAAGATTTTGCTTATGGGAGAAAAAAAAAATTAATTTTCTTTTTTAGCTGTAAACCTGACTCCTTACTCTCTATTCTGACTTTCTGGCTGGCACACACAAACACACACAAATATAATCTTAAACACAGAGCCCCAGAATCCAAGTTCTTTCGTTCATTCAACAAAAATCAGTTGAAGTCTTCCCATACACCTGCAGGTAAGAGTGCATAAGACAGAATGATGGCCAGGGCTGGGGGCGCTGGTGGTGGGCGAGTCAGTTGGAGAGGACAGAGCAGAGTCAGGTGAGGCGAGCAGTCAGGTTCTCCAAAGTTCTGCCCCAACCCACCCCCCACTCCAAGGCTACCATCACAACCCCCTTCCTCCAAGGGCCTTCGGCCAATGGTAAGTGTGGTGGGACACATAGGTGTCCCCCACCCCCATTTTTTTTTAGGGCAACATTGAGCTTTTCCCTGCAAAGAAAATTTGGGGCTTGACTAATTGGGTGAGGACAAAGGGGGAGTACAGGGCACAGAAATGTGGGAGAGGTCTAAGAGGCATTTTGATGCAGAACGCAGGACCATCAGTTCAACTCTAACTCGACCTCGTTGAAACCAAAAACACACTGCTGGACTAGTGTACAACCTGTCACCTAAATTTCTCCCGTTCTGCAAACTCTGGCTCTTTCCACACCTCTAACAACCATCTTTAAAAAAAAAAAAAAGAAAATTTCCCTCTGACTATATCTTATCTCCAAGTGTGCTGTCAGGAGTATATGTAGAAATGGTGTGCCTTGCTGAGGTCAAAGCTCTAAAGACACGATGATCCCTGACCACCATGCATATCCCTCCAGGTGACCTTGGGATGTCACCAGGAGAGACACAGAAGCCAACTTTAGGAGAGAGGAAGTGTTCCCCTGGCCAAAGACTTCACCAGCCCAGCTGGGTGGCGGAAACGAAAGAGTGACTGCGTACCTCCCCACTATCTCCCACGCCCTCGCTTGGACTTGGCAAGTGTTAATCATCCTCCTCCTTGGAGTTTATCTCCAGAAAATGTCAAGATTCCTCACCCTGCTTTGGGCAGCTCAAGCTTCCACAGGGAAGGTGGAAGAGGCAGATAATTACTAAAACGGTTAATCAGTAATTCCAACCTAATTGACACGTGACCTTGACAGCAATTTATGAAGGATAACATGGCCCGCAGTAAACAATCAAGAGAGATAGCCTTAGCCCGATAAAGTCCACATGATTAACACATTGCTGCAGTTAGGACAGATCCGGTTTCTCCTGCACCTTGGGACAAGTGTTCTTCCATTCCAGGGTGGGCAAAAGACTTTCTGCACAATTGGCCAGGTATGTGGCCTTCACCTTGAGCTACTGAAAACAACAGCAACTAGGTATTCACAGCTAAGCATGAGTCAGAGCCTGGGCTGAGCACTGTACTGCATTTAACCATCCTGTTCAGCCTCTGCAGTAACCCTGTGTGGTGGGGTCTATCGCCATCTCTGTTTTAGAGATGAGAAAAATGAGACGTGGGAAAGGTGTAAAACTTGTGCTATTTATGCCCCTAGTAAGTGGTGACTATGAGAAGCAAACTGAGGTCCTTTGATGCCCAATGCATGCGCTCGCCCCTCTTTAAACTACTTAGTATCATCTACTTTTGCTGGCACCAGAGGGGATCGGTCACGGCTACTTCCAGTCCCCTGAGCAGGGCAGTAGAGAGTCAGTGGGAAATCCCAGGAGAGTGGGAGGTGATCCGAGGCTGGGAGAGGTGGAGCGAGGGCTCCTCTGTGCTCCCCTCATTGCAGGAGGGAAAGGGCCACACAGAGCTCTTTACCTTCATTCAGGGATGTTTCTCCATTCAGAATTCAGGCCAGTTCAATGTTTGACTTTTGAGTTGCAAGAACTGTGCCAAATATGGGAAGGATGGCTTTTTTTTTTTCTTTAAATCATTAAGTTTGGTCTCATGTTGCTAATTGTGTGAAAAGAAAGTGTGTGCATGCACGTGTGTGGTAGATACCTCCACTGGTTAGCAAAGGGGCAGAAGTATTTGCCTCACTCTTTTATTCCATGTTCTCTGCACTCAGTTCACACACAAAATGGTGAACATGGCAGTGACTTTCCATTTACTGAGCTTTACTAGTACTGACTTTAACTTCTGCCCTTTTAGGTCTCTCTTCTGTTACTATTTTAATCAACATACCATGCAGATGGCAAGTCTACCTTCCAACAGTGTGGCTCCTGCCACAGGTTCAGACCATGTCCCTCAGTGCCTCCTTTATATTTGTCAAGTTACCCACGTTGGGGGGAAATCAGGTGTCGTGAACAGGCTCAGAGGTATGTTAACAGGGAAATACATTATCGGCCATATATTCTTATCATTTATACCCAATTATTACACAAGTATTACCCACGTGCTTCCAGCAATAGACTTAAAGCAAGCACGGTTATACGTCTTGAGTAGTTATACTCTGGGACAACTCCACTGGAGAATTCTCTAGCTTAAACATTGGGGGCAATATTGATATGGAGACAAACATTTGGTAAACAGTTCAATTAGAAAACATAGATCAAAAGCCAGTAGTACTTCAGACAAAATTTTTTAAAATTACAACCATACTCATCAGTTCACTCAATCCTGTGCAATCAGTCCCCTTCACCGACAGCTTTATGAAATCAGGGTTTTCACTAAATATCTTGCCCAGTTCAGCAGCATGATCCAAAAGAAACCTGCACTTGTCAAAAAGAATCCGTTGCCCATAAATTTTTTTTGAAGATGAAACAGTCCTGCAAAGAATCAGCCCAATTGTCCGCGGATGACAAAAGACCCAAAAATGCAAAGCAAAAGAACCTGATCACCATGCCCTCGACAAAGCAGCTCAGTCAGGTTGTCACGACCCAACATGCCCAGACAGCCGGAATCATGCCTGATAGCATTATACCAGGACAGAGCCGAACCCCAGAAACTCTGTAGCTTCTGGAATACCCACATCAATCACATTTATCCACGTCGGGTAATCTGAGGAGGCTTATCACTCAGTTGGCAGTGCTCCCCGCGTAACATAACATACCAACCAATGCCAGTCAGTTTAATATTTTTCTCTCAGATGCCTCAGATGCCCTCTGAAGCATCTCAAAGTTATTTGACATCAAAAGAACTTGAACTAAAATTTGATAGGAATTTTGTCAAAAATATCAAAAAGTTTCACACATTCTGCTATCAGAAGCATTCTAAGTAAACTTGCTCTCTTAACCGCGAGGAAGCAAATCTAGTCCCGCACCAGCCTACTTTTAATAACAAAATCCATTTACTTTATTACGTTTAATCTAATCACAGCCTGATGGTGCACAAAACTCCTTTTTTAGGGCTCCCTTCCCACAAACCCTCCACAACCTTCTGTATCCACACTGGTCTTTCCCCTATTTTTTTTTTTCCCATCCAGAAGTAATCAGCCCCAGGCCCAAATCGCTTTCTTTTAACAAAATGCAACTCCATTCTTCATACTTTTCTTCACTTGAAACATACAGCCACTTTCCTACTGTATACTGAAAAGTTTTCCCTTATTATTTTCAGTGGCTTTAACGACATGTTTAAATTAGAATCCTCAACTCTTAAAAACTTCGATTTCTAGTGAAAAACAAGAAGCAAGCAATTATGAACTGTCCCCTCCATTAGCATTCTGCAGATTGGCAAACAAACACCAAACATTAACTTCTAGAAACATGTGCTTTTTATAGAAGTCATCTCAGAGTGGCACCAAACATAGCCATCAATCGTCCCAAATATTTCTAGCCTCTCTGCAAAGAGAAACCAATGCTCAGCAATTAATGTCTCAGTAGTCCGTTTGGGAATGACCCAGTCATTCAAAAAACCTCCATTGTTCAACCTAACCCAGCACAACTCCAAACTTTCAAGCTATCAAATATCCAGAGAAATCATTTCCAAGTAGACATTCCTAAAACACAGTCATTCCCAAGGAATTTACCCAAAAGCTCCCATCTCTCTTGCAATTAAATCACTTATAAGAATTTCATCATACCAAATTCTTTTTTTTCTTTCTGCAAACTCTGTAACACAAACATGAACTTATTGACCTTCAGTAAACCGAGGTTAAAAAAAAAAAAGATTTATATCTGTATCGATTATACCAATAAGCTTAAGGAGCTTTACTATCAGATATTAACTCAAGTTGAATAATTCCCAGATCATGCGAACCTGAAATTCGTTTTGTCCAGCTTTTATACTTAGAAATATTTCATCCATAAGTGCTTACTTTACAATTAAATAGAGCTCATTTACAAGTTAATTTTTTATGTAAAGACAGAACCAGAGATCTGTTTTCCCATTGGAGTTTAAAAAAAAAAAAACTTTTTTTATTTTTGGTTTTTTGTTTTTTGAAAATCCAGGTAGATTATTTACAACTCTAAGTCACAGGAAGAGAAATGCAAATTCCTCCTCTAACTGCTTTTTACAAAACCCAACTACCTTGGCTATTTTCAGAGTTTTGTTTTTTTTTTTATTCCAGTTCCCAAATATCCACTAGACAATGATTCATGTATCATTCGCTCATTTTCACATGCCTCACTGTCAGCAAAACCAGGAAGAGAGACTAGGATTTAGACTCAGGTAGCAAGACACTCGCGCACACACACTCAAGAAAAAAGCCAGATTGCAAAAGGCCCACTTTTTCATTAGGGGTGTTTGTTCTGGATCCAGACCCCAGGGAGTACTGAGCCCATACAGTGTGACAATAACAAATATTTTCTTTCATATATAGGAGCATAGCTGAAGATCTCCCAGTTTTGCAAAATACACCCTAGAGGGACTCTGATCATCCATACTTAATTATCCACAGCTGATATTACCAAGCATCAAGCAAACAGCAATTAAAATGGCCTCTCAGGGTCACAGTTCCCTAGCCCCAAAAGTGGAGCGGGCAGAATTTCCCCATTCTGCTCAAGCCCGCGTGGCTCACTCTAAAATGATACACAAAACACAAATAACAAATTTGCTCTGGTCCCACAGAGGCGTCGTCTAGAAATTCCTCCTCCACTCCCAGACAGAGGTCTCCAAACAGACTGGCCCAACTCTTGAAAGAGAAAGGACACAGAGTGGCTCAGAATGAACCCAGAGCAGCTCGCTTTTTTGGAAATACGCCCAGACAAAGACGAGAGAATTCCCAGCCTGCACAAGCTGCAGCAACTCACCTCAGGAGACACCCAAAGCGGAGCCGACGTTTCTTGGCTCCAAACAGCCTCCTGCTGGGGTGGCTGGCGCCCATCCGGGAGACATCCTCCCAGCTCTGCAGGGCGAAGTGAGCTCCGGCAGCTGCTGGGGACCCGGGGCAGGAGCTGCCTCTGGCTGGGGTCCACCTGCCACGGGCACAGACTCCGAGGCTGGCTCACCAATTGTTACCGAACACAAGTTTGTGTACCTGATACACAATGAGGCAAAAAAACACCATTGGAGTTTGGAGCAGAGAAATGTTTACTGCTGAGCTGAGCAAGGCGAATGGACGGCTCATGCGCAAAAAAAAAAACCCTGAACAGCCCCTGAAGGATTTCAGCTGAGTCTTTTTAAAGGCTCGGTGAGGGAGGGGCATCCTAGGGTGTGTGATCAGCTGTGCACAATTCCCAAAATGAATGATGGTGATCAATCCTTAGGCATCAGAAGGCCTGGGGGCCGCGTGCTCATGATCATCGTGGTTGATGTCTTCCATTTGGGGTTTGTTTTTTAGCAGCTGAAAAACTCAGGAAACCTGTGTGAACAAAAAATACTGCAAGCCATATCACTAAACAAGGAATGCTGAAACCATCAAGCCATCAGCCACTGCTGCCACCCTCCAGTGAGGACAGGCCTGCAGCCCAGCCTCTCCAGCCACTCACAGTGTGCACTCTGAGGGGACTCAGAAAAAATAGAGGACAGGATACTGGCTAGATACTAGATAGCTAGGTGCTTGTCAAAGGAATGATTTCAGTGAGCCCAAATATTTGCTTCTTCCCATACACAGAAAAGCGTTGAATTCTTTAACTTGAGATTCCTGGTTTTGTTTAGTTAACAAGTAATCTTTTAATGTTCCAACTATCTGGTCTTTATTGCAAACATCCTATATATCTTAGGTCCTCCCCTACCTCTTCGGAACAGTTCCTCGGCTGTCATCCCAGCCTCGAAGGGGTTCATGTCCTCAGAAATGTCCACCAAATAAAACATAACTCTCAGCTTTTAGGCTGTGCGTTTATTTCAGTCGACACTTGCATGATACTATTGCTCTGGGTCCTTCAGAGAGGAGCTCCAGCAGAGGATACAGGGAGGAGTCTGTCCCAGGAAGGGCCCCCAGGGTCCTGCTCGGTTACAGGGTGGAGAAGGAGGAGCTAAGGAACAGTCTTTCTTCTAATCTGGGGCTTCCAAGGAGTTGGGAGAAGGGAAGGTGATTCACAGTTTCTGAGTGCCTTCATAAGTCATGCACTGCATTAGGAGTATTTATAAATATTTTACAGTCTAAGTGTTACAATTTTACAGCTAATAGCTAACATTATCAAGCACATTCTTCTAAGTACGCCACACGCATTAACTCATTTGAGTCACGACTAGAAAAGCAGGTTCTATTATTACTCCCACCTAAACATGAGGAAACTGAGTCAGGAAGAGGTTAAGTAACTTGCCCAAGATCCTGCAGCTGGTATATGTCAGAATTAGGGTTTAAACCCAGCTCCAGCAACACGGCTCTTCCCCTCTGCACGGCTCTACTTCTCAGGATGAGGGAAACGAAGCTTAGAGAGGTTACCTGGCTCAAGGTGACACAGAACGGCTGCCAGGATCAGAGCCCGGGTTCATCTGGCATCAAAATGCATGCTTCCCGCTACACCTCACTGCTGCTTTGATCTTGTGATCACTGGGAAGATTTCATCCTACCTTTTAGGAACAAATTTAGATAACCTGCTTCCTTTTCTGTTTCTCTTCTCTCTCATCCTTTCCATCCCCCCACCCTCTTTTCTTCCTCTCCTGTCTTTCTTTCTTGTTTTCCCTCCTCATTTCCCCCTTTCTTGCTCATGCCTCGAGTCTGCCAGTTACAGCTCAGAAAGGGCGACGGGGCACACGAGGTGACTGAGCCTGGACCTCATTAGTTTAAGCACGACTGGAATCGCTTAAGAATCGCTTGGAATCACTTAGGAGTCACTGACAATCTGACCAGAAGCCTGTTAATAACGGAAAAATTTGAGTGCTTATCTCAAGAAATGTCTACATGATGAATTGGACCACCTCTTGCGACAGAGGGGCATTTTAATTTTCATCATGGTCAGCCTTTTGACCAATTAGATCAGATCATCAAGTGCTCCCTGGATTAACTGTTCAATGATTTGATCAAGGGTTTGGGTATTGACATGGGTGTTCAGGTTAAGCAAATCACACAGCCTAATCCTGAGGCCAGATCCCAGGGAGCCAGCTGGCACAGAGGCATAGGCTGCCAACCAAGTTCCCAGTTTGTTGGTCTGGGGACAAGTCCAGTTTCTAAGACACACCAAAGTCCTTCAAATGTAGGCATTTACAGAAATCATCAACACGTCCAAGATGCCAGAACACTCATTCATGTCTATAATCCTTTTGGTGCATTCCACCATTCGTACGTTTTCTCCTATTCAAGTCCTAGTGCTGTCCAAGGCTCTGACCTTGGTCTCCTCTTGTCTCTCTGCCTGTTCATGCCCTTTCATGCCTTCAGGTCCCATCTCTTGCTGATGACTTCCAGATCAATATTTCTAACCATCTCCCCGAAGTCTCTGCTTGGCTATCCCTCAGGCATCTTACATTGAACCAGAGCTAAATTCCTAGACATTTCCCCACACAACTCTGTTAATGGTATTTCTAAATACACAATTGATTCATCCTGAGTCCTCTCTCTCCTATACTCCCTAGTTAGTAGGTCTCCAAGTTCTGTTAGTTTAAATACCAAGGAGATGTCTTCCAAATATCTCCATTTCTCTTTCCCTACTGCTAATGCCTTAGCCCATCATCTCTCACAGGATCTCTGCCACAGTCTGATAACAAGTATCTGAGATAAAGTATGTGCTTGCTTCGCTATGGATTTCCTCTCGTAGTCTCCAAGCTACAAAAGAGCAGGAACTGTGTCTTACTCACCTTTAGATAGAGTTACTGGCAGAACTGAGCTGACCTCACCTCTCTTGAGTCCACTCTTCATGTTGCTGCAAAACTTCGTTTCCCACAAATCAGTCATCCATCTCTTGCCATTAGTTTCCTGTCACTTACACAAAGGGTAAATCGCGTTGACATGGCATGCAAGGCCCTTCAAAGTCTGGTCACAATTTAATTCTCGACCTCCTTATTTTCCACCATTCTTCTCCACCTTCCTGACACTCCAGCTGCATCCAGATGTTCCCTAAACATGCTGTTGGGGCCCAGGATACGTGGCCCCCAAATGTGCCTCAATGGCATATTGATTATTTTGAATTAAAGTCGCTGAAGAAACAGCCGATGTAAGAGTGACACTCTGACCCTCCTTTCTGTCTCCCTGAAAGCAGGAAATAAATCTTCCATGTGAAAGGTGTACTCCCTGCATCTGGGGGTTGAAGGACACCCCTATCGCCAAAGAGAGGAAATTTGCCAGAGAAGCCTGTATAAACATACCTTGTTACTTCTTTAATTTACTCCCCCAAACCCAAACTCTGTTTAGATTCTTTACTAATTGGGCAACCCAAACCTCAGTTTCTTTGTCCTGTCAATTTCTCCCAAATTTATTGTTTCTTTGTTTAAAAAGTATAAAAGCTGCCTGCTTTGGCCACTCCGTAGGTCCCATTTCTCTAAGACCTCCATGTGCACAAATTAAAATTTGTTTCTTCTTTTTTTTTCCTGTTTATTCAGTCTTGCATCGATTTTATTATTAGTCCAGCCAAAATAACTCAGCGGGGTGGAGAGGGAACTTCCCCCTTCCCGACAATGATGCGCTCTGTGTATCCTCGTGTCTTTAGACACATTGCATTGCTGCCAAGAATGACCTCCCCAAGCTTCAGCCCTGGCACTGCTTGGAAAACGGTTGCTATCTTTTAGTGTCCTTAGTGTCCTTGGTGTCCTTCTTCTGGGACACCTTCCAAGATGCCTCCCAGACACCTCTTTTCTCTGCAAACCTACACCTCCTGGATTCTTATCTCCTCATAAGATGAGGTTTTGCAAGGATTTGTTTACCTGATCACGCTCTGTACTAGTTTCCTGTGGCTGCTATGACAAATTACCACAGACCAGGTGGCTTAAAACAACAGAAGTTTGTTCTCTCACAGTTCTGGGGGCCAGAAGTCCAAAGCAGGTATCACTGGGCTAAAATAAGGTGTCAGCAAGACCATACTCTCTCAAGAGATCCTAGGGGAGAGTTTGTTTCTTGCCCCTTCCATCATCTGGTGGCTGCTGGCATTCCTTGGCTTGCGGCCCCATCACTCCAATCTCTGCCTCCACCTTTACATCACCTTCTCCTGTGTGTTTTCTAGAACACCTTCTGCCTCCCTCTTACAAGGATACGTGTGATGGCATTTAGTGCCCACCTGGACAATCCAGGATAATCTCCCTCTCTCGAGATCCTTAATCATATCTACAATGACCCTGTCTCCAAATAAAGTAATGTTTACAGGTTTAGAGATTTGGGTCTAATATTTGGGGGGCAACATTCAGGCCACTACTCTGTCTTAATAGACTGAGATTTCAGAAAGGGGAGGGATGTGTTTTATTCCTTTTATATTCCCAGCACTTAGCACTAATCAACATTCAATAAATGTTTAATAGATGACTGAGGAATAAATGGAATTAAACTTTCTTGTCATGCAGATATTGGCTGCTTTTTAAAAAAATTTATTTTGTTTGGGTTTTTTTGTTGTTGTTGTTGTTGCCTTTTTGGGTTTTTTTGAGGGTAGGAGGAGGTAATTAGTTTTATTTAGTTAATTTTTTAATGGAGGTATTGGGGATTGAACCCAGGACCTTGTGCATGCTGAGCATGTACTCTAACCACTTAGCTATACCCACATTCCCCCACTGCTTATGCATTCAACAATGCATTTATTGATTATTATGTACCAGATACTACACCAGGCACAGGAAGTACAGTAACAACACACAAAAAAAACAAGGCTCTGCCCTCACATAGCTTACACTCTGGTGGGGGAAATCAGGCAAAAATTTACGATATAACCCAATAATTCCACTCCTAGGAAATATCAAAAAAATTGAAAACAGATTTTCAAACAAATACTTACTCATGAACATTCATAGCAGCACAACCCAAATGTCCATCAGCAGATGAATGAATAAACAAATTGTGGCATGTCTACACAGTGGAATATTATTCAGCCGTAAAAAAGATGAAGTACTGGTACATGCATCAACATGGATGAACCTTAAAAACATTATGCTAACTGAAAGAAGCCATACATGGAAGGTCATATATCGTATGATCTCAATTACATTAAATATTCTGAATATCTAAATCCATAGAGACAAAAAGTAGATTTTGTGGTTATCAGGGGATTGGGGAATGGAGAGAGACTGCTTAACAGATTTAAGGCCTCCTTTGGCCGTGATGGAAATATTTTGGAGCCAGATACAAGTGATGGTTGCACCAAATTGTGAATGTACTAAGTGCCATTGCATTTGTATGCTTTAAAATGATTGCTTTTATGTTATGTAAATTTTACATAAATTTTTAAAAAGTCAACTGAGTTTTGGATAGAGTCAGAACAAAGAGATAGTCCTGCCAGCTCCTTCCTTCTGCATTTTAGAAGAAAATATAAGCTATATTCTCTGGACATTTAAGGTGGAGTGCAGCACAAGGAAAAGCTGTATTTTATGTTAGCAAAAGGACCTTTATGAAATGTTTTGCTGTGGAACCCCCAAATTTCTATATATACTGAGAAGCAATGACATCATAAAATGACACATGAATAATCTAAGGAATGAATAAATGGAATGGATATAGAGACTGGTACATATAAGAATTTATTGACTGGACAAAGGAATGAGAGTGTAATATTCCATACTGGCAAGGAGTGGGTGCTGGAAAGGGGTAGTATGTCTGCTTCTGTTACCAAATACACGGAAGTTTTACTGCTTAAGGGCTTACGGGGGCCACAGGGAAGAGGGGTTCTATGGAGGAGGACTGGGCATTGAAGATAAATGCTTGCTTGTTTCTAATTCTTTAATATTCTCAATTGTTCAAGTCTAGTTCAGAAAATTTTTAAAAATAAAACTTCAGACAAATGCTCAGTCTCGTATTTACTGAGTACATAAAGATAGACAGCAGAACATTAGCAAGACGTGGCCCAATCAAAGCCATGATTTCCAGTAATCCCTTAATTCATTACTTCTAGTTCAGTCATGACAAAGGGTTGATCATGCCTTCAGCTATTTCTTCTTTTTTTTTTTTGACTTTTTTGTTTTATTTTTATTTTTTTTTTCAATTGAAGTATAGTCAGTTTACAATGTTGTGTCAGTTTCTGGTGTACAGCATAATGTTTCAGCCATACATGTACATACATATATTCCTTTTTGTATTCTTTTTCACCATAAATTACTACAAGATATTGAATATAGTTCCCTGTGCTATACAGAAGAAACTTGTTGTTTATCTATTTTATATATAGTAGTTAGTATCTGCAAATCTCAAACTCCAAATTTATCCTTTCCCACCTCCTTTCTCCCCTGGTAACCATAAGTTTGTTTTCTATGTCTATGAGTTTCTTTCTGTTTTGTAAATAAGTTCATTTGTGTTACTTTTTTTAAGATTCCATACATAAGTGATACTATATGGTATTTTTCTTTCTCTTTCTGGCTTACTTCACTTAGTCTGACAATCTCCAGGTCCATCCATGTTGCTGCAAATGGCATTATTTTATTCTTTTTTATGTCTGAGTAGTATTCCATTATATATACACCACATACCACAACTTCTTTATCCAGTCATCTGTCGATGGACATTTAGGTTGTTTCCACTATTCTTAAGAGTGAAAACTAGCATTTATGGAGCATTTACTAGATACTCAGGCATTACACTAACATTCTCCATACAATATCTTGTTTTATCATCTCAAATATCCTTTTAGGTAGATATTGCTTACAATCTCATTTTACAGGTGAGAAAAGTGAAACAGAGGGGGAAGCACCTTGCCCAAGGTCACAGAGCACAGTCTGGATTGGAACCCAGGCAGTGTGATTCTGGAGCCTTGCTCTTAAAACCACTTCACTAGAGAGTCTACTGCTCACTTTTCAGAGATTTAAATTTTACTTGGCTCCTTGAAAGAACATTAAGATATCTAATAACAAATGAGAAAATCAAAGTCTCTCTCAAAGGGAGAAGGACCCCCCCCCCACCCTCTACCCTACCCTCAGCCTCTAAAATCAAGACTCTGAAATTGCAAACATCCCTTCTGCTCGTATCCTGTTGGCCAGATCTGGTCATGTGGTCACACCCAGATGCAAGGGGGCTTGGAAAGGTAGCTGTACCTGGGCCATTATGGATCCAGCTGAAGATTCTACTGAAATAAGTAATCTCTACCTCATGAGAAAAATCTAACTTGATGATGGAAATTACTGAGGACAGCAGAGCCAAGAAAGTCTCAAAGAAATGAAGCCAGACCAAACTTACGTGAAGCCCACTTCTGAGCTTTTCAATAGCATGAGCTATTACTTTCCTTCTTTATGTTGAAGCCTATTTGATTTAGGATTTCTGTTATTTGCAGCCAAGAACTATCTGTTCCAGTAACTACATAGTATCTTCCTAACCAAAAGGGAAGACAATGACATAGATGATATAGAATTGGAGCCCTGGCAAAAAATTAGGGGAGCCAGAGGGAAATACCAGATTCAACACTAATTCTAATTATAACACAGGCTCCTTATCAGCTGAAACTCCAACTGTAAAAAAATTTTTAAGAAGCCTTGAGCACAGTGGATTAACGATCTAATTTATTTTTTTACCTGGACAAGCTGTAGGACTATAATGGAAAATGATATCATTCAACACAAAACTAAGGGTCTTTTGGGGCTGGTACAGAGTCTTCATGGTATCAGGGGCCTTGGCTTCTTCTCTCTGGTTCTACATCCCTAGAGTGGTTGCCTGTACCCACATGATTCAAAATAACTCACCACCACATCTGAAGTCTCCTCAGCAGGAAAAATGAAAGGAAGATCATTCTCTGGGTCTCTAAGGGGCATGACTTTTTGTCAAGGAAAATCATCTGTCATGCATCCTTTAGATTTAACTTAAAAAAAATACTTAAGAACATAGATAAGGGTAATTGCTTACATGCTTTCTTTTGAATTTTAAAACACTGCTTTATTCTCAAAGCTATAAATAAAATGGACATTGAATTATTGCAAGATTTGGGGAAAAGTTTGAGGCGAAGGCACATTTTAGGCCATCAAACAATGTTGGATGGATGGATGTTAAGAGACAGATCATAGCAAACTTATTAGAAAATTGCATCAAAATCAGGGATCTTGTATTTGGCACCCCTGAAACTCACAGCAAATATGGGGATGTCCAGTTCACACTCTCATATGTCAAGCTTTTCCCTCTATAGACACGGAAAAAACAATGTCTAAGAACTTGGATATGAGAAAGTGTGTTTTCTCAGATTAAGAGGAAATCAAGAGAATAGACCAAAAATGAACATTTGGAGGCAGGAAAGGGTTAACAAAGGGATGGAGGAGACTGTCCTCACTTAATATTTTAGCAGCGTGCTCTGGAAGAGGGACTACACAGTCAAAATTTTATTTATGACAACATTGTTTTGGAGAATGAAAAGCCAGTGGGACAGAACACGATTTGGAGATTTGTTAAGGCTCTGTAAGTGTTCAAAAAACTAGAGGATGACGTTTGGGGCTGAAAACGAATTTAAATTAAATGTAAGGTAATGAGTTTTTGAGCTAACAGCTGTATCTCTAAGATTCACTATAGCCTGTCCTGTGATCTTGGCTGCATTACATGCTGGATTTGCTGGGATCAGAAAGGTGTCACAGGAAAATAGTTTTAATGTTACTGCAACAAAAGAGAAAGAGTGACAAAAATCCTGTTTCTCATTTTTTTTTAAATACAGCACTGCAGCAAAGTCAATTATTATTTAGCATCAGTGAATTTTGTCAAGAAAATGCCCCCTTTTTCAATAAAGGAAGTCATTTTCCCTTCCCTTTCATACTCAGTTGCCCATGATTTATGTGTTCCTTCCTTCTCTGTTTCTAACACGTTGATTACATGGAAAAGACTACAGTAAAGTTGGCAGTACTTGCCTGTTCAGTCTCTTCACAATGATCTCAACAATCATGCAATGATTATAAATAGCACTCATAGTAGAAGCAGCAGTTCTTGAACTTACAATGGGTTGCATTCCTGAAAAAGGTATAATAAATCAGCAGCTTGTGAATCAAATCCGATTTTCTCATAGGAACAATGTTGCAAGGCAGGGTTGTATTTGTAACCAAATGCTATACACTTTAGTTTTTAGAAATGACCACAGCATCACATCTAATCAATTCTAAATCATACGCCTATATACTATATAAGAATATACTTTTTAATGAGTACATAAATCAATGGCCAATGCAGCCTGATAACCTAAGTATAAGAATTGTATTCATTCAAGGGGTTCTATGGAGGATTTTGGCAAGATGAGCAGAGAGGCTTTCAGGAAACAGGAGGGCCCAGGAGACAGCACGGTTCCTGGGACATGATGCATGTCCGGTGAGGTAACCTCACCCTGGAATGGGGAGTGCCTGGGGTGCGGGGATGAGGAAAGGGGAGAGATCCTGAGGTCTTAAATACCTGGCCACGCCAGATGGTATCTCCTTTCACCCAAGCGTGGGGTGGTTCTGGGAACCTCCCCTGCAAGGCTTCTGTGCTTCACTCATTTTCGATGCTATCGGCCACTGGGTCCTCTGCTGGGCGACAGGAGTAGCCAGCGCCTACCTGCCCTATGAGCACATGCAGAGAGAAACGGAATGTTTGCACCCCATCCACGAAACTCTTTAAAAATCTCCAAAGGTCAGTGCTATTTAGACAGATACAAAAGGTAAAAGGATATTACAGTTGCTCTTTTTATCTGGCTCTATCGGCAAAACCAAAAATTCTATCTTAACTCTCTCTTGATGAGCTTCGTTTCTTGACTAGTCAAGTTGGGATGGTAGAAGGGTACTCTCATTTTCATTCAGTGTTTTCCCGTAAAATGTAATGCTTTTTTTTTTTACAATGAGCATGCATATTTTTTGTGTTGAAAGAAGTAAAAATAGAAAATAAACATGGGAAGGACGGTACAAAAAAGGATTGACTTGGGTCAAATTAAGGAACAATTAGAAAAAAATATGAAATAGATATGATAGAGCAAGATCTTTTCTTTCCCTCCAGTTTTTTGGAGATGTAATTGACATCCAGCTCTGTAAAAGGGTGAGGTGTGCAGCCTACTGATTTGACTTACATGCATCATGTAATGATGACCACACTAAGTTTAGTGAGCATCCTTCATCTCATTTAGACACAACATTAAAGAAATAGAAAAAAAATTTTTCCTTGTGATGAGAATTCTTACGATTTACTCTCTAAAAAACATTCATACGTAACTTACAGCAGTGTTAATTATATTTATCGTGTCTTACATTACACCCCTAATACTTGTTTATCTTATAAATGGAAGTTTGTACCTTTTAACTACCTTCATCCAATTCCCCCTCTCCCCAGGCCCATGTCTGGTAACCACAAATCTGATCTTTTTTCTAGGAGTTTGCTTGCTTATTTTTGAAGCATAATTGAAGTACAACACTACATTAGCTCCTGGTATACAGTGTAGTAATTTGATATTTCTATACATCTCAAAATGATTACCATGCTAAGTCTAGTTGTCATCTGTCACCCTACAAAGATATTACATAATGACGGACTATATTCCTCACACTGTACATTTCATACCTGTGACTCATTTATTTCGTAACTGAAAAGTTGTCTGCTTAATCTCACTCACCTTTTTCTTTCCTCCCTGCAACTCCCTCCCTTCTAGCAAACACCTGTATCTCTGGTTCTGTTTCTGTTTAGCTGTGCTTGTTCGTTTGTTTTGTTTTTTAGATTTCACATAAAAGTCAAGTCACACAGTATTTGTCTTTCTCTCTCTGACTTATTTCGTGTTGTCACAATGGCAAGATTTCACTTTTAATGGCTGAGTAATATTCCATTCACATATTTACGTGCCACATCGTCTTTATCAATTCATCTATTGATGGGCACTTAAGTCACTTCCGTATCTTGGCTATTGTAAATAATGCTACAATGAACATAGGGGTACATGTATCTTTTCAAATAAGTGCTTTCATTTTCAAATACCCAGGAGTGGAACTGCTGGATCATACGGTAGTTCTATTTTTAATTTTTTGTGCAATCTCCATACTGTCTTTGATAGTGGCTTCACCAATTTACATTCCCACCAACAGTGTATGAGGGCTCCCTTTTCTCCATATCCTCAACAACACTTTATTTTTGATAAAAGCCCTTCTGACAGATGTAAGGTGATATGTCATTGTGGTTTTGATTTGTATTTCCCTGATGATTAGTGATGTTAAGCATCACTAATGGTGATGGATGAGCTGGGTCCCATTGCTGGCTGTGGGGCCCTTGGGATCTGGGGCTAGAGCCCGCCCATTGGTGGGTGGGGCTGTGGCACCACCCAGCTAGGTGCTCAGCCTAGTGTCCCAGGACATGTGCAGACCGACTGGTGGGTGAGGCCAAGTTCGGCGCTAATTAGCTAGAGGGAGGATTTCAAAATGGCCCTTGCCAGTACCAGAATCCTCATGGTGGGATGAGCTCCCAAAAATGGCTGTTGCCAGTATCTATGTCCCCAGGGTGAGTTTCAGTTGCCTCCTGCCCTCTGGGAGGTGCTCCAAGGCCAGCAAGCAGGTATGACCCAGGCTCCTTTCAAATACTACTTCTGCCCTGGGTCCCAGAGTGTGTGAGGTTTTGTGTGCACTTTTTAAGAGGAGAGGGTCTATTTCCCACAGCCCTTTGGCTCTTCCAAGAGTAAGCCCCACTGGCCTTCAAGGCCAAATGTTCTAAGGGCTTATCTTCCTGGTGCAGGATCCCCAGGCTCGGGAGCCTGACGTTCGAGCTCAGACCCCTTGTTCCCTGGAGACAAGTTCTGCAATTATCCTCTCATTTGTGGGTCGCCCACCTGGGAGTAGGGGCTTGACTATATCATGTCTCCACCTCCTACCCAACTCGTTGTGGTTCCTTCTTTGTATCTTTAGCTGTAGAAGATCTTTCCTGCTAATCTTTAGGTCATTCTCGTCAATGGTTCCTCTGTAAATAGTTGTAACTTTGGTGGGTCCCTGGAAGGAGGTGAGTTCAGGGTCTCCCTTCTCCACTGTCTTGGTCAATCCCTGATAGGATAAGACCTTGGACATTTAGTAGAGAATTTGGGGCTGCATCTACTTACCCATTGATTCCTACATAAGTAGATCAAGGAGAATTTACAGAAAGATCTCAAGGAAAACTTTGACTGGGAAAACTTTGCTCCAGGAGTCGCCCCCAGCTCTGCTAGTATGGACTCACGATGACAGTAATAGCAACCTCCCTTCCTCCCAGAAGAAATGCTCCAAGAGCCTCAACAACTCACCAGCTGTAATGATGCTGACTACTTGTCATTCTGTGATTCCAGCGTAAAGTCATAGCACAAAAGGAATGTAACAAAGGAATTCAATGAAGAAAATAGTATTTATAGAAAATCAACTTGGTATCTGCATAATTTAATATAAATTAGAGGATATAGTAGGAATATGGAAACTTTCTAGAGAGAAAGTGGAAAATAGCATTTACTGAGCACATACTATGTGCCAGAAACTTAAATCTCTTACCTAATTTGATCCCAAAATGTCCCTTCTGCCCCAAGATAGGGGTTATTATTTCCATTTTACATATAAGGAATTTAAAGAGTGATTAAATGGCTTTCCCAGATTCCCACAAGAAGTGGTGAAGAATCAGGAGCCGGGCAGAGGTAGCCTTACTGGAGGGGAAAGGATGAAACTCAGAGACATTGAAGAGAAAGAAGATTTAAAGACTCTACAATAAAGTTAAAAATGATAGAGAAATCAAGGCTGATTCCAACCCTCAAGCCAGGTGGATAGGAGAGTGATGTGGACAAAGTTGGGGAAAACAGGAAATGAACTTGTAAGAAAGAAAGAAGTCATTTTCTTTTTTAGTGTTATCAATAAAACTACAAATAGTTTCAAAACCCAAGAAATACAATATGGCATATAATGAAAAGTAAAATCCTCTTCCCCCTCTTTCCCAGCTCATAGTCTCAAAACACAGTGACCAGTAGCTGCTTCTTGTGTATTCTTTCTTGAAAGTGTCTTTTACACCAACATGATCATATTCTACCAACTCTTATTTGCATTGCCTTGAATAGTATATTTTTAAGACAGAGCTTTCCAGAGAGGACTTATTCTTTTTGACAGCTATATAGTATTTCATGGTATGGACTTACTTTATTTAACCAGTCTTCCTGATTAGCTGTGTCTAATGGGATTGCTTTGGTGGGATGCTGTTGCTACTATTATTGTCTGCACCTACAAAACATTGCTACAATGCAAATTCTTGTATGCAATTATTTTTACATATTTATGGACATATATCTCTAAGCTAGATTCTTAGCAGTAAATGAGCTAGGCCAAATAATATATTTTTCAAAAATGTAATAGGCATCTTTTAAATGTTGACAAACATTGCCAAATAAATGTGTACCAATAAATAAACACCTGTACTCACGGAGCACAAAGAGCCATGTCTCCACACTCTCATTAGAATGAATATTTTCAAGCTTTTCTGTCCTGGCAGACTGACACATGAATAATGTTGCTGTCTTATAGTTCTAGGTTGCTGCATGAAATTTTAGACGTTCTGAATTTGGAGAGCTGTGGGGTCGCTTAAAGGGAGCATTTACATGGGCAGCTACCAGTAGAGGATCTGCACTAGAGTGAGTGGGGAGCATACATGATTCTGGAATCACAACCACGGAAAGAATAAAGTTCTCTCAAAGAGTGAATGTGCTGAGGTATAGCTGATGTACCATATTATATAAGTTTCAAGTGTACAACACAGCGATTCACAATTTTTAAAGGTTACACTCCATTTATAGTTATTATAAAATATTATCTATATTCCCTATGCTGTGTAATACATCCTTCTAGCTTATTTATCTTGTATACAGTAGTTTGCACCTCTTAAGCCTCTACCCCTATCTTGCCCCTCCCCACTCCCCTCTCCCAACTGGTATAACCACTAGTTTGTTCTCTATATCAGACAAGAACAGTGAGTCTGTTTCTTTTTCCTTATAAGAAAAGTAAATTTAAAAAGTAATAAAGTATCTGGGAAAATGTGCATAGGTTATATGCAAATTCTACACCAATTTATATAAGGGACTTGAGCATCTGTGGATTTTGGTGTCCATGGTGGGGTTCCTGGAACCAATCCCCCATGGACACTGAGGGATAACTGTATATACAGTTTGACAAAATATAACAAACACTTACCATTTATTTAAATAAATAAATGCATCCACATATACATACATATTTGGAAGACCATAAAAAAAGAGGGGAGGGGAATGAATGTAGAGTTAGAAAAGCAGAGGAAGAAAACTAAGCCTTGGGGAATCAGAGATGATTGCGGAAAGAAGACTGATAAGAGACAAGAAAGCTGAGAGAATTTTAGATGACAGACAGCAAAGGAGGAGAGTTCCAGGAAGGAGGTGAAAAGTCTAACACATTGCATCAAGAACTAGGGACAGGGCCAAACAGGAGCCCTTTGATTTGGCAGAGAAATGGAAACAGACGCATGTGGACAACATCCACGTTAGAAAACTTTACCGTTTACTAGAAAATTCTACCACGATGAAGCTGGTGCAAACCCCAGCCAGCTCTTCAAACCCCGCAAAAGATGAAGTTGGCTCACTTCCAAAATGTTAGGTAATGTTGGCAATAAAGTAGAATGCAGTTTCCCAATGCCCAGTTTGGCCATCCCATCCCAATGTACACTCATTCTTTTACTGGGAGTCCCACCTCTGAAATGAAGACTAGCAATGGGAGGGAGGCCTGGATTGATGAGGACAGGAGGTTATAATGTTAATATTTAAACACATATAAAAGTAAACCTGCATTCCAGCATTGCTGTAAGAAGTCTTATACTACTACACGCAATAAAACGAACTGAAATAACAATAAACAATAAAGGGGATGTGACTTAGGCTCGGAAGGAGAGTCATGAGCCCTAGGTGACTTTTCAAGTTTGTACAAAGTGTACTTCCTGCAAATGTCTCAGAACCCCCCTCCCCCACACTCCCATTTATATCTGATGATGACTGACTCCCCTGGGCCACTCTAATCCAGACTCTTCCAAAGGATTATATTCTACAGGTTTGCTTCTTCTTTCGCCTTGTACCCTTTCCTAAATCTGATTGGTAATCATGGTTTGTTTTACTTTTTTCTCTGTTCTGAAATTTGAGTTTCCATCTCGTGTCTAGTCTCATCTTGACACTAAGAGGAATCAAGAGATTCATACTAAACTGGGAATTAGTTTTTGACGGATTGGAATCCTTTGGGGGTCAATCTTTATGAAATGCCAAAGAATAACTATCTCATTGCCTGACCCCTCAAGGAAACAGAAAAAGATGATCTGGATGGGCAAATTGGACCTTTGGAAAGGCAGCCTGAGTCTATTAGAAAAATCAGAATGATTTGAAGTCTAGACATAACAGTAAATCTCAGAGAGGTGAAGTTCTGTGCTTTCTATGACCGAGAGATTTGCCTCCTGGTGAAATTTCTTCCCATTGTGTCAGTGATGTCTGGAGATGCACCTGCATTATGTCAGGAAATTGTTTTGATCTATTCAAGCAAACACTTGCACGGTCAACTCAGAAGAAGAATAATCAAGTTAATTATTTAATTTAATGAGTTGAGGGACTGTTATGCACAAATAGACGTAACTGGCAAGTCAATGTAGCCACAGCATTAAATCTGTTAACTCTGCTCTATAATTTTTCATATTTCTTGGCTTTTGAAAATCTGATGAAAAGTGGACTGTCTTCCCTGAAAAGTTCACACTTGCACACTCACACACACATACACTTTTTTTTTTTTTTTTTTTGCAGAATTTTAACAGAGTCCCTGAACTCTACCTACAGATTCGGAGGTAACAGACAGGCACTTCTGGTTACATTTAGATTCAGTTTGACTCACGAAAATTTTATCCAGAGACTTTCACTTCTAGTAGAACTCAAAACAGCTGGAAGGCCATGGCCATGACTTTTGGTGTAGAATAAGGTGATATCAGACTACTAAATATAAAAACAGCCACCCCAGAAGTGTTATGAGTCATGTTATGTCACACCTGAAAACAAGCCTGTGGATGGAAAATTAGCGGTTTAAGAGAACACGGACATCAGATCCCTGATCTTTTTTTTTTTACAAATGCTAATTTTCTTCTCAAGCGAATTTCACTATAAATAGAATTAAAAGGGTTTTATCTCTTCAACTATACTTCAGTAAAAAAATAAAACATAAATTAAAAAATAAAGAGAAGGCAACCATTAAAATAAATATAAATTGAGTTTAAAAAAGATTTTATCTCAACTCAAATTTGTAACTGAGGTCAAATTAAGATTTAAGCACAAATCTGAAACTAGTTTTCTATTATAAGAGAGATAGGTAGCTCTCATCTTTCCTATGTGGCTTTGTATCAGTGAGCATATTTATATGTTTATGCATTCAACAACCTTACTGAGCACTGGCTATGTTCCCAGCACTGTGCTATGCACTAGAGACAGAAAGACAGATAAATAAAACAGCCCATCTTCAGAAAGTGGGAAAATGTTGAAAAACCAAGAGAAGTATTTAATTAAAGGCATCAGGTCAATTACAAGGATGAAATTTGATGGGAGAGAAAAAGATTGGTTTCCTAAGATAGATATATATAGATATAGATATAGATAGATTATATATAAATCAATAAATTTCTTATATTAAGAAATTAATTTTTAAAAATTTTAAGAATACTTCTAAGTTATAATCTTACGATGGCCATAAAAATAATTTGCTAATGTATACCAACAAAGCTTTACTCTATAAAACTCGAGCTAAAGTTTTGAGGAATATTCCTTATTTTGTTGTTGGAGAAAAAAAAATTGCTTCTGTTATCCATTTTTAAGAAATAAACACCCACCTAGTGGCTAAAACTGAAAAGATCAATAATATCAAATGTTGGCAAAGATAAGGAGGAACTGGAATTCTCATTCACTGATGGTGGGAATTTAAATTGGTAAACACTACTTCTGGAAAACAATTTGGCAGTTTCATATAAAGTTAAATATTTTCTGTCCCATGACTCAGCAATTCACCTAAGTTTTTACCCAACAGAAATTAAAACATGTGTCCAAAAAAGATTTATATGAGAAAGTTTATAATTGCCTCAGACCAGAAAATAACCCAAATGTTTCTCAAAAAGAGACTACACAAATTTTCGTATATTCATAAAATGGAATACTATTCAACAAGGAAAATGGATGGGTAACTGATAAATGTAACAACATAGAAGAACCTCAAAAATATTACGCAGTGAGACAGAAGCTACACACAAAAGAGAACATACTGTATGTCCTATTCTAGAACAGGCCCAACTAATTGAAGATGATAGAAATCAGAACAGAGGTTGCCTCTGGGTGTTGGCTATGACTGACAGAGAAGAGGCATAAAGGAATTTTCTAGACATTTGGAAATGTTTTATACTTTGGGTGTGTATTTCACGGTGTAGTAAGCAGAATAATGTTCCCCAAAGAAATCCATGTCTTAACGTTCCAGGCCTGGAGTGTGTTATCTTATCCAGCAAATTTTATCTTATCAAATCCAACTTTGCAGAGTTGATTAGGATTAAGGGCCTTGAAGTGGAGAGATTACCTGGGTGGGCTCAGTCTAATCATAGCAGCCCTGAAAAGCAGAGACCCTTTCCAAGCGGTACTCAGAGTGAGAGCCTGACACCAGAAGACAGGGCAGAGAGATGTAACGCTGCTGGCTTTGAAGATGGAGGAGAGAGCTATGTGCCGGGGAATGTCCTTAGAAGTTGGAATAGGTAAGGAAACAGATTCCCCTCTAGAGCTCCCGGAAAGGAACACAGCCCAGTCAACACCTTGATCTTCATCCAGTGAGATCTATCTTACACTTCTGATCTAGAGGAGAGTAAGATAATAAATGTGCATTGCTTTAAGCCACTGAGTTTGCGGATCAATAGAAAACTAATACAAATAGGCACATGCATTTGTCAAAACTCATCAAAATATACATTTTAGATCTGTATGTTTCACGGCATGTAAATTATATCTTGTTATGGATTGTACTGTGTATCCTGAAAAGATATGTTTGGGGTTCTTCAGTTTCTCTTTTTAATTGAAATATAGTTGATCTACAATGTTGTGTTAATTTCTGGTGTACAGCACAGTGATTCAGTTATACATGTGTGTGTGTGTGTGTGTGTGTGTGTGTGTGTGTGTATGTGTGTATATATATATATATATATATATATATATATATTCTTTTTCACTATAGGTTATTACAAGATATTGGATGTAGTTCCCTGTGCTATACAGTAGGACCTTGTTATTTATCTATGGCCACTATTAAAAAGTCTATAAACAATAAATGCTGGAGAGGATGTGGAGAAAAGGGAACCCTCCCACACTGCTGGTGGGAATGTAAATTGGTGCATCCACTGTGGAAAGAGTATGGAGAGTCCTTAAAAAAACTAAAAACAGACTTAGCATATGATCCAGCAATCCCATTTCTGGGCATATATCCAGAGAAAACTGAAAAGACATGTTAAGGTCCTAGCTCCCAGCACTTCAGAATGACTGTATTTGAAAAAAGGATGGTTGCAGATGTAATTAGTTAAGATGAGGCCATACAAAACAGGATGGGTCCTTAGTCCAAAATGACTAGTGCCCTTATAAAAAGGGGAGATGACAGAGACACACAGTGAGAACACCGTGTGGTGACAGAGGCAGAGATGGGAAAGAAGCGACTGAAAGAGCAGGAACGTCCAGGGTTGACGTCCATTGTCAAAAGCCAGGAAGAGGCAAGGAGGGGTTCTACCCAGTGTATCACACAGGGGCGTAGCCCTGTAACCCCTTAATTTTGGACGTCTGACCTCCAAAACTGTGGGAGAATAAATTTCTGTTGTTTTAAGTCACCTAGTTTGTGGAACTTTGTTAAGGCAGCGCTGGGAAACTAATACATATTTTACAAGAAAAAAAGAAAGAAATCTGCAGTAAGAAACAGAAAAGAAATATTAAAGATACAGTTGAAGCCCCTTCGTAGTTCTGCCCAGTAAATGTCTCTCCTCTCACCACAATTAACCAGTATCCTTAATTTCTTGTTTATCATTCTATTGCTTGTGTTTAGACATTTGCTCTGAGTGAATCACAAACATTTTGCATGTTTTTAAACTTTATATAAACAGAATCATAGTGTATGTATTCTTTCATAAATTTTTTACTCAATGAGCGTGTTGCTACGTGCAGCTCTGATGCACTAATTTTCATCATTGTATGGAATTCCACTGTATGAACAAAGCAACATTTCTTTATCTGTCACCCTGTCAATGGACACTTAGGGTATTCCCTTTTCCCCCCACTATTACAAACATTGTTGCTAGAAACATCTTTGAACACAGGTTGACATTTCTTAAGGGTACAGACTTCAGAAATTACAGAGTAGAATTGCCAAGTCTTAGAAAACGTTCATCTTCAACTTGATAAGACAGTGCCAAGCTGCTCTCGCAGTGATGCCCCAATTGACATTCAGTTGTCTCAGCACCGTTTATTGACTAGTCCATCCTTTCTCTGCCCTAATATAACATCAGTCATATATCAGGTTTCAATATGCTTCTGGGCCTTCTGCTCTGCTCCACTGCTGTATTGGTCTCCTGTAGCACAGAGCACTGTCATAATTACTGAAGCTTTGTAATAAGCCTTTACATCTGGCAGAATAAATCTCCCCACTTTTTCTTCTTCAAAATTGTGTCTTCCCTTTCGTGGTCCTTTGTGTTTCCATACAAGTTTTAGGGCAAATATTTCCAGCCCCATGGGGAAAAAGAACTTAAAATTTTTCATTGCAATAACATTTAATGTAGTAGATTAAATTGGGGAAGAAATCTTAATGATACAGAGTCCATGACGATGTATGGCTGTATATTTTTCTCAGATTTCCTCCTCCTCCCTTAGTGATGTTTTGCAATTTTCTCTATAAAGTTCTCAGATGTCTTTAAATAAAGTGGACTCCTACTTTGTATCTTTTGTTGCTATTACTGACAATATCTTTCTTTCCACTACATTTCGTGCTTGATAACTGCTGGTATATAGCAATGCTTTTGACTTGTCTTCGTTCAGCTTGTATCCATAAACCTTGCAAAGCTCTCTTATTTGTTCTAAAATAAATAATTTTTAATCTGACCAATGGTTCTGAGATTCTATCTTTATATGCAGTGTTATTCAGTTCTTTCAAGAACTCAACCTAAAAGCACAGTTTGATCAATGCACAGTAGTTCTGAATAAATGCTGTACATTTTTTTAAACTATAAAAAGCAGTATTACATGCTTTAAATGATGCCACAACTAATCCAGTTACACAGTTAGTACATGTTTGAGCCACATGTGAAAATACAGGTTAGGTTAAGTTAGAACAAACTCTAGAGACTTGTCCAGATTCTTAAGGAATTGTGTTTTACCGAACACAACTCATTCACTTAACTGTCATTCAGCCGGTTCTGCAGTAGATTCATCCTAGGTACTAGGGACAGTCGTGAATAAGACAGTCCAGGTCACTGCCTGTGTAGAGTTTTTATTCTAAGGAGGGAGCAAACATTTAACAAATAGTGGCAAAAATGATTACTTTTTAGTTATGATGCTATATCAGAGAAGTACAGGATGCTCTAAGAGAATGCCACAAGAGGAGTTCACTTAGATTCGGAAACCAAAGGGGTTCTCTCTGAGGAAGTGATATGGAAGCCAGTAGCAGCCAGCCAGACAGAGAGGGACAAGGGCATTTAAGCAGAGGAAACAACCCCTGAAGGGGGCTGACAAATTCAGGGCACTAAAGATGCCACGATGGTTGGCGCAGAGAAAACAGTAAGAGGCAGAGCAGGACCAGCTGAGGTTGGAGAGTTGGGCAAGAGGATATCATGCAAGACTTTGGCGGTCTTTTATCCCAAGTATAATCATTAGCTCTGTGAAAAGATCATTCTAACTCCTGGGTGGTGAAGAGACTGGGAGGGATGAGAGAGGAAGTGAAAAGGCAGCAAGAGGCTATTGTGAGAGATGGTGGCGACTTAGGCTGGGGAGGCAGGAGCGAGTTGAAAATAATATTGCTTTGTGATATATTTTGGAGGTAGGTTCAACTGGACGTGGTGAGGATGCACTGACTGGAGACGGGGTGCCTGTTTGCAAGAGAAAGTGCCAAAATGGCTCTTAGATTTCTGAGATGAGTAGAGGAGGGTGTTCTTTACTAGAATGGGGAAGACTAGAGATGAGGCAGATTTGAGAGGGAAGAGAAGGACTGTCACATTCAGTATGTCAAGTTTGAAATGCTGGTGGGGCAGCCCAGCAGAGATACTGGGACCACAGTTTAATATGTGGATCCAGAAGGCTGCAGTTGGAAATCTGGAAGTCCCTGGGGGCCATGGGACTCGTGTTAAGGTAAGAGGGTAGACAGAGAGAAGAGAAGGGAGTCTAGGACAGAACCTTAGGAAATGCTAAAGAAAGGCTTGATGAGAGGAGCTGGCAAAGAAGCATGAGGTGAAAAATGGAGAGAAGTGTGATTTTTTTTTTTTAACTAACATTTTAAAAAGAGGATTTCCAGGAAGAGTAGTCGGCATGGTCAAATGCTAAGAGGTTCAGTAAGCTGAAGATTCAAAATACTCATTGGATTTAGCAACTTAGGGGTTACTGCTCTTAGCCAGAGTGGTAGGGCAGAAATGAGAGTGAAAACAGAAGCCTATGGCCGGAGTTGGGGGAGCTTCCTGGCACGGGCCTCAGTCGTACCATGAGTTGGCCTGTGCACCACGCTTTTACAGCTCATGAGCGCTCCATAAGGTGAGCCAGCCAAGAAGTAACACCTCTGAACACCCATCTAAACTGGTAGGTAAAATGTCAGAAAGATAACTCTTGCTGAGATTTTTTTTTTTTTACTTCTATATACACATCTGCTGTGCAAATCTCTGCAAACCAATGAAACACACACACTCACACACACACACACGTGCAATGAGCGGTGTAATCTCACAAGGAACTTGAGGAAGCTGTTGTCATCATCCCATCTGCTGATCAGAGTCTCAAAGGTCAAGACCACATTGGAGTCTTTCTATTGTTGTAAAAGTTAATGAAAGTTAATTATTAAAGCTGACAGAAAGATGATCTTCCCACTGCCGTACGTAACCTATATATAGACATCCCTGTACATATGGATGCAAGCAGAACCCATAGACCTAAGTGGACAGACACTGCCTCTAAGAACTGGGCTATTTCCCACCATCGCTCAAATGCCTCAATGAGTGTGAATCAGGTAGGAACCAAATTTATGATCATTTTACTCAAACTGGTTTTTTGTTCCTTGAAAATGGTGTCTTTTCTGATCAAAACCTATTCAAAAGTTCAGGCTGCATTCTTGACTTGATTCCATGAGCAGGAATATTCTGAATGATTCCACTAACAATAGGCTAGAAGTGTTAGTCTGGAGCCTTAGCAATGTGAAGTAAATATTTGAGTAGGTTTTGATTTGACCGAGTAAATGTTTGTATGCATTGTTAAGTTTTCAATAGACTTTTCAAAGATAGCAGGGGTTTTTGCTTTCATTATTTACAGATTCCTTAAATCTGCACCCAAATTTGACTTTTTAAGTAGACCATCTGTCCTGAAGTTTGGCAAATAAAGCAAGCTTTTAGGAAAGTTTTTTCCAGGAGACAGAGTGATCTAGTAGAAGGTGTTGAGAAAAGTCTTTTGGTCCAGAAGTAAAGGATTTATCTGCCTAGAAAGTCCGAGAAGGGAAATATGGGAGAGGAGAAAAGGGAATAGGAGCAAGTAGGGTGGACAGTGAAAAAGGAAGAGAGATCGAGAAGAAAAAGTCATTGGGGAAGATATCTTAATGGTAGAGTCCTGACATCCATGACGATGGATTAGAGTGTCATTTGCAACAATTGGAAAGAATTAGAGTGTCATATGCAACAATTAGTATTACACTGTGCAGGGGTACTTTTCCTACAGATTTCCAGTCCTAACAAGAAAATTTATTGCATGTTTTAATATGTCAGAAGACGATAACACAACATTTTTCAAATGTGAGAATGAGAAAGAACTTATTAAATCTTTGGACTAAATAATTCTCTTTTTCAAAGTAAATTTGTCATTCAGAGGAACAGTGTAGTAAAAGTTGGCCACATAAAGATTATTCCTACTGGGACATTAGGGAGCAAGTATTTGATTTCAGAAAAAAAGGAGTTTCCAGTGGATTCATACACCCCTTGCCTCCTCCACCTGGATAAATGAATAAGCAAGTATTTAAATAAAGAAACAAATAGCTCAGTATCTACTAAACAGCTTATATTTGACTAAGGAACAAAGCAGTTCACAAAGTGAGAATGGATATTTTGTTTGGTTTTGAGGGGGGAGGTAATTAAGTCTCTTTCTTTCTTTCCTTATTTTAATGGAGGTACTGGGGAGCGAACCTCCTGCGTACTAAGCATGCGCTCCACCTCTGAGCTATACCCATCTCCTGGATATCTTTTAATTACTAGAATAAATGAGTTACAGCTTGGTCCAGCTTCTCTCCATAATGAAGGTCCTTGGTTCTCCAAACAAGGAGAAAAGAAGGGCCTTCCACCAGCATCTGTTTCACTTTGTTGGGTCGCAAAGAGGAGAATAAACCGATTCACTTCCATGAGATTGAACCCCAGGCTCCCCAGGCTCACATTTTGTGTTGTGAAGAGTTTGGCAGGAGGGGCTCCTACCAGCAGGGGCAAGAGCACTGCAGGGGCCGCATCTGGAGCTCTGATCTCTTGCTTTGTCTCTCTCGCGGATCAGGGTGAATGGGCACCTCCAGACCAAAAGGCAGAGAAGAGAGTCTATCGGAGGGAATCATTTACAAGACTTGGCTTCTTGTCCAGGCTCTGTCACTCGCCACCTGTGAGACTTGGGGAAGTCTTACATCTTCTCTGACCTCAATGTCTTGATCTGTCCATTGGTGATAATGATGCCTACCTTTTCTGCCTACTTCACAGGATCATGCTCAAGGGAGAAAAACGAAAGGGCTTAGGAAAAGGCAAAGGCTTATAGCAAGTCAAGGGGTTCTCTCTATTATGTTGTGTTATGTTTGTTCTCTTTATTATGTTGCTTATTATTAGTGGGTCTGAGATTCCTTCCTACGGCACAAGTTAACATTTCTCTAACATTTGAGCCTTTTGGCCAACAAAGTCTTCTCCCATGTTTGGATCACAAGCCTTTGAACATGATGTGTTCATTCCCCACTGCTTTCTCATCCTCTCTTTCAAATGTACCTATTCTTTAAGGTCTAACTCAAGACCCCCAGTTCCTTGATGAAATTTTCCTCAACTCCAACCCAAAATCACATCCTTTCTTCTTACAGTTTATTATCTGTACCAGTCATTTGTGGCACTCCTTCTGTGCAAGTAAACTTGGCATCATTTGGACATGTATTGTTCATAGTTCAGTTTATTTCAACAAACCTTTCGGAGTAATTACTGGGTTATAGGTACAATGCAAAAGGGGGAAAAGTGATTAAGATCTGGGCCTTGTCCTTGGGGAACAGAGTCTTATTGGCAGAGAAACTTATAAACAAATATTGATAATACAGTACACTATCAGATAGAAATACACACAAGGTGTGGACGAGAAGGAAATGATTAACTCTTTTTAGGGGATTCCATGAAGCCTTTACAGCATCGACTTATCTTACACAGTTATGTTAAGAACAAAGTTTCTAACAAACAATAGGATGATAAATGCTCAAGGAACAAAGGGACAAATCAATGGTCAGGGACAGCTGAGTATTTTTAAGGGTGAATTGGAATTTACCAGGTGTCAGAGGAGAAGAACACAGATAAAGGAAATAATGTATGCAAAGGGGTGCGGATGTAAAATACCATGGTGTGTTAAGAAATTGCTGTAATTGGAAGGAGGAGGTGGAGTGAAGAAGATTGTGAGATTGGCCAGAGCCAAAATATGAAGGGCCTTGTACACCATGCTAAGAAGCTTGGGTAGGTAGATGCTTTAAAATTATGTTCAGATGAATGGGTGAGAATGGAAAACTGCGAATTCTGGGTAAGCTCAGAATAAACATGAAGTCATAGAAAAGATGGCGACACTAACATTTTCCCACAGGTTCCAGTTGACTCTATCATGTAGGGCCTACACAGTCGATATTAAACTTAGCCCTGAAGCCATTATCCATGCAATTAAAGCTAAGAAGGCTCTCCTTACACACCTTACTTTCAGTCTTGACAAGGCCCTACAAGGAAGGTCATCCCTCGTTTCACCATTAGTAAAACTAAGGCTTCAAGCACTTGCCCACAGAACACAGTTAAGTGATGGCAAAGCAAGGATGTGAAGGCAGGTCTACTTTGCTGCCAAATTCTCACTCTTTTCTGCTGCACCTCCCAGCTAAATTAGATTTGACTTAGTTTTTCAGCAGTGTAGCCAATAATAATTGCCAATAAAAAGAGTCATCAATAGTAGTAATAATAATGCTTAGAGCCTGAACTAAGATTAAGATAAAACTGAGCTAAGCTCCTAGAAGATAAGACCACTATAAATTAAATAAGCCACATAAACAGACTTCTTGAATAAGCAATACAAGACACCTGTTAACATTCTTGCTCACTAGGAGCTGCATAAATCATCCATAATTTTTTGGCAAAAAAAAAAAAAAAATCCAAAATCTTTTCCTTTAATTGTCTCACCTTGGGACTCTTTGGAGATACTGTCTCCACGCCCTTAGCATCCTCATTCCAGCCCCATCATCCTTAATTGCCTTCCATGTCAGAGTATCCCCTCTTCCGGGGGAGGACTCTGGCTTCGAAGACAATCTAGAAGGGTTTGTGAGATGCTGATAGTTTTCAAAGGATCGTGACTAAAGGGTAGGGGGAAACAGGAGTGGTTTTTTTATGTTCTGAATTATAACAGATCCATTTATTTCTCCCAACGAAAGAGCTGCTGGGTTCGGGTTCACATCTATACCATAGCTTAATTAATTAATTACCCCACTGTGTTTCAGAAGTGACCGAAGCACACAAGAATCACAGCATTGAACTAGACGTTAGAGCCTGCCCCAGCCTCTGACCCCTTCTGACCTCTCTTCATCAACATCTGCACCGACACCCTTCCCACCCGCCTCCACTCCCACCCCCGCCCCCGCCCCAAGCCCGGTTACTCCTAACCACCACCCTGGCACGCTCCGATATGATGCCATCATCTCCCTGCTTCCATCCAGCTTGACAGCAACCAGAATGCGGATGTGTGTGCCGTGCTTTCCTGGTTCCTTTTTGCCCTTTGGATTGGGGTCCCTGTGAAGGTTCTCACTGAGCAATTACTCTGCTTGTTCCCGACCTTTCCCCCAAGTCTAGCCAGCAAGACACAGCTGTATTTCCCTTTTTCCAAGGGTCAGTTCATGAAATAGGGCTGGTCTACCTCTGGTTTTCCGCTGACAGGCACCGGGTGTCTGGAGCTCCTAGTGAGGGGCGGCGACCCTGCGAGCCCGCCTTGCGCGGGAGTGGGGAGGGATCTGCCGCGACTGGGGAGCGGCCGGGAGACGCTCAGCACAGCTGCTTGCCTCCTGGTTTCCAAGGACCACCAATTAAAGAAAAATACGAGCATCACTTGTGAGCATCTTGGTTCAAATCAGTTGTTTCCTGCAGAAAGGGCAGACCTCTGAAAGACCAGAACACTGGCTGGATACATGCTGAGACGTAGAAAGGTCAGGGCCATTGACACTTCTCCAGGCAGTGGGGCGGGGCAGAATGGAGGTGCCCAGGTAACTGGCAGCCAGGCGATGACAGTGCTGGGCTGAGCTGGGGATGTGGGGAGCTCTGCAGGGGCGGGGGCGGGAGCGGGGCGGCTAGGGCGACGGCTAATGCACATATCATCCCTAATTCCTAGAAATGTCAAAATGTTACTAATAAACCAGAATAATTGAATTGGAAAAAACAGCCCAGAAATTAATCCCAAGATTAAATTTCTGCTCAGAAAAAAGAAAAAAAATAAAAGCAGAGAATAACATGTACATGACTAAGCCATAGGGCCAAGGTATGTAGTTATATGTATGTATATGTGTGTGTACATGCATGTCTATGTATGTAATATGTATATAATAAAGGCAAAACAATTAAAAGAACACATCGTAGGAAAGGTAGTTAAGAGTGGAACTGTATACAAATCAAGGCTTAACGTTGAAAAATTATTAGGAGGAGAAATCCCTGAGAATGAATTTCAATCCCCCCAAAGCCACTGACACCCTAAGGAACCCAGAGAAAAATGTGAGGCATGAAGATAAAACAGAACATGAAAAGGTGGACATTAATATGAGTGTAATATTTGAAACTGGACTTGTGATTCTAGGAACCAAGAAAATTTTTTCCAAGAATTTCTGGGGAAAAGGTAATTTGTTCAGGGCTGTTTTTTCTTTTTTTAAGTGAAGAAAAATCACCTTTAAATTCCTAACTAAAGTAGGTCATTCTCAAGAATCCCAGAAATGATGAAACGGAGAATGACATGAATTTATGAGTATCTGGAGCGTGTCTCAGCAGAGGCACCATCCAGGTGGTCGGCTCAGTGGCTCAGATGGTTGATTGCTCGTGGAATAGGAGGCAGCAGCTTTGGGAAGCAGAGATGACAGCAAAGAGAAAACCGTAAGACTGGAATTGTGACCCTCGAGGCCTCTTGCTCTGAATTCTGGAACGATTTCTCAAACCACCCTGATTCCAGCCCTCCAGCGTTCCCCTTGTGTGAGGTGGAGACATTTTCCAGGCTGTGGCAGGATGCCCCGAGCTCAGACCTTTGACCCACTAAAGAGCCAGCTATGATCATCCTCAGGGAAGGAAGCTTCATAACGATGAAGTTTTATCTGCCATCATCATCACTGGCAAAAAAAAAAAAAAAAAAAAAGATTAGACCATGACTTAGCAGAGAAAACACACATATAGAAATAAAGGAAGAAAAAAAAGTACTTTCAGGATCTTTCTTAAGGAAGAGAACTAATGAGTTTCTGTGAACAACTTGGTGAAAATACGAGTAAAGCAATAAAAGAGTGGCATCCTTTTTTCCCCCTCTATCCATGGCAGCATCTGCCAGAAATAAAATGCACGCTACCGAAGTATTCTTCATCCTAAGGTTGGCTAGGTTGTATATCTCGCAGGATTAAAGCTGTTCTTGAAAGACAGCCTCTACAAAAGACTTCAGGTGCCAGGAGTCACTAACGTGGATAAGATCTTCCGTTAATGCCCCAACCGTATAGTTGGTAATTGGCAAATGAGGACAAAAATCCGTGCTCTGCACAGCAATGAGTATAGCCAACCCCAATTCACGTCCAAGTTCTTCTGACAATGGGAAGTACTATATAGTGAGTGGGGTGTGACACCTGGAACTGGGGGTGCAGAGGTGGGATGGGACAGAGATGAGAAGCAGGGAAGACAAGCAGCTTGGGGTCAGAGGGGGCTCAGAAAGAATAGCAAAGGGGGTCTAACAGTTGTAACAAAGTTCAAGGGGACTCAAATTCTGGAGGTCAAGCCAGAGGGTGGGGCAGAAGCACTACCTCATGGTCAGAAAAAGTCCATAGAAAGGACTTTGGAGGAAGCTAGGGAATGGGAGCAGGGGAAGAAATAGGTGTCAGGGAGAGATCAGTGGGGCCAGAAGTTGAGGCCAGCATCTGACTCCCGGTTATAGCGTGAGCTCTGCAAACACACTGAAAGTCCCCTAAGCTACGGGAGAGCGCCATGTGACAAGGTACAGTCTAGTTTGAGATAATTCCAGTAATAACTGTGATTGGGGTCAGGGAACAAAACCCTGGGTATTACGGGTAGTAGCAGAGAACCAAGATCAGAGGGGAAAAGTGCTAACAGTTAGTCAGGAGGTTCTTCAATTATGTGCACATTGGGCAGTAGAGAGGCTGAGTGTTGCAGAATAGCAAAATCTAAAAACACAGGTCGCATTTTTGACACCATTGTAGCTGTGTGACCTGAAGCAAAAAATACTTAGATTTTTGTGGGGAGGAGTGTGCTATTTATTACATTCTCATTTGTAAGAAGAGGACAGTATTAACCATAGAAAGTGCCTCAAAAGCTTGTGAGGGCTAAATAGGTAAGGTGCCTTAAGAGCATTTGCAAAACTGATCTTTTGACTATAATAAAAGCAGAATTGAGATAAGAACAAAAAACTTAAACACCTTGTGCAGGAAATGCCAATAGTTAGAATAATAACTACCATTTAGTGAATGCCTGTAGTGTGCTAGGTGCAGTGCTGGATGCTCTGAAAATGTTCTCATTTAATCTTCACCATCACCTGGAAACTTGAGTATTATTCTTCCAAGCATATAATGGAGGCTCAAAAAGGTTCATTGCTCAAGGTTGTCCCTTTAAAAACCTCGTCACTAATGAAGTAAGTAACGTCACTAAGTAACCAAGTGATACTTTGTGCTATAGTTTCCTCAACTATAAATTACAAAACTTTAATTCCCAGAGGTGATAAGAAATAACTTAAAGGGGCAATATCCTGGAATTTCACAAATTAAAAGCATTTTATAAGGTATTATGAAAAGTCTGATGGGTAAAATGGAACAGGCTTGCCTAGAGTTGGGGGCAATGAATAGACTTTAATCTGGCCCAGTCCTCCAATGCCACCACTTTGGAAACATTGCTGAAAAAAAATTTTTTTTAAGTAAATTTCTTTCTTTCCTTGATGAGACCTCAACTTTACAGGTAAAAAAAATGCACTCACTGGTTAGTAAACTGAGTCAGTTCCTATTGCTTTTGAGTAATGTTTTAAAAATAAATAAATACAAGCCCTTGTTTACTTACCCAGCGGAGCCGTGTCCAGCTCGTTGGAGTAAAAAGCAGTATCACTGTGGCAAAACACAATCTAGGTCCCTTAATCCTGCCTCTTTTGATCTCAAAAGGTGGTAACATTCAGTTCAGAGCTCACTCATCTGTAAATTGCATCACATTATCTCCGAGTTATTTAAGAAGCAAGCTCTGTTTGGTTTCAGGCATTTTAACCTGCTAAAGACAAGAAGGGTTTGCCACATAGTTCCAAAGGTCTCCCACTTACCACAGCCGTCAGAGAAAGCAAAATGATCGAACCCATTGGGAATCAGTACGTCGTGTCCAGGCCAGTGTATTCTGCAAATGCTTTTGGGGAAGAACATAAGAAGAAACAGAGATATCATAAGACATTTCTGGATTGTCTCAAACAGTGTTGCAGGTAAGGTTTTTTTTTTTTTTTTTTACGGTACTGACTGGCATTAGAAATAGATGAAGCACTTTCTCTGCAGTTTTTCAGCTTCCAAGCTCTCCTTTCTAGCTGTTGCCCATAGTCTCCGGAGTCTTTTTCTCTTTGGTCTCCAAACCTCCTACTCCCTGCCAGGGCTGGAAAGGTAAAAGGTAAATTTCTCTAAATGAACACCATCTTGGCTCTCAACACCATCTTTCCATATCAGAGGACGAATAGATGAAGACACAGGAAACTTCTCAAACAAAGTGCTACAGAGCAGAAGTTGACACAGTGTAACTGATTATACTTCAGTTAAAAAAAAACCCGAAGTGGGGTACAATACAAGCTGAGGATGACAAATTAGATTATTATAGCTAAAGAAAAGCAACATTTTTCTTAAGAAAAAAATCCTTTTGTGGTGGTCAGGGAGCAGTTGACATGGCAAGGAGGTAAATGTTAGTGGGAAAGTTAAAGTACTTGAGTATATTATCTTCACCAATTTTTCCATCTGCAGTTGGGTGCTAGACTTAAAATTGGATGTGCATTAACTGACCTGTGGCTCTCAATGTTTTCTTTCAGCTGTTCCCCGCAAAAGGCCAAGAAAATTGCCCTCTCCTTGTTCCCTGTAGCATCTTGGTTGCCAGCGTACCGCATAAGGGAATGGCTACTCAGTGACATTGTTTCTGGGATCAGCACAGGGCTGGTGGCTGTACTACAAGGTAACTTTTTTTTGAGATGTAATTCATAGATGATAAAATTCAATCTTTTAGTGTGTAAAGTCAGTGTTTTCTTACATTGTAGTGTAATTGATTTACAGTGTCGTGTTTGTTTCAGATACCCAGCAAAGTGATTCAGTTTTACATATATATGTCTGTATATATGTATATATATTCATTTTCAGATTCTTTTCCATTGTAGGTGATTACAAGATACTGAATATAGTTCCCTGTGCTATGCAGTAGGTCCTTGTTTCTTTGTTTTATGTGTAGTAGTGTGTGTATCTGCTCATCCCAAACTCCTAATTTGTCCCTCCCCCCACTCTTTCCCCTTTGGTAACCATAAGTTTGTTTTCTACATCTGTGAGAAGTTGGTATTTTGGGGGGATACTCACAAGGCTGTGCAACCATCACCATTATGTAATTCCAAGACATTTTCACCACAACCACCCTCAAAATCTCTTGCCTATTAACAGTCACTTCCAATCCACCCTCCACCCATCCCCGTTGGCAACAAACTTCTGTCTCAATGAATTGGCCTATTCTTGGCATTTCATGTAAACAGAATCTCAGAATATGTGGTCTTTTGTGTCTGGTTTCTTTCACTGAGTATAATGTTTGCAAGTTTCATCCATGATATGTGGGTGCTCCATTCATGAATGAATAATATTCTGCGGTAGAGATAGACTACATTTTGTTTGTCCATTCATCAGTTGATGGTCTGTGGCTATTATGAATAATACTATTACGAACACTTGTACACAAGTTTTTTTGTCAACATATGTTTCAATTCTCTTGGGTATGTACCGAGGAGTGTAATTTCTGTGTCACATAGTAACCCACTAGCAGTGGTGAAGGTTTAAATTGCTCTACGTCCTTGTGAACACTTGCTATTGTCTGCTTGTGTTATTTTAGCTATCCTAGTGAGTTTGGAATGGCATCTCATTGTGGTTTTGACTTGCATTCCCCTAATTACTAACAATATTGAGCATCCTTCTGTGAGCTTAGTGGCTGCTTGTACATCAGTGGAGAAATATCTCTTTTACTATTTTGCATATTTTAAAATCAGGCCATTGTCTTTTTACTATTGAGTTGCAAAGATTACTTATATATTCTAGATACTAGACCCTTATCCAAGATAATGATTTGCAAATAATTTCTGCCTCTCTGTGGGTTGTCACTTCACTTTTTTGATATTATCCTTTGAAGCACACATTTTTACATTTTGATGGAGCCCAATTTATCTGTTTTTAATAGGTTGCTTATGCTATAGGTGGTATTGTTTCCAAAAAACCATTCCCTAATCCAATGTCACAAAGGCTTACACCCAGGTTTTCTTCCACGAGTTTTATAGTTTTCCCCCTTACATTGACATCTTTGATACATTTGAGTTAATAATGTAATTTTTAAGGTGCAATCTTAGATACTTGAAGAACCAAATGAAAACTTCTGTGATCCACATGCATGCAATAAGGATATCGATGCTTGTATATTTGCAGGTTTAGCATTTGCTCTGCTGGTCAATATTCCCCCAAGCTATGGATTGTATGCAGCCTTCTTCCCTGTCATCATCTACTTTTTCTTGGGCACATCTAGACACATATCTGTGGGTAAGTGAATTACTGGGCTAATTAATGCTCACACCACTTTTTCTTTATGCATGCCATTAGCCACACGTAGTGTCAGTGCCAAAATATGCCTAATCCAGGAAAAGAGTCATAGTTTCTCGTTAGAATTAGGACTGGAGCTTGGGGAAGGAGGCCAGGACTAGAGACGACAGTCTTTATACGCCACATTATGGCTGAAAGACAGTTGTGCTGGGAGGTCATCTACTGACTGTAACTCAACCTCTCTCTATTAGGTCCATTTCCGGTTCTGAGCATGATGGTGGGAGCAGCAGTTGTGAGATTAACCTCAACAGACGAGACAGGGGATTCAATTGTCTCTAATAGCTCCATGAGTAATGATTCATCGTTATTAGATGAGCAGAAGGTGCTGGTGGCTGCGTCGATCACAGTTCTTTCTGGAATCATCCAGGTGAGCACTTTGTCACATAACCTACCCTCCCCAGTCTAATTGTCCTGACTGGTACCCATCTTTCTGGTTTTTCTCCTTTGTGCCACCCTTCTCAACTCTTCCCATGAATTCGTATGCCTCCTCCAGTGGCCCATAAGAAATAGTTTAACAACCAGAAGTGGAGAGGCAGATCCACAAGGCAAAGATGAGCGAGTGTGCGTCTAGAGAGGAGGAAGAATGAGAACAGGGAGGCACGTGTGGTGACAAGTGAAATGCTGATTTCAGCAAAATACTCACCATAACCACAGAGGAACTGGAAGCTTCAGAAATTTTTTCTTTCTATTTCCTCATTAACTGTAATCTCATTGGAAGGGATCAAGGCTTAGTGTTTTGAATTGTCCCTCTCAAATATTTGGAGATCGTGGAAAAGGGTCATAGAGGGATCTGAAGCTCGCTCCCAAGCCGCACCCCCGTCCCCATGGCTGGGTAGTGAAAAAATGTCACAGACTCCTTAAGACCTTGCCAACTTTTATGCTTAATGACATTGTTGGTTAAGATCATTCCTTTAAAAAAAAAAAAAAGGCAATTCAAACCAAGACAAGCGTCTTGACCAAGGACGGGGTCAGTTCTCCCCAGTGCATTTCTGATCCCAGCGCCTTTGGACATTCACAGCTCCAGCTGTATTCCGGGGACAGAAGTGGAGAGGCAGGCCAGGAACCCATCCATTCACTTTTGCAAAATCCCGAGGCTTTGGGGGAAAATGAACCACTCTTGCTCTCAGTTAAAACTGAGCACTATTGTTGTCATACGCAGTTACCTATTTCTTAACGAAAGTCGAGCGACTTGTTTGAGGGCATCTGAATGGATGTTCATCCATGCCTGCGACAGCAGCTAAAAAGGGTAACTTAAAATTCCGTGGGAAAATTTATGAGGGCTGATGCTAGATAAGAAAGGTTTATGGATGAGTGTCCTAAAGATACCGCAACTTCAAAAGAGGGAAGAGAGGAAGCCTGTGACTTCTTGGGGGTGCACTAGACTTCAGTCCTATTTGAACGCCAGGTAACATTCCACCTTGGTGGGTGGGATGGGGGAGGGAAGGACCCTGAACGGGAGATGTTCCAGGAGGCAGCGGCACTGGCTTCTTCAAGGCACACGAGTACAGGGCGAACCTCTGTATTGGACTCATTTCAGTGGCTGGTCCTTCAGTTTGCCAAGGCGTACTCTGAATCTACACTCACAAAGGCTTTACCTTCTCTTTCCAGTTGCTCATGGGGGTTCTGCAGCTGGGATTCGTGGTGATATATCTATCCGAGTCTCTGATCAGTGGCTTCACCACAGCTGCAGCTATTCATGTTCTGGTTTCCCAGCTCAAATTTATTCTTCAGCTGACAGTCCCAGCGCACACTGATCCATTTTCCATCTTCAAAGTAAGTATTCTTCTCGCTTAAAAAATATTGGAAGGAAGGGCAGAGCTGAGTGGTAGAGTGCATGCCTAGAACAATTGGAAGTCCTGGGTTCAATCCCCAGTGCCTCCATTAAAAAAATAAATAAAAATATGAAAAGGAAGATATGTATGTATATGCATGACTGGGGCATTGTGCTGTACACCAGAGACTGACACTTAGTAATTGACTATACTTCAGTACAAACAAACAAACAAATAAACAAACAAACCACATTACCTCCTGCCAACAACAAAAAAATACGGAAATAGGTGAAATTTACTAGCATGTTTCCCGGAGGACTTTGCTTTCATGCTCTTGTGGCGGGGCTTACCTACAACTTCCAAGAAATCGACGGGTTGTGAAATATATTCACATTAAGCACAAGTTAGTGGCAAAAAGAACAACACTGAAAATCTCCCATAGCTGCCATACAGCTACTGTGAAGAACAGAAATTAAGTATCACTTCTTTTCAATGTTTAAAAAGAAAAAAAGCCAATGCACATTATTAAAAGCATTGTCCCAAGTTTTAAAAATGTCCCTAAAATCTTGTTTTGAAAGAAACGTGCTAATTGAGTAGCAGTGCATCCCTATTTCTGAAAAGCTGGTCTTAGTCTTTTAGAACTCAAGTTCTTCTGACTCTTTTATGCAAAAGGCAGTGGGCCAATATGCAAAATAGAACATATGTGTTTTCTCTCCTCTAGAGGATGCACTGTAGAACAGTGTTCTTAGTGCTTCTGATTTTATATGTTTAAATCCTCAGCCTTTTTTTTTTCTGGGAGATTCTAGCTAAAGGTTTGTCTATGTCTTTTATCTTTTCAAAAATCCAGCTTTTCCTTTCATTGATCTTTTCTATGGTCTTTTTAGTTTCTATTGCTTTTCTTTCCACTCTGATCTTTGTTATTTCCTTCCTTTTGCTACCTTTGGGCTTGTTGGCGCTTCTATCAAGACAGTCTTCGGGAGTCTGAGATAGAACTTGCTCCAGATTGGAACCAGCACTGTCTCACCCCCATCCAGAGCAATCCCAGAAGTGGAGTCTTCTGGGGGCAATTTAGGATCTAGTTTGGACCTGCTTGAGCCGTTCCAGATCCCATAGATAAGGAATACAGTGCACAGTTAGCCAGGAAACTATTTTCCAGAAGTGACAGATTCAACAAAAAAATAAGAGGGGTCTGAACCCTACAAAAGACTAACAATTAAGGGATACATGCTAAGAAAAACTATCAGAAATCAGAAGTTATTCCCTGAACAGAGCAGTAGTGTTGATTGTGAAATAAAAAATGATGGCAAAGAGACCTAAGAGCAGAAGAGACCAGTTACAAAAATGTGAAAAGCATCCAAGATACCAGCCAAAAGAGATTTTCAGCAAAAATGCCAGAAGCATCCCTGAATCAGTGTGGTTGATGGTGCTTTACTAACTCACCTTTCTTGTATCTCCATGCTGGTCTCGGCAGTGACTCACTCACAGTTCACATGAGCTGAACAGGGAATGACTATCAGTCTGTCAGTCCTTTTGCTTCTATGTTTATTTTTATCTGTTTGGAAGTAATTGTATTGTGTCCAAATTATACACTAATGTAATATTTGGTTGTTTTTTGCTTTTATACTTTTAGGTACTAATTTCCGTATTCTCACAAATAGAGAAGACTAACATTGCAGACCTTGTGACATCCTTGATTATCCTAGTGATTGTATCTGTGTTTAAAGAAATAAACCAGCGCTTCAAAGCCAAACTTCCAGTGCCCATCCCAATTGAACTCATCGTGGTAACTTACCGTCTTAAGACTTTCTTTCATTAATACGCTAGTCCTGTGTTTTCATGTCGGAAGTCCTTCACCATGTGTAGATCAGGAAGTTTTAGTGGGACCAGCCCCCCTCTGCAGTCTCTGGGTATGATATTTAGTATGGTTTTCTCTTCATTCAGAATTTAATAGCTTCCTTCGATGATCTGGGGGTTATTCTTTCCACGTAAGACAAGGGTAGTGCGGAGAGCAGGACCTGTGAGAATCACGGTGATACAGCCACTGGAATCAGGGTTGTGGTTCCCAGCTCCGGTGGTGCATTGCAATTGCCTTGGGACTCTTCAAAAAGTAGCAAAACCTGAGCTTGAGATTCTTATCTAATAGGTCAAGGGGTAGCTTTTGGCAACAGCGGTTTTTTCAAAGCAGGTCTCTTCGTTACATCTCCTATTTCTAATCTGGGCAATTTGCAACTTTGCAGACGGTGATTGCAGCAGGCGTGTCCTACGGCTGTGACTTCAAGAACAGGTTTAACGTGGCCGTGATTGGGGAGATGAAAAGAGGGTAAGTGTGTCCCTTATGATGGCCTCTCCAAGCGCTAATTAGAGAGTAAGCACTCGCGATGGAGGACTCCAAGCTGAAATGCATTCCCCTGTCTTAGAACCCTCCCTGCATCTGGCATCTATGATGCACCCAGGAGGAAGGTTCACTATTCTTGTAGGAAGGAGCCACCAAGGACACGAGTGTCTGCAGTTCATAAGATCAGAACGTTTCTCTGTGTGGAAGAACTCACACACCAGAGGAGGAGGGACTCACACAGAAGTAGAAGGGAGATAGTAGGCAAATTAAAAAAAAAAACAAACACTAGGCAAATTAAACTTGCTTCTCTTCATAAAAAAGAACCAAATGAAACCAGATTTCCTTGGCCATAAATTACTATAAACAATATGCAGTGTTTTGTGTGAGGTTGCTAGAGCCAAATGCCGACAGTTCAAAGGAGACAATGAAGGAATACCTGGCCCACGTGGCTTGAGCAGTCCATTTGGGCACACTCTGTCCTTTCTCAAGATCAAGTTCAAAACAAGGCCAGAGCAACTCTTACCTCTGCAGCAGGATGGGAGGTCCAGTCTGTATGTGGAATTTGAAAGCATATTCCACTTAGCATCAATTTCTTCCAATTTATTTACCAAGGGAAGGTTATATTCCTATCTAAAAAAAAAAAAAAAAAAGACCTCCTTCCCTCTTCATGCTTAAGGAGTATTTGAAAATTCCAGACATCAGCATTTCTATGCAGTGCCTTGTTGACTTAAAAATAGCTACATTCTATTAAAAGCGCATATATATATTTTTTAAAAATATTTTTACCATCAGATATTCATGTGTTACACTTAGTGAATCACAAACATCACATTTACAGAATTTTAGTTTTTATTGACATGTAATTGATTTATAATGTTAATTTCAGGTGTACAGCAAAGTGATTCAGTTAGACATATACATACATAGTTCTTTTTAGATTCTTTTCCATTATATGACAAGCATCACTTTTAATTTAAAAGGTAGAAATTAGGCTGAAGCCAAAAGACTGTTTCTAGGGTTTCTCTCTACTCTGCAGCTTTCAAGTGATTACACTTTATTTAAACATCTTGGGAGACTTGACAGACAGATAGAAAATTTTAAAGGATCTCGTCAGAAGGGTTTTGGAAATAAAGGATAAACTTAAGATCCCTGGGTTACAATCTCAGAGACATTACTTAGTAAATATATTTTAAATGTCTGTGGATGTGTCTCCACAGTGTGTGCAGGTGGGGAGGAGGGTAACTCATTTATAGGTCATTATGAGCATAATGGAGAGGCAGGTAGCCCCGGAAGCAAAGTCACATTTCCTAGAGGCAGAGTGCCCTGGTGGGATTTACTTCTGACTCACTTCCTGATCTTGGGCAAATAATTAAACCCTGTGCCTTAATGTCTTTGGCTGTAAAAATGGGGCTAAAAATAGCAGTTATCACATAGGATTCTCGTAAGGATCAAGCAAGTTAATACGTGTGATGAGCTCCTGTGCCTGGCTGTCACAGTATTTTATGTGACCCTCCCTCCCACAAAAATTGTGAAGACAGGGAAACAAGTTTATTATCATCACTTTACAGATGAGGAAACTGGCTCCAGGTAGGGTAAGTGGCAGAGCCAGGAAATGAATCAAGTTTTCAGACTGTAAATCTCCACCATGCCCCTCTGTCTATGGTGTTTAGAGGCCGGAACAGAAGAATCATCACCTGGGCTTCTGGTTATTTGGTATAAAATGCAAATTTTAATTATATCGCTGATTTTAGGTTTATATACATGTATAATATTCCAAGCCAACTTTCTGATTTTTTTTCATTTGTTCTTTTTCTTATTTGTTTCTTTTTTTTTTAATGGAGGTACTGGGAATCGAGCCCAGGATCTCGTGCCTACTAAGCATGCACTCTACCACTGAGCTCTACCCAGCCCCACAACTTTCTGATTTATGATAGCTGCAGAATACAAAATAATAGTACTTCTTCAAAATTAGAGCTAAAAATGTATTCACATAAATATTCTCACAACATGAACAGCAATTAAGAAAGCGTTAACCCACTTCCAGTAAGTTTTAGGTCAGAAACAGATATTTATAGGCACTGAGCATTCTAGTTAAGTGATGTTGAGTTTGAGATATTAGTAGTTTTATAATACAATTAGTATTGATCATAAAAAAAGAACTGAATGAAACCAGATTTCCTTGGCCATAAATTACTGTAAACAATATGCAGTGCTTTGTGTGAGGTGGCGAGAGCCAAGTCCTGACAGTTCAGAGGAGACACTGAGTGAGGCATAAGCCCAAAAGTAGCCTCTGGGAGTTGAATGTTTCCCTGACACTATGTCACTTTAAATAGAAAGCCACTCTCCCTCAGGGCCACGGTCAGCTCTAGCAAGTCTGCAGAGTGCAGGGCAGAGTCCAACACCCATATGTTTGTTAAGGATTTTCCATGAAAAGCTTATTGTTATCAACGCAGGGAAGAATTTCTTGCTTTCCTTGTCTCAGAATTGTGTTTGCTCGGAGAGCCTTCATCCACGGATAACTAATGGAGGCATCGTGGGTGATGCTTTGCAACCCAGCATAACAATACAAGTAAGATCGGAGGCATTTTGTGTGAAGCTTATATTGATAAAACTGTACAAAAAAAAGTGTACACTGTCACGTAGCTATCCTAGCAAAATCATATCAGGTTTATCGCTATCATTGGACTGGATTTACAATCTTATATCAAATTCAGGCAGCCTTACTTTCCTACAGTAAGATAACAGATTCCAAATTTTTCAGCAGTGTGAAATTCTTGCCAGTCAGACTCCAAAGTGAGGCAAACGTGGCCTAGTTTGCATTCATTCATTCATTCATTTGCCCAACAATTACTGACCACCTGATACATGCTGTGAAGAGTGTTTGGTCCTGATCATAGAATAGTGAACCAGTCCCTGCTCTGGGTCTGGGAGGAGAGTTGGGTGAGGAGAGAGGGAGGGATGAAGATGGGAGACACCAAGAACTGGGGAAGCCCAGAAAATCTCACCTACCCTTGACCTTAGGGGTGAGAAAGGACTTTCTCGGGGGAAGGATGGGGATGAGGGGAGTGGTTCAGGCAGAAGGAACAGCGAATGAGACGCTGTCAAGGTGAGAGAATGGATGATGAGAAACAAACAAAAACAGCTTGGTAGAGTTGGAGCATAACTTCTGGGAGATGGTGGTGATTGAGCTGGATGGTGGGGAGGCGGGTAACTGCGGCCCTGCTAAGGAATTTGGACTTTTCCTGAGAGCAAATGGGTGCTGCTTGAAGGTTTATAAGCCAGCGGGCAACATTCTGACTTACTTTCAATTTCAGATTTCAGCCCCCTATCACACCTGACGTGCAGACTTTCCAAGACGCCATCGGAGATTGCTTCAGCATTGCCATTGTTGGCTTTGCAGTGGCCTTTTCTGTGGCCAGCGTCTACTCCCTCAAATGTGATTATCCGATCAGTGGCAACCAGGTGAGGGTACCACCAGCACTGGGTCTACTTGGGCCACTTTAATATTCTGTGTACTTAATATCAGTGATGCCACGCCTGAAAAAACGCTCCCCCCTGTTCTCCTGGCAGGAGTTAATAGCCTTGGGCATCAGCAACATATTTGGGGGATCATTCAGAGGATTTGCCGCGAGTACCGCCCTCTCCAGATCAGCGGTTCAGGAGAGCACAGGGGGCAAAACCCAGGTACTGGGCGGTGTTGGCTGCAAGGCCATCCTGGCAGGGGTCCCTGGGGATTCGGAGCCCCGGGGCAGGGAGGGGGGAAGCTGGGCTGGTGACAGGCGTGCTCTCCTCTTCCCAGATCGCTGGCCTTATCTCCGCCATCATCGTGCTGATTGTCATCGTAGCCATTGGATTTCTCCTGGAGCCTCTACAAAAGGTAGCGCTCCTCTCCCTTGGAAACAGCTTTCTCCTTTGGGTGATGAATCAAAGACCTTGATTCTTAAACCCTGGGAGCACAAACTAAACTAGGAGAAATGAGGGATCTACAAACTCTCAGGTACTCTCTTGGCCAATACTCTAGGGGCCAAAAATATTCATTTTTTTCCCCTGGCAGTATTTTATGAATGTGAGGAATGCAGGTGTCCAGCTACCTTATCTACTCTGTGCAGATTTGTAGCCCCAAATATAATTAATGTTCAGATAGAAAGACATCCTGGCACTGTAGCTTCAATACCAATTGATGGAAGTGAAGATGTTCTTAAAGGTTAAGGCAATCAGGGCCTGTGTCTCATTCAGAGAATGGTGCTACCAGCCACACAGCCTGTTCTTAGGAATACGCCCGGTGGCTCCCAGAGCTTGGTTTGACTCCAAGACCAAAGCTGTCAGATTGCTGGGTGCGAGCCAACAGCCGGACACTGACCTTGCACCTCCACCCTCGTGGTCCTCTGTCCAGCTCTCCCAAACTGTTATCTTTGAGGTTTAGCTGAATGCTCTGTCCACTGCTGCAGCACCCAGATGACCCAAATGACAGCAGACCCTGAAAAGCACATCCAGGAAGCCAGGTGACGGTCAAGACGCTGTTCTTTGTGGTGTTCATATGACCTGGAGGTAGTACCTGGAGCCCTGGCCCAATCCTGGAGACCTACTTTTAATCCTGGCTCTGCCACTTAGTATCTGTGTATTTCAGGCAAGTTGCTTAACCTCTCTGAACCTTGAGTTCCCAATTTGTAAACTAGGGAGGGAAATAGTACCCACTTTACAGCGTTGTTGCCAAAATTAAATGAAGCAATACATGTCAAGTATTCAGCCCCAGGTGTGACACAGGATGAACCCTTCCTAGAGGACAGCCTTTGTGACTATGGCCACTGTTGTTGCTATTCTGGTTCTACAAACATGTTATTACTGACTACAAAGGACATCAGAATAAGACCCAGCCCACCAAAATCGGTGGTTGTGATCTAGGCCTTTTTCCTTGTTGGTTGGTAGCTGGAACCTGGATTTTGTCCCAAATTTCTGGAATCCCAGGTTGGTCATCCCAAATCTGGCCAAATCTGTCTTCAAGCAGTGTACAGTGCTGTGTGCCAAAATGACCCACTCTTCATGTGCTCACCTACTGATTTCCAAAGGGATGGCATAAAAAGAGTCCAAAAGTCACCACCAAGGAATTAGAAGAATGTATATCTCAAAAATAAACCCAGGGAGAAGTATAGCTCAGGGGTAGAGCACGTGCTTAGCATGTGTGAGGTCCTGGGTTCAATCCCCAGTACCTCCATTAAAATAAATTAATAAAAACCTAATTACCTGCCCCCCCAAATAAAATAAATAAATGCACACATAACCCCCCTACATTGAGAATTCTGTCCTGTGTGCTTCTCCCCAGGTATACCCAGAATCTAAAAAAACCAAAAAACAAAACAAAAAAAAATTGCCGTTTAAAATCCCATCTCTCATGAGTAAGCCACACCCAAGGATGTTAATCAAAGGCCCTACTGTAAAGGATCCATGTGACAATTTCTTCTTAGACCCTTGTGTCTGCATTGTCTTTGTTTCATCTGAATAACTGGTCTGCCTCTTTTTATCATATGAGAGCAAAATAACCCTTCACGATAGCTAATAACAAATGTTTCTTGAGTGTGGACTAAGCAACGGCAGAGTTCTAAGTGTTTCATTTGTAGTTCATCCTTTATGTCAATTCCAGTATGGATACCAGGTTCCTGGGAAAATGATCCCCCTTTTCCTGTCTATGGCTTCTCAATGCTCGTGTTTCAAATTGGTTTTCAATGGAACACTGACCAAGTGGGAAATAATGCCTAACGGAAAGAAAAAATGAGATGTCTCTTCTGCAGGTGGCACATGGCTTGTTTTATACTAAAGTCCCCCAAAGCGAGAGGCATACTGCACAGGGTCCTAGGAACCTTTCCCACAGCTACCACAGGGGTGACATCTTGTATACCTAAACTACAGTACCAAAACCAGTCCGCTGAGATCGGCACAGTACTGTTAAAGCAGAGTACAGCCTTTATTCAGTTTCTACCATTTTTTAACTGGTGTGCATTTGTGTGCAATTTCCTTTTTAAAGTCACTTAAGACCATATTTCGCCTTCTAAACAACGACCTCTATTCTCACCATGAGTAAAATTACCTGGTTAGGCATTACCTTATAAACGTAACCTATGAAAATTAAAAATGTCTGGATCATTCAAACTGTCTTTGAGATAGGAAAATAAAAACCGTGTTTGTTTTTTTTCTTGGATATTTCTTTTTTTTTTTTTTTTTATGGTGGGAAAGTAGTCAGTATCCAAATTCTCTAGTCCATTCAGAATGGAGGTGCTTGAATCGGGGGCAGGGATTGGGGGGGCCTGTTCCTTCCACTGCATGAAAACCCAAATACGGAAGAGAGCAGCCTTGGCTATTCAGCATTTTTCACTTTTATGAGCATAATTCCCTGCAAGACAAATGAGCTCGTTTTGGCATGAGAAGAAACAGAGGGCTGAAGTGTTGCTGTAGCAGAGCTGAGTCACCCAGACCACTCTTGGTGAATCTACTATTCAGTGCTGTCAACATCAGGCTCTTTTTTTCCCCACCATCAGGCTTCTCAAAAGGGGCAGTTACTGCCTCTTCTGCTCCCTAGCTGATCCACTCATTCACTGAATAATGATTAAGCCCCTCCCACGTGCATTTACCCCTGCAGGTTCTGGGGACCTAGCCGGGAACAAGGCAGAGGCAGTTCATGCCGTCCCAGAAAGCCGGCCTCAAATCTCTGTTAATTCCTCCATGATCCTCCCCTTCCTCTTCCTCAGTGGCACAACTGCTGATTATCATCGAAGGTTTGAATTCTGATTCCAAGATTCAAAGCTCCCCATTTTTTTTTTTTTGAAGCATAGAGCAACCTTCTCTCCTCATCTATAATAAATAGACAAATAGACACACACTAGACTATCTCTGATTGGGAAGAGTTTATTTCAATCGTAGATCTTCAGATCTGCCTTTCTCTGTCCCAAGGTACAGGCTAGTAAGTGCTATCAGATCTTCAATGGCATGTCACTGTCACTGAGGCGGGAACAAATTCATCCCTGGGGACAGACCAGAGTCCCAGGTCTGGGCTGTCTTGCGCAGCATTGCACACCGGAAAAGGGTATATCCTTCAATAGGCTTGGAGGCCCTTTAAAGGACTCGCTTATCTGCAACCTTCACCTTTGCTTCTATATGGTTTACTTGATTATCTCAAAATACATCTGCGGTTTATGTGTTTTCACAGTCTGTTCTGGCAGCTTTAGCACTTGGGAACTTGAAAGGAATGCTGATGCAGTTTTCTGAGATACGAAGATTGTGGCGAAAGGATAAGTACGATTGCGTAAGTAGAGGCAATGGTATCCGAAAGGGAGGTATTGGAATAGCATTTTAATGCTGATGTAGAACGCATACGTATATCATGAACGAAGTGAAATTTTGTTTTTATACATCTGTTCAGGTAACCCGAGTTTGTTTTACTTGCTACCTTTAAGCTGCATTCTCTAATGATCATTCTCTGGGATTTTAATGTCAAAGGTTGAGCCACTTGCTAGTAGGAAATGGTCCACGAAACACTGATAGAGAACTTCTTCCATTTGTTCTAAAAATTCTTGCAGTCATCTCCCGTGCCACAGGAACTCTCTGAATTTTAGGATATGCATTGCTTCTGTTCTTCATTACATCGTATGTTAGTTTCCAGAGTATCTGTGAAGAACTTAAATTCTGAACATTCCTTTTGGAAATACTCTACAAAGGCTCCCCTTGCTCTCAAGTGCCTTGAGATGAGAGGCAGTGTCCGTAATTATACCAGGGTCAAAGTCTGTGGTGTAAAAAGACTCGTTAAACTTAGCCTATGGTAATAAACAAGCATAAAGTAATAAGCTACCCTTGGTTTAGTTTTCTCCCCATGGATAATTGTGGGGGATTTTAACACTTTTATTGGTATGCTAAAAATCCCATAGAGATAGTAGCCTTTAATGAAATCTGCAGACCAAAAGGAAGAGATGAGCACAGACTCTACCAATTAATTGGCTGATCTTTTTTTTTTTTTTTTTTGAAGTATAGTCAGTTTACAATGTTGTGTCGATTTCTGGTGTACGGCATAATGTTTCAGTCATCCATCCATACATACAGTCCTTTTTATATTCTTTTTCATTATAGGTTTTACTACAAGGTATTGAATATAGTTCCCTGTGCTGTACAGTAGGACCTTGCTGTTTATTTTATATATAGCAGTTAGTATCTGCAAATCTCAAACTCCCAATTTATCCCTTCCTACCCTCTTTCCCCCCGGTAATCATGTTTGTTTTCTGTGTCTGTGAGTCTGTTTCTGTTTTGCAAATAAGTTCATTTGTGTCTTTTTTTTTAGATTCCACATATAAGCGATATCATATGGTATTTTTCTTTCTCTTTCTGGCTCACTTCACTTATAACAGAGGCTGGTTCCGGAATTCTAGCTGTGACAGACTCAGTCATTTCCTTAAGTGGTTCAGGGATGGGATTAGAGATGGATACACTCTCTTTTGAATTTTTCTTAAAGATTTGCTTTGTGCTTTCATGCGACTCAGAACCTGAGCCAGGGGAAATGACCGCTGGAGGCAGGACTCTGTATTGGGCCCTAGAAGTTCATGCCTTCCCATAGCTCTAGAACAGAGACACTGTACTGAATCAGAGTAAACTGTAACGTGCACGTTGCCTTCTTTTGACAGCTGATCTGGGTCATGACCTTCATCTTGGCCGTTGTCCTGGGACTGGGTTTAGGCCTGGCGGCTAGTGTGGCGTTTCAGCTCCTGACCATCGTTTTCAGGACCCAGTTGTAAGTGCTCACTGTCCTCTGCACCCTCGCAGGCTTTGACCCGCCAGTGTCAGAGGAGAAAAGCTTGCCACTGGTTAAGGGGAAAGTAGTTTAGTTGCCAGGAATGCACGTCTATCAAGATTGGCCAGTGTGTTCTTCCTCACCCCAAGGCCTGATGGTGAAAGAATGGCCCAGCCCTAGCACATGAGTCAAGGTCCCACCAGCTGCTGGTCGGCTCCCTGCTTTGACACCAATTCAAAGAAATCATAAATCTCTGAGTCTGTCTGCCCAGCTTTACACAGGAAGTCATTCTGTCCTGATCAGGTTTAATGTCTTTGCCTCAGACTTGTTAAACACAGGAAAGCATTCCTGAGAAGCCTGTAAGGTTCTCCGTATCTAGTGCAGAGTGGTTCCCCCGGCGGGTTGTTAGATTGTACGCCCACTGAGAATCGTGGAGCCGGATTAGAGAACTTCTCAGAGGCCCCTGTCCTCCTAAAATGCCACAAAAGCCACTTAGAATTCTTGACTCTTAACAGACACCCAGTCCAAACATCTTTTGGATTCTTAAATCTCTGCCATATAATGTCACCACCAAGTGGCCACTCGGCCTGTGCTGGACTACGTGGCAAGACAGAGAAATGAAGCTTTTTGGGCATCTGTGGATTGGGTGTTACCATAGTCAAAGCTGGTCCTGGACCGATGGAATACGTTTACATTGAGATGTTCCCATGCTCTTTTCTTCACTTACATTTTCACTCATTTCTTGGGGGCCCCTCAAACGCAAAGACAAACTGGGTGGTCGTAGGCAAATCGTGACACTTCTTCATGTCCTCATCCATACAGCGAGGTGATTGTATCTGCCGTATTTCACCGAATAACTGTGATACTCAAAATCAAAAAGGCCACCGCACATGGGAGTGCTTTGTAGACTGGATTTTACAACCAGGTGGATGGGAGGTGCTGTTCCAGGAACTGTGGGAGGATTAGTCAAATAAGGTGTTTGCCCTCTGGGGCATGATGGTGTGATGATTCCCCAACCTTTCAAATCTGGAAAAGTGAGCCGATTTTGGGATCCTAGGAAAGTAGCAATGTTAGCCTTATAAGCCTAACAAAGACGCATGGATGATTTCTTGGTGTTGATTTTCCCCACAGTCCCAAATGCAGCACACTGGCTAACGTTGGAAGAAGCAACATCTATAAGAATAGAAAAGACTACTTGGAAGTAAGGAAGACTCTTTTTTTTTTTTAACTTTGATTTGCTAAATGGTAGTAATATGAATCCAGTAGGCACCACCTAACACGATTTCTCTGCCTTACAGATGTATGAACCAGAAGGAGTGAAGATTTTCAGATGTCCATCTCCTATTTACTTTGCCAACATTGGTTTCTTTAAGCAGAAACTTATCGATGCTGTAAGGCTTGGGGTTATTAATATTTTTAAAAGTTCCGCTGAATGTCTAGGAATGAAATGCTTGTGCTGTAACGGGAGGGTCATTGATGTCACACATTTGAGACTGGGTTGTATTAGTGTTTTTGCTTCATGTGTCCCAGGGCAGGTGAAACTACCTTATAAGGGGTCCCTTAACATGTTGGGTAATGAGACTCTTCCAATGCGGTCCAATATAGACACACTTTTTATTAAATTCTGCTGTAGAGTAAAAAGACTTAACCCCAAGACTTTGGGCTGCTGGATTTCAGAGATTTTCTACAGATTTTCTTTGGGAATCAACTTCAGAGACAACAAGAGTGTCTTTAATATTTGACTGCATCATTGAAGAGATTCAGGATAGCAAATGAATATTTATTATATAAGTGAAATGAATAAATATAACATAAATGAATATTTAACTCTAAATAACAGCTAGTGTCCCAGGTGGACTGGAGAGAAGATAACACAGAAGCAGTCTTTAAGGTTTAGAAACAAACGCTCAGCTCTCTTTGTTTTTTCGGTCTTTTTCCAGGGGGGAAGATAATTAAGTTTATTTATTTACACATGTATTTCTTTAATAGCATTTAGTCTTGAAAAAGCCTTCTGGTCTACTCTGCATAAGGTTTCTGCCTTAAGCCCCAACTATTCTTATTCATCTGCTATGCATCACGTATTTTTCTACCTAACTTTTTTTTTCCAACTTTTTATTATTTATGCAAAAATGGGATGATCTTGTATATATGCTTTAGACACTGACCTTTTCACTTAATCTAGTGTCTTTCCATCTCACTACAATTTTTTGGTCAAGGATTTTTTTACTACATAGTTTGAGCCTCCTTACTTATTACTCTGGAGCTAACTGCTGCCACAAAAAGAACACATTTGCTTTGAAAAGGGAAAAAAGCAGGCTACCTACAAACCTAATCCTAAAGTTATAAAACTGGAGCATATAGTAGTAGATACCATAAAATATAATCATACATTTTAATAGACCAAAAATTCTGTAGAAGCAGGGTACTAATTAGACACCACTTGGATTCAACAAATAGAAGGGAAAGAAAATTCCCTAAGGGGTTGTGTGGACCGAAAACGCAAACAGATTCAGACAAGATTTAGACCCATTTGTGGGTGATTTATAGACAAAACCTGGATGGTACAGAGGTTTTTGAATGTTGATGACTGCATCCAGGCTGCACAGACCATATGCTCTCAATGATGATGTTTGTTTGGGCCACTTTTAAAATTTTGCTACAAATATCTTTCTGTGCCCCGGTCTCTCAAGCCATCCCACTTAATTGTGCTATTTCGGGAGAATGATGCTATGAACTAGAATTGTGCTATGTTAAGCAGCAGAATATTCAGGACTCTTGTAACACAGCAACGGGTTTCTCAGGTTGGCTTTAGTCCACTTCGAGTTCTACGCAAGCGCAACAAAGCTTTGAAGAAAATCCGAAAACTGCAGAAGAAGGGCCTGCTGCAAGTGACCTCGGTAAGCCTCTTGCCTACATCCTGTGCGTTAGAGCTAAAAGCTTAGGGAAACGTGCTTCAAGACGTTGGTTTCATTCCTTTAAATGAAATGCTGAATAAACAAGGTACCTCATGTATCAATTAGTGTCTTATTTTTAAATGTCAGCTTTGAGGGACTCCTTAGAATTGTTACTCTCCAAATGAAAGAGTTTACAGTCCCATCGCTGGACCCAGCTTTGAATCTGTGCTTTGGAAGTTCACTGCTTACCCTTGACATACACAGTGTTTTTCCTGGTCAGAGTTCTCACACGTATTGTTACCCTCCCTTGCAGAAAGGATTTGTAAGTACTCTCGATGACTTCAAAGATTCCGATGACGAGCTGGACGATAAGACAGAAGAGCTGGATCAGCCAATCAATACCACAGACCTGCCCTTCCAGATAGACTGGAACGCGGACCTTCCTGTCAACATCGTGGTCCCTCAGATCAACCTGCACAGCCTCATTCTGGATTTCTCAGCAGTGTCATTTCTTGACGTTTCTTCAATGAGGGGTCTGAAAACGGTAATTTCTTCTTTCTTGATGGAAACATACAATCAGTGGCGAAAGTTAAAAAAAAAATTGTGTGTGTGGAAGGATGCTCCTTTAGATAGTGCAACTTAAGCAGAAGTCAGTTTTAATCTTAGAAAATTTCCAGGTGGGGCGTGTTCAGGAAACTCTTTAAAAGTGCATTTCCCATGAGACTGCAGATAATTTTGAAGGCAACCAAACCTACATATCTGATGTATGCTGGACCTGCTAGTAGACAACTATGCTCACACCCCTATCAAATTCCAGTTCTGCGGGGCTTTCGGATCCTTGCAGGCCTTGTATCTAAATTGTCCAGAAACAGAGATGTGGAAAGGTCTTGGGCAAAAGTGGAAGAGTGGATCCTGTTGTTTTTATCTTCATCTGTCATAAGCTGATGAAATTTCACTTGGCTATATAACAATCTGTCTATTTTTTGTTTGTTTGTTTATTTGGGGAGGAGGCGGTAATTTGGTTTATTTATTTGTTTGTTTGTTTTTTAAATAGAGGTACTGGGGATTGAACCCAGGACTTCATGCCTGCTAAGCACACACTCTTCCATTGAGCTATACCCTCCTCCCATACTTTTTTTTTTTAAGTAGATAAATGAGGGAGTAAATGTCACATGTGATTTAAAAACAGAACTGTAACAATCAGGTTGCAGGCTGTTTTCTCACCACAGTTTTATCAGCATTTCTAAAATACATCAGTTTCTAAGAGAAATGCAGAGATGAATGTAAAGAAAATTTAAGAAATTCCACGTCCCTTTCTTTTGCTTGTTTTTTGTTTGTTTGTTTTTTTACAGAAATCTGCCTACATAAGAACCAAGCTAAGATAGACTCTATTAAGTACAGGTTAACTGAATATAAAATTAGAAAAGAGGATTGATTTCATTTCCTTCAAAGTTGTCTTTAAAAAAAAAAACAACCTTAACATCACATAACTTTTCAAGCCTGCTTACTACTTCTTTTCTTTCTTTGTTTTTGTGTCTGTTTTAGCTTTGGAAGAGAAATTACACACACACACGTAAAATTTATTTTTTGATCCCAGCAGTATGGCACAAAGGATAAGGGTTCTGCCTTATGTTTTCTTAAGGCCCTAATTCTTAATTCAGTCCCCAGAGGAGGTTCTAAACGTGTTTATTGATGATAACAGTGATGTTAATGATTATCTAAGTTGATCAACAGTACAAGCTACTTTTCTTACCTTATATGACCTTACTCATGCCCCTCCTGGCACTTGTTCTGAGCCTAGGGACCAAGAAAGTGGATAAGGATTCCTTGGTGCTAGGTACATCCAGTCGCCGTGGACAGGAATAATGAACAACATGTCGGTCCTGGAGTTTTTTTACTTTTATGTAGATTGAAAGCTCTAGTCAAGATCATCCCGTAGAAGAAACTGTCTTACAATTAAATCAGAGTCCATCTTTTGGGTTGAGGCAGAACATTTTCCCATCAGACATCCCTTGAGAACAATCGTTTCTAACTTCCTAGGGAAGAGGAGAGCTCTTTTGTTTGGATTTCTTTCTTTCTTTCTGTCCCAGAGTCTTGTGATTAACTTTAGCGTCTCTGTACTATTACCTCTTTTCAAAATGTAAAAGGCTCTGAAAGCAACATATCACCCATTAGGCAAAATTACGATAGTTTTCTTGACGTTTCTGACGAGTGAAATTGTTCCCTAAGGAGGATCTACTTTATTTTTAACAGATTTTGCAAGAATTTATCAGGATCCAGGTGGATGTGTATATCGTTGGAACCGACGGTAAGCTGTTTTATTTTTCTGTTCTGACAGTTCCTTCAGGCTCACTGCTAGCACTCACTCTAAGCCTCTCCAAAGAACAGGTATTTTTATGATTATCAAGAAGGAATCTAATTTGTAGATTTCCAACAGAAGTCTCTACAGAAATAACATCTTTACATTTTAGTTGTGTCCATACATAATTCAGTTAACTTTACAATGTGTATCCTAGTATAACAAGCAGCAAAAAAGTGCACATGTAACCATTTTTAAAACTCTAATCTTCCTGGGAAAGTAGGCTTGTTTTGTCTCTTCCTTGCCTCCCTTGATTCATCGGCCCATGTTGACCTGGTTTCTGCTCCACGTCACCAATGAGGTTGCCCTTGCCAAGGTCATCAGCGATGTCCGGTCGTGGAGATCAACTCCCGCCCTCCCAGCCTCATTCTCATGGTGCTTACTTTAGCATCTGACCCTTTCTTTAGCCTCTGCCTCCCTGACTTCTGCAAGACCATTCTTCTGAGTCCCCTCCCACCACAGTCAGAGTGCTGCAGGGTCTGACATTGGCTCCTCCCCTCTCCTTGACTGTCAGTCTTCCCCAAGCTTCAACCCTAAACCCTGTAGCTCGAATTCCCTGCACCTGACTCTCCCCAGTCAATCTCCTACATGCTGAGGACTGCACGTATATCACCATGATAATGAATCCCCAAACCACTCCTCCAGCCCAGGCCATTTTTCTGAGCTGCAGACCCATGTATCCAACTGTCTCCATGTCCCCCACCCTGCCCCAGCACCCAAGATACACATATTCAAAGCCAAATATATTACCCTCCCTCCCCAAACGACTCCTTCTCCTCTCCTATCTCAGTCACTGCACTGCCACATACCCACCCAACCAAAGTAGAAACCTTGGGGCCATCTTTAATTTCTCCTTCTCCCCATCCCTCCAGAGTCAGTGAGTCACCATCAATATTTTCTGTTGAATCAGTCTCTTCCTCTCCATTTCTACAACCTTGATCCAGTCCCTTATCATTTCTTATCTAGGTCTTCTGGAAGAACTAACCAGTGTCCTTGTTTATCTCTAGAAAGTTCTGCCATCCCATTTTTTGACTCATCCTATTAATCTTTCTCATGAAGCTTATAATCTATTAGGAAAGCCAGATAATAAACAAATCAGAGATATTTCAGGTAATAAGTGCTATAAAGCAAAGAGCAGGGTTCAGAGGCAGAGCAGCAGGGATGGTGCTCTTTTAGACAGATGATAGAGGATGTCCAGTAATGTGACATTTGAGCAGAGACTGGAGTGGCATGTGGGAATCAACCTTGACAGTGTCTTGGGGGAACGCGTTTTAGGGAGAGGGGGCGACAAGCACACAGGTTCTGAGGAAGGCGTGAAATTTTTTTGGCATCTTTAATTTTTATTCTCTACTAACTCCTTAACACCTACAGATATATTCTGGTTTCAGTGCTTCTTTACAATTAAAATATTCTCTTGATCTCAGTAACCCTTTCATCTATGAAACAATTTACTCCTTCTCCAAAGTCCTAGATCTTTTGAAAGTGTGCCTTCCTACTACCTCTGCTGCCTGATGTCCCTCTCAGTCCTTAACTAAAGATCACCACCTTCCTTCCCACTGCGCATCACTCGCCTCCATGCTGGGCTCTGGCAACCGCAAGGCCATCCTGTCTCCCTCAGTCACTGCTAGGTCTAGCCATGTTGAAAGCTTGCCGGTGAACACTTTCCCACCTCCAGGCTTTCGGACCTCTGTTCCTCCATCGTTCTTCAACCTCCAAGCATTCTTTTAAATGATATCTGCTTCATCAAATCTTCCCAGAGTCCGACCAAGAGGAAGCAGTCTTTATCCTTCTTTCTCTGAATTTCCATAGCATATGATCTGTACCTCTCTTATTCATTCAACAAAAATGTGAGGACCCACTATGTGCATGGGCATTATTTTAAGAACTAAGAAAACATTAAAGAAAAAAATCAGATTGCTAATTGCCTTTATTATTCTATACACTTTCCTTTCATTAAGATAGTATATAAGCGCTCTATCTGCCTCGAGGGCAAGATGCATGTCTAATTTATCTTTTGATTCTTCAAATTACCCAGCCAGAGTTTTGTATATAGTAGACATGAGGTAATATGTGGTTGAGTGATCTGTGCAAACAAGTGCTGGTTAGTGCCTACAAGAATAGGAGTCCTCAAGGATGGCTGCAGAGGTAATGCAGGGTACCAAGGAGAATGTTTCCTGATGGAACCCAGCCACTTTGGGAAAATGGACTACAGTAAGTGATAAATAATAATAGGTCCAGCAATCCAGAACCATAGCACATCACTGGTCTATGAGCATGCTTTCTATTTTGGCAGAATCCCAATTTTTAGTAATAAGCCACGTTTGATGCTCTAGTCATTACATGGGGAGATTAACTCACAAGGCTCCTGCCCAAAGAAAAGTGGATTGATTTTCTTCTAGGAACTACTAAAAGTTTTTCTCATTGGAACATTTTCCTTCTTTCTTTTTACATTAAGGCATTAATTGTGCAATCTTATTAGAACGGTGTCCTTTAGTTCCAGAAAACAGTGCACTAATTAATGGTACACTGGTATTGTACCATTGCAACCCCCAAATACCTAAACAAACACCAATGAAATGCACATTTGCAAATGGAAGTTCAAATCCCCAGCCTTAAGGAGAAACCTGTGGCCAGACGATGACTTCCTCCTAACTCTTACTCTTTCTTTCCTCTCTTCAGATGACTTCATTGAGAAGCTTGCACGGTGTAAATTTTTTGATGATGAAGTCACGGACTCAATATTTTTCTTAACAATCCATGATGCTGTTTTGCACATTTTGACAAAGAAAGATTACAGTACTTCCAAGTTTAATCCCAGTCAGGTACCAGCTTTTTGGTGACTTTCACATTTGTATAACCCATTCGTATATGGGCTTCTTAAATTTCCCTTTCTTTTTCAACATTGGAAAAAAAATATTCCTAATCCATAATTCCATTCTGGTTTTCTCAGGAAAAAGCAGCAGCATATGATTTCGCCTTAAGTACAAATGGAGGATTACGTAATCGGGAATGCCAGGTGAGATTCTTCAACACGTTCATCTTTATATAAACATCACAACAAAAAAAGGTAGCGAAGCCTCTTCCACTCTTCCAGCATTCTGCAGAAAGCCCAGCACGTGTTTGAACCTCTGTGTCTCATCCTTAGAAAGCTGAAGCAATGCCAATCTCTAAAGGACTTTGTGGGAAGATAAACTCAGACCAGTTCAAGAAAGGATGGGAAAAAGAGATACTAGATCTCTATTAATGCAATATTGGGCATAGAGAGAGAGAACACTTTATGTCTTCAAAGTATTTACAACCAGGATCTTATTCTGGTCTTGTAATAATTCACAAGGCAGGGAAGGAATCACTTTTGCCATTTACATATGAATTTGTGATGGAGCAGAGAAGCCAATGCACATTTCCTGACTCCCAGAAGCACGCAAAGCCCCAAGCACAGTGCCTAGCCCAGCACTGAAAGTTAGGTTCCTTTACTTCCTTACTAGAGAGAGTTGCCAAACCCTCATTTAACTGGATAGGGCCATCTCGTTCTAGAACCTTCCTTTCTAGAATAGTCAGTCCTTTAAGGGACTCTCTCTAGTTTGGGAAAAGCAGAACTACAAATCAAAATGGGTATCTGCTGTAAGCCAAGCATATGGTAGGTGAATTATATTCATGATCTCAATCCCTACAACAAAATGCAAAGAAGATATCTTCATTTCACAAATGAGAAGATTAGGAAGGGCTCAGACAGCCTAACTAATTTGCTTAAGGTTGCACAGCAAAGTGACAGCAACAGGATTTGAAGCAAGAGCTGTCTGATGCCAAGACCTGTGCTCTGCACACCCTATTCTACAGGCGCTATCCTTTGCTGAAAGACTAATGGAAGCGAGGGTCCTGAGAAAGAATCTAATAATTGTCTTCAAGTACGGGAGGTGGCTGGCGATATTTCTCTTATTTGAAGAAAGGTCTAGGAAGAATGGCAAAAGGGAATTTAGATTAGAAATTTAGAAATGGATAGCCTACGATAACCCTGGATGATTAAAAGTTTTATCAGATAGGAAAAGGTTAGATGAAAAAGCCATTCCAGAAAGTTAGAGAGACATAAGGATGGAGAGCTTTGAAGAACACCATGATTCTGTTTCCCAGGGCTGGGTTCTGGAAGAACCCACATCTAGTGCCTTGCCAGAGGCCCCTTTGAAAGAGAGCCTTGCCGGACATCCTCTGCCCAGTAGTTGGATTTAAAATTGTCACCAAGTTTTAAAGGATAAAGTATAGGAACAGAATTTAAGTCTGATGTCTGATCAAAGCTTTAGAACCAACTGTGGAACAGACTGTGGCCAGTCCTATCCTGCACCTGTTTCCCTATGTTAGAAAAAAGGAACATTTAACACTAGTTCTTTGTGTTGCTTAGAGGAAGATAAACCAGTAGTCATGGATTGGCCACCAAAGCACATTACTACAACACATTATATTGTTATTTTGATTGAGTTAAATTAGGCCTCTGAAAGATGCATTTCTAGTACAACATGGTATCACATGAGTCTAATGTTAACCAAGTAGAAGCCATGGGAGGTATTTGATCATTAAAATTCAAGACAAAAAAAAAAAAAGCATGCTGATGACTCTGGTAAATTCTAGCTCCTAATTTTAATCAGATTGACCACATTTATGCTTTTTAAATACAGGATAGGATTATTAAAAGGGACAGAACTTAACAAGTCTCTTTTTTTTTTAACAAGTCTTTTAAAATAAGAATTTTCTGTCTTCTTCCAGGTACCAATGGAAACAAAATTCTAATCAAAATATAATTCAGAAGGAATCCTCATCTGTCACATAAAGAACAACTTTATACCCAGAAAGTTACTGATAAATTCATACATTGTATGAAGAATATTTTTACTTGACAGAAATTATGTTTCAAACTTTGGAACGAGATTGTTCTAGCATGGTATATTTTTCACATATCTAGTATAAAATAATGTGAAATACTCTTGATTTTATACCTTGTAGATTTATCAAAGGAAGAAAATTATTTTGTTTACATGTATATTTATAGCATTAACAGATTTCTATCCGTCACTACCTTCGTGCATGTTTTGCAGTGTATTTGCACCACTGTTTTGAATCTTGTAATTTATACAGCTCCTACTAATATATATCCCTTCATTAAAAATCAGTTGTACAGCGGGTGTGTCATGTTTTGTTAAATTTCTTGTTAGCTTTCTGAAACATGCTTGCTGTGGGTCCTCTTTACAGTGATCTGACTGGAATCCTGCTGCATGAGCATCTTCTAAATCTCCTGTAATGAGACCTGTTTGCCCAGATTTTATGAATGTCACTATAGCTTTTGAAAGCACTCAACCTCCTATCCAGATTTAGATATAATCCTGATGCCGTATCTGTAACTATAACTACTTTTTGAAGCAAATCCTTATTTTTTTTTCACCTCTTAGTATGAAAAATGTATATGCGGATGGAAGATATAAAATGAAAAAGCAAGAAGATGAAAAGTAAAGAGATAACGTGATAGGTAGACAGTTCTTCCTGGTCTTACCAGGAGGAAAGAAAAGATAGTTAAGAAACAGTATGACTCTTCCTTCACTGCTGGCCATTACTTGTAACTCATAGGGCAGAATAACAGCTCTAGAGTTAATTTAGCTGGAGAATGAGATTCAGCACATGCTTCTCTTTTTCACTGGCACTGTTCTTGGTGCAAATTTGTATTTATTTTATGTAATAGAAATTAAACATCATCACCAAAAGAAAAAGATTCAGTGACCTCTGTTCAACATCAAACAACTCTGTCAATTGGAAAAGTTGTCCCAATTGTTTTAAATCTCACCTCTCAATATTTATTGTTAAAGTACCCTTCCATCCTTTACTGAGAGGGCTTGTCTATTGGACTTAAAACCAATTACAGAAAGGTAAAACAAAGGCTTATTTACATAGCTACTCGCAATTAAAGACCAGAATATCAGCACTCTTTATAGCAACGTTTCTTGAACTTTTTGAGTCATGGACACCATACAGAGCCTCGTGTACACTATGGAGTTTGGAAGAAAATACATACACACATATACATTTGTATATGATGTCCTATGAACCTCAGGTTAAGAGATCTCTCTTTATAGAGAGCAAGTAGAAATCGAAAATATGAGACTACTTTATTGATCATTTGGCTTGGGAGTGGGGCAAAATCCTTAAGTAGAACTTGTCACTGATGTCTGCATCTTTCCAAGCAAAGGTGTCCTCTATACTCTTCTTGCCAACAAAATATCATAGAGCAGGAACAAGCACTCCAACTATCGTGACTCCATCACAATCCATTCAACCTCAACGTCTTAGAGGTTCACTACGCTCACCCTTCCATGTTTTTTCTCTGAAGCCTCTAAGGTGGATGTGCTTTGGGTAATGGGCCTCTACTTGCCTGCTTCAGAGCAAATATTGGAAACTGACTAGGGCAAAACCTCTGGTCCCTGATTGAGAAAGAGGCCAAGAGATTGTGCTGAAATATAAAAATAAAACTTACATAAACCAAAGTAAGACTGAAGGGGAGATGTCCAGTGATGCAACTGGGAGACAGAAGCACTTGTGAAGAAACAGACACAGTATAGAAATTAAAGGTTGAAGCTCATACATGTTGAGCAGTTTATCTCTGAAATTATTTTCTAATACTAACTTAAGCATTTGATACATATTCTTGTTTAAACACAGTAACTTACCACTTAGTAATGTAAATGAAATGTCTTAAGTGCAAGATTGACTTTACACTGCTAAGCAAGAACAGAGGAGATGTAATATCCGTCTGCCGTCTTCATCGGGACGTCTACATGTCAAAACCGATCTACTGATCTCTCCCACCTCAGTTAATGCCAACTCCAGCCTTCCAGCTGCTCAGGCTAAAAAAATTTGTCAGAAAAATTCTATTGACTCTACCTTTTAAATACATCCAGAATCAATTCATTTAATTCTTAAAATAGCACCCATAAGGAAGGTACTATGTTTATCTTCATTTTTTAGAAAACAAAATAAATCAAGACTCAAGGAAGATAAGTAATTAGTCCAAGTTATACAGTTGCAGGCAGTACAAGCAGAATTCAGTCTAGACTGTCTGACCCCAGAGCCTATGCTCTTTATCACTATGAAATATTACCCGCCTGAAGAAATTAAAACCTGTCTGAAAACTGGTCTAGCACAAGGCAAGACTACACTCAGGAACAATACAGGCTCATTCTACAGATTTGTTCTAAAGTCACTTATTTAGCGTTGCACAATTAAATATACCCATAAAAGGTACTAGGAAATATATTATTAATGTCCAGAATCAAACAAACTTAACATCTCACATCTCTCTCGTTATGTTTGTATATGTGTGTGTGTGTGTGTGTTTTTGTAATATAACACATTGAAAAATTTTTTTTCCTAGCCACTATATTTTGAAAAAAAATATAATAAAAATTTTTGAGGAAAATTTAAGTTACTATCAAGAATAATTCTTGGATAAGTTAGAATATAAGCTCCTAATGAGCAGGGACCATGTCTATTTTATTTATCACTATATACATATGTCTAGCATATGTGCTTAATTTATGTATATAAATTTATATATAAAGTATATATACATCCAACCTTCAAGTCACCCACTTCTTGATACTAATAATGTTACTACCATCATCTTTTGTGTAAATTATGAAAACCACCTTCTAGCTGGCCTTCGTATCTTTGCTTCCCTCATCTTTCCTCCACACAGCCAGAATAATCCTCTTAAAAGAGCCAGACCATTCCACTCCTTTGCTCAGAACCCCACCATGGCTTCCCATGTCACAGTAAGGTCAATGTCTTTCCAATGGCCTAGAAAGCCTATGACCTCCCCGTTACCGCTGCCATTACCTCTGAATTGAGATAAAGGGAGAATTTTAAAGGTAGGTTAATAGGAAATGGGCTTAAATAAATATAAAAGTTGGTGCTTATAACTATTTAGAATAGAATTGGGATATTCTGAGGATGTAGAATTAACATCTCAAAATGCTATCATTTTTAAAAGACAGGGTCCTGCCCAAGTGTTAGAGCTAAGCCTATGATCTACCATTGTTCACTTAAATCCTGTGATTCAGTAACGCCTCAAAATTCAAATTCTAAGGAAGGTGAGAAAATTAAAGTTTAATACTAAAATGTAGCTTTAAGAATTCTGCCTTAACACTTTTCCCCTCAAAGATGAAAAACTGAAGGGACATGAATCAAAACAAAAATGTTTCAAAATTCAAATGTTTTTATTAGTATCGTTGCTGAGTATTTTAACTTGCTTCTCGCGCGCTCTCTCTCTCCCCTTTAAGCCTAGTATATGAAACATTGTCTCATTAGACTGGACATATATTGTAATAAGTAAATTCTGCTTGGTCTAGGCCACACTTTAACAGATTACAGTTACAAACCAGTGAAGAAAAATAAATCCACTTAGTCAGAATATAGGATGACTATGTCAAGTCTCAATGAACATCAATAAACCAATTTGATGGCCAATCTAATAATTAGAAGAGTACGTTTTGGTTTCAGGTATTTGTTAGTTGTTTCCCACATTTTTATAACATAAAGCTTCTTCAAAAATTTTGATAGGGTTTTTCCAAAAAGAAGTATGAAAGATACTCTTCCAATATGTTAGAACAAAGCCTAAAGCAGTTCTGTATACTTCACATAGTATAACATCACCTACTGGGAGTTTTAAAGTATGTTCAAATTTTCTTTTGCATTTATATTTCAGAGGTATCTCATTAGTATTTATACAGTAACTTGAGCAAGTAGTATTCATAGGGCAAAAAGGCTATAATTTCTTATGGTTTTTGCAACTGATAGTTCCCCCAAATACAATATCATACTCTGAACAGGCATGCCACTTGAGAAATACTAATGTTCAGCTTGCTGGTTTTAATCTCCAAAAAAGTTGTAAAAGTTGTCTCAAAATGAAAAACTCTGCATTCTCCCAAATGTGTCATCATTAGGTAAAAATTCACCTAGGCAAAATAGTATTTATGCTTTCATTTTATTGTTTTTAAGAATTAAACTGCCACCTCAGTAGTCTTAAGAGCAATATAATGAAACATACATACATTTAATTTAGACTTATGTCCATCATAGCTTCAAAGGCTTCCCTGAAATAAGGCTGGGATTCACATCTTTTTCCTTAAGGAACGAAACACTAACAGTAACTTTATCCTTCTACCCACCCACTCTCATTCAAACAATAACCGGATGAATTCAAGTCTAACACCGTTTCAAAAAATTGTCTGCTACAACACATTCATCTGATCTGCCTCCCTGCATAACATAAATTCCTTAAACCTAACTGAAAATAAATCATTTTTTAAAAGCCTACAAGAATTCTCTTAACATGTGGAACTTTATCATATTAGTTTTTTTTTGTCCAATACATACAGTTTAAGTGGTTCCATACCACGTTCAACTCTACTGAATTTCAATTAAAATAGTTGAGAAGACCTACTGTGAATTTGGCTATTTCCTATTACATGAAACAAAAAAGGGTACTAGATTTTCAACAATAATATTTTAACAGCTCCTAAATAGGGCCACAAAGGGGAATCAAGTTTGCACCAGTCCAAGTACCTACAGTAACACGATAGAAGCACTCACCATCATTTCACACTATTTCACTCCCATGCTTCTAATGACAATTTCTCACTAGAAATATTGCATTAACACTGGACTCTCAAATTGCTAGGTGTGAAAAATCACTTACTTTATCTTTAAAAAAAGGTTTATGAGTTATTTTCGGCTGGTCAAGGTTGAAAAGGTCATTTAGATTATTTCTAACTTCAACTCTAAGTTCATAGATGACTTTGCATCTGATTATCCGAGATGAGAAATTGTTTTGCCTGTATCTGACACAAATAAATGGTAAATTATTAATCAGTTCACCCCTTGTCAAAAAGAAATGTTCTAAATTTATACACTACAAACTATTTAATAAATGGTATCTGCATACTACACATTTCATGTTTATATTATGCACCATTGTAGGGGGGAGGAAATACTTCACAGGGGTTTATTCAAAGGATACACAGTAATATCCTAAGAATATTAATTTGTACATATGAGTTCTGCATAAACTGTAAGTGGTCATGTTATCTGGACTGTATCAAGCCCCTATAATGCAAAAGCTGACTCTGAAGGCACCTTATAAAGCACTGAAATTCACAATTTAGACATTACTTTTTTCTTCCCAATACAAAATTATCTGGCAGTCTTCACTGTCGACTCCATGCTAACATGTTCCAAGTTTTAGACTGCTTAATCAATAAAAGAAACAGGAAAGAATAGTTTTTAAATGTCAAGTTAAGAGAAAAAACCCTTATCACACAGTAACGAAACCTGAGCAATGCAAATCTGTGACACAAGAACACCCTTCATTAATACAGTATTCAAATCCCTCCACGGCATTCAAAGCACAGTTTCAAACCCAATCAACAAGAACCCACTTAAGCACAGGATCAAATTCTACCATGAAATGAGGAGTTACACATAGCCTATTCAGCCCTAAATATTTCATTTAAGACAATGAGCAGAGTAGAGCACACTTTATCTAATAACACCATTTAAACAGTTCTACAAAATTATGTTACTGAAGATTAGTAAGTGTGGTGCATTATGTGATTCCAACCATTCAGTAAAAAGCAGTAATGATTAACAGCACCCCCCAACAACTTGGAGCCCAAAGAGCTGGTGACTTTGGCCACACCTTTCCAAATAATTAGCAATGCCTTTTAACATTACAAACATACATCTAACTTAATACTAGAATTCCAATGTATTTCGGTGCTCCTGAGGCTGCCTAAAAATGAAAAGGCATCCAAGTGAAGTGCATTACGTACTTAAAATACCTCAAAATTTCAGTGCCTGAAATGTGAAATAATTTTCTAGCATTTAACAGTCTGCCTTACAGTAAATTCTAGTAGATTTTTACTTTTAGGATTTTATTGTAACTTTGGGAAATTAGTGGTAAAACATATGGTTTAAAAAACAGTATGTGGCTGCACTTAAATTCACATAAAAATAGCATTTTTACAACCATATTGAAATTTAATCCTTTTACACAGGTTAACAAAAACGTATCACAAGAAAAACTAAACATTGGGTTTAACAAAAAGCAATACTTTTGAAAGTGGAACGATGAAAAATTTTTTTTTCAAATTTTTTACAAACGGTCACCTTGGGGTCAATTTACCATATTAGGGGAACGAAGGTGTTAAAATATAGCTGTGCTCAACGGAGCCACTTATCTGCACTATAGCATAGTACTTGAAATCAATCCTAAGGTCAAGATTTAAAACCATTTTAAGAGACAAGACCCTAAGTGTTTACAGCCACCTCAGCAAGAGGTGCTTTTCCTTCCCCAGTCAATGCTTAATTAAAAGATTGGCCATACACAAGTTTTGTTTCCTCATCATATCTTCAGTTCAAAACACTATTATCATTGGTAATACGGTCTGTATCTTGTCTGATCTGGATGATGTGGTCCAGGAAGTGGGGTTTGAGAAGGCGGACCCTGCATTCGTGGAGGAGGAGGTGGCCCTCTTGGTGCAGGCCATATACCAGGACTCATTCCCCCTGGCTGTGTAAATGGAGGGCTCAGAGTTCCTTGATCTTCAGTGAACTGGGGTAGAGAGTTAGGATTATAATGGTGAGGAGGGGGTGCAGTTACAGGTGGACCACCGTGCTGAGGTGGGGGAGGTCCAGGAGGAGGATGATTCATATAAGGTGGCATCTGGGCAATAATATGTCCAGGGGGAGGGGTTATTGGTGGTGGAGCAGAGGTCATTGGCGGAGGTGGAGCTTGGCTATAAACCAAGTGAGGAGTACCTGCGGCCTGGGGAGGATGTGGCATTGGATGGCTTATTGGTGGTGGAGGAGGTGGGGGTGGTGCATAATGTTGCTGTGGAGGCATAATATGATGAGGGTGCGATACCACTGGTTGACCCTGATACTCAGGATGATGGTGAGCAGGTGCTGGGGCAGGAGGTGGTGGTTCTCTAGCACCTGAATTTGAGTCATCCTGAATAGGGACAGTTATTAAATTGCTGTGTTTTCTTGTTGAGATACGAAAGGTTTCCTGACTGACCGAACGAGGTGGAGGTGGAGCCATGGACAATTCTGCTGGAGGAGCACGAATATCCTCATGTGGCTGATTATAGTGCTCGTGTGGCACATGTTGCAAAGGAGGTGGTGGCATCATGATGTGCTGCTTTGGCGGAATATGGCTCATGTGGTGCTTGTCTGGCGGCATAATAAACCGATCGGGGATCTCAGCTGGTGGTGGGGCAATAGGAGGATGAACATTCTCAAGTGAAGCACGGGGAACAGGTTTTCCAGCTCTCATATGGCGGTGGTTGATATGAGCCTGTAAGTCTCTCTGAGACAAATACGTTCTCTTGCACCCTTGCACAATGCTACACATGAAGAGAGAACCGCGTGTACACTGCTCAATTCGCTGCACGGGATCACTACAGCTAAATGAGAAGGGGAAACAAGTTTGATTTACTAAAAACAGACCATAAAGATAATGCACTTAGTATAGCACAGGGAACTAAATTCAGTGTCTTGTAATAACCTATAAAGAAAAAGAATTTGAAAAGGAATATATACATGTAACTGAACTGCTATGCTGTACACCAGAAGTTAAAACAACATTGTAAGCTGACTATACTTCAAGGTTAAAAATTCAATAAAAAATTAAAATTTAAAAATAAATTAAAAATGATGGTTCATCTATATAATGGAATATTATGTAGTCACTGAAAATAATAAACTAGCTCGATATTTACTGATGCCCAAAACGTTAAAAAACAAACAAAAAATAATGCACTTAGTTTCAAAGATAAAGATACAACTAATTTCAAATTTGTTATGGAAAACATTGCGAAAGTTCACCATTAAAAGTTATGGTTACTGTAAGTGAACCTTTAACCTTTTCCCCTTTGTTGTCTGTTCACTATTAAGAACCAGCAATTTTTTTAAATTGACGTATAGTTTATCTACAATATTATATTAGTTTCAGGTGTATAGCACAGTGATTCCATATTAAGCATCAGCATTTCTGTCAACCTCAGAACTCTTAGTACAAGAAAAATTTCAAAGTGTTTATGAAACAGAGTATATTTTAAGAAAAGACCTTATTCTTCCCAAGACCTATAATTTACCTGATTTTTTCAAACAATTCTATGCTTTACAACCATTTGCAAAAAAAATCCAGGAAGTGCCAGTAACCAAAGGATCTGTTACAATCATGGAATTCAAGCTTGTACAGTATTTATTGAGCAGTCAAGTTATTTTCTGAGCAAATACTACTAAGTGGAAGCTGCTACAAGGACTACAAAAATACACAGAATCATCCTAACCATCAAGGTTCTCAACATTAAACAACACAGACAATGTAAACTTGAACTCTCAATACCAAGAGTCTCTTACAGAAGAGGTCTTTCTGAATTGTTAGACAATGTTACTGCTACAAAGTGTTACACATGTCTGCTTTTCTAAATTATAATCACTAAATTTAAGTCACTATTTGCTTAACAAGTCAGGGTCAAAATTGTAACTATTCTTCATTCACTATTTTTAATTCACTCTTGCTTTCAGAGTCTTCTTGAAATAGTGGAAAGAGGACTGAATTAGTAATCAGAACTGGGATGTGGTATCAGTGCTGTCATCTTGGAAAAGTCATTTAAACTTTGTTTCATCTGTAACATCGGGTTAAAACATTTACTCTACCTAATTCACGTTTTTATATCCACTGCATCCTACTTAAGAGAGTATCCTTAACAAACAGAACAAAAATGACAGTATTTAATCACTAGTTAAGCACTATGCACATATAAGCCATTATCACTGAATATGTGTGTCAGGTCATTTGACACTATATTAAGTGGCTCTGTATTCTTGATTTTGAGTTGTATCTGTTTTTCCTTCCTTGTAGTTGCTCTGAAAGCTTTTCTCAAACCCACCAGGGTTCTGAATTGATATAAGAATTCATAGTTTATTCTGGATCCTTCAAGACCATCCCAAAATAGATCACTATCAACTAACACCTCCAGCTCTCCATAACTGATCTGATTCTATGCCATGATGGTGGTCTAAGATATATTCAAGACATAAGAAACATATTTGAAGGTAATAGATAAAAGCTTATACTTACTTAGTACTTACTGTATGCTAGGAACTATGTATGTATTAACTCATTTAACTTAATAACCCAGGGAGGGAAGCACTATTATTATTAGCTCCATTTTATAGATGAAGAAACAGCCTATGTCACACGGCTAATAAAGGACAGGAATAGGGATTTGTACCCAGGAATTCTAATTTCAGAGTCTTTGCTCTCAATCACTCCGTCATACTACCTCTCTCGTGTCCTATTAAAACAAGAAAATAACTAATTTTGGTTTATAATGTTAATTGTGATGGTGAATATACTGTTATTTTGGCCAATTTGAACTGACTGATAACAGCTGATTCACCCTATCCTGAGAAGGATAAGGCCAACTCTAGGCTCACAGACAAGGATTAGCCATGTCTACACATTTGATATCCTTCCAGTGGTTTATATTACACCACAACCTTTAACCTAGATCATAAATCACTTATCACAAACTTTATTATTTAAAAATTTAATGATGATCTTACCCTGGACACATCTTATCTCCCTTTTTTTCATGTAAAATAGCACAGTCATAGCAAAAAACATGCTTGCATGGAATCTGTGAACAGAGACATTACAGTTAAACACACTAAAACAAGTTAAAATAGTTTCATAAAAAAAGTGACCTAGGCAGAGAAGGCACCTGAGAGCTGTTTGTCAAAAATGAACATTTATTAAGCACTAATTATATTAAAGCAATAGTTCACCTTTTCCAGTCACAACGCTCTTTGTGAAAATGTGATGAAAATATTGGCCCTTTCCCCAGTAAATGTATACACGCACATTTGCTTACACATTCACGGTCCCTATAGGTTAAAAGCTCCTGAGGAATACTGTATAATGTTTTATATTATCCTGTTCCTCCTGAATCTATTCCAAGGCAGTAAAAGAACAAATAAGTAGCATTCTTCCCAGATGTTATACCACGTAAAAACTCCCAGGCCCTTCCTGTTTCTTAGCTATGTTATTCAGCAAACCAACAATGTACCATCCATGCCCTCTACCATCACCGATATATATGACTGAATTCAATTTTCTTCAAACACAAATGTAAAATTTTTTTAAAGGGAGGATATGTCAAAATTACTATAAAATTACAGTAAGGTAGTATTTTTTTTTAATGATTAGAATTCAATTCTTCAAAGTATAAATATTATTTATTCAGTTTTACATTAAAATTTATAGCCTTCAGAAATGAGTAATTGATTCTATTCTGTTTCTGCAAGAAAACAAATTTTTTCCTTATAAACTACAATAAATACAAACTAACAGGTATCAAATAGTCCAAAGAAATTATTTAGTTTTCAGAATTAGTTTCCTTAATTTTTTATAAGAAAATTCAAGAATTTGTCAAGATAATTATAATAAATGCATATTATCCCCAAATTTCCCATAGCTATTTTTCACTTATTTAAAATGTTTCAAACTTAATCATTGAACAATGATAAACACATCTACTTAAATTCCAGAATCTTACCTCTACACAAATGATTACATTTACAAAAACAGAATTTAATTTAGTTATACTTACCATTCGCCCATAGATTTTAATAGGCAATCCACATTTGTCACAGAAATGAACTGGTGTATCATCCTTTTCACCTAAGATGTTTATCTGTTGAAATGATACGATTAAATTTTCCTTAAGCATTTCTAAAAATTCTATCTATAATTTACCCAGTGAATTGGTTAGTATTTTATAAAAGTCATTAAAACAAGTAGAAATGAAGGTTTCTTGGTACAATTTCCACACACTCCACATTATCTGGGCCACCATCAGTTCTGGGGGGCTGTTCTCTTTTCTCTTCAGAAGTGTTAGTGGTTATTGATTTTACTTGACTTTACTGAAAATTACTTCAAATTAATTTTGGAAACAGCAGAAACAGGGCACTAATAAATGATTTGTGGGTGCCGAAAGACATAACTATGATAAAAGTTCGTACCATTCTTTATGTATTCTACATTGTTCTAATAACACACTTAAAATTTTTTACTGTCCTAATAAAATTTTTAGATTTTAGTTATACCTGAAAGTCCCAAAAAAGGTGTCCGGGAAATCTTCGCTGATTTCCAAATACTTCGCCTCCTTTACAGTCATATCGTTCTTCTTCATTATAGTCAAATCCTTCTGAGAAAACAAAGTGTTACCTATTAACTTTTCATATCTCAAATCTAATTCTAGAAGCACATATACATGACAAAACAGGCCTGTTCACTGATACCATTGAAAGCTCTTCTAAGAACAAGATTATCAAGACTAGTTTAAAACATCGGCTGGAAATGATCTTGGCAATCACGCAATCCAGCTCTCACAACTGAGAACACTGTGGTATTGGAGACCATAATTACTCAACACAGAGAAGACCAGTGGCAGAGCTAGGAACAGAACTCCGATCTCTTCACTCCCATTCAAGTGCTCTTATTAATTCACAAAACTATTTATTAATTATCATGATCATGATTGTTACACAAATAAAAGAAATTAATCACCATTTATTCTGATCTAGCTATAAAAGTGGCATCATGCTGCAAGAAACTGCTATTATTGCCAAAGGAAAAATGAAAACATATAGAATTCTGCAGATTTTCTTCTTATGACATAATAAATTAGGTATCCTCTTCTTCAGCTTTAAATTGAACCTGATTTTGGAAATATCAACATATTCATTCTTGCAATTAAAACCTCTCCTTGGTTAATCCCCCGAACAGCAGAAGTTGTATCATATCCACTTACGAATATCTTCCCCTGCACTGCATATATTGCCATCAATAAACTTAAAACAATATAAAGATCCAATGAGCTCAACTGTTCTGACCTAATTAAAAAGTTGATGGTAATCCTCTCATCTCATACAAAAGAAAAGAAAGCCAAGGAACAGTCTGATGGGGATTCTAGGTAGAATCCAATTACCTAAAGGAAAGCTGAGAAGACAGATCTATCCCTCCAAGGTGCTAGGCTTCTCATGACTCTTTTGGCCCTGGAACTGGTAAACAGAGTAGCCAAAGCACACAAGTTTTAACTTCACCCACATGGCTACATTACAGCACCTGCATACAGACCCACAGACACAAACAGATGGACACCCACACCCACATCCACACACAAGAATTTTCGGAAGCTGACAGACGTTCCAGTGGAGTCCAGTGGAGCTATCTAATTAACACCAACACAAACGGAGAGTTCAAAGAGTGTTCTTGTAAGTTGCATCTGAGTGACCCATTTATTTATACCTTATAAATCCTGGTGTCATCTAAACTCAAAATAAGGCAAGTCAATTTTCCTACTTATCTAAAACTCAGAAAATTACTGAGCCGAACAATAGCCCAGTAAATCAGGAGCACATTACCATTTTCCAGAGTAGTTCAACCTGTACTCCCATTGTTAAGCTGATATGTTTTTGTATGGATAATACACCAGTTGCAGCAGCTCTATCAAAAAACCCAGGGTAACCCTATTGGGCTTTTTGTTTTTTAAATAATTTTTTCAACTACATAGTAATGTACAAATAAATTCTTATTGTAATAATAAAACAATGTAAAAAAGCTAAAATCCCCCTTCCAGCCCTTTGCTCTCAGGTATCCCTTCATCCCCTCCCACTCCAAGCCCACACCCCTTTCTGTTTTAATATCCAAATACATATCCGTAAAAGTTCCAAAGCAGGGGTCAGCAAACTCTTCCTGCTTAAAGGGCAGAGAAGTAAATATTTTAGGCTATGTAGGCCATACTTGCAATTACTCAACTATGCCGTTATGTAGTGAAAGTAGCCACAGACAATACTTAAATGAATAGGCATTCATTTAAAACTTTATTTACCAATACAGGGCTCGATTTGGCCTATAGGCCATAGTTTGCTGACTCTGTATTAATGGGTAAGATGGGAAAACTCTTTTATACTCATTGAACAGGGAAAGGCCTTTCTAAGGATGTCATAAAACCCAGAAGTCACATCAGAAAAGATTGGATATCTGACTACATAGAATTGTCAAGCATCTCTACAATGAAAAATTTACATATAAAACTCAAAAGACAAATGGGGTATATACACAGTATATGACAAAAGGCCAATTTTACTAATTTACAAAGAACTCATAAAAATCAGCAGAAAGACAATCAAACAGGAAAAAAAAGGGGGGAAAGGATATGAACAGGTAGATCCTAGGCAAAAGAAATGACCAACACTATGAAAAGATACACAACCCCACTCATAATTAAAGAAAGTGTATCAGAACAAAAATTTTTAAAAGTTAGTAGTACCAATATTGGTATGGGAATATAAAGCAATGTACTTTTTTTGTAGAGCCATTTGATGTTATCTGTCAAACTCTAAAATGCATGAATTCTAAAATCCACCACGTTCTAAAATGCCCAAATTCACACAGTTTAAATTCTATAAAATATACACACTAAGGTTTATGTACAAGGATACTGACTGCAAATTGTTCTTAATCGCAAAAAATTAGAAAAATTGTTAAATAAATTATGGTATATCCATAAATGAAATATCTAAACCTATTTTCTCAAATGAGATACATATGTGTGTACTGAGAGGGCAAAATCTCAAAATGCATCTTAAATGGAAAAAGGGCAGTTATACATAAAGTAACTACAAAAATAAGTCTCACCAGGCATTATTTTGGGGGAGAAGAATTAAAGGGAGAGAGGGACAATTTTTACTTTTATGTTTTCTGCAATCTTGTTTTAGGTTTTTTTTAAACAAAAGGCAGTGTTATCTTCAACAGCAAGAGAAAGTAAACCAAAAGTATTTACTAAGGGAGAAAAAAGCACAATGTCAAAATGAGAAGTCAAAAAGACTAAAGAATGAAGAGTGTGTAAGATTAAAAAAAAAAGAGGTGGCCAAAAGTAAGTAAAATCACATGGATTGTTTGGTGGGATCAGATATAACAGAAAGGCTTTGGGATCTGTTAGTTTAAACAAATTACCTTCATCACCAGGTGGAGCCTTTGCAGGCATTCTGTTTATAGTCCTTGGAGTTCGAGGTGAAGCTTTGGCTTTGTTCCCTTGTTTGGAGATGAGTTTTATAGGAATTCGTCTTCGAACATCAAGACCACCCACTGATCCAGAACTATTAGTGCCTTGTAACTCATTGTCTACGTTAGAAAAAAAAGTTGTAATTTCTTTTAGTTTTTCTTTTTGAAGATTATTCTGCCACAGGTATTAAAGCAATATACTCAACATTATCAGATGTTGAATATCTGAGTTCTGATTTTAAATACTACGTTATGTCAGTTCAAGTATTACTTTTCTCTATTTTGGATAAACCCTTAAAGCAATGCTTTTTGAGACACAGAACCCTTTAAATAGTTAATAAAAGTTATTGAACCACTCCCTAAAAAAGTGGACAATGAAATTTTCCATGTAATTCCAGGGTACCTTATGTAAACACAAAATCCATCACAAGACTAAAATAAGATACCTCTGTCTTGGAACTGTAAGAGATTTTGTTTTACGAGACTGACGGACTACCTACTGTGCTAACGAGGCACCTAAGAGATTCTGTTTTAAAAGAAGAAAAAGAAAAGTAAGAGGAAGAAGAACAAGAAAGAAAACCATCACTATCTTTATCAAGCATGCAAAGTAGTCACTCAGTAAATTGAGTAATCTGCATCTACATCAGGACAACCAAAAACTGGAAACAAAGAACTAACACTGACAACGGTAAAATTAAATAAATAATGCACTGAAAATAAAGTTAGTTTTAGAAGGGATTATTCTCTTAAGTGTAAAATAGTTTTTCTAAAAAGCATTCAGGAATATAGTAAAACATTATAGCTTTTAGTAGTAGAAACACAGTAATTTATTTGTGTTATAACATGTCTACATATAAATGTAACTGTTTTGTTCTTAGCCAGCACTGTAATGGAAAATTATAGTTTAGAAGGATGCAAGGTTTCTGTACTTCAACTAGGTCTGAACAACTGACTGTTACTAGCTTATGTAATAAGTTAACTCATATCCCATGAGTAACAGGAGCATTATTTCATAGAACTGACTCCACTTGAAGATTGAAAGCCATCCCTTTTCAAGTCCACGACAAGATATTACAATCCAGAAAATATCCACCTTTACCTACTAAACACAGAAAGGGAAATGCCCTAAGTAGGAAACGGAAATAAAATAATTTTTAAAAAATAGTAATGTTTTAAATACGACATTTAGTGAACAAGGATGTTTAACTGCCACTGCAGGAGACAGCACAATTCAGAGTGACAGCCAAATTGCCCACATTAAATTCAGTAAAGCCAAACTTGGAAGTAGTAACCTGGTTACTACTAATGCCCTCCAAGGGTACTAGAATTACAGATGCATGTTAAACTCACACCAATTCGTACTCTTTCTGAACAATATATAAAACAAAATTCAAAACCAGCCCTTAATTATTAATTTAAATATCCTTCAGTCTACTTTCTATCACTGCTTTCATAATAGCTAATTCCTCCCCCTCCGAAATTCATGGAAAAGGGATTACATGAATAGCTATAATCTTAAATTAGGATAAATCCAACTTGACCAACTCTTAACACTTCACTAAATGTATTAACAACCCGAATAATGTATTTCACCTGCTTTTATTCTAGTTTCTTAAAATACCTACAAGCAATGTAACAGCAAAAAGATAGATATGACAGTGATTTTTTTTCCCTCTCTCAAAAGGCTTTCCTGATTTTCCAAAGCAAGTTGTCATAGACAGATAGCTATTCAACGCTGTCCTTCGGATATTAAAAAGGACTCTTAACAGTTTGACCTTGCTGAATGATCAAAATACAAACACTTCACTACTACAAGTCCCTTTCACAACACCCTGGACACTTGAGGTCACTATCATGGCTTGCTTAGCCTACTATGACTTTCAAGAGCCTGCTTCCCTTTGACACCTTGCAGCCTGCTTCAGATTGCAAGTTCATAAACAAAGAACAGCATTTAATAGTGACATCATTCTAGGTACGTCTTGGGGTTTGGGGGTTTATTAAGAATCAGTACAGCATAATTTCCTTTTGAATATGTCAACTGAAAACATAAAGCCCTAACAACAAAAGTCTCTACAGAAAGTGAGAATTAAGGATGTAACTGGCACATTTAAAGTGAAATCCACTTTAAAAAGGCATAATGCTTTTACATTACACAGGTTTTTAAAAGTTTTGTTTGCAATTTTATCTCGAACTAAAGGAACCAAGAAATATTGTACAAAAACCAGGTTATAGTTACAACTAAGTGCTAATTCTTAGAATGACCAAAGGATGAATCAAGTGTTAATTAAGAGTTTCTTGGAGAACACCACAGGATAGTGTTCATTTTATGACTGGCTTTTACTGCACGATCACAAAACCAGTCATTTCTGCATAACATTCAAGGGCTTCATCAATTTCCCCAAGGGCCTCTCTTAATCCTTTGATATTAGAATCATCCTTTTGAAATTCCTATCCTGTCATAATGTATTCAATTAGCTAGCCAACTGGCATTTCCTCACTTGCCAAAGATTTTATTTGTGATTCAAATAGTTCCCAAATTCACATTTATGAATTTCATAAAAACCTGAATCTTCTGTAAGGCTTGTAATCACAATCAATGTACAGCATTTGATACCATTTCTTGATATGAAACACCAAGGACACTGGCTTATAACAAAATTAAATAAATAACAGAAAAGAAGCTGGTGTTGAGCAGCAGGGATATTTGACTAGAAACTAATTTTTTAAGTGGTCAGCTCATTAGTGAATATTTTCATGTTAGGATCACTTTTACTTTCTTAGGCAAACTTTTACCTTAGAGAACTAGGATAATAAACACTCATATTACAGTTTCCTAACATCCTCTAAACTGTGAAAGGAGCTTGACTCCCAATTCCAGTAATAGGTTCAAACGAGAAACATTTTGCCAACGTGACATGTATGCCACTTTAATACCAAGATCCCAGAGTTTTGACTCTATAAATTTCCAAACATTAGAGTTCCTGAGGCCCTCGTCTGTATTCCTTTTCATTAAGTGATCTCATCCACCCTCATGCCTTAAAATATCAGCTATGTGGTACTAAGTCCCAAACTTTTGTCTGATCTCCACTTGACATCTCCCTTTGTGTCTCAATACACATTTCATACTTAGCAGTCCAAAATCTAGTTCCCAAATTCCCATTTCTCACCTCTTCTTCATAAAAAAAAAGTGGTTTTCTTTCAAGTTTTCCAGTAATGGGTGTCACCTAGCTACTCAAATTAGAAACCTAGGCACATCTGCTTTCTCTCACATGCCTCCAAACCAACCCACTGGTGCGTGTTCAAGCTCTACCACCTGAATCCGCTCACTCCCCTTCTCATTAAACCAAGCCATCTCAACTAAGCCAAGCCTCCCTTCTGGTCTATTGCAACCATCCCCCAAATTTTCTATTTTCTGTCTCTTACACCATTCTCCACAGAACAATCTATTATTTTAAAAAGAGATTATGTTCCTCCTCTACTACTGCTCAATGGCTTCATAGTGCATTTAAAATTAAATTCACATCTTTACCATGGACTTGCACAAACTGATTCCTGCCTTCCTTTCCAATCTCATCTTAGGGCTCTTTCCCTTTTGCTAACTAAGGTGCAGTTGATTGGTCTTCTCTGCAATTTCCTACCTCTTTGTACTTGCTGTAAATGCTTTCTTCTTGATTTATTCAATGCTGGATTCTTCTCATCCACCAGATCCCAGCTTACAAACGTTACTTTTCCAGAAAGACCTTTCCTGACCACCCTCTCTGAAGCTTCCTCCTAATAGTCTTTACCACCGCACCCATTTATCTTCTTCAAAGCATTGACAATCTGTAAACATTTAAGCTTTGAAAAAAAAAAAAAAACTTGGGTTTATTGTGTCTTTCCCAATAGAATGTAACCTACAAGGGAACAGGAACTCATTTCATCTCGTTTACCATTCCATTTCCAGGCCTAGAATATCTGGCATACGTTATGTTTATATATACACAAACATGTATATAAATGAAATTAAGCAGACAGTTTGTGACTGAGTATACCCTAGCCAATATTTAATACTGGAAAAAGCCTTTTTCCACTACTTGTAATACGGCTGATACAACTGTACGGAACAGTATCTAACTCCAAATGCATTCACTCAGTATCCAAAAACCAGGAGGAAGCAAAAGTCAAAAACCACATAACAAAGAGTGGAGCCATCCTTACTTGGAGAAAGAGATGAGAATAGCTTCATTTTAAGCTCAGGTAGATTGATTTTAAGCTCAAGATTGATGGTTAACGACCACTTTTCTGGTTAACGGCTTAACCAGAAAAGCTGCTCCCGGTATAATTCCGAAAACCATATCCGACTCCCTTCTCCCACCTCTAGAGTCCATGAAAGCCCGGAGAGACAATAACGAGAAGCGGTGACCAACACAGCACCCGCCCAAAGCTGACTGAGACAGCAGGAAGTCTCCAACCCACTCTAGCGCATCGACTCCCAGCGTAACGAGGCTTCCCCGACTCCGAGATTGGAATCTACCCGCCAGTCCTCATAACGTGGGGCAGAGCACCAAAGATGAGGGGAAAAAAAGTGCCGGCGCTCTCTCCTCCCCACGAGGCCCGCGCCGCCCGTCGTCCCGGCTGGGAGCTCAGCAGAAGCAGAGAAGGAGCGGCTGCTGCCGGCACCGAGGCTGTAGGTACCACACCGGACGGTAGGCCGGGAAGTAGCAGGCCTGGGCCGGGCACTGGGAGGGGTCTGTGAGATTTCTTTCTCGCCGCCACACCCCAGTGCTGTAGGGCGAGCGTAACCCTTCTATGCTCGCTGGGGGACCGGTCCCAAGCCGGCCAAGGGGGCATGGAACCGGGACCCCCACTGCCTCCGCCTCCTTACCAGTGTGATCCATGATTCGGCTCGCAGGGCACAGTGGGAGCGGAAGTCAACCGCGCCGGAGTCGCAGGGAGCGCGTGCGCGCTACCTTCCGAAGTCCGGGAGGCGGAAGTGCGACCAGGTTGCCCGGGTTGGGGCCTCCAAAGGCTTCCTTCTCTCGCGTCGGCTAGCCGACCCCGGTGAGGGAGTCAGGCATAGTTCGGGCAGAGGGAGAAAGAGCGAGAACGCGGAGAACTTCGATTTCGAGGTGGCTAAGGCTTCCTCTCATGTGCTTCAAGAGGAAGTAGCCGTTAACTGTGGAGAGGAGACCGACGGGAACAGGGGAGGGGGAGAGCGGTAGTAACCGGAGGACTAGGCTCGCGGCAGGTAAGGCGGCCGCCGGCCCCCGGCGGAGCGTTGCCTTCTGGGACTTGTAGTGCGCGCCGGGACCCCGGAGCCGGCGAGGCCCACTGCGCAGGCTCGGCCGTTGCGCAGGCCCCACCCCGGCGGGCGGAGTAACGGTTTGGAATCCCCCAGAGTCCGCGAGCGACGGTCTCCTACCTCCTGGTCTAGGAAAAGTGTAAACACGCGCGCTCCGGAAGGCGTCCTCCAGTGGGAGGTTGCCCGGGGAACAGCTGAGCTGTGTGAGGCCCCGAGCTAGAAAGAAAGGCTCTATGCTTATTGTCTGCATTTCGCTTTGTCGTGACGAGCTGCGGAGACCCACGCAGAGCAGACTTGTCTATCTGCCCCCGTTCCCACCTCTTAAGTTGCTAACAGTTGAAACCCATTTCTAACGCTTGGTTAGCACTCATTTTCAAGGGAAAACGCTGGTGGCACTAGAATCCCTCCCCAGAACATCCCTCCTAAGGACTGGCAGCAGGGCCAGGTGGAGGCCGGGTGCAGCGCGGCCGCTTCTTACTAGAGGACAGTGACACTAAAGTGCATTGTGGAGCTGAGGACCGGAGAGCGCGTTAGGGCTGGCCGGAAGGGTGAAGTGAAAGAGGAAAGGCCTAAAATGAGGAAGAGACAGTTATCACCACCGGCAGTACCTAGTTCCAGTTCTTGGTCCCAGGGGTTCGTGCTGGCTGCCGCTTTCATCGTCCTCAGCCGAAACAAAAGGCAAGTGCCAGAGAGTGACTCCTGAGGACCTTTAGTGCGGTCTGCACCTCTCGGTCTTGGCGCATCTGTGTCCACTCGCTTCTCCAACCCTTCACACTTGATGCTCTCGAATCAGTAGAAAGGAGCACAATTAGTGGAAAACACAAGCTCGGGAGTCAAGGGATTTGGGTTCTATTCCTGTCGTCCCTCGGTGACGACATCATTACCTTGTGTTATGCACGCTTTCAGTGCCAGAGTTCCTAGATCAATCAGATTATTGTATTGACCTCTTATAGAAGTGGTTTCATGGGGCTGAATTACGAATAAAGTAGGTGTAGCAATGGGTTATATCTGTTCGTTAAACAGTAAGAGCTTTAATAATAATAAAGAGCAGTACTGTAAGTATTCTGTGTTATCTGGTGAGTGTTTTACTGGGATCTTTTTAAAGACTTTCCCACTATATCTGCAGCATTATAAACAAGTTTTTAGGTACATTCACAGCTACGGCAATTGTGAATCAAAGGAACTCCTGCTTTTGTTAAAATGTAAGTTTCTGTATTGCTAAGTGGTTTTTCAAGATGCTCTCATCTGCTGCGCATTTTTTTTTTAAATTTTGCAGGCTGGTGGAAGCTTAACCTTTCTCCCATACCTCCCTATTTATCTAAATGCAGTGCTGATATGATCAGGCATTTTTCACCAATTTGGGGTATAAAAGAAGGTCGCTTTCACCTAGGAGGAGCTCTTTTTATTTTTCCTATCCTCATATTTAGCCTGTCAGCCATTGACGGAATTGATGCAAATCCAGGTTCAGAATAATAATATTAGTGTCTGATGATGCTAATATTTAAAGAATTAGAATTAAAAAGAGCCTTCAAACTGTGGTTTGCGTAATTTAATATGTAAGTCAGAAGTTTTGTCAGCATTTTATGGTGCATCAAGTTATGAAAATTTACTGAGAGAAAACTCACTTATTTTAGATTTCCTGTTGATTTGTTGAATTGTTTGACTTGACCTCTGTTGCTCTATGTATTGTTTTAAACTCTATATTCACCTACCCCTTAGCTGTAGTTGCCTCACTTTGCCAGTGCAGTAGCAGTATGACATTAATTTCTTCACCTAAATTGATAAATGAAACAGTATGAAGACTTACATTTTATTACTGCCCTCTGGTATCCGTTGCTGGTAACCTGGGCTCTGTAATTGGTCACAATTTCTTTATTGAAAGTCGACATTCGTATTTATTTTATAGCTTGGTACTGTCCTGAGGTTTATAAAAATGAAATGTCATCGTAATGGACAATCTGAGCACTGAGGTGCGTATTTTCATCCTACTGACAGGCATCTGCTGGCCTGTGCATTATAAGCAAATGTTCTTCAAGGTGTTTTGATGGCCTTCCATTTGTATAGCACTGTTCACCTATGAGGAAAACAGTAGGGGTACCAGAGAGCTTTCCCCAGGAGCCTGTGTGAGACTCACCAGTACCAGATGAGGACGGTAACCTTCATGTCCTTCACGCTCTTTCAGTTGTATCACGCTGCAGGGGCTAAGGCTGCAGGAGGCAAGCACTGCAATCCTGCAAATAATGGTCCCTACAGCCAGGACCATACCAGCCAGCCTTTATAGAAATAATTAAAAACATATAATGAAATTCTCAAGTGTTTCAAGGGAATGCAGTGCTACCTACTTGCAGAGAAAATGACGAGCAGTAGGATAAAGGTAGGCTTTATGGAGGGATATAAGATGACCCTTGATAAACGGGTCAGGATTTGAAGATAAGAGCAATGAAGGAGGCATATCAAACAGGAAGGAGCAGGGGCACAGATGTAAGAGTTGTTATAGCTTCTACAAAGGACAGTGATCAGCTTCAGTTAGTACTGCTGATCCATGTTTGGAAGTACTGAAAAGTGAAATAAAGTATGATTGTGGAGAACCTTGAAAAGTAAGATTTCAGAGTAACAGTTAAGAAGGAGCATATATACAAAACCTAGTGTGGGGGGGAGGTGGATGGGAAGGGACAGACTGGGAGTTCGAGATTGTATAGCAAAGGGAAATATATTCAAGTTCTTGTGGTAGCTCACAGGGAAAAAGAATATGAAAATGAATATATGTATATTCATGTATGACTGAAAAATTGTGCTGTACGCCAGAAACTGACACAGCATTGTAAATCGACTATAGCTCAATTTAAAAAACAAAAAACCTAGCATGATCTATTCAGCAAGATATATTCAAAAACAATGTGCAGATCTTAAATTGGGGGTGGGGGGTGGGGGCAGTGGCGGGGGGAGCAGAGCAATTCAGTACTGTTACACATAAGAACAGTTGACCGAGAAGCGTGAGACCTCTTTGATGGCCAAATGCCAGCAAGTATGAATGAACTGGTAATGATCAGGGTGGCATCCACCACACATAAACAAGTTTGTTAAGTAGCGGTGGACGGGAAAAATAGTAGCATAGAGTGGTCAGATATATGCAATTGGGAATGAAAAACTGTGGGTTCCAAGCCCAGCACTTCGGTTTACCAGTTATAAGACTTTAGATTACCTAATCTTTGTGATTGACTTCTTTCACTTGTGAAAAAGGGGATAATGATAGTACCTACCTTTAGGGTGGCTGTGGGAATGAAATGTTATTTTCTATTGCACAGTAAGCCCTCCTTAAATGGTAGTTAGTATTCATTGCTTCTTGAGGTGACAGTAAGGATTACATGAGATAACGTATAGCAGCTGGCACATTATTGAATGAGTATTGAATGTTAGCCGCTATGTCACTATTACTTGTAGGTATGGACTGGAGATAGGTTTTGAAGATAGGTTCAGTAGGGCAGCCGTGGGCCTGTTAGCATCCTGATGCACACAAAGCAAGCCTGATGTTTAGCCAAAATTCTTTGACTTCTGTATATTGGAGTCAGTTGAGTGACTGGAAATGAAGCTCAGTTAGCTGACTTAACTCCAGCCCCACACAGTCCCAGCTTCAGCATATTACCACAGTATGGCAGCCAGCTTTCCAAACACCGTCAAAAACTGGGCAACAGACAGATTCCGGGAATAAGAAGGAAGTAAGACACAAGGACTGAGCACTGCTGGTGGAAGGCCTCTCCCTACTCCCTCTGTACACCCGCGTGGGCAGGAGTCTGAGCCGGAGAGGCCCTGCAGCCTGCCTTCTCTTTCGAGAAGGAAAATTTGGCCATGGATATCCTTTGAGCTGGACAGGCCTGCTCTTCCCTCCATCTCCTCTGCTCAGAGATAACCATCTTGGTTTTTCTCTCTGCATTTCTATTCAGCTCACTCCGGAAGGAATGCTTAGGGTCTGAAATTGCTGTGAGCAAGCAGTCTGTGATACTGTTTCCTAGACTTGAGAAAGCTTTTGTCCAAGGGCTCCCTGACCCTCACCCCAGCTCCCACTCCATGCCAGTTGGAAGGGGCTTTCCCTGGTATACTTGGTTTGTAAATAGGCCCTGTTAGAGTTAAAGAAATCTCTGTCACTCAATCAGAAATATATTTTATGTCATAGCCCAGTACACAAACACACACATATACATAGTGTCATGAAACTATACTTACCCTTTCTACAAGCAGTGCTCTCTGCTATTTCTATTCTGTTCTGTCCTTAAAAAAAAAAAAAAGGGTGGTTATGACCCACTAAAATGTTAAAGTACATTAATGGCTTGGAATTTAAGTTTGAAACCAGTGCTTTATATCTCCCACAGTGTTTTGAAGAGGTTATACTATTCTAGAAATGTCTGAAAGGAGGGATAAATCTTTGCACTGGGAGGACCATGGTGTTGGCTGCATAAAGGGGTGATGAGGAAGAAGATAGACATCCAAGATTAAACAATACCAGGAAACTCAAGAACAAGGCTACTTGGAGTTTCTCTCCTCCTCAGAACTGGGGTTTCAAATGAACAAAAACAATTTCTTGACAGTAGATTTAACACCCACCTGTCCCTCAGCTGAGAAAAATACTAAGCATGGATTTGCAATTCTTACTCCCACCTTAAAACCTACCTACCCATCAAGGCCCCTGCTCAGATGCCACTCTCCCCATCAAGGCTTGCCTGACTCATCCTTGCAGTGGGTGACATGTGGTAGAGAAGGAGCGTGAGCTTTGGAATCAGGTAGAACTGGATTCACATCTCCACCCTTCCTATATGACACTGGGCAATCACTCAAGCTCAACTTGTATATCAGTAAAATGGGGATAATAAAAACTTCCCTTAGAGAGTTTTCCTGAAAAGATCAAAGAAGATAACATCCTTGAAGGCTCTTTATTGCTTGCCAAATAACACGTCTTCCATAGATGTTCCTTTCCTTCATTCCTCTTGGTAATCACTGTCCCTGCAGAGCATCCAGGCACTGTTTCCTTTGAGACATCACTCTCTACTTCATATAGCAGCGGCATACTTACTTTATCCACCCTGTAAGACAAGCTCCCAGGGGACAGCGTCCATTGGCCATTCATAGTCTCATAATACCCAGTAGTATAACAGAAGGCGCTCACAGAATACTTGTTGACTTACTGAAGAACGTCATCAAAGGTAATATGACCCTGTCAAAGAAACGTTTAAAGTGCTTGCACAGAAATGAACGTGATAACTGGATAAAAGCTTACAATAAAAATAGTAACTGATAGGATGGCACTGACCACTAAAATTGTAAACAATCAGTGACAATTAATTACACCAGTATTCGTAGTTCATCCAATAGAATGAGCAAAGAACACTGACTAGCAGAAGACATTAGCTCATATCTTCAAATGTTAAGGAACTCAAGCAGCAGAGCACACCTGAGCTCTTCTTGAGTGAGCTGGAGAGGAATTTTGCCTCAGGATGAATCCTGTCTGTCATTTCTAGAATGAGATTTGGACTTCAGACTTCAGAGTTGATACTGAAATGAACTAAGACTTTTCGAGTTGTTAGGATGGCATGGGTGTATTTCGCATGGGCTAAGGATGTGAATTTTGATGGGCCAGTGACAGCGTGTGAAGGACTGAATATTTACATCCTTCTAAAATTCATACATTGAAGTCCTGACCCCCAATGTGGTGGCATTTGGAGGTGGGGCCTTCAGAAGGTAATTAGGATCAAATGAGGTCATGAGAGGGGGCCCTTGTGATAGGGTTAGTACCCTTGGAAGAGACCCCAGAGAACTTGCTCTCTCTTCCTCCACATGCACCCCGTGGCTGGGAAGGGAGCTCTCACCAGAACCCAAACAGGCTGGCATCCAGATCTTGGACTTCTAGCTTCCAGAACTATAAGGAAATAAATTTCCATTGTTCAAACCACTCAGTCTGTGGTATTTTGTTGTTGCAGCCCAAGCTAACCAATACCTCTAGGAATGACCTGATTTTCCTGAGTGATGAAGAAAATCCTTGAGAGCACCATGAATCTGAAGGCTACTCAGCAGAGAAAAGATGAGAACTTGTGTGCCCTGAACTTCTCACGGAGGGGCTCTTCTGTCCTCTCCCTTCATCAGGAATAAAGACTCTAGTTTGTCAGGGCAGAGTCAGTGCTTTCTAATTTGAGGGGAGGAAGGGAAAGGGTCAGTCTTCACCCTGCTTCACCTAGCCTATTTATTGTGAATATTTGCTTATCTCTTGCAGTGAAAGACAATAAAAATGATGGCGTGGTCCCCCTGCATTCTTGCCTAGGGCACCAGAGAAATTCCGAACGAGTCCTGTCTGCCCAATGTCTGCTGCTAGATGTTTCTTTGGCCCCTTCTTGTTGCCCCAGGAGGCAACTGAGCTGCTTCCTTGGAACCCGTCAGGACTTGTCTTCTTTAGTCATCTCCCAGGTGCTAAACCACACCATCCACATCCACCCACTTCCCAATATATTAATGTGTGGAATTTTAACTCTGCCATTTATTTCCTGAGCGGAATTTTAACTCAGCCATTTATTTCCTGAGCGGCTTTAGGCAACTCACTCAAGCCTTCCTTGTCTCGGATTCCATATTCTGCAAAATGGGGACAGTTGTTTCCACCTTTTAGTGTTGTTTTGGAGATTAATGACTTTAAATAGATTAGCATCCCATCTAATGCCGTGCCCAACAAGCGATAAACACGCAATGATTGTCAGCCATGGCCACGTTCATCTTTATCATCACCTTTGCCAGGTAGATACAAATCCTGGACCCAAAGCTGTTTAGGTGATGTCCACTAGGTGGCACTAGCCACAGTAAACAAAATCTACATGTATACCATATTTCATCGAATGTTTGAAAGTTCTATGAAGAGACAGAAAACTGTAATAGTAATAAGGCAGTGTGCATATATAGGGATAAATATATTGCGGCCCCAAAACTAAGCATTTGCTCCATGATAATTACCTAAAGCAGTTGTTTGAGAACAGCTACTGGTCAAACATGTTCTGGTTTGATTCCCAGACCCCAGGAGATTCTGATGCAGGAGGATCAGCAGAGAAACAAAAACGCTCCCATTAGGTTATCACGGAGTGCCAGTGTATTGTTCAGTCAGGTCTGGCTAACAACGGAGGTTTTTGTTTTGCAGAAATGTGTTTCTCCAGCTTTTGTTAGGCTGAGTAGGGTGTGATTTGGAGAAAGACCTTGCTGCAGGCCTGAGATTTTTGTGTGCTAAGGGAGGAAACTTTTGCAGGCAACCAACCGCTGACAGAGACAGAAACTTGGAAGTGCAGAAGAGTTCAGACAGAGCGTTTTGCAAGTTTTTCTATGTGATAAAGAGTATCACCAGAGCTTTTGCGAGTAGATGTGCTCTTCTGACATCTGTGAAAATGATCTCAAGGTAGAGCAAGAACAAAACGGGCTGGACATTTGAGTTACAGCACCTTCTTACTTTTCTTTCTTGTTACTCCTTTCTGTTATCCCTAAGCCTTCAAATGGAGTCTTGTTTAAAATATCTTAGTTATATTGTAGGGAGTTAAGGGAGAGATCTGTGTCCACCTTTGGGCTGAATTATTATACCCATTGGAACTGAGTTACAGAAGTGAGGTGATAAAGATTGAAACGCGAAAGCACTCAATGGGAATCCTCATTGATGTTTAAAGAAATCAGATAAAAGCCTGGAATCCCTGTAGTTTCCTAGGATGGAAGGTTTTGTCGTTTGGGTATCCAAGAGCAGGGCAATCCTAGAAGACTGGCCATGGTCATACCCTAAACCAGCTAAAGGTCTGGGGCTGCAGGCACATCCAGAACAGGGGGAAGGTTATAGAGCACACCTGGGCGGTAGTGATGAGAAATGCAGACAAACGGGACAGAATTATATTGGTTAAGGGGAGAGACTGACAAGAGCAATCTGGGGAGTTGTTTCTGAGCTTTCTGTTTAGAAAGAAAATAGAGCCAGTGGCAGACCCACTTCTTCAGCTTCCTGACCCCCTACCTCCAATTCATCTTACCTCCTTTCTACCTCAGAGGAAAGGGAATTCTTTGTCCTTATATATGCTAGATCTCTTCTGTCCAGACTCCATCAGTTATCAGTTCCAATTCTTTCATTGCTGGCTCTAGTCTCTAGACATATTTTTTTAAAAGTTCAAGTCCGTACCTTTTGAAACAAAACTCTCTCTTCATTTAGCATCCTGTAGTTACTGTCCTGTTCTTTCTTCCCTTTGCAGCCACGCTTCTAGAAAGAGCAGTCCCCCTGGCTCCACTCCCTTTCTTCCCTTTCTGTTCCCCACCCTGCAATCCAGCCATTTTGCCCACACCCACCTGCAAATGCCCCCACGGAGGTGAGCAGGGAAATTCTTCCTGTCAAAGTCATTGGGTGGTTATCAGCAGGAACTCTAAGCCGGCTGCAACATTTGCAGCTGTTAACGTTTATCCAGTAATTACTGAGCTCCTGCTGTGTGTTTGACACTGTTCTAAGCACAGTGGTGTCTCAAGGGTGCAGTCAGGTCCTGCTGCCATCAGAGTGACCTGGCCCCGGGCCTGGGCTCGGGGTGTGGGGAGCCCTGCAGCTTGGATTGGCGGGGCAGCAGGCTCTTGTGAAAGTGCCAGCCTTTGACTGCCTTCTCCGCCTGCATGACGGTGTGAATTCCAGACCGCCTGCGCAAATGTTATTTTCATCATATTGTTAACCACTCTTTTATCAATGTAGTATCTTAAAATTGCTGAAAATGTGTTATTTTAGGAGGAAATGACCACTCCCCCAACAAAGCCTGCCTTCTGTCCTCTCGTAGCTTGATCTCTGGTGGGGTGAAACTCACAGTACCCATGTAAACATTTAATTTCAGAGAACTGTAAATACTGTGAAAGAAATAGAGCAGGACAACATGATATAAAGCACTTAATAAGCTCTGAAGGCTCATATCCCCTCCAAATTCGTAAGTTGAAATCCTTACCCCAAGGTGATGATTAGGAGATGGGGCCTTTGGAAAGCGATTAGGTCTTAAGGTGAAGCCCTCATGAGTAGGATCAGTGCCCTAATAAAAGAGGCCCCACAGGGATGCCTTGCCCATTCCTCCCATGTAACGACACAGTGAGAAGGCACCTGCCGTGACCCAGGAAGTGGGCCCTCCCCGGACGCTGATCAGCCTCCAGAATTATGAGAAAGAAATGTTTGTTGTTTGTAAGTCACCGAGTTGATGGCTTTTTTGTGATAGCCACCCAAACAAACTGAGACCGGCAGCTGTGGCACTGGGAGAACTGGGTTGGAGTATGGTCAAAGAAGGCCTCTTTGAGAAGATGACATTTAAGTTGAGACTTAAAAGATGAAAAGGTTTAGAAAAACCTGGGGGAAAGCCTGCCAGGCAGAGGGAAGAGTAAATGGAAAGGCACCGAAGAACTTGGAATGTTGGGGAACTGGGAGGAGAGCCATGTGCCTGGAGCTTCAGGACATGACAGTGGTTAGAAAGGAGGCTGGACGAGGTGGGCCTTGTTTATCAGATGGGAGATGCTGTTGGCAGGTAGAGAGACCCCAGATGGGAAAGCCCATCAAAGTGTGGGCAAGCCCTCGCAAACTTGTGGGTCCTTGCCTGCCGTTGAGAAAGAATTCTCACTAGAGGCAGAGGGACAACATCGGGGGATGGGAGTAAAGACCTGCTTTATTGATCAGAGAGAGAAGGTGGGGGGAAGGCAAAAAAAAAAAAAAAAAAGAAAAAGAAAAAAACACTTGAGCAGGAGCCGTCAGCAAGGGAGCTAGATGAGACAGCTCCAGCCCCCATCCGGCCACGGGGCCTTTTATTGGGCAGCTTTGCCATCGTGACCATCACTCAGGTGGTGCCAATCATTTTCTGTTACTGGCTCTTTCCTCCCATGGAGCTCAGCCCAAAAACTTTGGCAGATGGAAGAGAGCAAAGAAAGAGATATCAGGATATGTCCTTGGGATCAATGCAGCAGTTGTGGCGTGTTGTATGGTTACGTCCTTGGAATCAAGGTGCCAGCTCTGGGAAGAGAGGAACAACTTGTTTTTTAATAGCCTGGTGTTTTCTTTCCCTTGTTGTTAATCAGGCAGGGTCAGTAAGCCTGCCTGCTCACCTCTCACAGTCACTGGAGCAGGTGTAAGTGCTAATAGATAAGATTCAGGAGAGAGAGGAACTGAGGTGCAGAAGAGGGTGGGACTTCACCACACACATGGAGGAGTTTGCTTTGATAAGAGCAGAAATGCACATACTTTTTAAAGCTTTTCCCCCTTACTTTTCACAGTGTCACTCCTGATTCTCTGCCTTCCTCTCTGATTCTTCTCAGTCTCCCCTTTCATTTCTTCGTCAGCAGGGTTCTGTCCAACTATCCTCTTTACATCTTCCTTAGACAGTCTTTCGCCCAAGCACATCAGCCCGGACCACTCGCGTGGACTTCATACTCTCATATCCAACTATAGTTCTTAATCTCCCGAATTATATCTCCAGCCCAGACCTGTCCTCTGACCTGATTTAGCTGCTTATTTGACACGTCTGCTTGGATAGAGGCATCTTGAATTTAATGTGTCCAAAATTGGGATTCTTGAGTCTTCTCCACACACAAAACACAGCACTGAATAGGGCGTGGCAGACGTGGAGGGTGGTGGGTGCTCACTGATGGCCCAGGTTCCACCTCTCCTTGTAACCTCCACCCTCACTCTCCTGATACAGACTCGAAGTGTTTTCGTTCTTACGTGTAGTAAGCATTGCTAGAGCGCACCAGTACTGTGAACTCTCCTTCCTCTCCTAGACATCATATTTATTTATATAAGAGGATTTTATTTATCCACTTCCTTGAAGGTAGACTTGGCTGTAGCTCTTACCTTGGCCACTGATATGTAAGTGAAAATTATACGTATTGCTTCTGGGTGGACATATTTAAGATTAGGTGCACAATTCTCCTTGTTGTCTTTTTTTCCCTTCTTTATTACAAGGTTTTATCATTTATCAAGACATAGATGCCTAAAATCAAAGCAGCCTAGAATGCTGAGCCATTACGTGGGAAAAAATTGCCCAGGGAGTCACTTGAACATGCAGCAAATGTTGAGCAAGAAGGGAAAAACAAACAAAAAAAGACCTTTGTTGTGTAAGTCACTGAGGTTTTTGCTCTTTTTTTAGTTCTCAGGTGTGTCCATGTGCGTGTATCTTCGGTTACCACATATAATCCAACATGCCCTGGCTGACAGAAATGCTCTGCAAAGTCAGTATTTAAAACAGATCTCTTCTAGCCTCTACTTCCAACTAGATAGCCACCCCCCAAGCTTCTTCTAACTAGAAACTGGAGCTGCCAGTGTCCCCAAGCTGATCCTCTTCAGCTCTCTCCAGTTTCAGTTATCATCTACTTAGTTGCTTAATCCTAGATCCAAAAACAGAAATCATCTTCATTCCTCCCTCGTCCCTCACTCCCACAGTCTGATCACCAGGTTTTTGTCAGTATGTCTCCGATTTGTCCTGGACGTCTGCAATAGCTTTCTTCCTGTTCCTGCGTCCAGTATTAAAATACCGACAATACCCTCAAAATCAGATGTGAATAAAGGGTCTCCAGGAGGCCTTCTTCCTCCCGCCCTTGCCCCCAGCCATCTCCCAGCTCCTCTTCCTGTAGGCAACCGACATGACCAGAGCCTGTGTGATTCCTTGAGAGATGCTCTCCACATGTGAAAACAAACAAGTCTGTACATCTCCCAGAGTAATCTTACAAAAACACAAAACTGGCCGTATCTCCCCTAGTTTAAGGCCTTTCAGTGCCTTCCGGTTACAAAGCCTTGAGTATTTAGGACCCTGCGTTGGCAGCCTCCTCAGTCCTGCTGATCTTTCAGTCCCAAATGACTGCTTCTCAGCTGAGATTGTTCCTGCCTCAGGGCTCTTCCCTCTGCTGTCCCCAGCTTGGACAGTTTCCCCCCAGGTCTGTGTCATTCTCCATGACGCAAGGCCCTCTGTTTGTCGCCTTCAAGCCCCCACCACAAGCAGTCAGCGTATCTTTATTGGGATGTTTACCTGCTGATCAACCATCTCCCACATTAGACTCTGTCTCCTGAGAATAGAGATGGTCTCTTATTTTGTTTACCACTTACTGTAGCCCCAGCCTCTAGTTCCCTGCCTGTCACTGAAGAGGCACTTCAATAAGGAACTGATGGAGAAGCATGTGCCCTGATTAAAAAAGAAAAAAAAAAAAAAAAAAAAAAAGACAGGTGAAACTAAAAAAAGAAATTGGTCCCAGCTATTTAAGCAGGCAAATCTGGCCTCTGTGTGGTTTCTACCCCCGAGTATAGATTTTATCCTGAGCCTTGTCACACTGCGTGTCTGCTGGCTGCGTCTCTGCCACCCGGTGCGGAGAGCAGAGCGGGCCTCACCCCCACAGGGTGGAAGCCTTCGGTCCTTTGGGAGGAGGTGACAGCAAGCACAGAATGCTTGTGTGCCAGACCTTGTATTTTGTCACAGACATTTAATAACTAGTTTAAACAGAAATATTAAGCAATCACTTCGTCCTTTGTTTTAGGCACCAGAAGTTCCTTTGTTTTTTTAACCAGCAAGTAAAACCAGAAAAGACAGCAGCTCCCGCATAAGAAACAGTATAACGTGTCTGTGATGGAACATTAATGCCACAAACTTGAATCAGTATCTGCTTCTGCCTTCAGTGTTTTAACACAGCACATACTTTCCTAATCATAAAAGTAATGTCTCAGATAGATAACAGAATACTAGTATTGTCTTAAAGGGGTAAACTGGGGAAATAAAAATTACATCCATGGAACAAGGTTTTTATTTCTAAGTCACAAAAGCTAATCTTTCATCTGTTTCCCTGTCCTTGGAAACCAAACAACAAAAGCTGCATTCATCTCTACTTTAATTTCTCCTGAATTTATTTCTAGGTATCCAAGTCAGCTGATTGGATTAGCTAGGTAATGTAACCCAGCCATTTTGCCTTTATCTCTTACCAGAGTAGAGGATAAAATCCAAGCTCCTTAATGTAACATACAAGGTCTCTCGTAATCTGGCCCCAGTCTACCACCCAACCTCGTTTCCCACCACTGCCTTCCCTTACCCACTTTATTGGGAGCTTACCGGAGAAAGGTCGTGGGCACACAAGTGTGTTCCAATGGTCCAGACCTCTCTTCACCTGAATACTTCTGTGCCAGGGTATAGCAGGATGCCCGTATATGATACAGGCTTGGAGGAATGAGTTAAAGGATCCTGAAATCACAAAGTGATGAGCTAGGAAGTGAATTCACCTGAAAGGGGTAGGGTTGCCTGCTCTGATCAACACACAGAGAGCAGGACCCATCCTCAGTGTGTAGTCGTGTCCCCTAGCTCACAGGTGCCTTGCAGAGAGCTTCAGTGAACTAACTGTATCCCTCCCCCAAACTTACATGTTGAAACCATAGTCCCAAAGTGATGGTATTTGGAGACGGGGTCTTGGGGAGGTAGTGGAGCCCTCACAATGGGATGAGTGCCTTGCAGGTAGAGAGCTAGCTGGGTGAGGACACCCTCTGAGCGCCCTCTGTAAACCAGAAGAGGGCATTCCCCAAGAACCTGCCTATGCTGGCACACTGGTCTCAGACCTTTACCCTCCAGAACTATGAGAAGTAAATAGAAATGTTTGTTGTTTAAGCCGTTCGACCTATAGCAATTTGTTACAGCAGTCTGAACTGACTAGGACAAGAACCCTACGTGGTCTCCATCCTGAAGCGTCTCCACCACCTTGTAGCTCTGGTTGGTCAAGGACTTGTATCTTTCTTTTACATTCAGAGGGTGACCTTTAGATCCTCCTCCTGTGCGGCCTAGAACTCCTCCATGACTGGGATAGTCATGAGTGAAACTGGAGAAAATTGCAGACAAAGTCTAAACTGGCATATTAGGCAGTCAGCCTATCCTGGCCTCAGGAAGTGTAGTATCAGAGGTGCTTCTGCAACTCAGAATGTCCTTGTCGGTCACAGGGAGTCTGGGAGTGGTGTGACGTGGAAAGGTGTATCTGCACGTGGCGGGCTTTTTTAAAAGGGCCCTCGGGAGGAGTCTTGTGCTGATGGCACAGCTGTGCATCTTGATCGTGGTGGTGTTTACGTAAAGCTATACTTGGGATAAAATTGCATAGAGCTTCGCACATGCATGGTGACTTGTGAATAAGCCCTATGGTGTATACCAATGCCAGGTTCCAGGGTTTTATACTATACTGTAGTTATGCACGATGTTAACACTGGGGGAGGCTGGGTGAAGGGTGCGTGGGAGCTGTGCCATACAGATTGCTGTGAATCTATAATCATTTCAAAGTAAAAGTGTTTTTTTTTTTTTCTTTTTTAAGCGTAATGGGGAGGGACTCAGAACACTGAAGCACTTGATCTAAAACAGTGCATTGGGACTGGCCTTTAAGCTAGATCTTATGCAAAAACAGTTCCTCTGTGTCTAGACTTAAAGATGTTCCTGAAAAAAGGGATGAAGTGGGCTACCTTAGCAGATGCAAAATGAGTGCAGAGTCTAGAAGGGCCTTCAGCTCCTTGGAGCTCTGTGAGCATCCAGGTGAATCCCCAGCTGCTTTTCTGGAGACCTGCAGGGAGAGCAGGCAGACGGGCAGGTGAGTTGTGGTAGGCCATAGGAAGGGGGCCGAAGGCCCAGGAAACTGGATGTCTTGTTTACTCAGGTGACTGCCGTCCTCAAACCATGCTGCCTTTACTCAGCATCACTGCAGCTGAATTCAGTTTTCCAACAGTACCAGTCATCTGCTGTGCTCCTGGTACTCCTCACTCTTCTAGAGCTTGGAATCTGTCCAGGAATAAAACAAAGATCCCTTCCCTGGTGGAGCTTCTGTTTTAGCACAAGGGAGGAGGCAGGGAGAGAAAATAAGCAGTCCTGGGTGGGTTATAGAGCATACTAGAAGGTGGTAACTATTATGGAGGAAAAAAATAGGACCAAGTGGGGGGACCTAGAATTCAGGAGATGGTGTGATGTGTGGTAGAGGGAGCGTTGCTAAATACTCTTGAGTTCTCAAATGATATGATTGTATTGCAACCAATCCCCTGTTTGAATTTTCTTTTTCTACTACCAGATTCTCTCCCTCATCATTCCTTTCTGCTTTTCCCTGATTTCCTGTCTCTTCTCTCCTTCATTTTAGCCTTCCTTTTTTCTCTTTCTTCAATTAATTCACCCTTTCTTTTTTCTTTTCTAATTCCCCCTTTCTTATTTACCTACCTTCTCTGGCGCCATTTTCTTCATCAGTGGCTCTTTAATCTTTTTCCTTTTTATCTTCCTTTCCTTCCTCCCTCATCATTTTTATTTTTCTCTCCCATTCTTTCTCGCTATTTGTCTTTATGTGGCTTTTCTGTGGAACTGAAGTTCATATGATTCAAGTTCATGTGGCATTTGTTATATTGTTTGCATGATAAATGCTTCCTATTCTAAATGAAACCAAACTTCCTTTAGGAACCCAGCTGGATGCAAATGGAAACAAGCCCTGATTTACTGACTCTCATCTCATCTGTTCACACAGGTCTAAGCCCCAAATATTTCTGGAAGTTCCAGTAAGTGCCTGACGTGTTCATGAGCAAGTCCGTTCTACTAAGGACTGCTGTCCTCCATGCACTCTTTCAGGGGACCATCGTTAAGACCTGAGGTATCTCCAGAGCTCTAGGTGTGCCTGGAGACTAGGGCAGAATGCCTTCCTTTGTCTTTGTCTTTGGAATTATATTGTTATAATGGTTGCCAAGAGTATTGCATGTGCCCCATCCTTTTATAGGGATCTTGGTAAAGCAGCTTTTTTGGATTATATTTTTACAGCTTCATTTCTTCATAGGACCCAAACGTGAGATCTGGCTTAGAACATACTCCAGAATGACAGGCACGGTATTACCCCCAATCACCCCGTCCACCAACAACTCAGCCTTGTTACTGGGTCAGCTCTTTAAGTCTGCTCCTTCTTGCTTTAGAATGAGTATCTCTAGCCCAGGAGGCTTCTCAGTCATTACACAGACTTCTATTTAGCCTGGCCCATCAGTGTCAGTGCCTGGACACATCTCAGTTCCAAGAAGACACAACTTGACTTCAACTCAGGAGTCCCGCCCTGAAAGTTCATGAGGCAGACAAGTTGAAATTTACATTTCTAATTTAAAAAACCACACAAAGATAAAAATCATGTTGCTTTTGTATTTTATATCATCTAGTAAGATATAACCATGATTAATTTTTGTAGGTTTCAACATGTATTATTTCATTTAATTTTTAAGTTGAGTGTCATTGGTCCCTGATGAAAATTTTTGCTAATTCTAGAAAATACACTAAGAATTATGATTGCTAGAAATTGAGAGGCTCTTCTAAAATATGTATGGAAATGCAGAGGGCTAGGCATATAGTAGAAAAAACTGGGTGCTAGTTATGTTTTGCTTATTGATATGGGTGCTAGCTATACTGGTGTGCTTGTTTTGTGAAAATTCTTCATGCGGTATGCTACACTTTGTAACATTTTTATGTGTATGTCGCACCAGAGAGAAAATTTTGCTTAAAATAATGAAGTAAAAAATAAGCTGGAAATATTTGGGTAAGAATTACAAGATTGAACTTAGATATTTGTACCATCATTTATTGCATTAAGTCTTTTTTTTTTTTTTTTGGTGGGGGAAGAGGTAATTAGGTTTTTATTTATTTTTAATAGAGGTACTGGGGACATTAAGTCTTTACAAAAAGAAATCACACACAAACAGATGAAAGTAGAGCTATAAAGAATACATCAAAATGATGACTGATTACCGAGTACTGACACACTGCACAGCACAGGAGACCACTGACAAAATGAAAACCTACTGAATGGGAGAATGTATTTGCAACGATATGACCGATAAAGGGTTAGTGTTCAAAATATATAAACAACTCATACAACTCAGTATCAAAAAAACAAACCACCCAGTCAAAAAATGGGCAGAAGACCTGAATAGACATTTTTCTAAAGAAGTCATCCAGATGGCCAGCAGACACATGAAAAGATGCCCAGTGTCGTCAATCATCAGAGGAATGCAAATCAAAACCACGAGATATTAACTCACACCTGCCAGAATGGCTGTCATCAAAAAGTTAACAAATGTTGGTGAGGATGTGGAGAAAAAAAGAACCCTTATACACTGTTGGAATATAAATTGATGCAGCCATGTGGAAAACAGTATGGAGGTTCCTCAGAAAACTAAAAATAGAACTACCATATGATCCAGCAAATCCACTGCTGGATATATATCCAAAGAAAACAAAAACACTAATTTGAAAAGATACATGCGCCCCAATGTTCACAGCAGCTTTATTTACAATAGCCAACATGTGGAAGCAACCTAAGTGTCCATCAATATATGAATGGATAAAGATGTGTTGTGTATACATATACATATATACAACATACACACACACACATAAATTTCCAATAGAATACTATTCAGTCATAAAAAATAATGAAATTTTGCCATTTGCAATAACATGGATGGACCAGGAGGGTATTATACTTAGTGAAATAAGCCAGAGAAAGACAAAAACTGTATGTTACCACTTATACATGGAATCTAAAAAAATAAACAAATGAATATAACAAAATAGAAACAGACACACAGATATATTGAACAAACTAGTGGTTACCAGTGGGGAGAGAGAAAGGAGGAGGAGTAAGATAGGGGTAGGGAAATAAGAGGTACAAACTACTATGTATAAAATAAGCTACAAGGATCTGTTGTACAACACAGGGAATATAGCCAATATTTTACAATAACTTTAAATGGAGTATAATGTATAAAAAATTTGAATCACTATGTTGAAACTAATATAATATCATAAATCAACTATATGCCAATTAAGAAAAAGTAGTGGCACACTTAAAATTTAGCATTTTTACTATATTTAATAGTTTTGTTCAGAAAGGACACATCAGAGTAGTTTAAAAGGCAACACTACATCTCAAAAAATATGCACAAATATTTCCAAATGTACATGATTTGACTTTTTCCACTTGTTATTGAAATTCATATACAATACTGGAATCATATTCTACAGGTTAAAAATATAACAAAAGCTTTAATTTCAAGTAAAATTTTCATTGACAAACAGAATTAAAAGTATGTTTACTATTCACAAGATACATGGAAGAGATAGTATTTCTAGAGTGTGCTTGGGAAACAAGTCAAATAGACTGTGGTCTTACGTAGCCACAGACAGACCCAAGATTTTACAAAACTCTAGCCTTTGAAATGTAACTTTGGTATTTCCTTCAACTAATTAAAAAAAAAAATGAGCAGTGCATATTTCCTCTATTGAACAGAGGTATTCATCCATTTTCTGCAAGACTATTATGTTCACTCTTTAGAGATATGATTTGTCGCCCTTGTAAGCAGGTATAACTGTGAAAATGAGATAGTGTTATAATCCTGGTTACGCTGTACCCAACAGGGGGAGAAATCTGTTCCACATCAATTAAAGACATTGTAACCCATGAGCATGAAAGACTGTTAGAACACCACAGCCCATTACGACTTCCTGCAATTCCAATATGTAGTATGGGAAGGGGGATGGAGAGGACGATGAGATTCTTTTAGTCAACCAGTTTGATATGATCACTAATGATACTCCTCCAGAAGTAGACGGAGACCTTATTTCTGATTGTGTTTAAGAAGAAAAACAGAGATAAGACATGCTGTCTTTGGACAGCCAAACACATTTGGGAATTTCACACATCTGCCAAAGGTACAATGTAGTTCTCAGTCAAGTTAAGACATTGTCTTAGTTGGGGACCTGAGTATTTTTCTCTAGAAAAGTACAACTTCGTTCTCTCTAGTGTGAAATATATGAGACCAGTCCAGAGGACCAAAGCCGTATACATTGTCATCATATTCAATGCCTGAAAATTGTTGGCACTCAGAAATGATCAAGTAAAAAATATTCTGGCCTAACATACGGATTTTTTTTAAACTTACATATTTTCAATGTGTATATTCCAAACTAAGTTTTTTCCTTTGATACTGAGTTCATTTAGAATGTTTTATCTTAACCAATATAGGCAGTTTGCTTTTTAGATTTTTTTTTTGAAAGGTAGTTAGAATCAGTTAAAGATCACTTCACATCCTGCTAAAATTTTATAGAAAAATATAAACTTGTTTCAATCACCAGTCATAAACATATCAAAACTGATTTTTGTTCCAAATAACAATTCTTGTGTTGGATTTTAAATAGACCATGCTTAAATATATCTCTACGTAATGACAATTTCTATAAACTAAGATAAAGCAAACTGCATTTTTGAACTAAAGATAGTCTGTCATATATTTTAGTTGATCTTACTAGTGATGGGGAAAAATCATAAATTTTCTATGGCAGGACAATCAAACTAAGACAGAAAGAAAGACAAATGACATTCCCCCTTTGTGGTCGGCCTATCCCGGTGTGCACTATTCATCTACATAATGTATTAACCAGACATCCTCAAAGCAGGAGGATGAAATCAATCTTTGAGAATAGTTCGTCCCTTTTCTTCAGATGCCAGCATTGTAATTCTGTGGTTAATATTTCTTTTTCATGTCATACAGGGGGTCACATTTACCAAAGGCTTGTTCTGTATATGCATAACTCACTAACAGATGGTTTTTGATAAACTGCATACAATGCTAATCTGTCAATATGGTACATAAATAATTTGTCTCCAAAAAATGTATGAAACTGCATCTCTAACTCCTGATCAATGGAGCAGTTCTCAGAGCTTCTCAGAATCTATTTCCCAGGTTATAAGCCTCAATTTGGCTGAAATAAAATTCTCTTTTCTTTTTTTCTTAGCTTGATTGTTACTTGATTTTTCATTGACACTTGTGATGCTTGACTATTATCATATTGAAAAATGGTTTCTGTAAACTACAGTAATCTTATCACTTCACTTCTCTGAGTCAATATTTCTAAAATGTTATCAGCCCAGTTCTGTAGCTTTTAAGTGAACCATTTCCTTTATTCTGAATTCTGGTTACATATCTGGTAACATATATAGTAATACCTCATTATTAAGCACTAACCAAATACGCATTAAAAAATTTATTTTTGTACTTACCAAGAGGGATTTTTAAAGGCATGTATTGATAAGTACATTAGTAATTATAGTTCAGCATTTATTCATCGTGACCTTACACTGTGATCAGTGCAGCTCATGGGTCTCAAGGTCAGTCAGAAATAGAATTTTCTGTAGGATAATCACTCCTGACTCACCTGTCCACAGAGGCTGTTGGGCGACTCTTGCCCCAGCTGCAGGGAGGTACACGCGCACCCACGCGAACACTGTTGGCAAGTCCGTGGTGGGGAACAGCAGCAGAACATCAGCAGGTCCTGGACGTTGCTAAATTCTCCTCACCATTTTGCACATTTTAGAAGTAAGCTACTCATATTATAAATAAAGCCTCGAAACAAACTTAGCGCTTCTCTTTCAATGGTTGAGAGGTTAAAAAGAAAAATCCAAGAGTTTAAAAAAATAGAACAGAAAACGAATGAGTGCTTCAAGTTCAAAGAAAATAGTCAATGCAGAAAATATTTGCATAGAATTACGTGGTAGGTAACTTTTGCCTTCCAGTCCTGGCTTAGCATGACCTCCTGAGCCCAGTTTCAGGAAGCAAGTCTTCGCATAGCCTGTGAAAGCCAAGGGGAAACAGCCTTGATGCAACTGAATTCTCTTTAAGTCTACCTTACTTTTTTTGCAACTATGTTTTTGTACTGTTGGTTGCTTACATATACTCATCTTAGGTGTACAGCATCACAATAAAAGAAGGGTAAAAACTTCATTTTGTACCTCATCATACTTTAACTGGATGTATTTTAAAAGCAATAATTACTATTTCTTGAACAATTATATTATGTACAAGACACCATTTTATTACTATACATGCACCTATTAATTTTCATAACTCTGTGAAAAACATGAAAAACTAAAGTGAAGACAGGGTAAGTAATTTGCCCTGGGCTACCTAGCCAGTATGTTGCAGAAGCACTCAAATCTGTCTGGTTCTAAAGCCCATACCATTAAAACCACTCTGCCATACTGCATCCCTATGTACAGGAACCCTACCTGAATCATGATTTTATGCAGCATCAAAAATGCTTTTATAGTGTGGCAACTTCTTAAATTCCAATTTTGATGTATGAGTTTTTACTCAGCTAAGTTGGCCCTGTATCCTCAGTCATAAGCTACTGAATCTGGAAGGACTTCCCAGCTCAATAATGACATTTCTGGGCTCAGTAAGCTGATGGACTAAATGCAGAACCTCCAGTAGTATATTTCTCCCATAAAAATCTTCTCTGCCTATCATCCTCGCTGCCTGATTTTATCATTGCAGTTTGAATGTTATTCTTTTCAACATTTTTATCAGGAAGTAGAATAAGTCAGAGAAGGCCTGCCTATCCAAATTTGCATATGGCACCCGTAGGGTGTATATTTAATATGCTGGATGATAGATTCAGAATTCAAAATAATGCCAATAAAGTGGAACCAATAAGCTGTAATCTAGCAGGAGAATTTGTAGTTCTGCATTAGGGTCAAAGCCAATCACATAAATATAAATGGGGGAGCCCAGCTAGACCACAGTTCATGTGAAAATGCCCAAGTCTTTTGTTGACCCCTGCTCAATAGAAGCAGAGATTCTGATGTAGTTATTATGAAAATAAACCTGTTTTTAAGTCGCAGTAATGGCAGTATCTTGATGAGATCAAGGTAGGTCATAGTTGACCCTATGTGAGGTTTTGTGTCCCCTTCTTGACCGGGGATGGATTGACAAATTTCATGTCTATGAGGAACGGTGAAGAACTGGAGGAGTCTCGCGTGCGGTGGAGTCTGCTGGAGACATGAGAGCTCCTCTCAGATATTTAAGGGCTGTTCAGAGAAGGCAACACAAAGGGTCTCAGTCTACTGGGTGGTCATTGGAGAAAGACTGAGTCTAATTTGCAAGCACAATGAACACTTGGAGACTTTCAATTGTGTAACAAACTCCCTTGAAAAGCTACTTGTTGCCAATATCTGGAAATGTTCACACAAAGGCTGAGGTAATAACCTTAGGGATGAGGTGGGAGAGATTTCAGCATGGCCCAGGGTATGGGACTATTTGACTTCTAAGACTTCTTTCAACTTTAAAATTCTATGCTCTTCTTTTTTGGTCCCATTTCACTGAATGATGGAGCCACAAAGTTCACTCAGATACTGGAAGTTTCATTCAGGTTTCCTAGGAATAGTCTGAAGCCCCAAGAACATCAGAAATACACAGAATCAGCCTGGAAATTGTGAGAGTCTCTTTTTTAAGCCATTATTAGTCAGATAAAGAAAGGTCATGAGGTTCCTGTTCCTCACGTACTGTTTCTGAAGCTTAAGAAACTCCTGGGTTAAAAATTCCCACTATTCACCTTTCTCCTATCCCACGGACCTTAGGTCTCTGGAAGAGAAAGTATGTGAGGCGTCTGTATAAAGTCAGGACCAGCGTGTTGGCTGCTTCTAGATACTGATCACACCTGTATGCCTGCGGCAAAAGGTCCCCCCAGGTACTTAATATCTTCAAAGGAGAATTCTTGTTTTCTATTTTCCCCGTTCAATGAAGCCATCCTCTTAGAATTTTTTTAACAATTATTTTCCCTGAGTAGTTTTTATCAGACATAGTCACTACATGTATTATTCTATTTAATCCAAAGTATTTTCTTTGAAAGAAAATAATGATCATACCTCATCTTGGACATCAAGTTCTTCTTCAATCAGCTCTGCTTCCATTAACTCAAGAGGATCTTTACAGTCCTGGATGAGGGTGATCTTGACAGAACACAGAGAGTATTTATTGGAAGTATAATAGCGTCAACTCACTTGGTACTAAGAATGTTTTGCTGGTGCCTCTCATCTGCAATCTGTACTTCAAAGTCCTTTTCAGCTCTCTTGTCCTTTTCTATTTCCCACTTAGAATTTTCCCCTTATCATTTCTTCACATCAGGTGTGAACTGGTATCGCTCTCCATTGTTGAACCTCCCTTGCAGCTCTCTTCCCCAACCTCTGAAGTGCATGCCTCTTAACGAGTCACCCCGTCTGCCTAAACGAGTCAGCAGTCAGTGGTGTTTTTCTTTCAATGGCTAAGCTAACAGCACTCAGTACAGCACTGAGGATGCAGTGAATGCCCGGGGAAGGGTTCGTGACTGATGACAATAAACAGTCTCAGGTTGAATTGGGTGGGGCTTAATTTTATTGGAGGTGGAAACCAACATGTATGGACCAAGTAGGTTGTTTGGGAAAGTTCTGCTGTTGTTTAACAGTAGTTTGTAAAACCAGCAGCAACCTGGACTTTGTCCTATGTGTAAAGGATATCCCCGGAGCAACTCTAAATGTGTATCAAGGCAAGAGTGACATTTCAAAATGCTTCTTAGCTACTTTTCATCTCACAAATAAATAAGCAGTGAGGGAGCTCATAGCTCAGTGGCAGAGTGCATGCCTAGCATACACGAGGTCCTGGGTTCAACCCCCAGTACCTCCATTAAAAAAAAAAATCCCTAGTTACTCCTACCCCAAAAAAAGCAAATAAATAACCCAGTTCTCTTTATATGATCCTGCTTTGCTGTTGTTATAAACGGGTTAGAGAATTTTAAGTTAGATTAAAAAAAAGTTTATGAGTTTTCAAAGCTGAGCATCTTGCGTGTAGTTTTATTTTTGTTTTTGTATTTAAGATCCACATTTTGGTATTTAGGACTAGTATTTTTTCCAATAGCATTAAGCAGAACAATCTCTTCACTAAAAATAGCTAAGAAGAATGTATTATTGTTTTCTAAATTAGTTTTACTTCAAATATTAACTTCCCAACTACAGTAAGACTCTACTTATCCTACTTGGAGGAAAGAAAAAAAAAAGGAAAGCAATTTAAACTACAGTAGGCTGTGTCACTGGAATAATAATTATTGTTGTTATTTTTATAAAGTATTTGTTTTAGTTTCTCAAATTCATGGTGAGATGAGGCTCTTGTACCAGGCAGTAGGCCCAGCCCAGTGACCCACACCAGAATGCTCAACTCTCCTGGCTGTTTTACAGGAGAAACGACAAAATACGGAGGCCTGTGGGAAATCGCGGTCTATTTTGTTTTGTGGGGAACGGTTAATTCTGGGCTGATCGATGGCTTTTAATTTTTTTTTTTTTTTTTTTTTTTTTTTTTTGGTTTTTCAAAGGTCACTTACACCTAATGGATCCTATTTAGAGACATTTATAATTGAGAGTTTCCAGACTGCTGAGAATTTAAAATGCAGTTTATATACGAATTACAGAAGATCCAAGATTCAGTGCCTATATTCTCAAGTCACTATAGCTAATGCCCACTTTTATTAGTAAACTCACACGTTGGAGAATTAATACATACTAGGTACTACCAGTTACTTTCCTATAAACTGTCATATTTAGTCTTTGTCGCTCCCCAGCAAAGGTGCATGTTTTTACTCCCATTTTACTGATGAGAAAACTGAGGCTATAAGAAGTCAAGTAGATGGCTTGAAATCCCAGTAGCCTGGGATTCAAACCTAGATTTGTGGAATTTTTGCCATTTACAGAAAGCATTATAGTTTAGGAAAGACACATACATAGAAAGGTCGAATGCTTACTGTTTCTAAGATGGAATCTTGAACCTCTTGGGATTTAACCTGGCTCTGTAGATGGAGGACAGCATCATGGACGGTCAGGAAGAATATGTCCTTCCTAATGTTGTCATTAAAGAAGCCACATTTCTCCAGCTTTTCTATCACATGATCTTCAAAAGAAAGAATGTTTAGTCTCTAAGAAAAGACATTTTTGTAATGCCAACCAATAGTAAGTTGTGGTTCCTCCTCTTTTTAGTTTTTTGTTTTGTTTTTTTCTCATTTCCAAAATGTGAGCCTGCTCTAAACAGAGTTTCTTTTCCAGTAGCCTATGGAATGGCTATACCCTAACTGGCTGTAGGAGACGGCCTCGTTTCCCCAGCCACATCCCCTCTGCCGGGGACTCATTCTCCAGCTGCCCTGGGTCTGGCTGCTGATGGTTCACAGCTGTGCCCTTTTCTAGAGAACTTTCTTTCAGGACCTGGGGGGTTACACCACCCCCTTGGGGTGGCCTGCAGCCACTGACTGACTGATACGGAGGTACAAGGGCCAGCGCCCTGACCTCGAGGAGGGGTGACCATCTGGTGCTTTTCCTGCTGTGTGCTCCCATGGACTTGGGCTAAGGTAAATTCTGAAACCATGTCTTTGTCTTCGTTCCCTGTCCTATCCTACTCCCCTTGCTCCTTCCTGAATTTTCCAGAGTGTATCTCAATAAATCACTTATGCAAGAATCTTTATCTCTATTCTTCTAGAAAACTCAGCCTAAACTCTAGTATTTTCCTACACATGAACACTTGCACATAGACACAGACTCATACCTGGAAGTTCCTCTAGTTCTAAGGGGTCTGTCATCTCTGTCTCTGATCTCTGCATGGTAATTCTCCCCATGGATCCTGCACTGCTGTCAGGACAGAGGTTTCCATGCCTTACCAGCTCTGTGGTACAAATTGGATATAATCTTTCTAGGTTCAAAAAGGCTTTCCAAGTGATTGCCTCATGGGTAGAGTTTCTGTTTGTGGCGATGAAATTTTTGAAAACAGATGTGATGAACATTGGAGAGCATGTAACTTTTCAAATTAGAGTTTTCGTTTTTTTTCCAGATATATACCCAGGAGTGAAATTGCTGGATCATATGGTAACTCTATTCTTAGTTTTTTGAGAAACCTCCATACTCTTTTCCACAGTGGCCGCACCAATTTATATTCTCACCAACAGTGTACAAGGGTGCCCTTTTCTCCACACCCTCCCCAGCATTTATTATTTGTAGACTTTTTAATGATGGCCATTCTGACAGGTGTGAGGTGATATCTTGTTGTTTTGATTTGCATTTCTCTAATAATTAGCAAAGTTGAGCATCTTTTCATGTGCCTGTTGGCCATCTGTATGTCTTCTTCAGAAAAATGTTTTTTCAGATCTTCTGCCCATTTTTTGATTGGGTTGTTTGAGTTTTTCGATATTGAGTTGTATGAGCTGTTTGTATATTTTGGATATTAACCCCTTGTCAATCACATCATTTGCAAATATTTTCTCCCAGTTCATAGGTTGTCTGTTCATTTTGTTGATGGTTTCCTTTGCTGTGCAAAAGCTTTTAAGTTTAATTAGGTCCCATATTACTTATAGTAGCTAAGACATGGAAGCAACCAAATGTCCATCAACAGAAGACTAGATTAAGATGTGGGGTGTGTGTATGTATATTTATAATATTCCACATATATAATGGAATATTACTCAGCCATTAAAAACTAAAATTCTGCCAATTGCAGCAATGTTGGAGGACCTAGGGAATATTATGCTTAGTGAAGTAAGTCAGAGAAAGACAAATACTGTATGAAATTACTTATATGTGTAACCTTTTTTAAAAATACAAATGAATATATATGCAGAACAGAAACAAACCCACAGATATAGAAAAAAAAGCTTGTGGTTACCAAAAGGGCAGGGGGGGACAAATTTGGGGTATGAGATAAATAGATACAAACTACTATGTAAATAATAGGCAAGCAAGAAGGACATAGTATATAGCACAGGGAATTATAGCCATCATCTTGTAATAACCTATAATGGAGTATAGTCTGCTAAAATAGTAAATCACTATGATGTGCACCTGAAAACAATATAATATTGTAAATCAACTATACTCCAATAAAAAAAGAAAAGAAAAAAAATTAAAAACTGGAGGATGTGGGTATAGCTCAGTGGCTGAGTGCATGCTTGGCATGCACGAGGTCCTGGGCGCAGTCCCCAGTACCTCCAGTAAAATAAATAAATACAAAATCAACAATAGCAACAACAACCAAAAAAATGTTCAGTAAATGTAAAATACACACTAGATCTCAAAGACGTGGACAAAAACAAACAGCATAAAATAGTAAAAAAAAAAATACATAGTTGTGATGATTGTACAGCAGTGTGAATGTACCTAATTGTACACTTGAACTTGACTAAAATGGTGAATTTTATATTATACATCTTTTACCACATTAAAAAAAGTTTTGGGGAAAAAAGGCCTTTGGACATCATGTACTTACATTCCAAGGTAGGAGAAAGGGCTTAGGGGAAAGTCTTATAGATAGATATGTACATATATGCATTTACCTTGAAGTGATGCAAAGTACACATTTACATCAATTCTTTGGAATTCTTTGACAATCTAAAAATTTAAAAAGGAGAATTTGCAACAGTGAGTAACTTTATCTGCCCATAATTCAGTAGCATTCAGTTACTTGCTCAGGAGAAACTTCCAACACTTTCACGGTTAATCAGGAGTTTGAGGAAATCTCATTATTAGAAAACCACAGTGGTTTTCAGTATAGTGTTAGGGGTGAAAAGACCGTATCTCAAGAGGTAGCAGCATCCAGTGCTCAGTAGGATAGCGCAGAGATGCGCCATAAATATTTGTGGAAGGACGGAGAGACAGGAGGACAGAACGCTTCCTAATGCAGCCCTTGCTGATTAGAAAGAAGAGTATTAGTTTATATCTTTGAATGAAAGACATATGGGTGTGGATATGTGGCCACCAGATTCCAAATGTAAAAACTGACCTGAAAACCAGAGCCTTTGTATCTTGACTGTAATTTTGTACTATAGTTTTGCAAGATGTTATCATTGAAAGAAACTGAGTAAAGGGTACAGAGGATCTCTCTGTATTGTTTGTTACAACTTCACGGAGATCTACGATTATCTCAAAAGAAAAAGTTTAATTAAAAAAAATCAAGGCGCAAGACCTATGGGCAACAATTCAATAGAACTTGAGGTTTTGGGGTGAAAGATCAAGACCTCTATGCAGGTATGTTTGGAGTTTTCAGAATTGTCATTATAGCATCTGAAAGCAACTATTTGTTAGATGTGGAAAATATCCTGGCATGAAGTTTGATGACTCTTCCCCAAAGTAATTCATTAAACCCTTTGGCCAACAAAATGGATTTGAGCCAATGCCTGGAATGAAATGCACGAGGACGAACAAGACTACGTTCTCAAATGAGCCAATAACCAGGTCTGCTAAGGGACCTGGAATAGAACCTACCAGCATATTCTCGCACGCTTTTGTCAGGTATAGTCACTTTTCCACCTGACCTGCCTAGCACCCACATCCTGGCATCATTTCCTGCCCTTACAGAGGAAGCCAAGAAGCCCCAGCTAAGCTAAACCTCAGGTCGGGGTTAGTTTCAGATTATTACATCTGATTGTTGGAACCTTGAACCTGTCTGTTTCTCTGCCTGATCCTCTTGAACCTACCTGAAGCTTCACCTAAACTTGACACTCCTGGTCAAGGTGACACCCTATAGCTAGTCTGCTTTGGAGCACTTAGTACAGTTGTTATTTGCGAGGTTACTTAACATTTGCTTTGCCCCCCAGACTGCTTAGTCCCATGAGGGTAGTGACTTCGTAATTAATTTCTTGCGCCTGGCTGAGTGCTTGGCACACATGAGGCATTTCACATCAATTTGTTGAAAGAATCATTGAACTTGAGCTTGCAAGCATACCTGGTTTCTGATATCATGAGTGTTTCTGTCCTGCATGCTCCTCGACTCTTTGACGTCATAAATGCCCAACCTGCTTCCTGCTGATCTAACCTTCATACTGCCTGAGTTTTCCAGTCCTAACATGAACCTCATTCTGCTGCTGTTCACATAATAAAAACATAACATATAATTTTGTCCTTTTTTCTTTCTTTTCACATTCCATGTCCTGTATATTCTCAGAAAAATAAAACATATGTTAATATTTGTTGACGGATGACTATGTTCCAGACACTCTTCATTCTTCTGTTATTCATATATATATGAATATATTCTCATTTAATCCTCATAACAACCCCATGAAGTCAGTACCATCATTATCCCCATATTACAGATGAAGAAATTGAGGTACAGACAGATGAAGCAACTTGCCCAAAGTCACACTACTAGTAAGTGGTAGAGCCAGGATTCAACTCCAGGTAGTCTGTCTTCACAGCCTGTGCTTTAAAATATCATACTCTTTTGCAAAAGCAGCCCCCTAGAAAAATTACAGAGCCCACGCAATCAGTCACCCTTTCTACAAGACTGGGCAACCCATACCATTTTACTGTTGCCAAAACTCCAGATCGAAACACCAGATGCAAAAACACCAGAATTCAAAACACCAGAACCTTACCACTTGCAATGATCTCGCTCCAACAACATCCAAGAAAGATACAGCTCCACAGTCAAGCACGAGGCTGTGGATCGGCACTTTGGGAACATTCACTTTGACTGGGAGCTCGGAGTTCCAATCCACCTGAATCTCTATTTCCTTGGTTGGGATACCAAGTTCTTCTGGATCTTCGATATCTTCATCAGGCTCAAAAGCATTATTGGATGTACCAGCATCACTTATAATGCCATTCTAAAGAAAGAAAACATTGCCAACTTAATTACCAATGATTTGGGATATCTTTCAACAAATTAAAATTTCTTAAAGGGAACTATATTCAATACCTTGTAATAGCCTAGAATAAAAAAGAATATGAAAGGGAATATATATAATTCATATATTTTATATATATATATATATATATATAAACTGAATCACTATGCTGTATACCAGAAATTAACACAACATTGTAAATAGACTATACTTCAATTTAAAAAAATAAAATAAAATAAAATTTCTTAAAAATCCTACAGACTGTTCCTTGGTAAGCAAAACGTCGAGGGGATGAACTCTTCAAGAATGAGGTTTACCTCAGCCCAAATTTTAATGTGCTCCAGGAAGAAAAATGGATGAGTGGTGGAGCCAGAACATGCATGATTTCTGGAAGACTGTGGACCTTAGCCAAGAGATACACTGGCAGGAGAGTTTGAATAAAAGATAATAGCGCTAAAGTTAATGAACTTACGAGTGCTTTCTGTTGTAATTTTCTGGCATTGAATTAGCACTTGTTTTGTTCCTTTCGGTAAAATTAAGGTTTATTTCACGTAAGGAAAGAAAAAAATCACACCCTGTGTTTCCAAAGAGCTCTGCTGGTTTCGTTTTATTCCTTCTTGCCTACAACTCAGCTGTCCTCTGACATACATATGTCATCTGCTTGTACGCATCTGAGTACCAAAGCGGGTATATTTCATTTTAGACACTCTAACTGCCTTAGTCTCATCTGAGAAAGTAAAGGATTTAAGAGGGAAAAGAATGATGTTACTTCACCTTTGTTGCTCTTAATTGTCCTTTTTTGATGAGTTTTTGTATTTTCCTCAATGCTTTCAGCCTCTTATTATACACTCTAATGGCATCAAATCCAACCTTTGGAAATAAATATCAAGTTACTTAAAAGTTCTGGTGCCTAATGCTCATTAGTGGCAACTGTTATCTGGAAAGCCTATTTCTCAAGTGACATTATTCTTCAATATATCCTGCCAAAAAAGAAATTCTGAGGTCTGATGCAGGTCTCCACTACCAGGCCACCCTACCCACACAGAGACTCAGCAGTAGCATATTAAAGACTCCAAGACAATTAAAAAAAAACAGCAAAAAATAAACTCTTGAGCTTTAAGTCTATGTTTTCCAAACTTCATTGACATCATAGAGCCCTTTTGTTATTGCAACATCTGTGAACATTCCTCTGAACCTTCGGAAAACAGTGATCTAAGAGGCAAAGCCCAACTTCAAAGTATAGCATGGATTTGAACCAGGATTTCCTGCTTGTGTATTCCACTTAGAGTTTTTACCCTTTATTCCAGCTGGGCACACCCCCCCCCACCCAAACCCCCACTCCTGCCCACGTTCCCAGACTTTCCTCTCAGCCCACATAGTTCCCAGACACCTGACATCCTTCCTTCTGCCCAGCTGCCACCCAAAGCCTGATCAACTAACATGGACTGCTCCCTTCCAAGAAATCTTAACACTTAACTGTCTACACTACTTAATCTTACTTTTGGAACTTACTCAAATTCTGCCTGGAGACATCTCTTAGTGGTTTTGTGTGGCAGAGTTATTGCTACCTGGATTTTAACATATGTGTTGTTGTTGTTGTTTTCCTATCCTCAAACAGATTGAAAGTTATTTGGGGGGAGGGCATAGCTCAAGTGGTAGGTTGCATGCTTGGCATGCACAAGGTCCTGGGTTCAATCCCCAGTACCTCCTCTGAAAAATAAATACATACATAAGTAAACCTAATTACCTCCCTGCAAAAAATAAACAAATAAAACTTAAAAAAAAAGTTATTTGAGGGCAAGGATATTTTAATTCTTAATGTCTTGTACGAAGGGAATAGGGTATAGGGCCTGTAGAATGAATGAAGTCTCAAAGGAGGTTAGAAGCCAGATTTCTAGGGATAAAATACTTACTGTGGACTTGATACATTTTTTTAAGCCATCAACGTTGCCATAAAAAATAGGACTAGAAAATCTAAGAATCTTTACTCCTTCAGGCTCTTCAATCTAGCATTAAAAAAAAGAAAAGAAAGAAATTGTGTGAGTTTAAATTATTTCATGCCTCAAATATGCAATTAAGTTTTTGGCTATTCAGTGAGGAACTGAGTTGCAGTTGCTCAGGGGAGCCAGGCAGCTGCACTCAACTGTCTTTGAAGAGGGGCTTCATTGCATTTGAGAAGCACTGGGGTTATACACACAGTCCCACAGAAGGTCAAGTTAGAAGACCTTAGAAAACAATTATTCAACCCTGTGATTTCCAGATGAAGACACTGAGGCTCAGAATGGTGATATGATTTGCCTTAAGGTCATATCACTGGCTCTCTCTTCCCCACCCCCAAGCCAAATTCTGTTATAAAGGGAGGGGGCAAAATCAAGGGGACTTGCAGGAACTGAGGCCTATGATGTCATTTGCTTGTTCTTACCCTGATGCACAGTGGCCAGACCACAGGTGGACCCCACAGAATCACAGGCTTTTCTGCTTTTAGGGATCATAGTGATTTTAGTCTAGCCCCTCCAGATGAGAAAACTGACGTCCTGAGAGGCTGCGTGACTCAGCTACTCGGCAAGGTCTCCACAAGCCAGAGCCTCAAACTCTGAACCCGAGACTCACCTAGGGTTCCCTGCCACAGAGCAAAAAGATTCGTCTCTAGAGTCATTTCTAGCTCTTGATGGTACCGGGTTCAACATAACTGAGAAAGATTATAGAAATAAATGAAGCAGCAGCTACTGCAATTCCAGTCAGTAGCCAACATTTTTTTTAATGTTAAGGTAATATTAGACTACAACTTCCTAGGGTTCACATTAAAAAAAAAATTTTTTTTTGCTTTTAAAAACTATTTGTTGTGAAATTAATACTTTCTTACGTTTCTTTCTTCCTCCCTCCCTCCCTTCATTTCTTTCTAACTTTCCTTCATGGCAGGTCCACTTTCTCCATAAGCAATTTCTCCAGTGATCACCACAGTAAATCTGGTTACCGTGTGTCACTAGACAGTGGAGCCTGTTTACCCATTCCTTGCTCTTCCGTGTTTTGGAAGTGTTGAGAAGAATAGGTATTCACTTTTCTTTGAATCTTTGTTAGAATTTGCCAGTGAAACAGTCTGGTCCTGGGCTTTTGTTTGTTGGGATTTTTTTTTTTTTTATTACTGACTTAATCTCCTCACTAGTGATCAGTCTGTCCAGATTTTCTTTTTCTTCATGATTCAGTCTTGCAAGATTGTATGTTTCTAGGCATTTATCCTTTTTTTCTCAGTTCTACAATTTGTTGCTGTATAGTTGTTAATAGTAGTCTTTTAACGATCCTCTGAATTTCTGTGGTATCATTTGTAAGTTTGCCTCTTTTGTTTCTGATTTTATTTATTTGAGCCCTATTTTCCTGTTTTTTTCTTAGGTGAGCCAAGCTAAAAGTTTGTCAATTTTGTCTATCTTTTCAAAGAACCAGCTCTTTGGTTTTTTATCTTTCCTTTTCTTTTTTCTTTCTTTTTTTTTTAAGTCTGTTTCATTTGTTTCCACTCTGATCTTGATTATTGCCTTCTTTCTACTAACTTTGGGCTCTTTTTCTAGTTCCTTTGGATGTAAATTAGACTGTTTATTTGAGATGTTTCATGTTTCTTCTGTTAGGCCTGTATTGCTGTGAACTTCCCTCTTAGAACTGCTTTTGCTGCATCTCATCAATTTCAGAATGTTGTATTTCCATTTTCACTGGTCTCGAGGTTTTTTTTTTTTCTTTTTCTTTTTTTTTTTGGGAGGTGGGAGGTAATTAGGTTTATTTATTTATTTTTTTAGATGGCGGTGCTGGGGATTGAACCCAGGACCTCATGCATGCTAGGCATACACTCTACCACTGAGCTATACCCTCCCTCCTTGAGGTATTTTTTTTTAATTCCCCTTTGGTTTCTTCATTGACCCATTGTTTGTTCAGTAACATGTGGCTTAGTCTTCATATATTTGTGATTTTGTGGTTTTTTTAGTTTTCTTCTTATAATTGATTTCTAGTTTAATACCGTTGTGGAAAAGATGTTTAATACCATTTCAACCTTCTTACGTGTGTTGAGACTTGTTCTGTTCCTTTCTCTTTCTCTTGCTCTCTTCCCTGTGGTTTGATGACTTTCTCTAATGTTATATTTAGAGTCTTTTCTCATTGTCTTTTGTGTATCTACTGTAGGTTTTTGCTTTGTAGTTACCATGAGGTTCACATATAGCAGCCTATAAATCTATAAATAAAATAGCCTATTTTAAGCTGACAGCAACTTAAGTTTGAATGTACTCTAGAATGTCTACATTTTTGCTCCTCCCCCACCTTTCGTTTTAGATGTCATATTTTACATCCTTTTGTTTTGCATATTCCTTAGCTATTTATTGTAGTTATAATTAATTTTACTACCTTTGTCTTTTAACCTTCATGTTAGCTGTGTAAGCAGTTAACCTACTACCTTTACTATATATTTGCCTTTACCAGTGAGATTTTTACTTTCATACATTTTCTTGTTGCTAGTTAGTGCCTTTTCCTTTCAGTTTAAAGAAATCCCTTTCACATTTTTGTGAAGCTAGTTTAGTGGAGATGAACTCCGTTAGCTTTTGCTTGGCTGGAAAACTCTTTATCTTTCCTTTGATTCTGAATAATAACCTTGCCGGGTGGAGAATTCTTGGTTGGAAGTTTTGTCCTTTCATGATATACTCTGCGTACATCATGCCACTCCCCTCTGGCCTGCAAAGTTGCTGCTGAAAAATCAGCTGACCCCCCCCCCTTGGGGGTTCCCGTGTATGTAACAAGTTATTTTTCTCTTGCTATTTTTAAGACTCAGTCTTTAACTTTTGATATTTTAATTATAATGTCTTGGTATAGATCTCTTTGGGTTCATCTTATTTGGAACTCACTGTACTTCCTGGACCTGGATGTTTGTTTCCTTCCCCAGGTTAGGGAAGTTTTCAGCCATTATTTCTTCAAAAGGTTCTCTGCCCCTCTCTTTCTCTCTCCTCCTTCTTGTTCCCCTACAATATGAATGTTATTCTGCTTGATGCTGTCTCATAGGTCCCGTAAGCTGTCCTCAGCTTCTTTTTGCTGCTCTGCTGGGGTCAGTCCCACTGCCCTGTCTTCTAGGTTGCTGGTCCATTTTTCTGCTTCATCCAGTTTGCTGTTGAACTCGTCTAGTGTATTCTTCCGTTCGGTTATTGTATTCTTCAGCTCTGTGACTTCTGTTTAGACTTTCTTATATTTTCTGTCTCTGTTGAAGTTCTCATGTGTTCATCCATTCTTCTCCTGAGTTCAGTGAGCATCTTTATAACCATTAATTTGAATATTGATTGATTGATTGATTGATTGATTGATTGATTGATTGTTTTGGGGGGAAGGTATTAGGTTTATTTATTTTTAGAGGAGGTACTGGGGATTGAACCCAGGACCTCGTGAATGCTAAGCATGCACTTCACCACTGAGCTATACTCTCCCCCCTTACAACCATTACTTTGAACTCTTTATCAGGTAGATTACTGATCTGTTTCATTCAGATCTCTTTCTGACATTTATCTCAGTCTTTCATTTGGAACCTATTCCTCTGTTTCCTCATTTTGCATGATTCTCTGTTTCTGTGTATTAGGCAAAACAGCTACCTCTTCTAGTCTTAAAGGAGTGGCCTGTGTAGGAGAGGAACCTTATTGTTCAGCCTTGCCCTTGCTCTTAGTTGGCTCTCAAACCTTTGTGCTTGTCTGAGTAGCCTGGTTTATTTTTGATCTGTCCCAGTTGTTGAGGGTGTGCCAAGACCTGTCAGTGTTCCAAAGGGAGGGCTGTCAGTCAGCACCTGGTTTCAGGCTGATTGGAATCCAGATCCTCGGGCAACAGCTTTTAAAGTATGCAAATACACACAGTCTTGTGGGACCATAACTGTAAACCCTGCTGACCTCCAAATCAGGAGATCTGGAGATACCTGCTGGATAATGGCTGCAAAAACTGGAGCTTCAGATGAGTGTATTAAGCTCCTTTCTGGGAGGTACCACAAGCTGCTGCGAGGCCGAGGAAAGGTGCAAGGATGGTGTCTCCCTGCCTACATGGCCAAGAGCACCTCTGTAGCCACTACATGTGTGGCAGACCTGCAGCCTGTCCCTCAGGTTGAAGCTCTAGGATAAATAAATGGGCCTTTTTCACAGGCAGACCAGGGTATGTTTCAGTCTGCTCTGTGCGCAGTACCCTGGGTGTGGTAGACTGCCCAGGACTAGCTTTCCAACTGTTTCAGTCTGGTGGGGCCCAGGCATGCAAGCCCCTCTGGTCCCCCAGGGTCAGGGAACCATGGGGCATTCCTTGTGTGGACTGTGTTGGCCTGTCTGCTTTAGTCTGGCTGCAGGAGAGGGCTGAGGGTGGGGCACTGCACAGCGTTAGCAATGCAAGAGAAGAGCACCAGGGGCGGGGTTGCTGTAGCTCTACTGAAGTCGTACCTGGGTACAGCCACCTGCGCTAGCAAGGTATGGGGAGTACGCAAATATGGCATCTGCCAGCGCCTTCCTCCCTGACAAACGTCCCAACTGGTCCTTGCCCCTCTGGCAGATGCTTTAAGATGAGCAAATGAATTTCTTTCACATATAGTCCAGGCACTTTCAAACTGCTGCCTTCGTGTTGAGTCCCAGGATGAGTGAGTCCACAAGTTAGCCTCTCAAAAGAAATATCTCATTCCCATAGCACCCCTCCCAGGGCCCCTGGATGTAGCCCCATTGGTTTCCAAAGCGAGACATTTTAGAGGCCTCGTCTCTTTGGTGAGGGTCCCAAGGGATGTGGGGCACAAACTGCCTGCTCCTCAGGGAGGAGCCCTGGACTTAGGAGATCCCTCCCTATCATGGGTTGTGGAGCCAGCAGTGGGGTTTTGGGAGACTGCATCTCTGCCTCTCCTACTTGTCTCCTGTGGCCCTTTAATTCCTTGTTGTGGAAGAGCTGCTCATCTAGCTATCAGTTCTTTTTCAGCAAGAATTATTCCCTATGTAGCTGTAGATTTGGTGTGTCCGTAGGAGGAGGTGAGTTCAGAATCTTCCTGTGCCACCATCTTGGACCAACCCCCTTTATTTTCTCTCCTTCTCAGTTTTTCATCGTTGTTCCCCCTGGTGGTCACTGAGCAGTCTTATTTTCAGGGAACACAAGCCCATCATTGGGTTGTTTATTTTCTTTGTTTTTTGTTTTCTGTATTAATATTATTTCTTCTGATTCCAAGGTTAGGGAAAGATGTCCAACAAGGTTCTTGGTGACAGAGAACATGAAAGTCTCTTCTTAGAACTGAACAGAAGAAAATCTTACAAGGATTCCATACAATTTCACAGAGGATAAGGGTAACATAGTGCAGAAATAGAATTTTGTCTCTCTTACTTAAAAAAACGTAATGTCTTGGCTTTCAACAGTGTTACTATAATGTGTCTAGGTGTGGACCTTTGTGTATATTGATTGAGCTCAGTGGGCATTTTGGATTTGTACATCATATCTTTCATCAAATTGGGGAAAATTTTGATACTAATTCAAATATTGTATCTTTTTTTCTCTCTTTTGGGGGACTCCCATCACAAATATGTTGATATGTTTTATTTTGTTCTAGAGATTTCTGAGGCTCTGTCCTTTTTTTGGAGGTATAATTGATGTATTACATTTGTTTCAGGTGTACAACCTGATTTTTGTGTACAATGCAAAATGATCACCACAGTAAGTCTAACTAAATGTCACCATACATAGTTACAAAATTTTGTGCGTGTGATGAGAACTTTTAGGATCTACTCTCTTAGCAACTTTCAAATATGCAATATAGTACTGTTAACTAAGGTCACCCTACTGTGCATTACATTGCTATGACTTATGTATTTTATAACTGGAAGTTTGTACCTTTTGACCCCCTTCACTTGGAGAAATAGAAGTTTGATTCAACTCTGGAAATAACTGAATTGCCTATTTTTTAAAATTCCTCTTACAGTGGTCTGACATTAAAATGACATTTAACTAGCGTGGACAAAATTCATATAAACCAAGGATATCTGAGGGTACATTGGATCAAAAGTTTTCATATTACTCCCAGTGGACTTCTAGACAGACTTTCTCAAGAGAAGCCTTCCCATTTGGCTACCTTGAGAAATGCTACAAGAGAAATACGCAACCCCGGAAAATCCAGCTTAGTGAACCCAGATCCACCAAATGTCAAACAAAGGCACTTACGTTTTTATAATTCTTGGTGCTTTTGTAGATGTCTGTGCTCGGGATGCTTCCAAGGCTGTTCCATGAGGGACTAAAAGGAGAAAAACTAAGGTCAGAATTTTGTGGAATGGGCATATTTTGGAATAAAAAGAAGAAATTACGGATACTGAAGAACCCATAATTTGGGTGTTTGGGGACTCTGTCTTGAGTGTAGATGACATTTTCCGGTAGCTAACTCTGAAGTGAACAGCTGGTGTTTGCGTGGAACTGGGGGAGAAGGAGGAAGTGTGACTCTTTTCTGGTGGTGGAGAGACGTACATGGCATCCTACTTTCATATATTTTAACACCTTATGGGATAAGCAAAGAGCTTTCACACAAGTTAAATCTTATTTAAGGACATAACCCTGAAAGGTCACAGTATTGCCTTCATTTTTTTTACTGGTGAGTAAACAGGTTCAGCTAAGTTCAATAAAGGTGCTGGGGGCAAAAGGCAGCCCAGCCTCTAACTGTAACCCCTGGGTCCTCCCTGCCTGGTACAGCGCCTGCAACTTACTTGGGAGCTAAGCAACTCTCTGATTAATTCTGGAGAGTCTGCAGTGATCAAGTTAGTCTCTCTTCATAGAGACAGGAGTCTGGGAGGACCAGAAATAAGTCCTCCCCAGCCACCAGGCTGCTGGTTTCCTGTCCCTGGTGCAATCAAATAAATTCCATGATTCTTCAGGTGTGACTAAGGACAGATTGTAAATACAGTTCCTGAAGAAAGAGTATCTGTTTGGGGTCCTCTCAGCCATGTGCTCTCTGGATCAGCCTTATAATTACTAGAAATTAAATACTGGGGAGGACACTGCTTTTGCTTGGCTGAAAGCCTCGTTTACCAAACCTGCAGCTAAACTGTTTCTCCACTGATTTCCCCTGGGCCTGCTGTGCTGTGCTGAATTTTACCTTAAAGCTCAGCAACTGTGAAAGTCTTCCTCTACAAAACCCTTCTCTCCCCATCACACTCACACAAGGAAAAACAAATACGGAGGCACACAAAGCACAAATGGCATCCTTTTCCAAGGACAGTTTCTGAGGGATTTCCCCACAGCAAACTGGATACTTTGGAAGCTTCAGAATTCTTCCGGGCCCTTGGGCAACCATTGAAGGGTGCTGGGGGCATAAACACAAGCCCTTGGGCAGGCTCCCACCTGCCAGGGTAGGGAAGGAAGGAGGGAAGGAGAATTAGTTGCTGGAACAGGGAAGGTGGACTCATGCTAAGCTGAGGTTTTCCTGGGTTTCTTATTCCTTCATGGCCCAAGCGCAGGCAGAGAAGGGACCAGAAGTCTGGGGAAATGACGGAAATTTTGAGGAAGGAGAGAAGTTCTCCTCTGCGCTCCGTCTAGACAATTCCAGACACCCAGGGCACCTACCAAAGGCCCCTCTAGAGACAAAACAAAATGAGGGAAGCAGCACGCCCCTTCAGGCTGCCTCACGGAGCCATGACTTTAAACTGTGTCTCTGCGGCTTGCACTCTGCACATGATCTGATTATGTCGACTTCACCTGATCTGCGTGGCTTATTGGGTACATACCTTATTTGGCAGATCAGAATGAATTTTGGCTACAGTCAACTGTGTTGAAGTCTCCAGTTCTTGGTTACCTAACTTCTGGGTTACGAGCTTCCAAAGAAAATGAGCTGTAATACATTTAGCAGTTGTCTGGTTCCAAGCCTTGGGCCCAGTGCCTCTCAGACTTCATCTCATTTTATAAAGAAACTACACAGCCACCTCAGTCTTTTGCTGAACCAAATGTATCTTTTCGTCTCACCATGACTCAGGGGAGAGCACAGCAGTAGAGTAGGTGAATAAGTGCATAGATTTGGGGGTGAGATACACCTGGGTTCAAATCCTGGCTCAGCCACTTACTAGCTGTGTGATCTTGGGGAAGGTTCTTAACCTTTCTGAGCTTCAATGATCTTATGCATAGAATGGGAATAATAAAACCTATTCACAGGATTTCTTTTTTGAAGGTTAAATATAACAACATGAGTAAAGCACCGTATGCTTAATTCGTAGAAGCACTCAGTATGTAGGAACCATTATGAAAGGAAGTATAAGAAATCTCAGGGTGTGCTGTCCTGTTTATAGGTAACCTGGATCTTGTATTACTCACAATTGAACTCTCAGGACCACAGTCAGAAATCCAAATATAAGGCCAGCTAGTAAACCAAGGTCGAGCCCCAGAATGATGGATGCTATGCATGTAAACACCCAGATAACCTAGGAAAATATGGAAATGGAAAGAATTATGTTAATTCTTCATCAGGTGCCATCAGATGAGTGACTACCTGTAAAAATAATAAGATCAATTGCCCATGAACAAATCACAGCTTTTTAAAATAGCCTGACTTCATTTCATATTTTAAGTGGAAGTGGAAATTGGCCTTTTCAATAAAGGCCATTTAAATATTTAAATATATGTCCCATTTAAATATTTTAATGTAATTTTTGAACAGGTAATATATTAACGTAGTTCAAAATGAAATTAGTATAAGAAAGGTGTGCAGTGGAAAATCTTGCTTACAGCCTTTTCCCCACTCCCAACCTGTCTCCCTTCTTGTATCTTTTATTTGTGTGTATGTGTGCAAACGTGCACACTTTTTGCTCATGACTTTTCACAAATACAAGCAAATATGACTACAAAGCGTATTTTATTTTCCCATCTTTTAATGTGTTATACACAGTCTTCTGTTTTGCACTGGTATTTTTCACTTAACAATTTGTCTTGGAGGTCTTTCCATCTTGATATATAAGAAATTTTCCCATTCTTTTTATCTGTTCTGGTTTAAATTAGAGGAGAATTCAAAAGAGTTTATCTTTTTTTTCAACCATTCCTCAGAACAGTTGTAAATGTGACTTTAATCAGAATTATAATCTGTGTGGGTTTTTGTATTTTGGCTTATTGTTTTTGCTTTGTTTGCCCTTCTAAATTGGGGGATTTGGGGTTTTTTTTTTTTTTCCTCTTTTTTCTTTATGGGGAAGATAATTGGGTTTATTTATTGATATTTGGAGGAGGTACTGGGGATTGAACCCAGGACCTCGTGCATGCTAAGCATGCACTCTACCGCTTGAGCTATACTCTGCCCTGAGGATTCTTTTTTAATATATATAAAGTTTGTTTGTTTTCTTTTTTGGCTTTAGAAGACCAAGGGTATATGAGTGAGTTCTTATGGGATTCTTGCTGGAATTCCATCTTCCCAGAGATACAGGACTTTCACAAAACGCAGCTCACGTGGGAGGTTTCGCAGCTTTGGCTCATCCACAAAATTCTAATTTCTGCTGCAGTCCCAAAATGCAAGTCAGACTTAGGAGATACAGGGATGGAGTAATAGGCAAGAAGCACGTAAGAAGCAACTCTTATTTCAGGGAAAAATGGGTAAGTGACTTACGGCATCAGTCTTATTCTGCCTCCACAGGCGAGGTACGTCACACACCTGCATAAACATCCCTTTCAGGTTGGCAATTACGACAGCTGCCAAGACCGACTGCCAGGGGAGACAGGGAAGGCTGTGTTACGCTGGGGAATGGATTTCCATGTGATGATGTTTAAATCTGTTATTTCTCTGGGGGCAGAGCAGTGAAGGGAGATTATGCAATCAGGGTGGGGAGAAGCAGGGTTATACCTTCTGCAAGGGTTCCAGAAGCTTCCCCAGGGCAACGATGGCAATCATCACGATCCCAGCCGAGATGATGCCAGCAACCTGAAAGACACACATCTCCCATCAACAGGGTTCATCCCGTCCCCTCTGGATGTCTGTCTGCTGGATGTGTGCGTGAGAGAGCCCGCTCAGGGGTGCACTTGGCGCTTCCTGACCTCCCCCCTTCTGCTCAATACTGTTGAGAGAAATGAGAATTAGTTGCTAAAACTACAAAACTGAGGGAAAATGGAAACCATACATTTAGTAGCTGTGGCAGACAAATTAAATGTGGAGATAGCCTATTTGACCTGGATTGCCCTTGGATATATTACAGACCTATACTTTTGGTGTCAGTTCAGGAGGGCAAACTTCTAGTCACTTGCCATACCAGGAAACAGGGACCACCCCCCTTTCTCGACAACAGATCCTCGTCGTAATGTGCTTGGGAAATACATTCTCAGCACGAAACTGATTCTTCTGCATTATTGAATCAGCAGCCTGATAACAATTCTGCTATTGCTTTTGAGCACATGGCTGCCATGAAAATCTCAGAGAAAATACGCTTACCAGTCCCACTGCAAATTCACAAAACCACAGGAGCCTGCTGAGAGGTGAGACCACACATCCTCTCCCAGCTGCACAGACACAGGCTCAGAGCTGTGCCCCGCAGCAGCCCCAGTGAAGGCGGGTCAATTAGCAGGAGAAAAGGAAGCTTCAGAAACTTTACCTTCGCTGGCAAAAAAGCTCTCCTAAGATCCATAAATAGTTAGGAGAGAGGCTGAGGGGGTGGGGACTATTCTCTGGTGTGATTAGATGACCAGTGGATTCTCTGCTGAGACAGCTGGGACCTGGCCGAGGTGAAGGCTAGAAGCTCTGAAACAAAGGAGAGGAGACAGGGAGCCAGAGGCAAAGCGATCAGAGGGGAAGCAGCAGAGAAGGTTGCATTGGGCACAAGTACTGCCACGTGCAAGATGCTTGAGTCAAAGGAGACACAAAAAGCCAATATACATAGAAAATCTGAAAACTTAAGGCAATTTCACAGTCACACTCATTCACTTCACCTGGCAAATTGATCATGCACGTTCAGAGGACAGCTAGACCATCCTGAGGCAGTATTATGTACATGATGTACTGAAAAGTCTGCTCTGTTCAGACAGATCTCCTTTCTAGGCAATTTATTACCTCCCAGAACCATACCTCTGGGTTCCCAGTACCTTGTGAGCTTTCCCCTCTCCTATCTAAGAGAAGCTAGCATCCTCTCTCCCTCCTTCCCTCCTTTCTTCCATGCAGTTTCTTAACCAGTATCTATTGTCTGTCCTGAGCCATATGTATCTCACTGTGGATGTAGGGCTCTATGGACTGGTGAGAGAGATGGAGAGCTGGGGACAGGAACCACAGCCAGCTGCCCAATTCACGCCAGGAGGGTGGCCACCGACTCACCAAGCATAGGGAATAATTAGCCTGCAATTAGGGGACCAACATTAATTTTCATTACTATATTAAAGTCTGTGAATGACCCATTACCTGTACTTAATTTATAAGGGGAAATTACTTATTTTGTGGGAAATGCTGTAGATTTTATATCTCTGAGCAGACTCGATTACTAGAAAATTAATTCTTCTGTTGAGTGAGAGGGTAATCAGAGCTAGAGAGTAGTTTGTCATCAGAATTACTTTTTAATGAAGCAGTAGCAGTCAGATGGGACTGAAATAGCAGGTTGCAGCGATGAGCTCGTCTACAGTCTGCAGATGTGCTGGAAACACTTGATGTCCACCAACACTCATGCTTCCGTTCACTCACTCAGCAAATATATGCTGGATGTTTCTTACGTGTCAGGTACAACGTATGTGTCTCAGGTACTAAGACACTGTTCCTACCTGGAGAAGCTAATGACTGGAATGATCCACATTTACAAGTATGGGCAGGGATTTTACAAACATTTTCTTATTCAATCCTCACAACGTCCCTATGAGAGGGATTCAGTGATTATCCCCATTGCATAGATGCTGAAACTGAGGCTCCAACATTAAAAGAGAGCATGAGAAGCCACACAAGGGAAGACCTGCCAGTTTATTTGATCATGGGTCCCTGGATTTCAGTCCAGGCGTTTAGACTTTTAACCCCAGAATTTAGTATACATTTCAGTAATTAAATATCAAGCTATTTCTGTGCTTGTTTCATTCTTCAGTACTGAAATCCTGGCATCCTTCATTCCTAAATATAATACACGCCAGTGTGTGGCAGGGGCTATTAGCTTACCAGAACACCATTATCCCCAAACCCTCTGCCAAGGAATCACTTTACATGGGCATTCTCTCCAGGGGGCGGTGGGGAGGGTCGTATGGAGGGGGGTGTGCCTCCGTTGAGCCTGGAGGTAACAGCAGGAGTGTGGAGATCACCACGTGGGGGTCTGCCTGTATCCTCTTACAGCCGTGTGCCCTGGGGAGCTCATCAGTGCCCCATTTCCAGTGGAAGCAGCAGAAACTCTAGCTGTTGACAGCTGCCCCCGAACACGGGCAACTCTGGAAATCACCCCCGACCTCTTCCCCTTGACCCCGATCTGCGCTCATGCTTCCTGTTGGGGCTGTGTTGTTTTACATGCTCCCTCAGAACTAGAAATGTTTGCAGAAAAAAAAAGAATACTCCATTTTTAAAATAAAAATTCTGAAAATGAAAATTAAATTTTTGTTCAGCAGGAGCCATGAAATGGGAAGAAGTTGATTCTTCCAACCCCGTCACAAAGACCTATTATAAATGGGAAAGTAGAAGGATGGAAATAGCTCAGGGGTAGAGCGCATGCTTAGCATGCACAAGGTCCTGGGTTCAATCTCCAGTGCCTCCATCAAAAGATTTTTATTTTAATTTTTTAAAAATGGAAAGGAATACCACGGGCACTTTGGGGACAATGAAAACTGTCCCAGGGAAGCTCAGGGTTGGAGTCAGTTATCTCAGTTACTTGCTTTCATGCTTATTTGTAAGTGTCTCTGCCTTAAAAAAACCTTATTTGAAGACCGTGTGTAAGGGCAGGGGGATGTATATGTGTGTGTGTATGTGTGTGTGTTACACTATTTACTTTGGGTTTGTTGTTCTTTATTGTCTCAATGAACTTTTTACTCTTCAATAATAGTTCTTTCTGTGTTGTTAGGAGAAAACTCACCAACAAACAGAAGCCTAGTTCCTGAGCCTGCCTCCTGCCCCATCCGCTGGTTTGGCCTTGCTGACTCACATGCAGCTGGAAAGGATGGCTTCTGAGAACAGCTCCCAAACTTTCTGGACGACTGAAGGAGGGGTTTGCCAGAGATTAACTGGGATGCTGGGTTTTGGGTCACCTTGCAAAGGCAACAACTAAAAACCACATTTAAACAGCAAGATTAAACCCACATTCAGAATGCCAGGAAGAAAAATCTTACTCAGGGATAAATGCCAAAATGTTCCAACAAAAATAACGTTGGCCAGCAAACTGCTGTTCTGTGGGACCAAACACTTCTGGAGGAAGTCCCTGACTCTTATAAAGGAAATATAAATTGACGCTTTTCATTTTCCTGAAAATATAATAACTCACTCAGCCATGAAGTGCTCTTACTACCAGGCCTTCTCTATCCTCAGATAACAAATTGGTAAAAATAGCATTCTTCATTACTGATTGCTTGTCAACGGTTATTTTCCCTGAAAAAGCAGGTAAGCATAGCTGGCTGCCAGCTAAGCAGGGACACAAAGAGGCTGGAGAATGGCTGCATCAGAAAACCATAAATGTTGTTGTTGAGGAGGTTTTCTGGGAGGGGGTAGATCGCGAAGAGAGATAGGCCCGAGGTGAAATCAGGTCAGAAAGGGCAAGTTTCTCTCTTCTCAAAGGCTAATAGTCCTGCTCAGAGCTTTGCAAGCCTTTCTGAGCCACCACTGCCCTGAGTCACTCTCTGTGGCAGGGATCACCGCACTGCTTCCATACCTGTGTCTTTCCCCCTGTGCTCTCCTGGACAGCCGTGCGGGACAGGGCCGTAGTGGCCACAAAACACGAGAAGAATCCAGAGAAGATGTTGCTGATCCCAAAGGCAATGAATTCCTAAAAGAGAGACTAGATGAGAGTGATGCTCCAAATACAGTCTTGGTAAGATCCTCACCAGGAGGGTTTAAAGAAGAACGTTAAGAAAGCCACCTCCCAAACCCACCCTGCCTGGGATCCCCAGTTTTATTCTTACCATTAAAGGTGCTTGGAGCCCTTGAAAGACATCCACTGAGCCTGAGAGAGGCCTCACTGCTCCCAGTTGTTTTTAAGATTGATCTTTTGCTCAAATGCTAATTTCACTTCCTGGTGAATGGCATTTGTGGAGCTCTCACATAGAACATTTTTTCTGTGGTTGGATATTTGCTACGAAGCATATTATGACTAAGAGAGCTACTATTCTGAGTACTAATTGTCTAACTGCTGTAATTGCTATGCTGTGTTTTCAGAAACACCATACTTGCAGCTTTGTGAGCAGTGGAAAATGCTCACCTGGTAACACATCATACGCTATAAAACCTGTCCTGTAGCTATTACAGGCATCCCCTGCTTTTCGAAAGTTCGCTTTGCGCCACTTGGCTTTTGTGAGAGACCTACATTAGTACTTGTTTTTGCTAACTGAAGGAAATCTCAAGAGGATTTTCGCTTTCATGAAAAAGGGCACAAAGCGTTTGTTTTGCAGTAAGCCAGTACAGAGGCTGCGTGCCGCCCCCCACCCCCAAGCAGGGAGAGCGGCGCCGCCAAGCTCCTTCCCCAGGAACCACACTCAGCATCTCAGCATCAAGCTGCCATCGCTCTTAACTGTATTATTGTGAACACTTGTTTTCCATCTCGGTTTATTTCGTGCATCTGTTTGCAAGATGTGTCCTAAGGTGATTGCTTCTTCACTTGACACAATTTCAGCTTAAGAAAGATTTCATGGGAACACTCTACTTTTGGATAGAGGGCGAAACCTACCATTGCACAGTGAACTGCCTCAATTTAAAATGGTCACAACATATTACTGATGTTTGTTGTATTGTTTTGCTGTATTATAACCATCACTTAAAAAAAATTACCGGGAGATACTAGATTACATGAAGAATTCTTATTCTGACTTCATATGTTAACCTTAAATGTTACTTACGATTTGACTGAATTATTTTCTTAAATTAGGATTACTTCAACTTATTTCTTAAAAAGTAAATTGATGTATACAGCAAGGACATATAGCCAATATTTTATAATAACTATAAATGGAGTATAACCTTTAAAACTTGTGAATCACTGTGTTATACACCTGAAACATATAATAATGTACATCAACTATGCCTCAATTAAGAAAAATAAATTTTTTAAAAATGTAAAAAAGAACTATATCAAGCTAATACAATCCATGGGGCTTGTTTGGATACTTAGGCAAACAAAACAACTGTTTAAAAAAAACTTTTTAAGATAATTTGAAAACTGACTAGATATTTGATGTTATTAAGGAATTACTGTTAAAATTTTTAGTTGTGAAAATGATATTGTGGTTATACCTAGAAACGGACTGGATATTAGATGTTTTTAGGGAGTTACAGCTCATTTTTTAATGTAAGTGATGTATCATGATTGTGTTTTTTAAATGTTTATCTTTCAGAGATATATAATGAAATAAAATATGGATAAACAGTAAAATAGATTTTAAAAAGTAAAGTGACACAGCACACAGATTTCCAAATAATTTCACATTAGCATACACAGGAGAGAAACCAACTCAATAGAGGTGGGTGGAAGAAACCAGTCCCTTCTTTAGCAGACAACAAAATCTTTGCTATTTTCTGTTTTCTCCTTATTTGCAGCCCTTCAAAACCAGTTCAGCCAAAGGGTGACCCTACCTGGTTCCCATTGATGGTGTAATCATACTTGATGGCGTACACTTTTCCTACAGACACTGCGATGGCATAAGCTACCACAGCGATGGAAAATGATGCCGTCAGCATCTCGGAAAACAGGCTCACAGGAGGAAGTACAGGAGGCAAAAACCTAGTGAGTTTTTAAACAAAAAATGCTGTGAAGATTTGACCACAGCGCTCTTTCCCCACCCCACCAAATGCTCTATCAATGCAGCCACAAGTCACACATGAAAGGACTTAACCCAAAAGGACAAGAGGTACGTGAGATGTATCAACTGCTTTTCCAGTTTTTAATCAGAAGTTGGTGCTTTCTCACTGGCTGATTCCTTTGGCCCCTATTTGAGAGCCTACAAGTGCTGCTTTATCTATGCCTCTGACAAGAACAAACCTGTCATTACTGATTCTTTACTACCATACAATCCCATGCCACGCCATTTCACACATTAATGTTTCCCCTGACACAATTTCATCTTAAAGGTCTTTGAATTTAAAAGACGTCCCAGCCAGAAAATGAGATTTACCTCATACAAAGAGATGTCAGGTCTGTTAAAAAGGCAAAGAATATAAGATGCTAAAATAGTGGAAAATCCATTTCTAAGAGCCATGATATTAAAATCTTCTGGAGTCCAAAAAGGATGAAATTTATGTAATTACCGGAATAGTCACAGCGACTAAGACATCCCAATGATTGTGGGTTCAAACAATTACTGTTCGACAAAACTAGAGCTACTGTACCAACCATATAAAGAAATAAACCTGCAAGTTTATAAGCATACAGTTGTCGCTAAATATGAAAATAGAAAATTGGAGGGATGGCTTTCTTGTACCTGTATTTTGATGACTGTCCATATGGTGTAATTCCAGAGGCCCCTGGCCAAAAAATACAAACAAAAACCAATCTCCCTGTCCTAACTCACTTAAGCCAAAAGTTCCCTTAATAGGAAACTACATTCCCCCCCCCTGCATAATTAGAGGGATATGGTAAAGTCAAAATAAGATTCTTATAGAAAACAATAGACATCTAGAGCTAGCTAATATCTTAATATTATCCAAATTAATATCCTAATCTAATATCCTACATATTGTTGAATCCACTTCTCTCTTTTTGCTGTTAAGGGAACTGACTCTCCGATAAGTGAAGTGATTTGCTCAAGGTCATTTAGTAGGTCTAGGTATGAAGTTAGCCATTAGACGATTTCCTGGGTAGCAAGGGCTGATGGGCCCTCTTAGAGCCTGCGTGTTAAGAAAAAGCCTTAGTGAGGGAATGAGGGTTTGGGTGAATCTTAGTGGGTTACTCAGAAGCTGACCGGACATGGAGAAATTGTGTATTTCGCCAGGATAGGGGGTGGGGAGAAGGGTAAGTGGTCATGATCTGGGGGACGGTGTCATTGGGCACCGAGTGACACTAACACATGGCCTTGACCCTCAATAAGACAAAAGGAAGATGCTTTTACTCCCTTATTGGGGGACTGAACCGGGGAGGGGTATAGAGGTGGGCTAGCGCCACGTTTCTCTTTCTCTTTGTTCATGTTACCAGGCTTGTTTCTGTGCTACCAAAAAGCGAACAAGACCAATGGGATCATGCCCTGGGGGAGGAGCTGTAGTCCCAGGGCCAGATAGGTTAGGTCAGCTGGCCAGTCACACCAGGTGGTCTGTCAGCGATACAGCTTGATAAGCCCCAGAGCAAGAGGCCAGAGATTCATTCTCAGCAGGAGTGCAGCCAGGAAAGCTCTGGACAGGACCAGAAAGGATCAGCTAGGGAGCAAAACTGAGTTCCCAAAACCTCTTAACGGAGCATGGACTTCTGGGACAGCGCCTTTGCTGTGGACCTCCTCCAAGTGCTACATCCTGGAAAGCCTGACAACAGGGACCTCTAAAACGTCTCTCTTAATGTAGCTCTTTACAACTACTCAAATCATCTAATTGTTAGGGTAGAAACGCCATCACTCAAGTAGCCACGCTGCATCTTTTATCACTGAATTTATGCCGGCATTAGGATTCACTATCAAAATGTTGATCCTAATGTAAAGTTTCCCAAATTTACCTGGTTGTTAGAATCACTTGAGGACCCTTTGAAAAATATTAAGTCCCAGGTCCCTCCCCTGGAACGCCTGACTCCATAGATTCAGGGTGGGAACTGGGAATGTGTGTTAACCAGGGTCTCCTGTGATTCTTACAAAGAAGTAAGTCTGAGAAACACTGGAATGGATGATATGTAAATTAAGCACCATACAGCCAGTTGTAATTTTTCAGTTTGTTTTTTTTTTAACAGATTAGAAGGAACTGTAAGAGTAATCCAATAGCAAGGCAGCAGTTCCTGGGGAATGAGCACCAGGACTTCGCCAACCCAGGGAGTTTGTACCAAGAGCATGAGAAACAGACTGGTCCAGGTTCCTCAGCTAGTGTTGAGGGAGGGGAGACTAGTACTTACTGGTTATCTAACTGCAAGTCTAGTCGTAGATGCTATAAGTTAGTGTTACAGATCTAATAAACACCTGGGCTTCTTTTTCAACGTCCTGTGATCAAATTATAGTGTAGGGCCCTTGGTCCCCGCTGCACTATGTGAACGACCTCTTTGGTGTTCCACCACAAGCTTCAGTTGAGATTTCGGAATTCTGTCATTATCTCTGTGTTATAGGAGAGCCCGCCAGGGCCACAGGGCTAGATAGTGACAGAGGTGGACAAGGGACTTCAGTTCTTTACTCTTTTATTTTTTTAATGGAGGTGCTGGGGATTGAACCCAGGACCTCATGCATGCTAAGCACATGTTCTACCACTGAGCTATTACCCACCCTCTCTTTGTTCTTTTCATTCACCAAACTACCAAACATATCAAACATCAAACCTCCCTTGAAGATAAACCATTTTATTTATAAGATCAAATGATGTAACTGTTACCTAAGACTGATTAAACTAAATGGAGGAGAATTTAGGCCAGATGTCCCTTATCCTTTAAGCAGACCGTTCTCAGTACAGTAAATGTTACTAGCCATGGTTCTCTTTATTGTATACTGTAATTATACATGTGAGTTTAAGTCAGGAGCCTGGCATTAACTGTGCCTGTCCTGCTGTGTTTTAAGAAAGAAAAAAGAGAGCATCTGGGGGCTGCTTTTAAGCAAACAGCTTGATCTTTATCTACTCACATACTGTTTATCCGCTAGTTTGCACAAATGGGTATTTCTTTAAGAGTGTTAAAGGAGCACCAATGAAATGAAGCTTGTAATAAAAGGTTTCATTTAAATAGAAAGCACCGACAATATATCAGCATTGCCTAAGAGCAACTCCGTACTCACCCCCTCGGGATGGATTTAACAATGCCAGCATTAAATTTTTTTTCCAGGTTAACTCCATATGAAATGCCAGTAGCAATTATTGTCTGAAACAAAATGAAAGAGGTAAAAGTTCATGTGTTTTAACAATTTCTTTCCTTTCTCATGAATGCTGAATTTTCTAATGACATATTCTACTTACCACAATGACTTCTATAGGAATAGGGACTGGGATTTTGTGTTTAAACCGATCATTTACTTCCTTAACTGCCATGCAGATGATAATGGTGAGTAATCCAGCAATGAAATCAGCAAGGTTGGTGTTACCAATATTTTGAAAAATCTCAATCAGAGTCTGTCAAAAAAAATAATTTTATATACTTCCCATGTGAAAAATCATATCATCACCAAACAGCACTTAAGAATTGCATGTAAAAATCATAAAAGTGTGTTGGCTAATACAGAAACAATTAAATACCTCCAGTCTCTGCAATACATATACCAAGTTATTAATGATGGTTAATTTAGAGTGTAAAACTATAGGTGATTTCTGCTTTCTTATTTTTGCTTATCGGTACTTTTTACAATAAAAATGAGCCCTTTTAAAAAAGAAACTATATCATAATTGGGGGTGGGGGTATAGCTCAGTGGTAGAGTGTGTGCTAAGCACATGCGAGGTCCTAGGTTCAATCCCCAGTACCTCCATTAAAAAACAGTTAAAAAAATAGAAATTATATAAAATATATCATTATATACTGTCTTTTGCTTGCAGAGAAGCTTTAAAAGTTTATAGCTTAAGTGGTTTTACAGGTGCCATTAAATGACCTATAAATTTTTACCATGCTGATATGGTATTGTTGAGATTAAAAAGTGATAAACCAAAAAGTCCCAATTAACCAGTATTTTAGGTAGAGCTCTTCACTAAGCCTGAATGATACAGGTGATAATAAAAATTCTTAAAATACTTCATAGGTAGATGCCTATGGACTGATCCATTCTTTATGGCAAAGAAAAGCTACTGAATTGATATATAGGTCAAGTATAAATTTTTGGAAATTAACCTGGTACTTAATTGAAACTTGAACTAAGATGACTGAAATAAAAATAACTCTTTCCAAGTGGACAGACAAGCCAGCTCAAGAAGAACTCGTTTTGTTTTGTAAATAGGAGGTTTCTGGGAATCAAGGGAGATTAGCAAGGGAGCATCCCAGGGGAGAACACTGGTGTCTTTGTTATAGCAACGTCAGTTCTGTAGAAGGCATGACTGAAGGAGGTATTCCTCAATTCTTTGAGACAAGTAATCCCCCGGTGAAGGTTGCTTTTCTTTGAATATGCTTTTTATATGAAGATATAAAAAGATATGCTTTTATATGGGGATAAAATACTACTTAAAATAATTATAACAACCAGGTAACAATTATCTATAACGATCGCTAAGTAATCTAAGAGTCATCTTGCCAGCAACCTCAACTCTTTGGAAAATATTCAGGAGTAAGGGAGCGAGAGAAGTCATTGTGCAAGCATAGTACATTCCTGCACGTGCTTGAACCAGAGTTCAAGATTCTGACTTGCAGTTTTGCTCTTGCTTTCAACCCAATACTAGCACATTTATGTTGCTTTCCAGAGTTAGTAAAAATGCGGATACATTGATAGTGACAAGGTGAAGCAAGTGGCAGCAGGGCGAAAAAAAATGGAGAAACTACCAGGAGTGGACACAACTTAGGGCGTCTACCATGGGGGTAGACAGCCCCACACACCTCAGAGTCTTGAAGATATTGCTGTCTGGCCCTTTACCTTATCAGTTTTCTAGTGATGACCCTCCTTAATTCATGAGCTAGATACAATATTTCAATTAACTGTCTATACGATGAAGGTTTACTTTAAGGGCGTGATGGAAAAATTCAAACTCAGAAACAATCAGAATGACTATCCCAATCCTAAAACCTTTCATCTTACAAAAGTGGTTACTGACAGGGTTCCCGTTTAAGCTGAGAGTCACTTAGACCTTTGAATAAAAAGCATCTCTTGCAACTATGAGCTGCAAAAACCAAAATCAGTTTATATTACACAATTGCACCCAGCAAGGCATATGAATATACTAGCTGACTCTCTTAAGTTCTGCAATAGAAAGTTCAACCTATTTGGAAATAAAACTCACCCATATAAACTGAAGTAGTGAGATTGTTCTCAAAGATACAGAAATGATGCTTTAAGAAAGCACTGAAAAGTAATTCTAATTTAGTTTACTTTTAAAACACTTACTAAAATATGTTTAAAATATGAATACGCTTATGATTCTCTATTTTAGCCCAGAATAGTTCAAATCAAGATAATGAAACTTTTCAGAACTGGGTAATATTTTACTATATTTCCTATCATGCTTGGAGAATTTTAGGACCATTTCATTCAGAGAATTTCTTCCTTCTGGGTATAGGCAGCCATAAGTTAAAAATTATACCTGGTATTACATATGAGAAAATTCATTGGTTAACTTTTGGTGCCAAGTTTATTTTAATTCATCTTATCTCTACGAATATAACAAATCCTTCAATAATCACCCCTTGCTCTCAGGCATTTCCTCCTGCCGGAACTTCTGTGTGTATATAAGCTCGACCCTTAACGTGTTACTTTCCATATTACAATGGCTTCATTTTTACATACTGAACTAGATTCGAAGTAATGAATCTGATCGAGCTTAGTGGTGGCTTTCAAAACTCTCACCATCTGGGCAGAACTTTTCAGTGTATTCTTCCTTCTCATTAGGGGAAGCAATGGGGAAATAGCATCAATTTAGTAAGCAAGCAGAGAGGCTCCCCTTGTCTATGGAGACAAGCAACTCACAGAGAAGGACAGGAAAACATAAACACTCGGAAAGGGACTGTGTGGTTTACTTACGTAACTGAATAGTACACCGTGGCAGGAAGAGTATTACTAATTCTGAATTCTGCCAACACCCTGTCCTTTTCCCTTCTGCATCCCATACCCAGCCTCTCTGGTGTTTGTAAATCAAGTTTTCTATTTTTCTTTTCTTCCCCAATATTTCCTTCTCCTATTCTCTGTATTCATTATTTCCTTTTTTGGGGGGGATGGAGGGGAGTGGCAGGCAGGCAATTCAAAGTACAGGCTTGTAACAAAAGGGATGTTAACTGCATTCCAGGAACAGCATTTTACAACAATCTTACAGTCTTGCCTGGAGGGATCCACTGCTGCCCTGCATTTGTTGAAGGATTCTTTCACGAATAATTGCAACTGGTAATATCATAAGGAGAACCCTCTGTTCAGGTACTGACTGGCTCATTCAACCCTTATGCAATTATTTCCAGATCTGTTGACTCTCTTTTTCCGGAGGAGCAAGCTAATGTTCACCCTCACATAGAGACGATTGAAGTATCCTTATCCAACCTGGCTGGTGTGGGAGGAACTGCTTGCAGAATTCTGGGACACACTCTAACCTGAGGCTTCAAGAACAATGTTCAACAGGACATAAGTTGCATAATGATCGCATTTGGTTTAGACTAGTTTTGATGCTGTTCTAGTGTTTCCTGGTTATTTTAGTCTTTGTTGAAAGTGGGATTATTTGCAGCGAGATTCATCCTCAACATAGTCCTAGGAGACCAGAAGAACTGATTCAGCCCCCCATCTGTAGAAGTCCACCAACGGTCAGGGATCCAGGTGAACGACTGGCCTGGGCCTCCTGTGATCTGTGTGGATGTGGGCCTAGCACTGTTCACACAAAGAGGCATTCGAATACACTCAGGGGTGTCTTGGTGGATGCAGGAGTCAGTGGGTTTGTACAGGGAGTGAACAGTGCTTGACACGTGGTAGGTTGTCAATAAATACTTCCTGAAAAGATGAATGGATGACAATGAAGGAATAAATGAATGAACAGTTGACAGGGAAAATATGAATGCAAGAAAAAGCAAGGTTCGTAGGTATGGCCAAAGTGAGAGGGCTGTTAGAAAAAGGCAGTCAGAAGGTCTCAAAGCAAACCAAGGACTTGGTAGGAAAAAAATCAACAATGACAAAAATAATGATGACTTCAAAACCAGCCTGTGCTGATGTCTGCTAATAGCCTGGGTCCTTGAGAAGCGAACAGTGACCTCCACAGGGTCTGATCATCACGAGACTGGAAATAACAATAGGAGACTGAACTCTCACCGTGAGCCCTGGAGCCTAAGGGCTTTCCACACATTTTCTTGTTGAATCCTCACAATTCTACAGGCAGCTACCATTATTACTCCCATTTTACAACCGAGAACACTGAGAGGTTAAATACGACATGCCCAGAATCACATGGGTGGGTAGGTGGTGGATCCAGGACTCCAGCTGAAGTCTATTGAAGGGCAAAGTCCATGGTCTTAATCCCTGTGTTATACCCCCTCCTCTACCTTGTCCCACGACTTAGCACAGTACCTGGCCTGTGCTAGCACTTGGCAGTATTTGCTGAATGGCCCAAGTAATGGGGGATTGTGGCACTATTGTGAACTTGAGCCAACTCCCCCCAACCTCACTAAGTTTTAGATATGATCACAGCCTTACATTGTTTTAGAAACTAACACCTGGCTCATTCAAGGACTCAAACGCCATTCTTAACGCTGGCACATTCTATTTGCATAGGCCCGTTCTCCCCCAGCGTGGGTGACATCATGTTACTATTATCACCACTTCTCAAGCATCGATAACATGCTTTATATAGAACATACATTTCGATCCAAGAACTGTTGCAGATCTAATTAGTGTGATCTACATCCTCCTTTTGCATCTCTTTTGCATGTTGAATCATCTCTGAATCTAATGTTCCTTTTCATCTATAATTGCTGAGACATTTATATTATGCATTTTATGGACTCTCACAGTTAAAAAGGGCTTTAGAGATACATCTCAAGTCATTTCATTTTTATAAATAAAACAGAAAAGAAGCCTTGAGATGTGAAATAATAATTTCAAAATAATGCTTTTTTTTTTTTTTTTTTGAGGACTTTGTTAAGTGCCAGCCCTGGGGGCCAAGTGCTTCTCTTATGTCCTTATTTAACTTAACTGGTAGATATTATTACCAACCCCATTTTGCAGAGAAGGAAACTGAGGCATGGTGATACGCTCATAAAGCTAGTAGTCAGGATATGAATCCCGGTCATCTTGCTCCAAAACTGAGATTTCAACTGCTATCCTCCATGATATGTCTACATAGGTCACTTCTTGTCAGAGGCAAAGTTGAGACCAGAACTCAAGTCTGTTGCCTCCCAAATCAGTCTTCACTTCACTATACCACTTTGCTTTCATTAATATTTTTAAGAGCAGTGACACATCTGAAACCATTTTGATCAGTTGAGAACAATGATTTGCAAAATCCGTCTTTTTCAATGTTACTCCTGATTCTACTGCTTATTTCAGAGAAGAATATTTTCAACGGCCCCCAAAGGCAAGAAGGAACCGTACAATGCCCAGATTCAGGTTAAACAGAAAAAGTGAATGATCCCCGGAGTAGGGAGCAACACTTACATAGATAATGGAGAGAATTCCATTATAGTTTTTGGTTGAAACGTTGAGGACGATCTTCAGCTGTGAGACCAACACTTGGAAGGCAGCAGCTGTCGTGAATCCACCAACCAAAGGATCTGCCAAGTACCTCACTATGAATCCAATCTGCAAACCTCCAAATATCAACTGGAACACGAAGAAAGGAAAATTACATGTTTGCCTGGGAGAAGAACCAACCCCTTTGAATTATTAGTAAATTAAATTTAACACCAATTAAAACTCTGGTAGCCTGCCAATACATACCTGGGGAAACAAATCTGAATTTCTTAATTCCCTATCTCCCCCCCTTCACCAATCTAAAATTTGAAAACCATGTGTAACATGCACCTTGAAGTATTTCTAGATATGTAACAAGAAAAGGAAAAATCCTGTAGCTTATGTCTGTGACTTTGAAGTTTCATGGCTCTGCTCACCAGAATGCCTTTTTCTCTTGATAGGTTCTTGCCCACTTCCCTTCTCTCATCGTCATTTGAATCACTTGAATCAAAAGCATGTTCTTTTACTTTTTTTTCTCTGTCTCTGATGATTAAGTGAGCCTTAATAAGTGGGCTCTCGCTGACTATGTTAGCATCTGACCTAAAACAATATAATTTAAAAAATAACTTTGGGGAACCAGTAAGTTGATTTGTTTTGCTTTTAAATGAATCTTTAAGTCTACTTGCCTTACAATTAAGTTATTTCAAATAAAAATCATGCCAATCTATATATTCCTTGTAAACCCATTACCTGTATGATTCCAACTAAAAGAGTAAGGGTGCTCGCAATTAATACTCTCGTTGTGTCTCTAGCCACAGAGTCTATCACGGTGGTATTCAGTGCAGTTCCATTACTGCTGGTTATGAGAAAGTGTTCATCGGGGGCCATGCTCAGAACAACAGATCCCACCATTAAACTGACCACTGGGAAAGGTCCTGGGGAAAGAAGCCTCTATCAGTTAAAAAGCATTAATTGCAAATATTTAAGCTCAATATGTCTACATAGGATTGGAAGTACTGAAGTAATTAGCTGTGATTGAGAAAATACTGTTTGTTCATAAAAGAAGCTAAAAAGCAGGTATTTCAAGGCATTCATGACCCAGAAATGAGCAAGACAGACATGTAGGTGGGTAATTATAATACAGCTTTCAGGATGCGTTCTAAGTACTCATAAAGGGTGTCTAACCTATCTGTGTTTGATCTTCATGTGTATGGGTGAGGACGAGATGGAGGGGGGAGCTATCAGGAAAGGTTTCCTGGCAGAAATGGCATACTAGCTGAATCCTTACTTGTCCCAGGATATTTTTACTCCACATAAGTTCAATTCCTACAGTGTCCAATGTCCTGATCTCTGTAGAACTGAGTACCTTGATCAATATCACAGGGCCAAAATTCAGATAAAGAAATAGCAAACGGAGTATAGATTTTCTCTCTTTCTCTTTCCAATACAGATTATTTTTTCATATCAAATGCCAATCTGTAAGATTCTATATTTAAAAAGTACTTTTCTTCCAGCAGCTGCTTCATTCACTACTGATATTTTTATCCATGATGATGACGATCCTATCATTTGATCATGGAAGGTTTTAACAGTTGGGAGGACTCAGGACCCAAGTGCAGTAACCTGGAGTGTCTAAATGCATAGAATACCAAAGGGAAGAAAATCTGCTTCTATGTTCCTCAGCTTGTCACTCATTTGATACTGATCCATTCTCCCAGGTGAGGAAGTCCCGTCAGTCAATAATCTCTTCCTGATTCCCTTTTACAGAAAAGGCAATATGCCCACTACTGGGGAAAGTACAACTAAGGACCAGGATAGGGGTAGGGGATATAGTAGTAGGTGGTTGAATTTGTTTCAAGAAGATTGTCCAGGCAGACACGTCTAGCCAGCAGATGGATGTAGGCACAAAATTATCTCAAGTATAAATGTCAGAGTTGCAAAATAGCATTGAAACATTCATTTACTAGAACATTCTAGCAAAAGAAAATTCAAATTTTAGGAACATTAGGAAATAAACCTATTTTGAGCCATGCCAAGAAGGAAAGTCAAGCTTAATTTCTAAATTTTTTTGGCACGATTTTGCCAGTCTTCCAATATTAGTGACTTTAAGTATGCTCCTTAACAAAACAATGAATATGTATTTGATGAACATAATTTAGTCAAAGCTGAGTTAATCTAGTAAAACAGTAGGTTCAAAGACCGCTTGAAGATTTTTTACCCTTGGAAGAGAACACTTTCTAAATATGGATTCAAATGTATGATATTTTTGAAAATCAAAACATGCTAAGATTTGAAGGTAGGCTATAATTTTTAAACAATCTTTCCAATTCTTCCTCTTCATTAAAAAAAAAAAAGTTAAGCATAAACCTGACTAACAGCATAGTATTCTGAAAGCTAAGAACCATTGCATCATTGACTAGGAAGGGCTGTCAAAGCTCTTATGTCCTACATCTCCCTGGCAAACGTTAACAAAGATATGGAAGCAGAACGCACATAATACAGCCAAAACACATGAACAAATACAATTGTATATGCAGATAATTACCAACTGAGATGTGTCTTGATGTTCCAAAGATAAAGTATGTCAGGATAGGGAAAAAAGCAGAGTAGAGACCATATCCCACGGGAACAGCAGCTAGCAGAGCGTACGCCAAGCCTGAAAGTACATCCAAAATGGTCAGATCCACAACCAAAAGTTACGCTATATTCCTACTGTACAAGGAGACGTCTTTTCATAGACCTCTTCGATTTGCAGCTCGTCCTGAGTGATCTCCTTATTTTGCATACGGTCTGTGGCTACCCTAGGATGCAGAACATGATTCGAGTCAGCTGGGATAATGATTGCATCTTCACGTGTCACCTGCTCAAATGAGTTGACTCCACCGATCAATAATCCAGTCATCCTCTCATTGGGTGACATAAAGACTATGAAATAATATCCACCATCATGCTTAAGAAATAAATTATTGCCAGTACAGTTGAAATTCCCTGTATACTCTTTCCCCATCCCTTCCTGTCTCCTCCCTCCACCCTCAGAAGGCAACCACTATCCTGAACCACTCTCCTGAATTTAGTGCTTATCATTCTCAGACAGTTCTTTCTTCTTTTATATACATAGGCATTTGTGTGTCTAGTAGGATGTTTTCTAAAATACGGGTTCAGTGGGTTGTCGCTATGGTAGCATCAAAGGAGACTTCTAGTTTGTTGGTAAGGTATTTTTTCATGTTCCTTATATGTCTTTTCTAATTTCCCACAATGAGCATTCATTTAATCATTCATTCATTCAACAGCTATTGAGTGTGTCCCCTCCATGTGCCAGGCGCTGTTCGAGGTTTGGGGGAATACGGCAGTGGACAAAACAAAGTCTCTGCCCTTAGAGAGTTTGCATTCAAGAAGAGAAATCTGTATTACTGATGCTGTTGCTTCAATATATAAATTACAGCAAGGAATTGCAATAATCAGTTGTTCTCTAAGAAGATGGAATAAAAGACGACTCTACAAAGGGAAGACAAGAAAAGAAGGAACAGGAAATGAACTTCCAAGTCTTTCTCAAACTTCCACTTCCCTAAACTGGACTCTACAGTTCTTACAGGCCTGGGAAATGAGGACTTTTACATTTTTCACATAGTATCCTATTTAGGGACAAATGCCACTCAAATATCCTGTAATCATATAGGAAGTTGGTACAATAATTTTGACATTATACAATTTGTAAAGAAATTTAAGCCATTGTTTTAAACTATGGAATCTCTGTGTTGGTGCACTTCATGTGTAGAATGGTGCATATATTGATAAAGGTGGTGCCAACAACTATTTGGAAGCATCTAGAAGGCAAAAGTAGAGAGTGGAGAGTGCATTCCCCATAGCTGTGAATAAAAATAGCACTAAAAGGGCTGCGCTGATTTCTTGCTGCCTGCTGGGAATTATTTTAAGAACAAAAGTAAAAAAGACCTCGTTATCCTTAGCCTTTCTGGCTTCTCAGTAACTCTGTCGCCTTGATGAGTTCTCCTCCACTCCTCGGCTGCCCAGCCAACGGATATGTCACAGACGTTGCTTCCGTAGAAACAGCAGCATCAGCTCTGAAATATCAATGTTGAGCCTCCGTCTCTCGGCCTACATCCGCCTAGCTCTTCCGTTCACCTGCTTCGGAATCCTTCCTGCAACATTTCTCTGTTCTCATGAGGCTTCTAATCCACTAAGTGACCCACTTTCCCCTATCCTTGACAGCTTCCTGCCTTCACTTGCCACCTTGTCCGTAGAATTTTCGCAAATACCCTGAATTTCCTCGCTCCACTCTCTCTCTTCTCTCCTTTTCTTGTCCGGTGAAACCCCAATCTGGCTGAACCCAAACATCACCCTTTTCCATGCCAGCATTGGAACAGCTAGACAACTGACATAGAGACTACATTGGGGCTGACAAGTTTCACATAAATTTCACGATGGCCCACCCCCAGTGGGCACTTAACACTGCCTGGTGATCCAATCCCATTTCCCAGGAAGTGTGCTCTTCCTATCTCTGAGCTGGATACTCAGACTTCCCCTACTTTCCTCAAACTGCCCACCCCACCCATCCCACACAGACATGATTCACGGATGAATCTTCAACTTCATCCAAACCACAGAATCCACAAGATGTCCCTAACTGGCTTTTTACCACAATTTCAAGTCTCCTTGCATCTGCACCATTTTGTCTGTCTTTCCTCCTTTGAAAATGAAGGAACTATCCCATCGTTAGGCCTTCCCCCTTCTGTCCTTGAACCCATCTACACTTGCCCCTTCTCACTACTTTCAGTTGATTTCTCCTCTACCTCTTGGACCACAAATCTTTCTATTAGGTCATTCCCACTGGGTCACAGATATGTTCTAGGACCTCATATATTAAAGGAAAAATAAATCCTCCTGCCACTCTACCTTTGTCCCTTATGCCTCTGGTTACAGCCATTTGTCTACTCTGCTTCACAGCAAACCTTCTTAAAAGCATTTGTCTGTCTCATCATCATACTCTGCCCTCTAGAGCATTCCACACTATCAATACCTCTATACTGAGAAAGAAAGAAAGGAAGAAAGAGAGAGAGGAAAGAAAAAGAGAAAGCAAGCAAGCAAGCAAACTTCTTTCTTGGCTTCTAACCCCACATTGCTCAGATTGTTCTTTTTCTCTAACTTCCTGAGCCCAACCTCTGCATGTTTCTTTGTGGGCTCTCTTTATCCTCCTCACCTTTAAGTACTCCAGCCCAATTCTCTTCCTCATCTGCCCCTTCTGCCTAGATATTCTCTGGCATTCCCATCCCTTTAACTATCACCTCTAGAGTGATGCTTTCCTGACTTTGATGGCTAGCCCAGACCTCTCCAATGACCTTCATGCCTCCAGTAATTCCAACTCAGGATTGAGCATCTCTGCTTAGATGTCTCATGTGCATCTCAAATTTAACATGTCCAAAAGGAAACTTGGTTTTTCATCCCAAACCTGCTCCTCAGCCAGTCCTAATCCATCAGTATATGATCAGTAATTCTTGCTCCAAAATATATTTCAGATCTGTTCAGCTCCATCTCCTGCTTGACCTGCTTCAAGCTGTCTATCCTCAGGGCTGGGACTAGGGCGAGGCAAGTGAGTTGCCCAGGGCACATTATTTAAGAAGGCTCCCTGTAAGTGACTCATCCATCTCACCCTAAACCCTGGCCCTAACCTTATCTCGTTGTTTGCTCCCCCACCCTGGCCCTTTCTCCACCCACACATTAGAATTCTTCCCGTTCCTCCCTTGAAAATATTAAGCTTTTTTTGACCTCAGGGACTTTGCACCTTTGCCTGGTACACTCTTCTTTCTGCTCCTTTACATGGTTGTCTCCTTCCCATCTTCCTGACACTGATTAAATCTCACCCCTCAGGAAGGCCTTCCTTGACCATTGTATCTAAAATAAACAGTCCCTCCCCAAATTAATCCCTATTAAAGCATATTTAATCCACCATAATAGATACCACAATCTATAATTATTTCTTTATTTCTTTGCTTATTTAATTCCTCTGTCTACTACTCAAAATGAGCTCCAGGAAGTCAGTACCTGTGCCTGTCAGTAAACCACTGAATCCCCATGGCTGGTCTTATAAATATTACTAAGTGAATGAATGATGATGGATGAAGAATGAATGTATGAATGAACCAGGTTACCCTCCTAGAAATTCACCTTACAAAGATAACTTTACAGAGATAATGTTTCTGGAAAACATATTCATAAATCAAGGAACTGCATGGTGTATAAATTAAGATCCTAGGAATTAGACTCTGGGTTCAAATCCCAGCTCTACCATTTCCTGGCTCCACGACCTTGAGCAGGATTTAACAGATGTCTCAACTACTGAAAATGACCTAATTATAGTTGTTGTGAGGATTAAATGAGATAACCGGCCAAAGCCCTTAGCATAGTGTCTGATAATAAACAAAACTAAAATTAAAACTAAGTCTTTATAAGATACTTGTCTCTGAACACTTGGGAGACACAGTTTGAAATACCATTTTTCATATATAAGATGATTCATTATCAGGAATACAATTCGGTCCTCTTCATTAAGTGTTACAGGGCCATCTATTCTGTGTCAGCCTCATGCGAGGCACGAGCAGACCAAACATGAATTAGATGGTTCCCGTCCCCGGGGAGCCACTGGGTGTTGCCATGTCACAGCTACTAGAGCCCACTGCGCACACAGGTACTTGGCATCATTCAACATAGGAGCCGCACAGCCCCGTCCAACTCTCCTGTGCACCTTTGTGATTGAAAACACCGTTGACTAGGTGGGGGCTCCACACTGAGGCCACAGCACATCCTCCTTCTCTGTGGAACTCTACCTGGCCTGCTCTTAGTAATCCTGAGAGCTCCACAGGCAAATTTTGGCTCATGACATTGCACAACCATTATGACTAATTTCTGAAATAGTCCATTTCCGGGCCATCTTTCTACACACGTTTCTATTCCACCCTACTTCCCATCACTTGGCAAACTGAGACTCAACCTTCAGGGAAACAGCTCTGACCAATCCTCCTCCAGGAAGCCATTCCCAGTCTCCAGGGTCGACTGCCCCTGTGTACACTCCCTTCCCAAGCAATGTTACCCCTGCTACAGCCCTCACATTGAATTGTTATCTATCTCCCTCCCCATTGGACTATAATAAACACCTAGAAAGCAGGAGGTGCATCTTATTCATGTCAGTGTACCTACTGCCCGGCATAAACATATGCCCGTTCCATAAAATTACAATAAATAAATGAGATTTCTGTTTTCATGGTTCAGGGGATTTGTAGAGTTGAGGGGAGGGCAGAAGCAAGATGATGGGGATGGGAGATAGAGGAGAATGCCCATACAGCTATTCACCAGCTATGCCACAGATTTCCAAGACCCTCATGGAAATACAGCATAAAGGCAGTTAAAATGAATAACCACCTAGTCTGGGACATTTTGCCAGAAAATATGGGAATGGACTAAAAAAGTGGGGGTGAGGGTAGGAGCAGGAAAAAAATGCTTACGTGTAGTCTAGACTAAAATACTTTCTTCTCTTTTCCTTAAGAGAAACTTAAGTCAGTTTCAAACTGCAGGTCAAGACCATGCATGAAATGTCAAATAACTTACAGGGCTACAATCATCATTTTTTAAAAAATACAAGCAGAATAGAATAGGGCAGGATAGAAAATATCAGAGGGTATCACTTGTAGTGAAGGTAAATGTTATTTCGCAAAAGCTGAGATACTGATCATGTGTATGGGTCATGAAGTAATACATACTTCTTCCCATGGGCTGTGGTCAATGAAAACTGGGGAGTCACTGTTTAGGTGCTAGGGCTCTAGTTGGAGCCAGGCAGCTAGCGAAGCAGCAGGGTTTCCTAGGAAGAGAAGAAAGAAGGGACTCTCACCACTAAGGGGCAGGCTCTGAAGAAAAGATGAAGGTCTTAAAAGGTCTTAAAAGATGAGCAAGCATTTGGTGCAGACTCATGGGAGCCAGGCGGCAGTTAGGAACTGTGGCTGGAAACTGTGATGCTCAATCACTCACGAGCTAGCCCAGCAGTAGCTTACCTTGTAGTGTCCCCACTAGCCCAGTACTAACTCCCGAAATGATATCACTAAGCAGCCATTCCTTGATCCGGTATTTGGGGAGCCAGTCCAAGATGGGCAGGAGAGTCTTCAGCACACCAAGGGTCCTCTTTCTTGGACAACTGTCAAAAGACAAGAAAACTAGACTGCCAATTCAATCTCGGTCACAACCCACTGCAAATCACAAAATTTTGAACCGAATTCTGCTAATGTTTCTAACTATTTAGAAAAAAGAATCGGAATTGCATGGAAAATACTAACAGTGAAGTGCTTACCATGTTTTTGCCAAGAACTCTATTTATTTACCCTTTTAAATGCACTGTACTAGAAAACACAGGATTAAGTGTTCCCTCCCCTCTCCCACTTTCTTAATCCTCTGAGAAAATATCCCTAAACAAGAACCCATTTTCTGGTCCAGACACAGACTGATCAATGTTGGAGTCTTTAAATGGAGATTAGTTTTCAGACTTCCTAACCCAGGCGCCTTCTTTTTCTTCTATTTTGCTTTAAAGAAACATAAATAAGCTCTGTCTATTTTGGCAATAGGAGCTTGGAACCAGTTTTTACAGAGCTCTTTTAACATGAGTGTATATCTCACTGTCCTTTGCTATCTAGTTTTTTAAATTCAACAACCTCTATCTAGGCAAAAGAAAAACACATATTAAAAGTAGGTGAACACTGTCTCCTGATTCAAATAAGTTATTTTAAAAATTATATTTGAGACAATTGGAAATTTTATTGACTCAATTTTTATATGAAGAAATTATTTTTGTGCGTGATAATGGAATTGTGGTTGTATTTTAAAAAAGAGTCCCTAAAAGATATATACTGAAATATAGACGACGACGACAACAACAACAACAACAACAACAACAACCAGCAACACTATATGGGATTTGCTGCCAAAAAAAAAAAAAAAATAGTGAAGTGAGGCAAGTGTGTGGTGATAGGTGAAACAAGATTAACTTTGAGATCATCGTTGAAGCTGGGTGATGGGTAAAAACATGGAGGGGGTTTATTACACGACCACGCCTACTTTTGAATGTATTTGAAATGTTTTATAATGAAAGTTTTTTTTTTTTTAAGAAAAAGTCTGGCAGCACCTGACAGTTCTTTTTGTTTGTGATCTCTAATTACCGGTGGCCCGTTTGGGTTTAGAACCGGAGCGGGGGCGGGGTGTCCCACTGCCTGATGGTGGAGAACCTGGAGCACACAGCGCTTCTCCTGTGCTCTAGCCTTCATTCCGTGTCTGAGTAGCATCCTGCCTAGATGAGCTTGAGGCTTTCAAGGATTCTAAGTCAGGTGATGGGGTTACCCATCATCTCTTTGTAATCGAGCTCCTTGCTCTCCCACTCTCAGCCTGGCCTTCACTAGAAGGCCGCAGGAACTCGCTGAATCCCAAGGCGCACTCCAAGTACTCTTAAGAAAGGAAAAGGAGATGGCGCTCCCGGAACACACTCTCCCCAAAGATGAGTTTCCGAGACTAGGGTCGATTCCGGCCGAGAATGATGGCGCTACCCTCCCCCCAGGACAGCCCGCGTTGCGGACGGGAGAACCAGAGTCCGTGCGCTGGCATCAGCCGGCGCGACTCGTCAGGGCGGCGCGGCATCCCACGCTCCGCGGCCAGGCACGCCCGCCGGTCCGCTCGCCCCGACGCCCGGCTCCACCGCGTCCCGCGCCCCGCCTGCCGCGGCCGCTACCTGCAGCCCTTGGCCAGGCTCTCGCGCATCGTCTTGCGTTCCTGCAGGCGCCGCTCATACTGCTGCTGAAAGGCGAGCTCGTTGTAGACCGGCCGCGACACCACGTAGCTGCAGCTGTACTCGGGGAGCGGCGGCGGCTCCAACCTGCCGCCCGGAGCTGCCATGACCTGCGAGGAGGACGAGGAGAACGGAGACGATGGAGCGCCAGACGAGAAGAGGAGGTGAAGGCCGCCCGTTAGCTGCCTCCCGGCCCCACCTGTTGCATCCGATCCCCGAAAGCCTGGCCGGCTCGCTGCCGCCCTCGGCTTCCCAGGCCCGCCGCCCCCGGGCGCGCACCAGCAGCCTCCCTGAGGGGTCCCCAAGGACCTCCGGGTCCTAAGCCTGCACCTGCTGCCCGGAGCTCCGGGACTTTTAGGGAGTGAGGCCCGCTACGGGGGCTGCCGGAGCCGGACCAAGTCCCTTCCGACCTGCAGCCAGGGCGCTGTCCGCGTCCTGAAATCTCCCCAAACTCGAGCTGGGGCCCGCGGCGCGTATGGGGCGGACAGGGGACACTACGAATGAGTGTCCCTCTTCTCCGGTACCTGACCCAGGGCGCAGCGCCAGGCACCCCTTTAGAAAGAAGCACAGCCCCCGGGGCCGGGCGTGAGACCCTCAGGCCACACTCCCCAGGTCCGGAGGCTGCGCGCGCGCTGCAGGCAAATTCCAACAGCGGTTCCCGCTCTCCCCGGGACAGAAGTTTGGGCGGGTGGAGCACGTCTCACCCCGGGCCTGTTTTCTTATCTTCCCTCTCGCTCTCAGCTTCTCAGAAAGAAGGCTGTGCTGCCTCTGCCCGGAGGCTCCATGCCCAGCCGCCACACCTCCCCGGCCATTAGTCCCATCCCCAAACTGCGATGCCTCCCCGAGAGTTCAGCCAGGGCGGGGTGGGGTGCGCTGCGTCTTCAGTGACGATCTCACCTGCTTCGGCTCACGTCCTGCCTGGAATGCCCCCGGGACGGCCGTTCCGCCGCCTTTATAGCGCTCGCAGAAGGCAGTGAGACGTTTTATTTATGGAGCAACAGAGACACCTTAGTCCAAAAGAGGGACACACAGGCAGCGGTCTTTCCCCACCTATCCTACCAGGAAAGAAAGATCTTACCCCTCCAGCATTCTTTCCCTTTCCTGAAACGAACCGGGAAGGCTGAGAATCTTACCGGCTGTCACCCAGGGGCCACCCGAATCCTCACTCGCCTCGCAATTAATAACGTGGGCTGCGAGGTCAGGGGCGGGACAGCCCCAGGGGAACTTGTTACAGGAGAGCAGAGCCCAGCGTGGAAGAAAGAAGAGGCCAGCGATTACCGGCATCGCTGACCTTGACGCCTAAATCCGAAAGCTCCGTGGTCTACCACAAAGCCCTCACACTAGGTGAGGAGGAGGAAAGGAGCAGTGGCCAGTCTGCATTTAATTAGGCTTTCGGTTTCTAAGTCTTTTTTTAAGAAGTACCCGGTGGGTGGTGGTTAAAAAGAGTTCATAATTTATTCATAAACCTTAGATACCAACTTTTCTGTGACCCTGTGTTTTTACTACACCATCAAAATCAAGCGAATATATGCATTTTCTTGTATGGCTGAGGAATTGTGCTGTACACCAGAAACTGACACAACATTGTAAACTGACTATACCTCAATAAAAAAAAATCAAGTGTCCAGCTGGCCCCCTTTCTTACCTAACTGACTCTTTGGTTCTTTCTTTCTTCTCATGCATCTGGAAAATCAAGGAGGGAATAAGCTGGACTAGACAGGAATCAGGACTAGAAGGGAGCAAGGGAGAGTGGGGTGGATCCTACCTCATCCATGTTTTGTCTTCTGCTGGGATGAATCTTGCTAAAACTGACTAATTCAGGTCACGATGAAAGGAAAGAGAGTTTGGTAAACAGGAAGATTCTCCCCTGATTGTGTGTTCTGAAGTATATGCAGAAGAGGCTCCAAAATGTGGACCTCCGGACACCAGCCTTCCGTTACCTGGAAAATACAGACCATGACAATTCTACAAGCAACAGAAAACAGAATCCTCTCAGGAGAACCCAAGTGTAAATCCCCTGAAATTGTATTTGATGAGATATAAGCGTGTGTGTGTGTTTTTTTTTTTTTCTGAGCAATGAATGAGTCTCCAGCTTTCTACAGATCTTCCAAAGCTTACTTGACCATTATTAAGGTTAAGAACCCTTGAAGAAATGATCTAAAAAGAAAATCCAAGTCACAAAGTTTAGGATTTTTATTCCTCTGCAGAGGAGAGTATATATATGGTAGTGGTTCTTAAAACTAAGGACAATCCCCCACCCCCACTCCCACCCGGGAGAGATTTGGCAATGTCTAGACACATTTTTGGCTGTCATATTGGAGGGACACTGCTGTAATCTTGTGGAAAGAGGCCAGGGATGCTACTAAACATTCAGTCATTATTACCTTCTACCTAATGTCTTCTAAAACGATGTATCTACAGCCCAAACATATTAAAAAAACAAAACAAAACAAAACAAGGGAGGGATGGTGTAGCTCAGTGGTAGAGGTCCTGGATTCAATACCCAGTACCTACACTAAAAATAAAAAAACAGACAGATAAATCTAATTACCTCCCCCTAAAAGAAATTAAAATAAAGTAGAATAAAAACAATTAAAAATTACACTACTTATTGGTCTACAACTTTTTTTTTTTTTTTAGTTAAGTCTATGTCATGGATATTTTTCCAGGTGAGTACATATGGATTTTTCTTAACTTTATCAGTAGCTGTCTAGGATTTCATACTATCAGCTCACATACTCAGTTCCACAGTAACTTACCCAGACAACTCACCATTCTTTACTAAGTTAATCTGAAAGCATGCTGTGCAAATATAAATATAATCTGAGTCCCATTCTGATAGGCATTTCTGACCCCTGTTACTTGCTACTGTGAACAGTTTTAGTGTAGTCCAGTCAGCTCTGTGGACCACTTTGCTTCAGAACTTGGTGATGATGGTGATGGCACAATTCAAAGGAACAAAGAGTGGGATAAAGGTGTCCGAAGGACAGAGGAGAATATAAGCTATCAAATAACCCTAGGAGTCAATGGTGTAACTTCTCTTGGAGAATAGACAGAATTCTTCTTTGCATCTTACTATGTAAGAATTCAGTTTAATAATTATCACACTAAAAGACTTGCATGTACCTGGATGAAGATACTGATTTTTTTTTTTTCCTGTTAAAAGCCTTTTCTACTGAAGAAATGAATGGTGCATGGACAAAATGGCATCTCCCTTACAGTTTTCTATAAAGTATAAAACTACTTTTTTCAATGGTCTGAATGTGGCCATCCTTTAAAAACAAAGTAGGACGTGATAACAGCTTGCTCTCCTCATCTGATTTACTTGTTATATTAAACACCTCAAAATTATTCACTTAGGCTTTAGAAATCAAGCTTCACCTGTTCCTCATGCAGGTGGGTGATTCTTATTTCCAGAATATAATTGTTTCCAGGACTTCTTTCCAAAGAGATGGATGTGTCATTTCAAAACAAATGTCAGACAATATTAGTGTTACTTTTCAGCACTTATTTAGCAGTTAATGCTGATTTAAAATGCATTTTCTTATTTAGCCTTTAGGTACTTGGAGTGTAAGACAGAGTCCATTATTAGATCTGCACACTCACTCATTTATTCATTTATTCAAGGATCTATTAAGAACTATATTCAATATATTGTAATAACCTTTAATGAAAAAGAACATGAAAACTAATATATGTATGTATATGCATGACTGGGACACACATACACACATTCATTTTCATATTCCTAATGATGGGATCTTGAAAAATCATTGGGTAGGAATGAAACTAATTTTTCAAGATGAGAATTTTTTTTAAGAAAATCACTAAACGAAAGAATTCTTTCTAAATTTATGTGGCAGTCCATTCCAATTTAAAGCAACTTCCAGTGTCAATAAAAATTCATTTTTATATAATGTAATTCAATAAATGTCTCACATAGTAGAGGTACATTCTGTACATTCTGTAATATGAATCCAAATTTGATATGTGGCTTAGTAAATTTGTCTCTCACTGGCATGAAATAATGGCACAGTTTTTTTTTTTAAACAAAGTAACTTAAAGGCCTGCCCAAGTTTCTTATTATTTAAAGGTATTTAACTTTTAAAGTTATCTTTGCTTACCTATTCCATGAACTCTATGGTTTTTCAACGAAGGGAGAAAAAAGAAACTTGAGCGATGTTTCAAGTAAACACTGATGTTCTGTGTTATCCTGAGTTGGATGTTTAAGTATCTCATTCATTCATTCATTCATTCATTCATCTGGACATATATTCAGACACTCGTTCATTCAGTGAGCATTTATGGAGTCCCCTACTTGTGTCAGACACCATCGTAAGCACTGGGGATACAGCAGAGAACAAGCCCTCAAAGGGCATGGAGTCTAGCGGGGGACAATGACTATACACAAATAAATCAGATACTATTCTGTGATGGTAAAACCTATTAGAGAAGTAAACAGAAAGGTGTCATGTAGAATTACCAGTGGGGGCAATGACAGCAGGGCGAGAGGAAGGCTTTAAATGGGGTGGTCAGGGGAGGCCTCTCTCTTTTGAAGGAGCTGACATTTTAAGAGGAATCTGAGTATGAGAAGGAGACCAGCCTTCCTGGAAAAGAGAACAGCGAAGGCAAAACCCCTGAGTCAGGAAGGAGTGTGATGCGCTTGAGAAACAGAAAGGAAGGTTGAAATCTGGATAAGGCAGATCTGGAGATAGCAGATAGTCCTCCGTACACATGCGGCAATTATAACCTGGCATTTAGGGAGAGAAGGTGGACAGATAAAACAAGGCCAGCACTCAGCCCCTGAGAGATCCCAGCAGGAGGGGGAGGGGGCTTCTTTCTGCTGGAAAATGCAGAGAATCCTTGAACTCAGGTGGAGGGAAAAAAAATCTAAAATACTTAGAATGCTTTGAAGAATTATTCTCTGAATAAATGTTTTTGGTAGCTATGCTTTTAAATAACACATGTAAAGGAAGAAATCCTAATATTTAAAATGTATCCTATTGGTTTCTAATTATTGCCTGTGTGCTTAATAGTTTACTTTTTTGGTACTGGTGGTGCCTTCCATTCAGTAAGTTCTCAGTAGTCAAGGTAACTCAAGTAGTTCTGAGCAGAAATTGATCCAGGCAGTCACACCAACTTTCTTTGGTGGAAAACAACAGCAGATCACTTAAGGCTGTTTGTCTTTCTTTTGAGGAGAGGGAGCTGGATGACAGCTACTTTGCTTTAAAAAGAATGCTTTTAAAATTTGGTCATATCTCCTCTATCAAACTACAGATTAGTAACAACGCAATTAATCCTAGAGTCTACTGTCTAATTCTTCATTTAAAAAAACGAAGCTTCAGTATCAACAGAGAGAAAGTGTTTCCTGCATAAAGGAAGAGGCTGGTCCATGAGCAGAGAAGAGAGAGGGAAGGACAAAGTAGAGGGAGGCAGAAGAGAAAAGAATCAAAGGACTGGGACAGGGGAGAGAGAGCAGGACGGAGGCTCAAGGCATTTTTCCCGCTGGCTGTGCCCTATTGCCCTGTGTGGTCTGAATTGAAAACTAAACTGCTTTTGAGCATAAGTATCACGGTGGATATTGTTATTCCCATTTTACAGATGAGAAGATACACCCAGAACGCTTAAGTCATTTGGCCAGGGTCACACAGTCTGGCTGAGCTGGGGTCTGAACCCAAGAAATTTGACTCCAAAGGCCACTCTTGTCACTTTTCTGAAACTACCCAGGACTTTATCAACATCAGCTCACCTTGCCCCCAAATCACAGAATGTCTAGTCCTGTCTTAGTGCCCCAGCCCAGGCTTCACAGTCCCTCTGCTAAATGTCAGCTTCAATTTCTCCTCTTTTGATATAATATTTAGAAGTATGATATACACAGAAAATGGGGTACTATAGGATCCTACCAAAGTGGATCAATGTATATGACATGGAAAGAAATCCAACATGTATTATAGATGAAAAAAGGCAAAGTACAAAAAATGTGTAGTGTGTGTTCATATCTGTATAAATGAAGGGGATGTACATTCAAATATGATATGAATCAGAGTCCTAGGAAGAACGAGATCACACACTGAGATAGAGCTATTAAACGGACTGTTTACAAAACTGCAGGCAGGCTCAAGGAAAACCAACGAGGCAGAGTGAAACCCCTCAGGGCTGGCTGAAGGGAGCTGTCAAAGGTCAGAGAAGAGAGCAGTCAGCAATCTTCACCCCAGGGGGTGGAGGAGGGAGCTGTTATCAGGACCCAGAGTGTGGCTGGAGAGGGCTGCCCTGCTGGACAGGCACTGTGGCCTAGGGTAGAGGTATGGAGCCTGCTAGTTCCAGGCTCAAGGAGGAAGGAGCTGGAGGAATGAGTACACATACTCCTCCCCTCCCGTCTGACCTCCTGCTGGTAGGGACTTCCCCACCATCCCTTCCTCCCTCCACTGCTCAAGTTCTATGGGAAGAAGCCAGAGAGCTGAGGAGCCTGTGGGCATCGCCCATAAGGTGAGTCCTCAGGACACAGAGCAGAGGAGAGAAAAGTGCAGAGAGGACAGGGAGGAGCCAGTAGAGACTCTCTATGTATAAGCATAGAGTATTTCTGGGAAGAGTCACAAGATGATAGGTTCTGATGGAAGCAAGAGACTTTTTAAAAAATACACTTTTTAGAGCAGTCTTAAATTCACAGAAAAATCAAGAAGATAATACAAAGAGCTCCCATATGAACATCCTAAATTTGTATGGCATATTTGTCACAGTTTAAAAGGCCATAGTGATACATTCTTACTAACTAAAGTCAGTAGTTTGTTCAGATTTCCTTAGTTATTATCTAATGCCTTTTTATTCTGTTCTGGGATTCTACTTTACATTTAGTCATTATGTTTCCTTAGGCTCCTCTTGAAACTGAGCAAGACCCTGTAGGGACTCCTGGGTGCAAAAGCTCCTCAGTGTCCCCCATTTCTTGTTTATAGAAAAAGAGTTTGGTCTCCTAGGTCTTCCCTGAGTTCCAAAGAGCAGACTCAAGCAGTTACTAATTAGGGAAGTGAGGGAATACATAAAGAAAGAAAAAGAAGTCAAGACACAATAATTCAAGGATAAGACAGAGTCCTAGTTTCTCCTCAAGGGATATAAATAACAATCTAATGAAGAAACTAAGACCCCACCCACCCCCCAAGCAGAGGATGACAATATGCTGCCCCAGACTGGCTGGAACCAGAAAGCTGATGATTAAGATTCCTGAAACAGAACCCTGTTACCTCACTACCAGCCAATCAGAACAAAGTCATGGACCCTGCAGCCCTTGGGCCAAATTTTGACTTAAAAAAACTCTTCCCTTGGGGAGGGCCAATCTTTTGAGCATAGCTACCCATTCTCCTTTCTTGGTGCCCTGCAAATAAATGCTGTACTTTCCTTCGCCACAACCCCATTTTAGTAGATTGGCTTTGCTGCACAACAAGTGGGCCCAAGCTCCCTTCAGTAACACTCTTAGCGGTGACAGTTTCCCAGATTTCCCTTGTTTTTGATGACCTTGACAGTTTTGAGAAGTACTGGCCAAGTATTTTGTAGGATGTGCCTCTGTTGGATTTTTTTCTGTTTTTTCTCATACTTAGACTGGTGATATGTTTTTATTTTATGGAGGAAAACCACAGAGGCAAAGAACCATTTTCATTACTTACCAAGGATACATAGTATCAACATGACTTATTGATACTGACCTTGAGCACCTGGCTGAGACAGTGTTTGTTAGGTTTCTCCACCATAAAGTGACCCTCTCCCCCTCATCTCCTTTTTCTATACTGTACTCTTTGAAGAAAGTCACTATATGCAGCCCACACTTGAGTAGAAAGTTAAACCCCACCTCCTTGAGGATGGAGTAACTACACAAATTGCTTAAAATTCTTCAGCCAGGGAGATTTCTCTCCCCCACTCCCCATTGACTCAATCATTTATGTCACTAGGGAATCATAAACATTTATTTTATAGTTTGCTTTATAACCCAATACTACTTTATTTTGTTGATCAAATTGTTCTAGCTTGGCTATTGGGAGCTGTTTCAATTGGCTCCTGTGCCTCTTTGACATGTGCTGTCAATGGGTGGCTTTGTTTTTTGTTGTTGGAGCACTTCCTTACTTTTTGGTACTTAAGGATGCTACAGGCTTATCTTGTGTATGTCATATGCCAGTCCTGAAATCAGCCATTTCTCCAAGGAATCCTGGGTTCTTTTATTGGGAAATGGTGTTAGAAACCAACATGTGGACAATAGATGTGCTCTTTGCTACTGGAATGTCATTGCTTCCAAGCTCTCTTAGCTGATAGAACAAAGAAATATATGTGTGTGTGTGTTATGAAATAATACTATATAATATTTTATTATATAATATATTATGAAATATATTATGTATATAGACATATATAATATTTCTATATGTAACCATCTGCATATCAAGCTAAACATAAGTTCATATTAATGAAGAGACTTCTTTTTTTACTTTTGGAGGTACTGGGGATAGAACCCAGGACCTTATGCATGCTAAGCATGTACTCTACCACTGAACTATACTCTCTCCTCAAAAAGACATTTTTGTTGTATTTTGCACTGTTTGAGTTTTTTTTTTTTGCTAGGTCCATATGTTAGTTTTTCAAATATTTAAGAAATAATATGATGTTTGAAACTCCCTAGTGATATGATAAACTGTGTATATATTTGTCATCATAGTTATGGATTATTAGATACAAAAAAAAAGTTATATTGGAAGACAGTGTGAATTTTGTGAAGTTTTGTGAATCAAGCTTTTTAAAATAACTTACATGAGTTATTCTTTCATAAAGTATAGAATGATCCCCTGTGTATCTGTATGCTGCATGAGGACCTCCACACAGTCAAAATGGAATTAATTATCTTCTTTCCACCCTATTGTTGAACCTGCTTCTCTTTTCAGGATCTCCCATCTTGGTGGATAACATTCCATCCATCCAGTTGCCCACGGTAGAAACTTAGAAAGCCATCTTTGATTCCTTCTTCTTTGTTACTTTTGATGGCATTGTATGGTCACGTCTTCTTGTTGAATACCTCCAGTTCCTTACTTTTCTCTATCTTCACTGCTACTGCCTGGGTTTAGGTCAGGATTACTGACCAAGGCAATAGCCTCCTATGAGGTCTCCCTGCTTCTCTTCTTGCTCTCCTCAAATGTCATTCTCCAAACCAGCCAAAAACAGTTTTAGAAATGCCAATCCAGTCAAGTTCATCCTTAGTGTATAATCTTTCCAAATGGCTCTCTGCTGCCATTAGCCCTTTCCTTCTGGGCATCCATGGTCCCAAACCCTCTTTTATCTCTGGGCTTGGAGGCCTGCTTCCTCCTCTGCTTGGAATTCTTTCCCCTTTTGCCATTCCTAGCTTCTGCTTAGGTTTAGTTGTCCCCTTCATGGAACCTTTCCTCAGAGCCAAAAGCAAGCTTAGATGTTCTTCCTAGTAGGCTCTTAGCACTCTTAATACACGTGCACTTACCACGTTGAAGAGTACTTGTTTGAATTCACTATTAGACTACAAACTCCTTGAAGGTAAGGACTTTGTCCTGACTGCAGTGGAGTCAGACTGTCTTGAGTTTCAGCCCTGGCTCTGTCATTTTCTACCTTTGTGACGTTGGACAGTTACTTAGCTTCCCCTTGACTGAGTCTTATCATTTAAAAAATAAGGTTATGTGAGAATAGTATCTAACTCAACACGTTGGTGTGAGAATTAAATGCAGTTCCTGGCACATAGTGAGCACTTGATAAACGTTAGCTATTATAATTGAGTTTTGGAGCCTTGGGGAGTAGTTTGAGTTAGATCTTGGTATATTTTAAGCTTCATTTCAAAAAAAGGTACATGAGTGTATGTATATGTTATTTGATGTTGCCAGGAATAGCTAATTTTATCTGTCAAAAATTTCTTCCTAGCACGCTCTTTTGAGTCACGGATTTTGGTTTTTAAGTAAGCTAAAGGTTGTTAATTGGGAGAACGGCCAGAAAAACTTATCCACGGCTTTTGAATCACATGTTGAGCAAATTTGGCATCACAAGCATCAAGCTGCCTTCTGTTTCTAATCACTTTTCTTTCTAATTTAGTTTCTCCCACCAAAAGGGATTATAATTGATTTTCATTGCAGAGTCCATGGAAGATGTCACAAGATGTAAAGGCAATTATTTTCGAGTAGATGGAACCCATGTTTGCTGAACATTGCTGTTGGCTTCCTCCCAAATGCTAAGGAGTAGCAGTACTTCCCGAGATTGGGGAGGAACTGCACACGTCCTGACTGAGAAACTTTTCTTCTCATCTACCCCTCTGAAATTCTAAAAAAAAAAAAAAAGTGGTAACATCTTATTTATGAAAACATCTCCAATAGCATACAGGTCAGTGGTCTGCGCCACGAAGGCTCTGAAGCCAAGTCCTGTCTCAAGACAGACTTCCCTCGGGGAATTGCACTCTTTCCTAAACTCTGGATTTTCTTTTCTCTCATCCCTTCATTTCCCGGCATGTACCCTTCCCTTATTCTAAAGAGAACAGCCTTCCTCCTCTTGAGTTTCCATATTCTACTCTTTCACTCATGCCTCTTCATTTTCTAAGCTTAGGCAACTGGTGTCGGCTTTGAAATTCCTATAACAAGAGAGGGATCTGGGAAGGAGTTTTTGTCAACACTATCTTGGAAAATAATAAACATTTACAAAAAGAGGGAAATCGCAAGTATATAAAAGAATAATGCTGTTCACCCCTCCCCTCTTTCTATCCAAAATCCACACATCAAGCCTTCGCTCATGAACATCCTCTAGGAAGTCTCCCAGCATCTCCCTTGGAGTGAATACTCCTTCCTTGGAGATCTTCCGGCACTTTTATTTCTACCACACATTTGCCATCATCTGTAGCTGTGCCAGTTCCTTCTGTGTGTGTGAACTCCCGGTAGAAATATGTTTCTTGAGAGCTGAAGCTTATCTCTGTGACTGTGGGAAAGTTTCCTAACCTCTCTCACAAATACAAGGAAGTAATAGTCATTCATCACATTGTCATGATGATTAAACACAGGAGAACTCTTTGGACCATAGTAAGGTGCGTAGTAGTTCATTCTTTCCTCTTTCTTTGGTTTTGTGGCCTCCTCTGTGGTGCTCAGGCTGTCCAATGGGAGGGGACAAACAGCACTGATTCAGAACATGGGCTCTGGGTTTGAGTCCCTGCTCCGCCCATTCCTAGGGAATCCAGGAAACATACTTAACCTCTCCATGATTTGTTTCCTTGTATACAAACTGGAGATAATAAAAGTATTTGCTTCATAGGATTCCTGCAATAATTAAATGAGGTAGATAAAGAAATGAAAAGCCAGCATATGGTGAGTACTCATCCAATATTGGATGTTGTTATTATCATAGTGCTCAGTGTAGAGTGGGTTTCTAAAAAATACTTAAAATAAATTGGAAAAAAATTCATAGCATGGTCCTTTTAATAAGCAGTTCAACTGAAGTAACCTTGGTCACTGTTTTCTACCCAATGGCTGTCTTCTTTTCTTTTTAGTTTGCCAATTTATCTTACACCTGGTCCTTGTAAACCATTTGCTGGACCAGTTCAAACTGCATTCATGTAATAAAAATCAAAAATTATTTGGAAGACAAAAGCCAGGAGGAATTAGTAAGTGGAATTATAATCAAATAGGAAAGGTGTTTAACAGAGGGTGAATGAGAGATTCCCACCGGTATACATCTTACTTAAAATCTTAATTAGAGTTCTGGAAAAGGCAAAGTCATATGCTAATGTAATGTTAATATAATTACACTAGGGAAGAAGGGAGATGCTAGCAGGGGCCAAGGACCAATAGAAAGAAATCTAAGTAAGGCTTTTTTCTTCCAAAGAACTCCTAATGTATTATAAACATTACATTAATCTGAACAGTACTTCCAGAGAAGTAAAATAAGATTCCTAACTTAGCAATATTGTTTTCCTTTAACATTTACAAAATTTTATCAGTGCTATGATTTAAGGAGTCGACTAGTTCTACAAGGGTGAATAAGATAAAACAGCAGTCCTCGTCAGCCCTGTCCCCTGCTTTCCCCTTCCCAGGGACAACCGCTTTTAAATCCTTTAGCTGATTTTTTGATCAGCCTTCCCATATCTCTAAACAGTATTCATGAATGTCTGGTTTGTTTCCTGTTTTCTCACTATGTGAGGTGAGAATGTAACTCTCTTTCCTGTGTCCCTGCCACTGCCAAATTTGTACACTCCCTGTTTCTCCATCTCCCAACCCAGGGGCAGAATTTTGGTTAGATTAATAGTGAGGATTCACGTTATTATAATTGTTTTCCATTCAGAATGGAGCTATGTGCTAAGCTGCTCACTTTTTACTTTCCGGACTGTTTTTTGGGTGGGGGTGTCTCTGAGTTTTGATTGTCTTGGGGTGTTTTTTTGTTTCTTTATGTTGTGTTATTTGCTTAGTTCCCCACGACTGGTAAAACTGATCACTATTTAACCTCAAATCCTCATCCAGCATAATTCAAGGCTCCTTTCAACATGTTTCATTGTGTTCAATATGTTCATTCACATCAGAAATTTGATTAACTTCAGGTTCTTGAAAAGCCTCTCCGAGGCTGAGCTGCTTTGAAGATAAAAATCTCCCTTCACCGTCAACCTGTGGGTTCCTGGGTCTCTCTGACCGGGATCTCCATTTCCTGGTTCCCGACTTCTCCTTCCCGTTGACTCCTCCTTTGGGTAGGGCGCCTCCTCCACCCACAGCTCCCTAGTAAGGGTGCGTGGGAGGGAGAATTTTTGAGAACTTGTAAGCCTGAAAACGGTCGTATATTTTCCCCTCATACTTGATTTGTAAATTGGTATCAATTGATTGAGTCTAGAATTCCAGGAGGGATATCATTTTCCCTCAGACTTTTGAAAGCCTGCCTCCAGTTTCTTGTCTTGTCTTTCCTTTTGAGAAATCTGAACTCATGGGGATCCCTTAATCTTTGTGTGTTGCATTTTCTCACTGGAAACTTGTAGCATCTTCTCTTTGACTCCAGGTCATTGGTAGAGGGCGGGGAGGGGTGTGATTTTTCTGTTTTCAGACACTGTAATGAGGATTTGATGGGTCCTCCTATTTTTTCCTGAGGGCTCATTTTTACTTTTGGAAAAAAAGGTTTTTTTCATAGCTTCCAATTCTGATTTCTTGGGTGTATTAAAGTAAGAATCCATGACTTCTCTGAAGAGTTTAGTTGTTTTTTTTTTTCCTGGACTTTTCTTCCTCCTGCACACTTTGTATTTTCACATTTTTTAAAACATTTTTTATTGATTTATAATCATTTTACAATGTTGTGTAAAATTCCAGTGTAGAGCACAATTTTTCAGTTATACATGAACATATATATATATTCACTGTCACATTTTTTTCTCTGTGAGCTACCATAAGATCTTGTGTATATTTCCCTGTGCTATACAGTATAATCTTGTTTATCTATTCTACAATTTTGAAATCCCACCTATCCCTTCCCACCCTCCACCCCGTTGGCAACCACAAGTTTGTATTCTATGCCTGAGTCTGTTTGTTTTGTATTTATGCTTTGTTTGTTTCTTTGTTTTTAGATTCCACATATGAGCGATCTCATATGGTATTTTTCTTTCTCTTTCTGGCTTACTTCACTTAGAATGACATTCTCCAGGAGCATCCATGTTGCTGCAAATGGCGTTATGTTGTCGGTTTTTATGGAGCATCCATGTTGCTGCAAATGGCGTTATGTTGTCAGTTTTTATGGCTGAATAGTATTCCATTGGATAAATATACCACATCTTCTATTATCCATTCATCTGTTGATGGACATTTAGGATCTTTCCATGTCTTGGCTATTGTAAATAGTGCTTCTATGAACATTGGGGTGCAGGTGTCATTCTGAAGTAGGGTTCCTTCTGGATATATGCCCAGGAGCAGGATTCCTGGGTCATACAGTAAGTCTATTCCTAGTCTTTTGAGGAATCTCCATACTGTTTTCCCCAGTGGCTGCACCAAACAGCATTCCCACCAGCAGTATAGGAGGGTTCCGTTTTCTCCACAGCCTCTCCAGCATTTGTCATTTGTGGATTTTTGAATGATGGCCATTCTGACTGGTGTGAGGTGATACCTCATTGTAGTTTTGATTTGTATTTCTCTGATAATTAGTGATATTGAGCATTTTTTCATGTGTCTATTGATCATTTGTATGTCTTCCTTGGAGAATTGCTTGTTTAGGTCTTTTGCCCATTTTTGGACTGGGTTGTTTGGTTGTTTCTTATTAAGTCACATGAGCTGCTTATATATTCTGGAGATCAAGCCTTTGTCAGTTTCATTTGCAAAAATTTTCCATTCTGTAGGTTGTCTTTTTGTTTTACTTATGGTTTCTTTTGCTGTGCAGAAGCTTGTAAGTTTCATTAGGTCCCATTTGTTTATTCTTGCTTTTGTTTCTGTTGCTTGAGTCAACTGTTCTAGGAGAACATTTTTGAGATGTATGTGAGATAATGTTTTGCCTAAATTTTCTTCTAGGAGGTTTATTGTATCTTGTCTTATGTTTAAGTCTTTGATCCATTTTGAGTTTATTTTTGTGTATGGTGTAAGGGAGTGTTCTACCTTCACTGCTTTACATGCTGCTGTCCAGTTTTCCCAACACCATTTGCTGAAGAGACTGTCTTTATTCCATTGTATATTCTTGCCTCCTTTGTCGAAGATGAGTTGACCAAAAGTTTGTGGGTTCATTTCTGGGCTCTCTATTCTGTTCCATTGTTCTATATGTCTGTTTTTGTACCAATACCATGCTGTCTTGATGACTGTAGCTCTATAGTATTGTCTGAAGTCTGGGAGAGTTATTCCTCCAGCCTCTTTCCTTCTCTTCAGTAATGCTTTGGCAATTCTAGGTCTTTGATGGTTCCATATAAATTTTATTATGATTTGTTCTAGTTCTGTGAAATATGTCCTGGGTAATTTGATAGAGATTGCATTAAATCTGTAGATTGCCTTGGGCAGTGTGACCATTTTAACAATATTGATCCTTTCAATCCAAGAGCATGGACTATCTTTACATTTTTTAAAGTCTTCTTTAATTTCCTTCATCAGTGGTTTATAGTTTTTCACCACTATTTTTTTTTCCAGTTAGTTTTTTGGTTTCTATTTTCTCACATGAAAGGCTTTTCTCAGGTCTCCTCAGGCTTGATTGCCTGCTTGTTTTTGGGCCTCAGGAAATGCCTGGCAGCTCTGAGTGGGTGGGTGGGTGGGTGGGGGTCCTGTAGGGAGAGCTGGCAAGAATACTCACGTCAGTGTCATAAGGTCTTTCTTCTAGGGTCTGCCCAATTCCCGCCTAGAAAAAGACTCGTTTGGTCTTCTGCATGGAAGTAAGGGACCAGCTGCTCTCATTGTGGGTTGAGGAAGAAGTTCTGCAATGAGTATGCAAACATCACTTCACTCCTCTCTTTTCTGTTTAGTAAAAAGGCCCTCTGCTTTACCTCTTCCAAGAGAGAAACTGTCTTCTGCTGGGGTGAGGGAGTCAGTCTCCCCACACTCTGCAGGAAGACCCAGGAGCATCTCGGGACCTAACTGCTTCTCAAATTGCTTTCAAGCAACCCTTCTCATCTCAGCACACGTCTCCTTTCCCGGAAGCAGCTGGTGCCACCGATGCCTTTCGTAGTTGGGCTTTGTTCCAGGCTTTCCCCACAGAGGAAGTAGAGTTCATTTTTCCTCAGTTCTACTAGGTCAGTACGACTTGTTCATCTGCTTTGCAGCTTCCAGAACATTGGTACTGTTTCTTCTCATACTCACTTTATCCTTATAGGTCTATGCCTTTAAAACCTCTCTTTACTATTAGTACAATCTAGGAGAAAGTAGGAAAATGTGTGTTTCATCGGCTGTCTCTTGGCAATTCTGTTTTCTTTAGGCAAAAATTCTGCATCTAGTATTTTCTGTTGTTGGGAGAATTTTGCAGCTGCCTCCATTTGGAAAAACCAAAGGCAGCAGGCTCTGGGTGTGCTGAACTTGGAGTCCCCGCTCCCTTTCAGTTCTGAAATGTACAATCATGCTTTGGCTTCCCTCACAGATGGTCTTAATTAAGAATAAAAATTCTACAAATTGAGAACCAATAAAACATTATGGGAATCTGATCGCAAAAAGTATTTTCAAAAGTACTTGGTATTCAAAGAGTTTCCTCACGGTGGTAGACAGAACAATGGCCTCCCCAAAATGACCATATTCTAATCCCCAGAAACTGTAAGTGTGTTAAATTACATGGCAAAGAGGAATTGAGGTAGCAGATGGAATTAAATCAAAAGCAGATGTCCTCAAAAAATTAAAAATAGACTTACCATATGATCCAGCAATCCTACTCCTGGGATGTATCTGGAGAAAACTATAATTTGAAAAGACACATGCACCCCAATGTTCATAGCAGCACTATTTACAATAGCCAAGACATAGAAGCAAACTAAATGTCCATCAACAGATGAATGGATAAAGAAGATGTGGTGTATATACACATATACACACATACACAAAATGGAATATTGCTCAGCCATAAAAAAGAATGAAATAATGCCATTTGCAGCAACATGGATGGATACAGAGAATATCATATCAAGTGAAGTCAGAGAAAGACAAATATTATATGATATCACTTACATGGAGAATCTAAAAAACTGATACAAGTTTTATTTACAAACCAGAAATAGACTTAAGGACATAGGAAACAAACTGTGGTTACCAAAGGGGATAGGGCAGGGGGTAGGGGTAAATTAGGAGTTTGGGATTAACAGAGGTATATTACTATATATAAAATAAAAAATAGTAAAGACCTACTGTAGAGCATGGAACTATATTCAATTTCTTGTAATAAGCTATAATGGAAAAGAACCTGAAAATATATGTATATATGTGTATGTATACGTAGAACTGAATCGCTTTGCTGTACACCTGAAGCTAACATTGTAAATCAACTACACTTCAATAAAAATAAAATCAAAAAAAGAAAAGAATCCGCGGGAAAAAAAAAAAGCAGGTGGTAGCAAATCAGTTCAGATAAAGAGATTATCCTGGACAGTCTGGGTGGACACAGTGTTATGACAGGGCCCATCAAAGTGAAAGAGGGAAGCAGAAGACCAGTGTCAGAGTGGGTGACGTGAGAGGAGAAAGATGCCACTGGCCATGGCTGGCTCTGGAGCAGAGCAATGCAGAGCTGGAGGCGAGGAAACGTTCCTCCTCTAGAGCCTCCAGAAGGAACCAGCTTTACTAACACTTGGATATCAGCCCCATCACACTCATTTCAGATTTCTAACTTCCAGAATTGTGAGAGAATGCATTTGTGCTGTTCTAAGCCACAACACTGTGGTATTGTGCTATAGCAGCAGTAGGAAACGAATATATTTACTAAAAAAAAAAAAGTGATTGTGACTCATGTTCCTTTACATTTTGAGTTTCCAGCAACTTGACTGGGTTAACTTAGCCCTCCTGTTACTTACCTAGAGGCAGATTTTCACGGAGTTAATGATGTTTAATTTTCTATTCCCTCAAGTGCACAGATGCTGGAACACTGCAGTGGTAGAGCGTTTCCCCGTGAAAGGAGAAGCCAGGTGCAACCAGGAAGCATTCCTGATAAATTGCCCACAGACACCTTAAAAGAAAGGGATCTGGACCTGTAAGGTTCTGCCAATTTGCTGTCATTTCTGTTCTTATCCTGAATAAATTCTCATGTTCAAACCTCATTTTGCTTTGGTAATTTTTTGTTTGTTTTCTTCTTGCTTTGGTAATTTTACATTTTTTTCTTACAGAGCTCTCCCCAGACTTTATCTTCTCTAGTCTCCCCCAAAACCGTAGATCCACCTCTGCCCTTGACTTTTTTTCCCAACGAGTTAAAAGTATCATGCACAACAGGGACACATACCCAGGTGTTTATCTATATATTTGGGGGGCGGAAATCAGGTTTATTTATTTAATGGAGGTACTAGGGATTGAACCCAGGACCTTGTGCATGCTAGGCACATGCTCTACCACTGAGCTGTACCCTCCCCACTATCTATAGTATGATCATTGGGAAAGGAAAAATAAGAGTTGCAATTAAGGTTCAAGTGGCTCATAAAACACCCCAGACCCAGGCCCTTCTGCAAGATCAAATCTGCCAGTGGGATCTGAAGGGAAGTATGTTACTGGCCAGGAATAGGGGTTTATTTATATTTTAAGGAAGTTGGTCAAAATTGTAGCTCATTCTATCACAATCTTAAGACAACAGGACACACTCTGAAGACAGGGAATGGGCAGAGTCATCAGAAGAGAATCTGATGCAGTAGAACTGAATGCAATCCAAATAAGCAAATGTTTACTGTGTTCCTATGCAAAGCAGGTCCTGTGCTTTGCTTGGGGCAGGAGGGGAGGAGTCAGGGGAGTGACTGCCTGACTGCCTGTAGTTGCTGGGAAAAGTCATCCTACACTGCACCACAGCACATTTTCATGCTAAAGAACTAGGGGGTCCACTATTAAAACATATTTATAAATTCTCCTTTCAGATGATCTCTTTTTCTTTTTTGTTCCTTCCTTCCTTCCTTTGTGAAGAAGGCAATTTACCACCGGGTACCAGTTTTTGTATAGTGTTCAGAATAGCTTACTGCCAGGAAAAGATCTTAGTATGTTTTACCTCATTTGATCCTCTCAGTAGGTCGGTGAGGTAGAGCCTTACTGTCACTTTAAAGATGAAGAAACAGACTCAAGAGGGATTTCAGCCCAGGTGGTCTATGCATGTAATCACAATGCTCTACTGCCTCTAGAGCATTTTCTGCCAATAAAGGTTCTCATTAATGAGAATGTCCAACAACAGGGGGTAAATCACATGCTCTGTGTCACAGGAGCATGGGTCTCATCCCCTTTTCTGTTCTCACCCACTGGGTGGGTGTGGCACAGTCCCAGCACTAACACTGGTTGCCTGGGTCAGTAATTCTCAATGGTGTAGTGGTGGACGGAGCACGTGAGTATGACTGTATGTAGTCTGAAATAAACCCTGACACCTCACATGATGTTTATATGACCTACTGGAGGTCCTGTTGTAGAAAAAATATTACTGACGTGGGGGGAATAAAAACAGGTCACAAAATAGTATGTATGGTACGATCTCATTCTTACAAGTATTTGCATGGTAATGTGTATACGAGCATTAACCAAACTGCTAACTGTATGTTTTTCTGTGATTTTTTTTTAATGTTTTCTGTTAGTCATGTGTCAATTTTGTTCCAAGAGATAAATACAAATAAACTTAAAAAAACTTTTCAGGAAGTAAACCCTGGTGGAGGATTATTTTGAAAAGCCCTTGGCTCAGAAGTGGCGGTGCAGAAGTCGTCTGTGTTCCAGGAAACTGGCAGCCTTTGGAAGAATGAAAATGAAATTCTTTACCATGGGTGTTGCTTCAGAGAGAACAAAGATATCTGAAGGAGCAAGGCACTGTGGAGAAACCTGGCTGACCGGGAAGGCATCTGGTTTAGGGGGTGAAGCCAAAACTTCAAATATGTTCTTTGCTCAAATTTAGGAAAAGGGGTGACCACCAAGAACAAAACCCTGTAGGAACTTCAGTCTTTCCAAATTTTGTCCCAATTAGATGTCAGGCTCTTAAGGTCCGTGTGTGTATACAGGATGTAACTGAATGTTCTTGTGTTTGTGTGGTTTGTTCCCCTTGTGACGAAAGTCACAGTAAAGGACAAGGAAGGAGAGACCAGAGGTCTTCTCTTGCAAACTCTTACAGTATGAAATGCACAAATATTGTGGAGGCACACTGTATGATGTTGATGCACTAATAATGGTTAAGTATAAAAAGCTGGACGTGCTAAGAAACTAGAGGATGTAATTTAAAACCATGACCCTAACGTCAATGGTAGGAAAGATGAGATGAGACTGTACAAGTAGGAAAGAGAAAGAAGAAAAGGCTGATGGTTTTGTGCAATCATGTTTTTGGCTTTTTATCCTTGTCTAGGCCTTTAGAAGAGAAAATGCCTTAAAAAAACGTGATGTCATTCATTTATTCAACTCTTTAGTGAGAAGCAATTCAGGAGTGGTCCGGTGTTCTATGCTGTCAGGGACACTGATCTTTCTGGCTCGTTCCTTTAGCTTGCAAAGCCTCAGTCTCATGATCTAAGATGCCAGTGCTTGTTTCAGGTGGCAGGATGGAGGAGGAAAAAAAAAATGCTACCACATGACATTCCTTCCTATTTCTACCTACAAGGAGACTGGGAAATACTGTCTTTATGCTTGGCAGCTGTGTGTAAACAAACTGGGGTATCTACCACCAGAGATGCATGAGAGAATGGATACTGGGGGACACAAGCATCTAACGCAGGGTAGCTCAACCTGGGGGACACTGACATTTGGGGTCAGATAATTCTTTTTTGTGGGGTCCATCCTGTGCACTGTAGAGTGGGTTTAGCAGCATCGCTGGCCTCTACTCACTAGTCCCTTAGCTTTGACAACCAAAAGCGCCTCTAGACATTGCTAATGTCCCCAGAGAACATCTTCCCCACTCCACTCCCAGGAGAGAAATGCTGTTCTACTGTGTGCAGGAACTGTGTTAGTCACTGGGACAGAGACAAAACCAAACCACAAACGAGACAGTTTCAGACAGTGATAAATATGAAAGTAAAATATGATGACAATAAAATAGGGGAAAATAAAATAGGGTTGGCATGCAGAGTGTGCTGTGTATGTAAAAACCCTGAGAGGGGAAAGAACTTGGCTTGTTCTAAGAAGAATCTGAATGCAGGTGTGATTGGCAGGGGAAGGGGACTGAGATGAGGCTGGAGAGTAGGTGGGAGCCTGATGAGGTCCTGGGATTTTGATCTGAAGTGCAATGAGAAATAACTGGAAGACTTTAAGCATGGAAGGAAGGCCATGACTCCTGACAGCATGCACACAGGAGAGGGGAATGGAGAGAAAGCAGGGAGATGGGTAGGAAGCCGACATTGTAGTCTGGGTGAGAAATGATGGCTTGGTGGCAGGGGCAGAGGGAATGGAAAGAAAGAAAATTAAAGGAGAAAAAGAATGAAGAGGAGAGATGGTTAAAGCCAACCCTGGGGGAGGACCAGTGGCGTGAAGGGGATCTGTCTTCCACTCACTGTGAATCAGTCCAGCCCAATGCAGATTTGCCCTGAATGTGCCTGTGTTCGTTTCCTATGGCTGCTGGAACAAATTTCCATGCACTTGGTGGCTTAAAACAACAAATTTATTGCCTCACAATTCCGGAGGGCAAAAGTCCAAAATCAGTCTCGCTGGTGTCTGCGGCGACCTCCTCCCGTGGGAGGCTCCGGGGAGAAGCTGTTCCTCACCTCTTCTAGCTCTAGGGGCCACCACACCGCCACCTGCCTCCGTGCTCACAGTATCATCCCTCCTCGCTGTGGTGACATCTCCCTTCGTCTCTTTCCTGTAACGATACCTGTAGATTGTGTTAAGGGCCCACCCAGATTATTCAGGACAGTCTCTCCATCTCAAGATCCTTAACTTAATCATGTTTTTTCACCATATCAGGTAACATTCACTCTTTTGCTAGAGGAGAATATTCCCCGGTTCCCAGGATTAGGACATGGATATCTTCTGGGTGGCTGTTTGCAGTTTTGTAGTGTTGGAAATCCCTGTTGGCCACAGAAGGAAAGACTAATAAAGTTGTATGTTTAGAGATCAAGGTGGAAAGCAATACTGTGAAATAATAAAATGCTGTTTAGTAAGTTGGTTAGAGAAAGACATGCTAAAAAAACTATTTTCATCAGTGGAATTTTAAGAATTCTAGGAAAGGTAGGCTAAAGAATTAAAAAAAAAATCAAAAGGGCTTCAGACTTCAGACAACTCATTCTAGGTATCAGTCAAGGCCTAAAAAGGACTGCAGTATTTACACATGGTATAGTGGGTCCTCAAATGCAAGGTGCATCACACGTCAGCAGGGCTGGACATGGCTGTTTAGTTGTGGAGGGACGTAGATGGGAGGGATGGTGAGAAGGCGGTGGACAACCAGATGCAGGACCAGATCAACCCACAGAGGCAGAGCCGGACGACAGAGGCGGGGGCATCCAGGTGGCTGTGGCTGGGAGGTCCAAGGAGGCCAGGCTCTCTGCAGGCCAGGAGAGCAGCACCAGAGTCACAAGCATGAATATTTAGAGATCCAGGCAGGCTGGGGGCATCAGGACAGCACCACAGAAGGCAGTTAAACTTCAGGCTCTAGATTGGGGTTTCAGGTAACCTAGTTACCAGTCCTGGGGCCCAAGACAGACCCAGGCAAGCAATGAGGATGATTAATGTCAAATTTTAGATGCTTACCTAGAACTTCTTAGGTGCTCCCTTCTGGAGTCTGGAACTTCAACGTAGATTTGCAAATAGGGAGAGTCTGAGAAAACTCCTAAGTAACTAACTCTGATAGAAAAGGGTAAGGGTTACACTTCTGTGTGTGAATCTATAGTATAGCCTAAGATGTAAGGAAGTCATCACTGATGGGGAAACGTGGCTTAACATGCATATAACTAAATCCACGGAATATCTGTTAGTTTTAATAGGATTTGCTACATAACATCTCTGGCACAGAGCATCATAAGAACCAACAAGCAGAGCCTAGAGGCATTCGTTGTGGTAGACAGCACACAAGACTCGGGAGCCAAGCACCCTGGTTCAAACCTTGGTTAATACATGGCAATTTTTTTTTTTAAAGCAAACTATAGCTAATTTGTGTATAAAGGCTAGCATAATATCTGGGGAACCAGGATACCTGAACTTCAGACCCAAATTCTAGCCCTGGGTCTCAGATCCTTGTTATCTTGGGAACACTGCTCAAACTTCTGAGGCCTCAGTTTGCAGATCTGTAAAACAGAGAGTTGAGAGACTAAGAACACTTAACTGCACACTTTCAAGTGCTCTCTCGGGAACTTTCCAATCCTCCTGCTCTTCAAAGAGCGCCTAGATTTCCCCTTGCTGTACCATCTGAACAACTTTGAGAATCACTGTGTCATCTTAGTTTCTGTAGTGATCTTGACCCAAACCTTATGATTCCCACCTTGGAGACGACGAAATGGATGTCTAGCAAGTTTAAAGAATTCGTTCAAAAATCCGTGGCTAAATTAGTGGTGAAGCTGGGATTAGATTTTGGTTCTACCAATTCTAAAGCTGTGTATTTTCTACTTTTCTGTGTTGTTCTGTCAACAGATCTGATTTCTGTTCACTAGGCCAGGATCACAAACACTCAATATCTACCTGTTTACCCCAGCGTTTCTCAGTTGCTGCCCCAAGCTGTCCTGTGGGCAGTTCCCTCCACTGTCAGCACTCCCCAGCCTTGTTATGTATGGTGTTGTCAGCCCATATGGTCTAACTCCTATTTCTTACACTGCTAAATGTCTCCTACATGTCTGTTCCCTAGCAGTACCTCCTGATTCTTTCTGAGATAAAATTCTTATGTACTTGCTCATTTCACCCAGTTTACAATGAAAAAAAATACACATGAAGTTCGTGCTGAAATGACAGTAAACAACAAAGGATAAAACAAGTATCAGGAAAGTTAAAAACTTCAGTAATTATTTTCCATTTCTTTTACATTTAGGTCTTTATGAGACAAGGAAGATGGCTTTCAAGTCTAAACACTGGAATAACCTACATCACATTAACATTACAATCATCATCATCTAAAGGAAACTAAGTAATATTTGAATGGAAAAATGGTACTTAATGTTTAGCTTTCAGAATACAGAAATATCTCAAAGAAATTGTGACACCAGTGTATTTATATTTGAGGTAATATCTGTATAATTAGCAACTCTCACGCGATGGGAAATACTGCTTTTTGGGTATGTTATACATTAACTTCTAAGTCAAGAATTCCACATTGTTGTAAAATAATTTCCATTCATTGCTATGGCAGTTATGCAAATAGATGTAAACTCCATTCCTGGATTAACTTTTTAAAAGGTAGAATGCTTACCAATTATGTGCTATTAACAAATGTCAACACAAATAGTCCAACAGGTGTAGAAGCACAGTAAAAAAATATAATTATCAATATAGCTGTCTTATGACAGTAAACTATAGTACCAGCAGGCTTAAAAAACACAATTGAGGTCATTGTTTTTATTTTTGCTCTTTCTGACTCTTCCCTCTAAATACAGTGGCTAATTCTAATCATTTATCCTTCTTCAATCTCCCTATGAACAAATTTTCTGATATTGAATACTAGTTTCAAATATATCATCATCTGAACAAGCAGATTAGTATTATTATTGGAAATTCATCAAAGCTTTTAAGGCCATTTAATGGTTTCATGCAGCTTAAAAATTAATTTTGGAAGTAACTGGCTAATGAATTTTTCCTTTTATTGGTAAAGGGCCACCATACACCAGTGTTACTATCAGTATCTAAAGAAGGTGCTTAACATGCTTACATTTTACTTAAGACCTAGAATACAGACTTTACAATATACCTGAAAATCCATCAAATATTGTGATAATGCCATTATGATAACAGCCTATGTGTGTGGCATTAAAAAAAATATTGGCCATAGTACATTTTTCTGAACTGAATTTTAAATATTCTAGAGGCTAACATGATAACAAGTTCATCATCTTGACAGGGTGTATTACGATCTCCTTTCATAAAGTTCACAGGCCTTTCTTGTTGCCTTGCCCTGCACGATCCTGCAAGAAAAAAACATGACTTAGGTAGTTATAGCAAGAGTGAGAAAGATTCATGAATATGACAAAGACTTTGAAAAAAATCCCCTTTTCAGTGCACAGTTATTAATTATGAGAACAGTCAAACGAAAATACAAATTCAGAAAGTCTCAAATTTCAAAAAAAACTACAAAATTTGTTAGTTTTACTTCAAAAAGTGTCTAGAGGGAGAAAAATAAGCCTCTTGATAAGTTCATTTTTCCCCCTGCTTTAATCTATTTTGCTTTCACTTCACAGGTTATACCAGGAAAACAAAATTTCTAAAATTCCCCTCTTGCAAACCCAATTAAGATTTTTGGCAAAGAAAGAATGAAGGGAACCAAAAAACCCATATGGGGTGGCCTTTATTTTTGTTCTTTACTTATTTGCCAACAGAACTGGCTTCTCCAATTATACTGTTTGCTGATCACAAGAAGACTATCGTACGTCATTTAAAACTGGAAGTGGGGTAGGGTACAGGTCAGTGGTAGAATAAATGCTTAGCATGCAGGAGGTCCTGGGTTCAATCCCCAGTGCCTTCACTAATAAGTAAGTAAGTAAGTAAATAAATAAATCTAATTACCTCCCCCTACAAAAAAAAAAAAAAACAAAACTGGAGGAAAATTGGGTAGAAATTAACCTTAAGTCCTCGCTCGCACTAAGAAGGCAGACATCTAACCCTGCGAAAACAGCTTCACCAGGAATGGCCTTGGAGTGTTACTGCTGTGCAAGGAACGCTCATTATGCTCTGGTTCAGGCTGAGCATTAACACTTTCAGTAACAGCAACTCTGAGCAGTAAAGTCACAAGACGGGCTTAGAGGAGGGAGTCCAAATAGTAAGGTACCTAGTTTATGTGTTTCTGTGTATCTTACCACTTTAGATAAAAAGCGCAGCTTTAATTGAGCTGCTATACTGGACGAGTCCCTTAAGTGAAGGGTGATTTTCCAAAATGAAATTTACAAAATGGCTGGTGTTGACGGGTTTGTGCCGCCAATGACCGTTAGCAATTCTGTGTTTTCTTTTCTAGGAGACAGCCAGGGCAAACAAGGAAAGGCAAAGGCCACATATTTTCAAGGGACTGTTTTCTAATATTTATTTAGTGCCTATAACAGGGAGGGTATCAGATGGGGAAATCCAAACGGATTTAAAAGATGTAAAGTGAAATTTGTTTACAGCTTTTCCCTCTTCCACATGTTTCTTTAATATTTTAACAGTCCTTTATGTTATGACTATTTTGTTTAAAGTAGATCAAGTATGTAAAACTGAAAAGTTAAATTTCCCACTGAACTCTATAATGTAATCCAATTACTGAGGCTGGTTTGACAATAGAAGTTAAAACTCATGAAGGACAATTTGGGGTAGCTTCTTACTGTAGATGGTCTACAGAAATCTTCTGCTTCTCATATGGGTTCAGAACATGAATATCAAAGTGTAAGAATCGCTTTCAAGAAAATGATTCTTGTTTAATGACATCTAAATCTCAGAATCTTATTCAGGTTCTCATACTGGACAATGGAGGGTAAGCAGGTTGCTAGGAAAAAATGTGGCCGATCAATAATTAACTACTAGCACCTTAGGGGTGTAGAGAGTTTTTCTTGTTTAAAGATATTTAAAATGCTTTCTTCCACAGGATCTGATTTAATGCTGAGATATTACAATCCTCATTTAAGTATTAAAGAAGCCAACGTGCATGAATGTCAAATGATTCACCCAAGGTTTACAGAACCGGTAAACTACAGAGCTGGGAGTGTTTTTCTTCAAACAGGTATTACAGGGAATTGGTTTTATAGGTGATGAGAGAGTAGACACACCAAACAGGGTGGTACGGCACCTATGGGATTTAGTATCTCCAGAACCAGGCTGTTTTTCAATGCTGCCATTTTTATGGATCAATTCTTTTCTTTAAAACGTCACCAAAACTAGAATGCTGTAAGTCAGCAGGTCAGTAATTCTCTATGTTTTGATTATATTGAATTTTCATGCAATAGCCCGATCTTCACTCTCCAAGCAAAAACTGGCTTATTTAATCATTTAGCAAAGTCGGGATTAAGCACCTCCTCTTGACTTGGGAAGGGCAAATAACCCAAATAGATGACTTAGGAATTACTCCTTCAAAAAGCTGAGGCTCACAGCACGGACAGCACCTACCTGAAGTTCTGAGTGTTCTTTCAGGAGTCGGTCGTATTCTTTCGAAAGCCTCTCTGATTGTATCTTCATTGTCATCACGTCATTTTGTGCCTTAGAAAGGGCTAGAAAACATTAAACAGAATTTTTTAGTTTTTATTTTGAAATAATTTCAAATTGACAGAAAAGTTACAGTACTTTAATAGAGAACTCCTGTGTAGCTTTTACTCATATTCACCAACTGTTAATGATGTGGTGCATTTGTCATTGTATTCTCTCCCCACACAAACACGATTATTTTCTTGAATGATGTGAGAATAAGTTACAGACATCATGCCCCTTTACCCTTAAGTACCTCATTGTGTGTTTCCTAAGAAGAAAGATATTCATAGTACAGTTGCCAAATTTTGGAAATTTAACATCAATACAATAATTTTTATCAGATCTACCATCCATATTCAAATGTTGGCAATTGTCCCAATTATGTCCTTTTAATCATTTTTTTTCAGTTCCAGTGTAGGGATCTAGCTCTAGATCAAAGATTAGCATTAAGTTGCCATGTCTCTTTAGTTTCCATTAATCTGGAAGAGTTTGGCAGCCGTCCCCACCTTTCTCTCCATCTTGCATGACACTGACATTTTGAAGAATACAGGCCACTTTTTTCTGATAGAATGTTTTTCACTTTGATTTTGTCTGCTCATGATTAAATTCAGGTTATGCCTCCCACTTACATACAAATGTGACGTAAATGACGGTGGATGTCTCTCAAGGTATCACATTCAGAGGCCCATCTGCCCCTCACTGGTTTTACCGTTTTATAGTTATTTTCCTCCTTGTAAGTAAGAAGCAGTGGGAGGACAACTAAGACTAGGTAAACATCCTGTTCCTTGTCAAACTTCCCTCTTATATTTATCATCTACTGATCATTCTTGCCCAAACCAATCTTCATTATGTTGGTGGCAAAATGGTGATTTTCCCACTTCACCATTCCATCCCCATTTATCAGTCAGCATTCTGCTATCAAGAGAGCCTCCCTTTCTTCTCTATCTATCCATCACTGTGAACTAACCAATCCCTATTTTTTCAATGATTTATAATTCATTACCATACTTAATTTCCCCCAGATTTGCCCAGTGGGAACCCCCTTCAGGCTGGCATCTATGTCCTTTGACTACGCCTCCAACATTTTCTGGCACAAAACATTATAGGCTTATGCTAACCCTTTCCTGGCTCGGCCTGGACTCATTATAGAACAGAGTTTATCAGAAAGATCTGCTTTTGAAAAACCTGAGGGAGAAAAAAATCAAGGGATCGACAACCAAATTAAGAACAAAGACAATCACTTTCTTATACAAAGTTGAAAAATATGGGGGTGAATAAGTAGCACTTAAACGCTTTACTTCAAGATGACACACAAATATTTATGTATTGGTCTTTGTCTGCCAAGGAGCTACAATCTAAGCAAGCAGATTAGACAGAAGTTAAAAAAAATATATATAATAAACATTTAAGTCAATACACTGTGGAGAAGCTAATGAGCAAATGTGGAGAAGGGAAGAGCAGCGTTAGATGGACTGGAGAAATTCTGGGAATCCTAAACTAGCTCTCCGTACAATTCTGCACATAAAGCCTTCAGAAGTTCTGCACTGGTAAATCTTTTAGAGTAGAGTTTTAGGAAAGAAAGTGGGATTTATAAACTTGAAAGTCACTTTTTTGGCAAAGTGAAATTAAACTATAGGTTCTATCTATACACAGTTTGGTTTCCTTTTCTCTTGAGAAGCCATCATATGGGTGTTTTATATATGTCACTGTCAATTGAAGTGCCTTCTGTATCAATACCTTCTAGACTATTTTGTCAAATTTAATTCTCTGCATTGTTCTACATCTGCATCGTCCAATAAATGTTGTATGTATGCATTGTTCAATATGGTAGCCACTACCTACACGTGGCTATTGACCACCTTAAATGTGGCTGGTGCAAATGAAGAACTGAGTTTTAAATTAAATTTAAATTAATTTAAAATTTGATTTAAATAGCCATGCATGGGCTACTGGATAGCCAATATTAGACAGTACAGCTTTATAATGTCCTCCACATTACTTCTACAAATGCATACATCTAAATTAGGTGTTAAATGTTGAATTTGACAAATTTAATGTGTCACTTGGTAAAGGTATGGGTTAGATGTGGAAGAGAGATTTTTGGTGGTGGTTAGAGTTCTCTGGGACCACAGCCACAACATAGAGATTTATATATTTGTTTTTAATTCAGGCATAAGGCATTTCCTAGATGATACTTGAAAATATAAAGCATGGTGTTATCTTCAGGACCTTCCTTACTAACAATGTTTAAGAGACTGGATTTTGGTATATAAAAACCAAAAAATATTTTAGAACTTTAAAATGTCTGACTAGTCTATAATGGTGGTTTAAAAAATGTTAGTTAGGAGCTTATATTGAACAGTTCATCTTAATGTTAAAAATGATTTACACTTAGATTTCTGAAATGAATAAATTAGGAAATTCAGTAATCCTAGACATCAACTCCATAGTTTCTTATTAAAAGATACCATTTTCTCTTCAACTGTTAGGAGAAAGAATGAATCAGGTGGTCCTACGAGTTGGTAAAAGCAGCTAGAAAACCACGTGTTCAGCCCACCTGCAAGTTTCTTCTGATGATTACTGGTATGAAGCTACAACAAAACAACTGCAGGCAAATCCTGTTTTTCTCACACTTACCAAGCCAAGGCATGAACTGTGTTACTTATTTTATTCTATATTTTAGTGAATATTAATAAATCTAATGATTACTATCTTACTGAATCCAGATTAGTCACTCCAATCCAGAGAGGCTGTTAATTTGTCTAGGAGCCGTCTGGACTGTTTCCCAATCCTTTCTCCATCTCTCATTTTATAAAAATTACAATATTCTGTTTTGGTTGTCTTCTGCCTCCTTCTGGAACTGCCTTCATGACTAAGGGATTATATAAGCTTGTTATCTGACATTTGAATATGCCCGTTTTATTTTGAACCATGTTATTTTGGAAACAGCATATATAGGGAAGACATCAGATGAGGAAGCTTGAGGTGATACATCTAAGTCACTATTTCAATTTTCTCATCTGCAGAAATGAGTTGCTATCATTTGCCAGTGGCATTATGGAAATGCTGAGGTATTTTAAGACAATATTGGCCAGTTTCATTATGCTCACTGAGAACTTTGAGGCATATGCATCACTCATTAATATAAAGATAACCCCAATTAACGCTACGTGACATGTAATAAGCCAAAATGTTTGTGTAAATTGACATGTAAGCAGGCCAAAAATATCTGCGGTTTTCCAAGCACTAAGCTTACATTTACGGGGCTATTTGCACAGTGGGAGGGGCTGGTGAGACCAATGTGCTGTGTAAATGTACTGTCTCACTATGATTTCTACCTGAGATAACAGACACTATCAGCTAAGCTATGCCAGGAAACGTAGGAGGAAATTTTTAGAGGCACTGGCGTGACAGCTCAAGTTGGCTGTTGTAAAACAGCTGTAAGGATTGCGCCACAGGAAGACATCTTTAATTTGAAAAATTTTCATACATCCGGTGTCAATTTCCTTTCAGTTTATTTGGTTCTGTTTTTGAGAACTTGAGAGTGTGATATACCAGAGCTCTTCAGTACTTAATCCTCACATGTACTAGTCCTTTACTGTGATCAATCACTGGACTGTTAACCTACAGGAATACTTCCAAAGTACTTGGAAAGTAGACACACAAACTTCTGGTCAGTAAGGAACACAGACTGTGGTGTTAATTATATTATGGTTATTTTTATACATGCCTATATTGTCAGGTACATGCAGGTAAGGTCTGTTTTATTTATCACTTCAGTCATCAGCACTCTCTTTTAACCTCACAGCCGAATGTTGAAAGGGTGTGCTGATCCTTATCAACAAATCTATCCTTTCACCAATCTATCCACTCCATTCCACCTCTGTTTAGATTTTTTAAATGGATTCTTCACCTTGTGTCTTGGCTATTCTAATTCACTGTCCACAGTAATGTCAAAGTGACTGCTCACTCATCTTCCTGAAAACCCTCCAGCAGGGCCCCCCAAATGTTAACATATAAACACAGCTGAGGAGGCCCTGTAGGATGGATCCCAGGCCTGCTTTTCAACTCTCACCACTGCCTCCAATTTACTTTTTGCTCCAATCACACTGAGCTCCTTGGAGTACTTCAAAAAGATACACTCTTTCAGTTACATGCTGCTCATTTTGTTAAAACATCCTTGCCCATCTCCCCTAATATCCCTGCCTTACTCATTCTCTTGACCATTTCATCTGGCTAATTAACATTATCCACTGAAACGTCAAGAAGTTGTCCCTGATCTCTTCTGTTGGCTTTTACTTCATCTTTTTTCTTATTTTACATTGAAGTATAGTTGATTTACAATGTTGTATTAGTTTCAGGTGTAAAGCGATTCAGTTATATATATTACAAGATATAAAACGTAGCTCCCTGTGCTACATAGTAGGTGCTTGTTGTTTATTTTATATACACAGCAGTATTTGTTAATCCCAAACTCCTAATTTATACCCACCCCTCTTCCCTTTGGTAACCATTAAATATGTTTTCTATGTCTGTGAGTCTGTTTCTGTTTTAGAAATAAATTCATCTGTAACATTTTTTAAGATTCCATGTATATGTGATGTCATATGATATTTGTCTTTCCTTATCTGATTTTACTTAGTATGATAATCTCTAGGTCCATCCATGTTGCTACAAATGGCATCCAGTCCTTTTTATGACTGTATAATATTTCATAGTAAATATATATGTCTTCTTTATCCATTCACCTGTCAATGGACACTTAGGTTGCTTCTATGTCTTGGCTATTGTAAGTTATGCTGCTATGAACACTGGGGTGCATGCCTCTTTTTGAATTAAAGTTTTTGTCTTTTCTAGATATATGTCCAGGAGTAGGATTACTGAATCATACAGTGAATAATTTTTAGTTTTTTAAGGACTCTCCATACTGTTTCCCATAGTGGCTGCACCAATTTACATTCCCAGCAGCAGTGTAGGACAATTGCCTTTTCTCCACACTTTCACCAGCATTTATTATTTGTAGCGTTTTTGATGATGGCCATTTTGACTGGTGTAAGGTGATACCTCATGGTAGTTTTGATTTGTATTTCTCTAATAATTAGTGATGTTGAGCATCTTTTCATGCTTCTACTTCATCTTGAGCTTAACTTTATCATAGTACTTATGCTGAAGTGTAACTATGTCTCCACTAGATTGTGGACTACTCAAGAAAAGAAGCTGTCATCTCTATGTTCTGGGCACACAGCACTGTGCCTAGTCCATGGTAGGTGTTTAAAATATGTTCCTTGAAGGAAGGAAAGAACAGACAAGTGAAAAGTCTAAGCCTTAATCATCTGAAAAATTCACTTGTGTGGAGCTAGTTCATTTTTTGAAAACATGGTAAAGGTCAGCTAAAACAATGAGGCCCCACTTTAGTCACCTGCTAGGAATCTTGGTTGCAATAAAAACAATTATACCTTTAATGAAAAAAAATACTCAGGATAGCTGGAAAGTCACAAAGCAGACCATTCTTGAAATACTCAGATAAAAATATAATCAAGTTACAAATAACTCATGCCAATTCAGAATTCAAAACAAAAACCAAACAAATACTGTTACAGAATCCAGTTTAGTTTTTTTTTTTTAAAACTGATTGCAGGAATGGGGCAGGATACATACAGATAAGCCTGAAGCATCTTACAGTGTCAGAAAATAAGGATGTACTCAAAAAGGTAAAACAAGCAAAAAAAAATCCACAGTGATGGGGATACGTCAAAGGACACAGCAGCCAATAAAGGAGCTCCCAATGGCCAAAGCTGAAAAAATGACTTGAATAACAAAATAAATAAAACAGTATTAAGTTATAACCTAGAGTATAAAATGAATATCCATGAGTCCTTCTGATATAAATAAATACATGAAGCAATAAATAGGGGTAATCAGACAAACCTGCACAGAAAAGTTCCAAAAATTTATGTAGATACTCTATCCTCAAGAAGGTGGGGCATAACTCCCCAATTTCTAAGCATCGGCTGCAAATAGCAACTTCCTTTCCAAAGACTATATAATGGAAAGAGAGGGGGAAAAAGTAACTTTGCAGTAGAGAAATCTGAGAAACACTACCTCAGCCAGGTGATCAAGGTCAACATCAACAGTGACATATCATGTTGATATGTATTCTTGATATAATGTGATAAAAACGGCACTTTACCTCTTATGACTTTCAAGTTCCATAACCCCAGTCTAATCATGAAAAAATATGAGATAAATTCCAATAGAGAAGCATTTCACAAAATAACCAGTACTTCTCAAAACTGTCAAGGTCTTCAAAAATAAGGAAAATCTGAGAAATTTTATAGCCAAGAGGAACCTGTGGTGTCATGGCATCATGAATGACATCCCAGAACAGAAAGAAGACAACATGTGAAAACTAAGGAAATCTGAATAAACTACGGACTTTGTCATTAATAATATATCCATATTTATTCATTAATTGTATAAATATACCATATTAATGTAAGACACGAATAACAGGGGACACAATGTGGGGTATATGAAAAGTCTCTGTAGTATCTTGCCTATTCTTCTATAAATCTAGACTGTCCTAACATAAAACGTTTATTTTAAAAAAGAACAATGGGAAAAACAATCCCACACAAAACACATGAACATAATAAAGGACAAGATATAGTATTATATTATATAAGGGTATAAGAACTTTCTAAGTAAGAGCCTATCAGATATGACCCCCCAGATTCCTTTGTTCTAAATAAACAAAAATTTAATTAAAATTTTCTTTTGTGAAAAATCTTCTGATGTTTTAAAATTATGTATTATAGCATGTATTAAAATGAAACACCAAAGAGGTAATCTTAAAAAAAAGTCACTGAATGTGGGTAGTGAGGAAGCAGATAAAAGAAAAGCAGGCATTCTAGTAAAGAAGCAGGGTTTAACACATTTCACGAATATCAAAGTATAGGTCACTTAACCTTCATATATAAATCTTATGTGTAAAAGGCTTAAGTTACTTAAGAGGAGGTTGGGGGCAATGTGATAATAAATGTCTTAAAAATATTTCAAGTTAGGGCTCATAAAAAAACTTTTATGAAACCTACATTAGGTCACTATGTACAACAAATACAGAAGGGTTGTGAGAATTAAGCTTAACAGTAATGACATATCTTTACTGTTTTCATAAAGAATACGAAGAAGGAAATGTTTCTCCCAATATCTCTCCCTGTTGCTCGTGACTATGAAAGATGAAGCTGTTACACAGATGAAACTGCCCTGGGGGTCATCCACTCATCTCTCCATTCAACAACACAGGAGATGCCTGCTAGGCATCAGGCGATTAGGTGCTGAGGATGAAAAGATAGTGAGGGTCTCTGATCTCATAACGCTCATTTTCTAGGCAGGGAGCAAGACACACAATAAAGGAACCGACCAACTAACGGTGAGTAATGAGCGTCATGCACAAAGCTAAAATAGGGCGACGGGACAGAGAATGACTGCAGACACATCAGACTGAGTACTCAGGAAAAGTTTCTGTAAAGGTGAAATTGAAGCTACTATCTGTTCTGTCTGCTGCGGGTGCCTAGAAATAATGACACCCTAGTAGTGATAAGCACACTGGGGTCCAGATCTTACTTTCTAAATACCATTCTCCACTTAAGGCTCACTGGAGTCATGCTTGATTCAAGAGCTAGCAGAGGAAAAGCACAAGATGAGCTTGGAATATCTTGTTACAGCAGAATGTAAGTGCTGATAGAATAAGGGCATGACAAAGTGATAAGGGCCAGCTTGAAAAGGCTCTCGGTAGTCAAATCTGAGATGAACTGAACACTCAAGAGATAATGCTCATAGCGAGTTATAACCCACTGAGTATATTAAACAAGCGAACAAGTAAATATGGGGGAAGAAAAGGAAAGCTCCTCCTTACAACAGAATGGCATCTAATAAATGAGAAGGGACAAGAGAACTGGAAAACCACCACTGGGAAAACAAAAAAGTAAGTGAGAGGAAAATATGAAGAGGGAGCAGGATAAAGCAAGTGTAAGATGTTATCATTTGGGTAACGGTGAAGGGTATAGAGGATTTTTTTTTAGTATCATTTTTGCAACTCTCAAGTGATTTGAATCACTATGTGATTTCAATTTATTATGTGTGAATAAAAGGTTACAAGGAAAAAAATTTTGCTGTGAAGTAGAGCAGAGAAATGGGGCAGTAAGTGAAAAAATATGAGATGGAAAGAAGTTTTGTTTTTTTTTGTTTTTTGGCCAGGAGATGCCAGAGGATGTGTGTCAGATGGTACTAAGTGAGGAAGTAACTGCAGGAACATCGCTTGTGGGGATAGGAGCCACAGCACTAGAAGAACAACTGAAAATCCACTGTGAACAAAGGACAGGCAGAGAATCTGAGCCCAGCTGGGGAGGGCGGTAGTTCTGCTGCTGAGAAGACGTCGTTTTTGATGAATTCTTTGTGCCCAAAATAAAGGAGGGTGGATTTAGAATTTAGAAGTGACAATGAGAAGACTTAAAGTAGTTCTGGATAGTGAAGCGGTGATTTTGGAGGAGTGCAATAGGAGTGTCCTTGCAGTGTTGAGGCTCATGGGAATGCAGTAACCACTTGTTTAAAACAAGAAGTCAGTTCCTTCAGCAGTGCTGAGATGTTTGGGTGGAAGTACCAAGCAGCTGGATGTGTGACTATGACCAGGGCTAGGCCCTTGAGAGAGGAGGGGAGTGGAGGAGGAAGCGGGGATAGGTGAGGGAGAGGGCAGGGAGTCGAAGGAGACAAGTAGTTTGCAAGAACCTAGTTACAATGAAACATGGACTCTAAATTGGGTAAGGAGGGAAGAGAGGGCATCCGTGTTTGGGGATGAGATTTATTAGAATCTATTATTCACCAGGCCTGGAACACTAGGCACATGCTGGGGACAAAGTCATGACTTAGATGGGGCCCTTGCCTTCATGGCTCTCACCATTTAGTAAGAAAGATAAACAAAAAATTTCTACAGGGCACACTATTAAATAAGTAACCCTGCAGGAATATAGAGGTTCAAAAGGAGGCCACTCAACCCAGCTTGAAGGGAGACAGATTCAGGGCAGCGTCTGAGAGGTGGCAGTGCTGCAGATGAAGGATGAGCAGAAGCCAAGGAAGAGGGAAGGAAGCGGGCATTCCAGGCGGACAGACCTGCAGCCCTGGACAAAGGTGAGAGTGATGATGCACCATGTTAGCAGGACTACACACTCCAGGATTTGACAGAGTAGGAGTGTAAGATTCAGACTGAACAAAAGCGGGGCGGGCAAAGCTGGAAACGCGCTGGGGGCCAGATTGGAAAGGAGCATGTGTGCTGCCCTGAAGAGTAACGGTGGCAGGAACCATCGTGCAAAAGCATAATCGGATCTGTGGTGCTGAAAACCGGCTCTAGTAGCAACGTGAAGAAGCCAAAGTAACGGTGGAGAGACTAAACTGGGACATGCTTAGAAGACTGCTTGCTTTGCAGGAGGATTAAGACACTTTTGGAATGGAAATAAAGCTGCACAATTATACTACAGGGTAAATATTACCGAATAAAACCAAATACAGCTCTATTTTTCACATGCAAAGACAAAGGGGAAATGAATGATTTTTTGCATGTATCTCAATTTCTCCACCTACTACTAGGTATACCAGTGCCTGCCCATACTCTCTGGGGTACTGGGAACATAAATGAGGTTCACGGGTGAATTGCTTTTGGGTCTTAAAGAGACAAGGACTTAATTAAGGCATGCTGACACTTAGAAAGATTACTGATACTCTGGGTGGGGGAAATAATGAGTGGGCTTTCTAACTGAATAAATAAAATCAGCCCCACTGTTATGCTGTTGGTGAAAAAAAATCAATAAATGCATAAAGACTTCCTTCATTAATGTTAGGTAGCTAAGTAATGTATTTAAGAAAACAATTTTGGCTCTGTGATTTAGCAAAGAATAATTACAAATTATATTAATATGTTGGCTTTGCACTTAAAAATCAGGAATGTGCATTTTAGGCAAGGCATCATGTAGGTATAGCTTATATAAACTGCTTTGAAAAGGGTATGCTTTATAAAGCAATTTCATGTGTAAGCCGAAGCAACGCGTGAAATCTAGAATTTACAAATCGTCATATGTGAGAATTGAAGGAGTCACTTTACTTTGATTAGAAACAAAGAATTAGTCTGACTATACATAAACATATATAATTTCTTGAATTATGTGATCAATATTCATTCAACAAGCATTAGGTGCACAGCAAATTTTATAACCATACTAATGGCAGGAACCAATCTCTTCAGCATCACCTCATTTATACAGAAAAAAGTATACTTATTTGAAGACTGTGAATAGGAGTTGGCAAACTATTTCTGTAAAGGGCCAGAATGTAAATATTTTAGCTTTCTATGCCAGGCACACTCTGTCCAGTTTACCTAACTCTGCAGCCATAGAAAAAATGTAAACGAATGAGCATGGTTTTGTTCCAATAATATTTAATTTCTAAATTCAAGTCAGCAGGCTGGATTTGGCCTACGGGACATAGTTTACTAAAACATACTCTTAAGTTTTTTAATTTTCTCTTAGATTATAAATTTACTCAAAAGAACTATAAAATAAAGTATCAGAACATGAGAGGATCCAAATCTAAGGAAATTTTTAGAAACCTTCTAAAAAGTTTCCCATTTTATCCATTACTTTTCCTTACAGGAAGAACAAAGGCTATATATACAGACAGGGGATGCTGTGATGACACTTAGTTTTAGGTAGAAAAGGTTTTTCCTCCTTCGACTTTCCAGCTCTTTTTCCTAGCTGACTGCTTTCCATCCATTTCAAAAGTGACTGGGTCAGGAACCAAGAGGATGGACCAGATATGGACCAATATGGACCAGAAGATGGTTAAGTTCAATTTTGGATAAGCTGACTAGAGACTCTGGGTGAGTTGTCACGTGGAAATGTCCCCATCAGCAACTCTGAAAGCAAAAACACACTCTGGTCTCTAAGGCAAAAAACAAATTCATCTCACTGGTGTTCTGCATTTTTAAACACTGGGCAATTAGAACACCATGGATCCAAACAATATATTTCTAAGACACCCACAGAAAAGAAGAGTGCTATGGTTATACTTTGGTTTTATAAACCAACTCCAGATTTACTTAGCAAACGAACAACTCAAATATCTAACACTGCATGTTTTACCATTGAGAAGCACCCCTCCTTTTTAAAAAATCTTACTCAATTTAGAAACTTGTAAAGTATTTTACCTTAATTTTGACTACTGTTTTATTATAATATACAAAAGAGGCAAAATTACATGGATTTGGAAAGTAAGATAGATAGTGCCACAAAAATTATCCCTAAACTCGAGGACCATGTTTTTAATTAGTTTTGATTTTTTTTTTTTTTGGTTGAAAGTGAAGGTCGAAGCTGTTCTTTTTTGCTTTAGTAATTCCTTATTTAACTTGGAAAATTTTCCAATAGAAAAAAAATAATGATAACACCTAGTAACTTATTAAGTTTTAACATAGACAAGGCCCTGAGCCACATGCCTGATGTATGCAACAATTCCATGAAGAACTACAGCTTAGCACAAGTCCCTTCCCCGAGGTCACACACAGGCTCATCAGAGAAAGCCAGTCTCATATCAAGCCTGAGTAACTTTAAACTCCACATTCCCAAATACTAGTTAGATGCTTCCAGCATCTTTAAACAAATTAACTGTGCAAGAGAATTCTTAGAGAGATTTAAATATTTGAGAGTTACTTTATTCTCTTCTCTAAGCTAAATCTCTGTCCACAAATTATTTGGCAAAAGACTTTGTGGCTCTGTATTTTCTTCCTAAGAATCTGCTGCTGCCTCTGTACTTATTTTAGAATAAATTTTGGACTTCTAAGGATGGTCCTGGTGGCCCCTCAGATCTGGCCTCAGCTTTCTTCCAGCCTCATCACCCCTGCTCTCCCCCCTGGCATAAGCCATAAGCTTAGGCACAACGGCCTTTCGTCCTTGATTCCTGTGTGTTCCGGAGGTGAGGGGAAGACATTGCCCATTTCTGCTTCGGAAATCAGTTATGCCTGAGACCCACATCAGATAATACCTTCCTCAGGAATTTTTCCTCAACTCTGCCAGTAAGAATCACTCACTGTCGGCGCTGCACTATAATTACCCTTTGTATTATGCCTTTATTTTTGCTTAAAAATTTTAACTTTTCAAAAATGTTTAAATGGAGATACTGTGGATTAAACCCTGGACCTTGTGCATGCTAAGCATGTGCTCTAACACTGAGCTATACCCTCACCCTATTTTGACTTTTAACATCCCTTGCCTTACATTTTTGTTACCAGTGAATCTGTCTACCTTTCTTGCTAGACATCCTTGAAGAGTGGGATGACAATGTATCCATCTATGTCTCCCTCAAAGCATCCAGCACAAAGTACACCACAGGTACGAGTAAAAGTTCATGAACAGAACTGAAAAAAGACTCTGTGTCACTAAAATCCCTTTAGTATGCAACCGCACAGGAACATGTGGCCATCTGCAGAATCCCCCCAGGAAATGATCCTATAAAAACTGTTGAGGAGCATGTGGTTCACAAAGGTTGTGGGAATGCTCTATGAAGCAGAAGAGTATGCCACTGAGCCAGTGTAGAGGGTAAAGGGTTAACCTTTTCTGGGAAACTCACTTTGTGTGAAGATATACTGAAACAGAATACAAAGAAATCTTTGGAATTAGTGAGTAAATGAAGTTTACTTTTTGACAGCAATCTCTTGCCAACAATTAAGAAGGAGAAATGGAGGGAGGAAGTGAAGGATAACACGATCAGGTTACCTCTGAAGAAAAGATCAAGTTGCAGAGATGAGTGAAGAAGTCCAGGGGGAGAGGAGGGAGGAGCACAGCTGAGCAGCAGTTAAGTATTTGTTTCCTCATATACCCTAACTTCCTCCAGCTCCCGTTACCATCCACCTCTCATACAGTCTGCTCCTTTTTTGCAATTTAAAGGTATCTTCAGAAGAGTAAGATTTTAGCAAAAATTTTATAATTACACGTAGCATTTTATACTATCAACACCTTCTAGGTCATCAGTAGACTTAATGTTACTAATACACAGTGAAAAGGAGACGTATCACCTGGGAGTCTTTACTAGTTAAAGGACTGAGAATTAGATGACTGGTGGCGAATCGCTATCAGGTAAAACCCCTGCTGATTCTCCCTAGCCTCCACCTCAGGCTGGCATGTGCCAGAGCCCTATGTTCAGGCTCTATCTGTCTCAGTCAATACAGCCTTTGTTGATAATCCCATCAGCTCCATGATTCAACTATCAGATCCACACGGATCAAGGTTTAGACTCTATTTTGAGACTACTTTACTTCCAAGCTTCAAACTCGTATTTCCAACTGTTTCTTGGGCATTTTCACTAGGATATCCTGATGTCCCTCAAACTCAGCATACTTATAACCAAATTCATTATTTCTGCTTCCCTTCTCCCCAAATAAAAGCACCCTACTACTCCTTTGGTCTAATCTTAAAAAGCATTACCTACCTAGTCAACCAAATTAGAAACCTGCAGTCATCTTAAACTTCTACCTTCCCTCGTTCCCCAAATCCTACTGATTCTGCCTGCTTCCTAACATATCTCTCAGGATGAAATTTCTGCTGCTTCACAGATTGTTTCCACAACCTTCGCGAACTAAGTACTCCTTGACAGTTTCTACAGGATCAGTTTCTGGGATGTGGGATTCTGCAGATGGCTGCATATTAGAGGGATTATAGAAAACAGTTTAAACTCCAGAAAAAAATTCTTCATTGTGCATGCCAAGGTAACTATTATTAACAGTTTGGTGCATTTTTTTCCAATTGGAAGTGTTTTTAGACTAGAGTTGTCCAGCTGAATTTCTGAACCTCACTCGGCAGTAAACAGAAGCCTGATATAGGATGATCCAATAGACATGTCTGTCAATTTATTCTAGAGAACTATGCTTGATCACATTCTTATCATCTGGAAAAGTCCTTTATTCAGTATGCATTTAGCACTCTCCACTCCATGTTTTTTAGTATAGTAAACTAACTCATGTAGTTTACAGGGGAAGAAGAATATAGTTATTTTATGTATATATGTTGGATCCATCCCTCTGGGCTATAACCTCTTCAGAGAAGAGACTGTTTTCTCTTGCTTTAATGTCCGTCTGAAGTGATTATAAAAGCTTTTCCTCCGGTAGCATCAGTTATGGTTGCTGGTACTGTCAATGATATGAATTTCTGTCTTAAGTCACTCGCTCACCCATAGCTATTTCTCCTGGTCACTGGATGACAATTAAACAGTTTATTTTACATGTACAGGCCCTGGGAACAGATAACGCTCACAGGAAAAGAAAACATCACAACTAACCGGGAACGGAATAGGGAACCAAGCAGGAGAAAATACCACCACGACATACTAGTACCAGAAAGCTGCAAGAAAGCCTCCTTCTTCTGGTTTGACAATAACGTCAACTGTATGCGGAGATAATACAGAAATAAACTAATAAATGGTAACATACCCTTTGTTAAAAAACAAGCCAACCTAAGAGCTAAAATCTGACAAAAAGGTCGGGTCATGTATTTTATTTGCTTTAAATAACTGGTATACTATTAATCACATATAGTCATTGCACATCCATCAAGCAAACTATGCTATTCTTTCTCAATATGGGCTTTTATTTTTCAGTGAGTAAAAGAAGGGAAGGAGATGTCAAAGAAGCAGAAACCTCCAGATAAGTTAACAGAGGAGACAAAACACGCTTTCTCTTAATCCAATCATAAAAACTCATTAAAAGGTAATAAATATAGCAAAAAATATAATACGACCAAAACTACCAAAATAGTTAAAGCATTACAAATTTTAAAGTAAGATGGTAGCTTTGATATAACTGCAAGTAAAAGATAGTTTAGTTCCTGCCCACAAGAATTTGCAACTGTTAATATGCTTACGTTGGACTTAGAGAATTTATTTGTAGAGAGATAGATGGTTCAAATAGTTTCTTTGAAAGGAACTGGAAACCCCACAGTTTAACATTTTTATAAAAAGTTTATGCCTTATTCTTGTTTCAGACTCCAGAGGCAAGAATTTAGGGTTACTGGTATACAGAACAGTAATTCCTCTGTAGTTTTCTCTTATCTTGACTTTCAATTACTTCAATTCCTCTTGTAAAGCACTTCAACAATTTCTACTCCCTGGTCCTTATGTTAGAATGCCTTGTTTATTACCAGCATTAAAGGATGATGACTTTTTTTTTTTAAACTCTAACATCTTCAAGGGCAGTGAAGTTGGTCTTTAAAAGGAAATGCCAGAATGTTAGTTCTTTTGCAAGGTAAGCCACAATGATATGGAAGCATTTATCCAGGAAGAGAGTTGAAACTAGCTGAGAGCTGAATAAAATACATCTTCTAGTTGACAGAAGTTTAAATAGGAGTAGAAGATTCTGATTCCTGGTTCAAATCTCAAGTCCCTATTATATGCTGCTAATACTTAGGTACACAGAATGGGCCTTTACACTCAGTTTCTGTTCTGTTTGTATATACTTTGTTTAGGCAATATTTAAAATTTGCTTAATCTCCAGCAATACCCACTCCTGGGTATTTATTTGAAGAAAACAAAAACACTAATTAGAAAAGATATATGCACCCCTATGTTCACTGCAGCATTATTTACAATAGCCAAGATATGGAATCAACCTAACAGATGCATAGATGAATGGATAAAGACGATGAAGTACACACACATAAATATTACGCAGCCATAAAAAAGAATGAAATCTTGCCATTCGCAACAACAGGGATAGACCCAGAGAGTATCAGGCTAATTGAAATAAGTCACATAGAGAAAGACAAATATTGTATGATTTCACTTATGTGTGGAATTAAAAAAAAATGACAAACCTAAAACATAAAGAGTTATAAATACAGAGAACAGGTGTTTGCCGGGGGTTGGGGGGCAGAGCAAAGAGAGAAACAGGTGAGGTGATTAAAAGGTACAAACTTCCAGTTGCAAAATAAATGAGTCCCGAGTATGAAATGTACAGTGTAGGGAATACAGTTAATAGCTAACATTTTTGTCTGCTGACACAGGTAACTAGACTTATCATAGTGATCAGTCTGAAATGTACAAAAACATCAAATCACTATGTTGTGTAACAGGAACTAACACAGTACTGTAGGTCAGTAACACGTCAAAAACAAACTCATAGAAAAAGAGACCAGATTTGTGGTTACCAGAGGTGGAGGGTGGGAAGAGGGAACTGGATGAAGGTAGTCAAATAAGTACTAGGTATATAATATACAACATTAAAATATAATTAATGCTGCTCTACGTTATATATAAAAAATCATTGAGAGTAAATCCTAAGAGTTCTCATCAAGAGGAAAAAAATTTTTTTCCCTATTTCTTTTCTTTTGTACCTATATGAGATGAAGGATGTTCACTAAACTTACTGTGATAATCACGTCATGATGCATGTAAATTAAATCATTATGTGGTATATCTCATATAGTGCCACATGTCAACTATATTTCAATAAAACTGGAAGAAAAACAAACAAATAATTAAATAAAATAAAAATGTGCTTTATCCTCTAGGTATGCTTTTTAAGGACAGTTTTAATTATGCTCCATGTTAAATGATCTTACAATGAATAAATTATTTGAAAAGTTCCTAAAAAATTGCTGATAGAAGAAAGAAAAAGAAAGGAAGGAAGGGAAGGAAGAAATGGAAGGGAGGGAGGGAAGTAGGAAAGGAAGGAAGGAAGAAAGGAAGGAATAATAAAGGCAGGGTCAAGGGATTTGACCAAGCATACTTTTCTTTTCTTTTTCCCTTCATGTAGGAGAAATACACCACCTCTCAACTTCTACTATTAGGGTGGCAGCTCTGACAACTTTCAGTGCAGCATGCTACGGATATGTCCCTAAAGGAAGGAGGAAGAGACATTTCCACATGCAACTCAATCACTTTTAAAATCATGCCTACTTCTACCACCGCCTGGATGCACACAAGGACTGAATGGTACATACTTCCACTAGTTTTAAGAATAAATACTGGGAAGATATTAAGAATAAATAATAGGAAGCTCTCCTAGAAGAGCCTTTGAAGTCAATCTCCCTGGACATCAGAAGCTTTCCCACTACATACAAGGTCTATTTTTATCATGAGAGCTTGTGAGCTTCATAAATTCTTTAAAGCTCAAGTTCTCATTTTTTTATGGCAGTGCCCTTTCCCAACTACTACATATGCTGGGACATCAGAGTTACCATTAAACAGATCATTAAAAATGACAGATCAGGTCCTTACACCTGACTAGGTTAGTCCTGAGTGTAAACTGGGTGCTTTGAGACATGCACGCTTGCTTTTGACTCACTAGGGTCATATTACTGCACTGAAGCACAGGTGATTTACTAACTCTGGTCAAAAATCTGAGCTGCTGGTTAAAAACTGATGGAGAGTTAGGTACTACTGGTAGAGTAAGTGCCCTTAATACCTGCCTGCAGATTAACAGTTTTTTAATTTGGGGTTAACCAGCTTTAATAGACATTTGTATTTACACTTTACTTTCACTAATACATTCGGAGAAAATGTTGCACTTAGATTCAAGAAATACCAAAGGTAAGACAATTCATATGGAAAATACTCTATTTACCTCTATCAAAAACAAACCACATTGCTTTTCTACTCAATTATGAAATATAAAAGAACTTTCTGAAACATTTCTTAAGCACTGTCAGCCTTAATGTCCTCAATTTTTAGAAATCAATGAATATGTTTGAATGGTACTATGTACAGAGCATTGTGCTGCTGAATTCATCCCAATCTTGTACTAGTATGTTATTTCTTAGTTCTTAATGAATTTGACTGGTATAGGTCAAGAGAATATAGCTAAGGTTGTACTTCCTTTAGAAATGGAACTCTGATCTTCTCAAGGTCATTAGTAATGTTATCTAAAATAACAACTTTGGGTAAATAAAATGTGTTCATAAAATACCACACACTTTGCAGGAACCAAATGGGACATACTCAAACAGGTAAAATCTGTTTTTACCTCAACACTGATTCACTTTGAAAGTAGCTTTGCAGTCTACATTTCAAACACAGAAGCTGTGTGTCTCCTGTTATCAGATTATAAACAAAATGCCTATATTTTCAAAGTTCGTTTTCTCCAAACACCTGAATTGTCTGTTAAAGAAATATTGAGTTTCCTTATATTACTGAAAATAATATTGAGTTTAGAGTTATGTATCAGACTTCTGAGGTTAAAGCTCAAAATATCTCCGAGTTGGAATTCTGAAAGGCAAAGGAAGAAGAACCTAGCTAGCCAGGGTTGAGGGAGGGGCAGCACAGCACCCAACCTACCCTCGTCTTTTATTTCTGTAATACTCTGATTACAACATATGGAAAAGGATGCTTGGCAGATATGAAAAAAAGAAAGCAAGATTTTAAAATAATTTTTAAAAAACTAATTAAAGGTATTTTGGAAATAGTCCCTTGCATTCTTCAGAAGGATTAACAGCAATATTTTGTGTTGGGTAAAAAAAGAACACTATTTCTCTTTTGAAATGTCTGATTACTAAATTTATTTCCCTATAAATGATAAAACTTCATGGTCATGTTCCAAATCTTTTGGAACTGCAGAAGAGCCAAGAGTACCAACTATGACAAGATTAGAATTTTGGGCTGTACTATACCAACCATGCATATAGTTTACCACCTTGTCTAGAAGAGTAACTTATTTTTTAACTTACTGCCGCTAAATGATTTTCTTTTTTTTTCACTTTAAATAAGATGTAAGAAAGGGACTATATATTTTATATCATATTAAATAGGCTGTGATTTTTTTAAAGACAAAATTAGCTTTTATCTTCAGGCTTTCCATCTCAAATTCACATATATCTTGATGAAGTCAACTCTATCCAAACAATGTAAATAGATAACCAACAGTAGGTTATATTACTGAAACTTCTATTATATTGAGGCTTATTTTTAAAAAATCTAACCTTACAAATGACACAAAATCAGTTCTTGATTCAGTCACTGAACATTCTCCAATTTATTGCCAACACAAAACAGTGGAAGAGATTTGAAACTGGAGAAGGTCTACGCATTGATCATTATCTTGACTCTGGCTGAGAGGCTCCCCAGTTTCTGGACAACATCAAGGACTATCTGTCATATGCAGGAATGTTGCCAGGGGTCAAGCCATAAACTTATTCAGAGTTTCCTGGGATGACATCGGACTTGGCTATCTATCTTTCTGTGATATGTGGCTGCAGGTAATAATGTGTTCTTTAACTCAGAAGAAGAAAACACTATCAGAACTATTTTTCAAAAAACAAAAAAATGCAGATGAAATAGCTGCCTTTAGGGAAATGGAGTTGGGATGTTCTACTCCAAGCCTTCATTGCAATGTTTGTTTTTTTTTTTTCATTGCAATGTATTTTGGAATGAGATGTTTAAATTCTCAGCTGACATCCCAGACTGTAGCTTATTCTATCCCTGTCCATCTCTCAAGGAACGTTTACCTTCCATTTGGCAGGTAGAAAATACTAGGGGTTGAGATAAGCAATGTATTTTTTTCTTGTAACCAAAATTGTCCCCCTGCAACTGCCTCCTTCAAAGAAGCAATACACTATGATGGAAAAGTGTGATTCATTTTCCAAAAATGTGTTTACAAGCAACTTTCCAGGAACATAGCTCTTTTGCTGAGGCAGGAACATCTGTATTTACAACACAGATCTGAAATACCTACATGTTTTCCTGTATAACAGAGCAGGTTTCTCTTGGCTGAAACAATGTTTTATCTTCATATTTGAACAAGAATTTATAAATAGGTCACTCATGGTATTTCAGCCAGAAGAACATTTAGCCATTGGTTTTGTTTTAGAGAAAACAGTAAAGTGTAACAGCATAAAACATCATGCTACTCATTCTACTTTTGCACATGCAAACAATGTTACCATCTGATGCCTTCTTTAATTCAGTCTTCAGTTTTTCTTTGTCTTCTACTAGTTTTTTATTTTCTGCTTCCAAAATGTGTTCTTCTTCCTTGCCATAGCTTTTCAAGAGCTATTAGAAAAGAGTTATAGAAAGAAGTAAGCTTAGACTGCAATAGCCAGACATTCTTCCAGGAAAAGGGATGAATGATATATTTTAAATTATTGGTCTTGATTTTATTCTTTGTCCTTTTCAGTATTTTATGCTTTATTACAAAGTATTTTTGCTGACAGAAACTTGGTATCTGGCAAACACACAAAAAGGATTTCTTCTTACTATGACTGAAATCTTTGAAATGAAAATAACAAGAGTTCCTGGTTGGGCTACAATTAAAATTATTATTTTCCAAAGTATTTAGATAAATGTGAATGTCTTTTCCTTAACTGTGTTAAGAAAATCTAAGGAAAAAAAAAACAGTTCTGAGAATAGTATTACTTTGAAAACTATCATGTTCCAATTGTAGAGCTGTCTACTCAGACTAGGTTTATATAGACGAAGTAACAGGAGAAGAATGTAACGTCGTCAGAATAGAGAAAGGTAAGTGGAGAATGACAGGGCCACCTCTGTGTTTGGAAAATTCTATATAATTTTCATTGACTAGTCTCCAAATAGCTTTTATTCAGTTAATCCTTTATAATGCCCTTTATATTTAAAAATCTATTTTTGCTTTTAAAATGTTTATGTTTGGCAGCTTATCTTTTCTAGGCCAGAAAAATTAAGGTATGAAGAGCAAAATACTTGACTGAAATAAAATGGAATAAAAATTTCATAATACACTATGTCTGGATGGAAATCATAATTGTTAAGAGAATTAAGAAGCTGACTTATCTAAAATAAAGTTTAAGATATTTAAGTTACCAAGAAAGGCAAATTAATGTTTGAAAAACAGAACATGTACTACTCACTGGCATGGATTATCTGACTACATAAAGTGGCAGCAATTTGATGCTGAAAGCTTCCACAGTTAGATGAAACAGCAACTCAGGACAATTTTAAATAAACAGACACAGAAAAGAATTTCTACCGCAGGGTGATTCCTGTTCTAATGTAAGCAGATGTATTAAATTAATGAAACTCACGAAGTTCTACTGAGCATTGACTACATGCAAATATTTTACAATGCTAAGTACTGTAAGCGATAAAAATGTAAGAGAAATATGGTCTCTGCTGTCAGGTAACTTTAATTTAGTGGAAAGGATGAGACAAGAGCATAAATACTGTAGCACAAGATCACATACACTGCTACTGTGTTGTAACAGAGATTAAGCAGATCCGAAGGAGGAATTAAAGCTCAAATGAATATATTATATACGATTTCAAGAAACTGTTTAGGAGATAAAGGACTAAAGTACCTACTAAAACTGAAGGTGTCTTATATCATCAAAATTTAAAAAAATTTTTTTTAAAGAGAAGAAACAAGAAAAAAAACCTCTCCAAATCTCTATAAATTTGTTGATCACTTCAAATTCAAAACAATTCTAGCTATTACTTCACTGAATTCAGTTCACACAGTCTCCAGTGATTACCCAAATTAGAAGAGAACCACTGAACTACAGGAATGTTTACACTGACTGCTTGAATTATTATGCCATTGACTTGGAAAAGTTGGATTTGGTGTTGGTCTTGTAAAAAAGCTTTCATTACTGCACCCAAAAACTTGTTCAAATTTATTATGTGTAACTTGATGTTGGAGAAAGACCAAGAGCCCTACAACCAGAAATTCAATATCTACCAGCTACAATAATGCACGTGTTCACTATACCACCACAGTAAGTGCCTGGGACAAAGATCAGTAAACAATATAACTCCTGTTGCCTGCCTTGCAGGGAAAAGGTGGTTGCTTAAAAAAAAAAAAAATAAGAAGAAGAAGTAAAACTCACTGTTATTTTAAAGCAATTAAATTAAAAGTTAATTGGATTTTCATAATTATTTCATTTCATTAAATAAATATCAGAACAGAAATGGATCTCAGGTACTATCTGCAAGAACACGAAACAACGTGGTTAAGTGTGTGGATTCAAGAGGCAGTCTGCTTGAATTTAAACCTTAGTTCTGTCTTAGTAGCAGGATGATTTTGTGCAAGTCACTTAAGCTTTCTGTGGAAGTCACTTTAACCATTTCTTCATACAGAGAATGCAGGCAACAACAGTACCAACCTCATGGGGTTGTTACAACAGTTGACAGAGTTAATACCTGACTGTGAAGCATCTGAAGCAATGCCTGACGTGATGTTAGCTATTATTTACAACCTTGAGGCTCAGAACATTTGAGGTGACTTGCCCCAGATCACAATGCTAATTATTGGTAGAGTTGGGACTGGTACCCAAGTCTCTTGGATCTCAGGGTAATGCATTTTCCATTAGATAATGTGTCTCTGATAGAGAATGATAAGGTGTTTTGGCAATTTTCTCCTTCCTCAGGTAGTATTCCAAAATCTACATGAAGTACACTGCAACAGAAGTCATCTTTGATGTCCTGACCTGTCTTTCATTGGTCAGTCAGTTATGCTTCGGGGACTGACAGTATTTATATCCAGCTTGCAGACTTTCTCCCAACTGTGTATTGGCTTTAGCCCAGTGTATCTGTGCACCCATGATGATCAAGGGCCACTGCCTAGGTCACAGACATGCAGAAGTAGGGAACCAGGATGGCATGGAAACAAAGGAGAGGAAAACAAGAAAAACAAAGAAATTTGGGGGGATCAAAGAACCAGTAGTCATTACATAAATTTCCTTGCCAATTAGTACCTGGTTCTGTAAACAATCTCCAAAGAAATGTTTTGAGGAAGGCATTTTTTCCTGAAGGACAAGACTGGTAACAATACCACAACTACAAAAACACTTTCCATTTTCTTAGAGCGGAAGAGAAAGAGGAAAACAACAGAAGAATAAGAGGGAAAAAGCAATGTTCTATTAGTAGTTACTACTCATTACTCAAACACGATGGGCAAAATTTTTAATCAAGATAGGTACATGGTAAGTCTATAGATAAAGGGCTGTCTGCTTTTAAATTTCACTATCATATATTAATAAAAAGCCTTGAGGGTTTTGTTTTGTTTTTACTATTGTGAGATGAGACCAAAGGATAGAAAATGAAGCAAATAATATTAAGGTACAAAATGAGGATGACTGTGTTGCTGAAACACTCCAGTGATGTACTGCTTGCTTCTGAATATAGAAATATTGATAGCTTCATTTCCCCGAACTATGTTTACAACAAAGGGAGAGTGACACCTATGACATCTACGCATCAATGCCTTTTCAAAACAGTAGAAAACAAAATAAAAAAAAAAATGGCGCTTATCCTCTAAAAGTTTCCTTAAAAGATGCTGGCTATTTCCGGAGGGAACTCTAATTTGAAAAGATACATGCACCCCAATGTTCATAATAGCACTATATACAATAGCCAAGCCATGGAAGCAAACTAAATGCCCATCAACAGATGACTGGAAAAAGAATTTGTGGTATATCTATACAATGGAATATTACTCAGCCATAACAAAAGACTAAAATAATGCCATTTGCAGCAACACGGATGGACCTAGAGATTGTCATTCTAAGTGAAGTAAGCCAGAAAAAGAGAGAAAAATAACATGTGATATCACTCATATGTGGAATCTAAACAACAAAAAAAAGGACACTATGAACTCATCTACAAAACAAAAACAGACTCTCAGACATAGTAAACAATCTTATGGTTACCAGGGAAAGGGGGGTGGGAAGGGATAAATTTGGGAATTTGAGATTTGTAAATGTTAGCTGTTATATGTAAAAACAGATTTAAAAAGTTTCTTCTGTAAGCACAGGGAACTATATTTAATATCTTGTAATAAGCTTTAATAAAAAAGAATATGTAAATGAATATATGTATGTATATGTACGACTGGGACGTGCTGTACACCAGAAATTGACACATTGTATTTGACTATACTTCAATTAAAAAAATTTAAAAAGATGCTGGCTATAATCTACCCAAAGAAACATTTCTGAATCCTGTCTCTATGAAAAGGTCTTTCTTAACCTTCTTGCTGTAGTGGAAGTAAGGCAGACACCAAAACATGGGCTTTGAATAGGTGACCAGGACAGTGTAGCATCAAAAAATAATTTTTTGCAGTGAGTTTTGCCTGGAGAGGTTTTAGAAACTATAACATTGTACTATGTAACAGCTAACTCATTTAGAATTGATGAAAGGTGGTGCTTACAGTTCTTTCTGTAAGCCGCTAAGCTTTAGGACTTATATAATTTTCTACTGTTGGACTCAATACTTTTTATACAAATATAGCTTGATGCAATATATAATTGACTGTTTATATTTCATTACTTTACAACAGGGAAATCATCTTATCACATTATTCTAGAAATGCTTTCTTCAAGAAAATTTGTTTTACTTCTGAATGGTTCCATTGATTATTTTTTCTAAGCATAAATTAGGAAAACTTATGGGACTTAATATGAACTGAAAATACTCAAGCTATGAGATCTGACTCCTAAATTTTAAACTTAAGGGAAAAAAAAAAAAAAACCCAAGGCAATTTTGTAGCTTTCATTTTTCCATTCAGTCTTCTTTTTACTTAATGTAGAAAACATTAGTACCAGATTCACATGCTCCCTGAGTAGCAGGGAAAAGACAGCACAGGGTTCTCAGAAAAGAATTATCAGCAGCATAACCAAATTAAAGATTTTAAATACTACATGCAGTCATCAATCTATATCAACTATTTTTCTCTGCTTCCTACATAACCATCATTTAAACAAAAACAAAATAAACAAAAAGGGCTTGAAAGTAATTTAACTAAAAGGGAAATGGGAACATAGGAACTTCTAAAAACTTGCTTTAAGTTATAAAGTAAAATCAATGGTAATGAAGGAATTAAAATTCATATTCCCAGAATACTGTTTTCTCCTTGAACCATAGGAAGAAGGTCCAATGGCATTAACCTACTATGGAGGGAAACTGAGAATACACAAATTTAAAGGATGAGAACATGCTTCTGAAACAATCATATTGTTGAATTTTGTTATTTATGGTCATTTTCTGCTTATAAATTATGAAAACTTTCTTTTTGATGCTGAAAAATAATATACCACTCCTTGGGAATACCAGCAATATTTGCACCAATTAAAAAAAAATTTAAATACCCGTTTTAGTCTTTCATTCTCTTCCATGAATTTTTTGGCAGCCTGGTTAGTATTTTCTGCTTGAACTTTAAGTACTCCTTTGTTTGACAGTTCTTTTGCCAGTTGAGTAATAAGAGTAACCAGACGTCGCAACACTCTAAGGAAATAAAAAAATGTCAGAGTAATGTATAACTAGACTAATTATCAGGAACTGTGACTTTAAGCAATCATTATCCAATGACTCCCCTTCAGGGGTGGGTGTGGTGGAGGGAGGTGCTGTTTAAGGAAGACACTTTTTTTTTTAAATCCAAGTCTTCCAGTCAAAACAAGCCTATGTCTCATTTCTTTGGAATCTTGTTAGAAGACTAACATTTGGAATACAGGTTCAGTGGTACTTACTAATTTAATCATCTTCATTGTAGAGGCCTCTGGCCAGGAGGAGCAGAAACAGAATTTCAGAGTGTGGTAGGGCCAGTAAGAGATTCACCCCCCCACCCTCCGTTCAAGGAACATTGTGTGAGGCTGGCCAAGCCCCCAAACTGCTCATTCACATATATTTATGGGTAGCTTCCATTGTTAGAAGTAGTAATTGTCATTTTCAGTTATTCATTCAACAGACATTTCCTCAAGAACTGCTAAGTGTTAAACACTGGGCCAGGCACTGGGGATACAGCAGGAAACAAGACAAGTCCCTGCTCTCCAAGAGTTAAGGTTCTAGTTGGGGAAGAAAGAGTTAAAACAGTATTTAATTACAACCATGAATGAAGAAAAGTATATATCCATTCTCCGGGAGCATACAACAGGTGAGAAAGGGGCTGAAGGATGAGTAGAAATTAGCCAAGGAGAGAGGGAAGGAAAGAGTAATCTGGCAGCAGGGAAAGCTGGTGTGAAGAAGCCCCTGGAACAGGAAGGAGGCAGGTACACAACGGGAACTCAGTGTAAATTATGCTGCAAGAATGAATGAATGAATGAACAGCGAAGGTCAGTGTGGGTGGGATGTGGTGCACACGTCAGAGAATAGTATGAGACAGGGCTCCAGGGAGAAGCAGGGCCCAGATCATGCAGGGCCTTGTGGACCAGTCAAACCTACAAGCCATGACAACTGTTGGTTATTGGGGTATGTCATCTCAGTTGTTTTATGAAGATGTTAGTATACTAAACAGTACAGAAAAAAAATCTATATTATAGGCAGGAAAAATGAGAAACATAAAGCATGTTTTTAAGTTGTGCTTAAAAAAATAACTTACAGCCAAAAAAATAATGAAAATCCAGAAATGTAAAGATTTCTTTGAGACCTAAAAAGTTTCATCTGTGTATGTTCATAAGCAGCAGGTCTGTTGGCTGTGCCCTTTTCAATGGCATGAGTTGAGGAGTATTTTCTTACTTCTCTTACAGCATCTATTAGAGAAAAAGAGAAAATAGTACTTTTGGCTTTTAAAAATATAAGATTATTATTGAAATGGGAAGCAGTTTTAGAACTACTGACATAACTTTTAGGTAATGGACTTTAAGTAGGGACTCTCTATCTTTCCTCTACGATACCTGGGAGGGTACCATGCTCAAAACAGATGCTCTGTAAGTGGATATTAGCCATAAACTTTGAATATAACAGCATTTTTATTTTTTACTATTTATCTAGGACTTAGCACCATTGTATTGTCTCTCATCTCTAGCAAACTATTATCCTTTACTCTTTCGGTCCCTAACAGGTTGATAAAAATTCAACTATTGACGATAACATTATATAGGTCATATCCCATTATAATCAATTCCAAGAGACTATTCCGTTTCTCTCACTGCACTAGCATTTTATTATACCATTACTTTAAATTATTGAGATTTTAGAAATATTTCGCTACACTGAGATTTCCACGGGCACAGATTTGTTACAATGTGATCTGACCTATGGTGGCATATGGTCCCCAACTGGCTTGTGGATGACACTTGCTACTGGAAATGTTCAGATAACTGCTCTTCTGATGCTTTCAGTTCCACTAAGTCTCAGATTCCTGGGAATCACCTCTTTCCAGTGGAAAACAGATTTCAGATTAGCAGCATCTATATTTAATGCACTCTTAGATACTGGATTCTTGTAGGTCCTAGGGAGGGTACCTGCGTTAGATGTCAGAGGCCAGTGAAAGTGTAAGCAAGTTAGGCTGCTCCTTTTGTGTAGCCACCAGCATTTTCAGGAAAGACTCACTGTCATATGGGAAAGAGATTCTAATTGGAAAACTGAGGCCATTTTAACCACTACTTTTTTTTTTTCACTGTGACTTCAATCCAGGACCTTGTGCATGCTAAGCACATACTCTGTGACTGAGAGTTATACTCACTCCCAATTTATTTTTTAATAGCAGCTTTAATGAGGTAAAATTTACCTTTAAAGTGTTATTGATTTCTCATTTACATATTCTGCATGGTTTCAATCTTTTGTAATTTTCTGAGACTTTGTGGCCTAAAATATAGTGCATCTTGGAGAAGAGAGGACAGTGTATTCATGTCCCCTTGCAAAGATTATGTACATATTACAGCTGTGGGGGGAGTCTTGATTCTCATACTTTTTAGAGAAGGTCAGCTTTGGTTTTATTTTCAGTTACAGTAGATTCCTAACTCATGGGACAGACTCTCTACTCCTAAGGAGTAGTACCCTTCTATGATTTTGGTGGAAAGGTCCAAGGTGTCCACCATGCCCCTCTAATTTGATGGGACTTAAGCTCCAAACCCTGTTTCTCCTTGGTGGGTAAACTCCAAACCCTGTTTCTCCTTGGTGGGTAAACTCCAAACCCTGTTTCTCCTTGGTGGGTAAACTCCAAACCCTGTTTCTCCTTGGTGGGTAAACTCCAAACCCTGTTTCTCCTTGGTGGGTAAACTCCAAACCCTGTTTCTCCTTGGTGGGTAAGCTCCAAACCCTGTTTCTCCTTGGTGGGTAAGCTCCAAACCCTGTTTCTCCTTGGTGGGTAAGCTCCAAACCCTGTTTCTCCTTGGTGGGTAAGCTCCAAACCCTGTTTCTCCTTGGTGGGTAAGCTCCAAACCCTGTTTCTCCTTGGTGGGTAAGCTCCAAACCCTGTTTCTCCTTGGTGGGTAAGCTCCAAACCCTGTTTCTCCTTGGTGGGTAAACTCCAAACCCTGTTTCTCCTTGGTGGGTAAACTCCAAACCCTGTTTCTCCTTGGTGGGTAAACTCCAAACCCTGTTTCTCCTTTGTGGGTAAGCTCCAAACCCTGTTTCTCCTTGGTGGGTAAGCTCCAAACCCTGTTTCTCCTTGGTGGGTAAACTCCAAACCCTGTTTCTCCTTGGTGGGTAAACTCCAAACCCTGTTTCTCCTTGGTGGGTAAACTCCAAACCCTGTTTCTCCTTGGTGGGTAAGCTACAAACCCTGTTTCTCCTTGGTGGGTAGTAGCTAACATTTGTGCTCAGCCCTTTCAGTTCTTTCCACTGAGCTTCTTGGAATCTTCTCTATATATCCATGGTTTAAGATTCAACCAAGGATTTGAGGGGAATTGATACGCAGATTTTGGGGTTCACTTTCTGGGCCTCTCTCCTTTCTTGGATATCTCCCCTTAAATTTCAGCCTCTTTAACACCTGACACCTCAAGCCAGTTAAAAGTGCGGCTGTCAACTTTGACTTTTATCTACCCATGCCACATGGTCTGAGAAGCACCCTCAGAGGAAAAGTGAAATGCATGTGATCACACACAATGTGATTTCCTCATTTTTAACGGCTGATCTCCCCTCCAGTTTCTGTCTGATTTTAGTTACTCTCCTATGCCTTCAAATATTTTTTTTTCAAGCTTTGTCCACAGTTCTTAATTGTTACCACAGGAGGGTTAGTCTAATACAAGCTATTTTGCCATTACCAAAAGCAGAACTCCTATGTCCTTTTAAAAATTATTTTAAAAAATTTTAGGTGAAATTCACACAACATGACATAAACTATTTTAAAGTGAACAATTCAGTGGCACTTAGTATATCTGCAATGTTGTACAACCACTACCTCTAACTAGCTCCAAGACGTAACCCAAATAGATCACTCCAATTTTAAAAAACATTTCTTAATTTTTGACTTGGCATGCTATTTCTATTACTCAATTGCTTTATGTGGCAATATGCATAAAACAGTTCTCAAATTATTAACAATGAAACTAAGTAAAGTTTTGGATTTCTTTATAATCACTTTCGTTCTTGAAATATAGCCCGTCAAGGAAGTAGAGTACTATGTTCAAGAGTTACCTGAAACAAACTCTCTTCTCTGTGTCATATGTTATCAATCTTACCTAACATTTGGTTTGTTTGTTCTGGTTTATTTTCAATTCTAGAGTTTATTTTTTTCTAGCTACATAAAATTTGAAGTTTTCTTTTTTTTTTTTTTTCCTTCCTGGTCAGGGGAAGGTAATTAGATTGACTGACTGATTTTTAATGGAGATACCGGGGATTGAACCTAGGACCTTGTGCATGCTAAGTATGCACTCTACTACTGAGTTGTAACTTCCCCCAGAAGCTTTCATTCTTTAACTTCTGGAACGGTTTAAGCAGCATTGGTAATATGTTTTTTGAAAGTCATGGAAATTCTTGCAAAACTATCTGTTTTTATGCTTTTCTGTAAAGAGGGGGTCGCTTTTTGATAACTTTTTACAATTCTTCTATGGAAAGTGGTTTGCTTAAAATTTCTGCATCTATTAAGCTTCATCTGGTAAATTATATTTCTCTACAAAATTATCCATTCATCTCGGCTGTCAAATTTGTTTGCATAGAGCTATTTTAAGTAGTTTCTTAAGTTATCTTTTTAAAATTTCCTTGGACTTAATGGTTATTTCCAGTTAATCATTACTCAGATTGCCTTAATAATATAGCAAGAGCAGGCCAACCACTATAAAACAACTAAACAAACAAACAAAATAGTATTTACGAGTTATTTTGAAAAGGCCAGAGGAACGAAATATGAAGGTCATTATTACTTGGCAATTAAACAGGAATAATACTTCTGGATCCATTATGCAAAAATGTTAAAGATTAAGCAATAGTATCAAAGAATAGGTGTAAGTGGTCATACAAACCCACTTACATCCGGAATCGCTTGCATAATAACAAAGAGACCATATCTGAAAAGTGGAATGGGGGCAACAATAAGGGGAGGATGTGACAACAGTCAATTTTCTATAAACCATATGGAGGCAGTCTTTTTTTAGATCACTTGTGGACACTTTTAAATTCCTGGGATGCATTTCTGCTGAAACTAAACATATTCCTGGGTTTCTTGCTTCCTTTCTGCCTATTCCAGCCTACTAAAACACACAGAGATGACCACATAATTTTCCTTTAGTATTAGCTCTAGAAATATAAACATCTTGTAACAATTACGTTATTACAGAGATGATTAAAAATAAAAATAAAATTCCCAAATAAAAGATGAATTAGGCTTCAGTAACCTACTGGGTTTGCATTAGTGGACAAGAACACTGGACTATGTACTCTACACGTTACTATAGTTAAACCTTCCAACACCTCAATGAAGTAGATGTTATTACTCTGTTCTGAGATGGAAACACTGAGGCTGCATGGATAAGTCCTCATCTGCCTGTCTTTAACCATCCATGGTTAAAGCTCTTGCATTAATCATCTGCGATGTTCCTCTTCTCTGGGAATTAACTACCCCTGTGCCCACAGATGTAGGCTCCAGCCAGCAGTCTTATTCTGCTTTGTGATTCTGATCCCTGGCCATAGCTTATCTAATGGGGGTTGGATACGTGGTGCTAACTGGTCTGATTTTTTTCCCTTAGAACTGGAATTGGGATACAGAAATGGCTAATTAATCCTTGCATATGGCTGGAGTGACCACACTAGGCAGCTGTGTCGTGCCCATTTTCTGTCCTGGGAATAGTGTACAGAGTCTGCAGAGATAAGGAAGAATGAAGTAAAACCAGGAGAAAGGACATGGAGAACACTTCAGCTCCTGGGAAAGTCCCTCCCTGGAATTTGGCTTCTGCCCTTCCCTGGTCTGCCCTGAAACAACCCCCATATTTTATTTTAAATTCCTCTTTCTTGCTTAAGTGAGCTCAAGTTGGTTTCTGATATATGTAATCAAAAGAAATTTGGCCAAAGTTTCCCTTCCTTCTATGGAGATGTGGCAGTTTTCAGCAGACATTCTTGTGATGATTTTAGAGTTAGAAGGTCACGATACACTTCGAGAGCTAGTAAGAGCTGCAGAGATTATTTCCTCTCTCCCTTTACTGTGCAAATGGATAAACCAAACTCAGAGAGATGAACTGCCATTCCAAAGGCCACTGAGTAAGCTGGTGGCAAAGCTGGGACCTGATTTCCTTATCGTTCTTTACTTGCTTAGTGTTATGTCGTCTATGGCTGGACATGCAATCAGTAACATTAATAACTTACTGTGAGACAAATACATTTTGAAATGAGGCACAAAGCCATTCACACCCGGATACAATTACCTACTCATACCTTCTCACACCAGTTACTCATGTTTTATGAAGAGGATTCCATTTCAGAGGTTGGTGGTATGGAATGTGAGAAACATTTTCTGAAAACAGTGGCATATATGGTGGTTATGGCCTCAGGTTGGCCCCTGTAAAATCCAATTAACCCACAATACAATTCTGAGGCAATTCTGAGGGAAAACATACTCTGCAATGTATATCAAAAGCTGAAGTATCAGGGTCAGGGGTATAGCTCAGTGGTAGAACACATGGTTGGTGTGCAGGGGGTCCTGGGTTCAATTTCCAGTACCCCCATTATGGCAAAATTTTTTTTTTAAAGTTTAAAAAGCTGAAGTGTCGAGAAATAGCTGGGTGATCTCAGACAAGTTACTTAATCTTAGTTCAGCTACTCCTCCTAAAAAACATAATTACTTAGACTCCTGGAATTTTTGGTTTGACAAAAACCTTAAAGGTCTACTTCTAACTTCTAAATACTTGTTATCATAAAAATTTCAAACATGCTGAAAAATTAACACAATAAACATCTCTATTTCCATCACCTAGAGTCAAGAATTGTTAACACTTTGCCATATCTGATTTACCTGTCTTTTTTTCAAACATCTGAATGTAACTTGAAAATACCAAGACACTTTACTTCTAAATATTTCAGCATGCAACTCCTAAGAATAAGGACATATTCCTATGTAACAGGTGCTGGTAAACTTTTTTTGTAAAGGGGTAGATAGTAAATGTTATAAACTACACAGCCTGTGTTTCAACTATTTCACTCCGTAGCTGTTTACGGAAACATGCATGCATAATACATAAACAAATGGACATGATTATGTTCTAATAAAACTTTATTTACAAAAGCAGGCATTTGGTTCGCAGGCTATAGGCTGCTGACTTCTGCTATGTAACAGTAACACTAACACTTATACCTCAACTGAAGTTAACAAAAGTTCCCTGATTTTATCTAACGACCAGTTCATACTCCCCCAAATGTCCGTGTTATAGTTGTTTTTAAATTAGGATCCAATGAAGATTCACACCCTGCCCCTAAAACTCCTTTTGAGGGCCTAGTGAGTCCATTCCTCTGTTTGCCTCCCCAACAGCTAAGCCCCTGGGTGCCGAGGAGACCACAGTAACAAAGGACTGTATAATTGGTAACTCTGAAAACTAGGCTATGCATTGCTGCATTTAAGTCTTAAAACAACTCAAGAGGTTAAGAACCATTGTACTCTGCTGAAATTTATGCTTGTGCATATATAACAGTAATATCTATCAACTACTTATCAATATATCAATTACCTAATCTAGATACGATCAATATACCACATAATATAAAGTCAATTGTACATCAATAGCAACATCAACTTAATTAAAAACTAATGAATCGTCAGTAATAATAACAATAATAAACTACAGTTAAACTTCTTCAAAGGAGGAATCTAGTACTTACCTAGAAACAGAACAATCAATAGGATTATAATAGTAAGGAAAGCCTTGTTCCAGAAAGTTGCAATTTTACCCCAGACGTTAAATGAAAAAATCTTCTGCCATCTGTAAAACAATACATTAGGTGTAAAAAATAAAAAGAACATCTTGATATACTCTCTAAAAACTGATGTAACATTTTGGTAATTGCATAGTGAGTGAAAAGAATTACAGAAATTTAATTTCTTTATCTCATTAGAGAATTATCAATTCTTATCAGTAAGAATGTCTCATGAAATAAACAACTTTTCAAATTTATTAATAATATGACATTTGATTATCTTCTGTCTGGTGGCTTAAATATACTAAAATAAAAACTTTTAAAGTAAAGATACATGATCAAAACCTCAAAAAGGAATTCTTATAGTAAAATGTTAAATTTCTGATAGAAGTTATCACTTTATATCGTTTCCCTAATCAGGGAACTCAGAAATAACAAAAGATCTATTGGTCTAACAATTAGCAATGTTTCAGGAATAAGGAGTTCTATTCTCTGCACTATTTATTTTTATATAGCTCATTTTTAACATTTACTCCAAGAGAGTTTTTCTACTTTTACAAGAAGAAAATTTTAAAAATTGAGGTATTACACACATGAAGTCCAAAAATCTTAAAGTCCAAAAATCTTAAATGCACAGGTTGATGAATTTTTACCCATGTAATTACCACCCAGATCAAGATCTGAACACAGAAAATCAAACAGGGAAATAAATACGCTAGACAGAATGAACAGTATAAGCAAAGACAAAGAGGTAAAGAGTGACAAAGTAATCCATCACATAATTGCAAAGGTGACAAACTTTGTACAAGGGCATTTTAAATTAATAATACAGTAACTGAGTCCAAAGGAGACAGCAGAGATAATAGGCACTTAGGTAAACTTCAAGTATTTACAACTTAAAAAAGTTTCACTTTAAGATTATGGCAATTTATTAACTAATAAGTTTTGCAAACAACTTTTAAGTAATAACCTAAAGTTGGTGGGGAGAGAGAGACATATAGATGCAGTTTCTTTTGCTTCTGTGCTTCCAATACCAAAGTTGCTATTCAAATTTTACATGACAAACATTTGTGTTTTTAGAAAGAAAATGTAAGCGGCATACCTTGATCTAGGTCCAAGTGTAAATTCACATTTCAAGTAAACTGAGAGTATAAAAGGACACAAAAGAGACCGCCTACAGGGAACAACTAGCGGTTTGTAACAAGGCTCAATTCAAGGAAGCACTAATAACAGTTTACATAGAGTCCTTCCTACACTACTGTTCTAACCACTTTCACATGTTTTAGCTCATTTAATAACCACAACCACCCATTGAGGTGGATACTAGTATTACCTTCATTTGACAGATGAGGAAACTGGCCGGAGATGGTAAATAACTTGCCCATGGTCACACAGAGTTGGGATATAAACCTGGGCAGTCTGACCTCTGAGCATGTATCTTTCTTTAACTAGTGGGTTATGTGAGAAAAAAGTAGAGGGTCAAAATAAATGAAGACGGAAGTCTTGTCTTTGAAGAGTATGGTGATTACACAGAGTAGGGACATAATGTAAACGATCTGTGTGCATATATACCATGTTTTCATTATGTACGTGAGGATATAGTTATATAATGTGTCTGTATATACACAAATCTAACAAATAGCTATTTGATCAGGATAGGAAAGAAACTACTGCATTTGCCAGGAAGAAAAAGATGCATAATTTATGGACCATTTTGATGGAGAAAAGATCAACTGACAAAAAATAATTTTTCTGTGAAGTTAAGCCTTAATTATAAGTCAGGTGTTTATAAATAACATCTTTCTCTTGAATATAGGATTCTATTGTTGCAAGTATTACCGAAACACTTAACAGGGTATTTATTGCTGAGGATCTAAAACAAAGTCAACAGGACAAGAGATAAGGTGATGGAATAGAAGAAAAAGCACTAGACTCAAAGTCAGATTCTTGTCTGGATTCTGTCACAGGTCACCTAGATAACCTTAGGCCACTTTCCCGCAGAATGAGTGGGTTGAATAAAATTATCTCTATGGCCCTCCCTACGGTATGATTCAATTTTTTTTCTTTTATAAGAAAGGAAATATTGATGGTATAGCCGACAGACAATAGAAGTGAGTAGAAATCCAGGTAGGTAAGAAGCAAGCTACAAGTGACTTGTTAAAAGTCTACTGGACCCTTGAGTCAAGGTGAAGACTTTCATAAGTCTCTTTCAGTCAAGGGATCTTACTAAACTTCAGTGGGTTATTTCTAGCATCTCATTTACGAAAGATTTTCTTTTAAGTAAATAAACGTCTTGCAATATTTTTATATAAGTGTTATTTCATCATTCACATTATCAAGTCTGGATCTAAAACTGCTCTAATAAGTGGATTATTACAGGGGTAAAGTGCCAATGCTTCAATTAAAATACTTCGCACAGAAAGACCTTTGAAGGTTCTTTACTAATGAACTTACGCTAATGTAAGGTTCTGATACTTTTCATATTCAGCACTTTTCATACATATTAATTAATTCTGTGTGGAAATAAAGTAATAAGACTGCCATTAAACAAACATTAATGAATTGCGTAAGGCCAAAACTAAGAATCATTTATTGGCTTAAGTTTCGAAATTATCATTCCACTTCTCCAATGAAACATTCCTGCATCCATGCTGCGCTATAAACATCAATTATCCACTTACCTTTTTTTTAGTTCACTGTTCTAACTCAGGGCAATAAAACAAAGGTAAAACCTGACCACAAGACAGGCGTCAAAAGAACCACCACTGCTTTGTTATATCTGTAATCAACAGAAAAGGACTAGGCCCTTTTCCTTTCAGAAGGGAGGGGGAAGTTATCTGTATATATATATATAATAAGTAGTTTTATATAAAGTGCCATTTTAATATGGCCATTATATATTACTAATTTGTGAGTTTATTTTTAAAGACTACCTTTTATATAATGAGCACTCAGGCTTTTTTAATCTTAAGAAAACTTTTCCATCACACACTAAACCGTCTAAAGAGCTAACCAGCTATTTATTATTGTAGCGATTTGGAGGCTTCCTACCTCTGAGGAGGAATAAAAGGTAGACAGAAGATTAAAATGAGTCCTATTTCAGCATAAAGAAAAGTTGCAACTGCCGCCCATTGGAGTGTCATTTTTTTTCTTCACACCTAAATAGACAAACACTTAGTTTACTTCGCTGCCTTTCAAAGAAAGCGGGGTTAAACGAAAGGCCCCTGGGGCGCAAGGCTCTCGTCCAGGGGTTTGCGGCGTCCCACCTTCCCCCAACCGAGGCGCCCAGCAGTGACCCGGGGCGCGAAGGGAAGGGACGGGAGGGGAGGGGAGGGGAGGGGAAGGGAAGGGGACAAGGGAGGGCCTGGAGGCCGGCGTCTCCACCTCCCGGGCGAGCCGAGCCGTGAGCTGCTGGCCGGGCGGCACCGTGGCCGTCTTTTCGCCGCGCTCCGCCTCGTCAGCAGCCTAACGCCACCCTCCGCTAACGCCCGCGCCGGGGGCCCTCCCGCTTGGCGAACGCGCAGCGGCAGGGCCGACCCCGCGCACCAACAGCGGCGGGAGCGGCGCGACCCCGCGCCCCGTGCCGCCGCCTCAGGGGCCGCGGCCCACAGGGCTCCCGCCCGGCCTTACCCCGCCTGCCGCCGCCCGGCTCCCCGCGCTGCTCCGCGGCCGCCGACGGAGGGACGTCACACGCCACGGCGGGGGGAGGGGAGGGCGGCTGGGCGGGGGGGAGCGCCCCATCCCCCCGCCCTTCCCCCACCCCGCCCTCAGCCCCAACCGCTCCCTCTCCCAGTTCTGGCCTCCCCTGCCGGTCCCCGCTGTGGTCTCAGGCGGTGCGAATACGACGATTAGCAATAATTGTTTTCTAATTGGTGGTGGAGGTAGCGGATGACTCAGACCCTTCGATCCAGTGCTTGGGGCTCCCAAGTGCGACTTCTTGGAGAGATCCCGCTTACAGTTTCTAACGCAGTGTGGTTTGGGTGGGAGGGGCGCAGTTAACCGACGTCCTGGAAGAGCTTGGTGGGGTCCAGGGAGGGGCGGTGGCGCAGGGGCGGGAGGGAAAGGTCGGGCGCCGCACGTCCGGAGAACGGGTTTAAAACGCTTTCCCTCCCTGTTCCCTACTTTACCCTAGACACAGCTTCGTCGTTAAGCTGTAGTTATTTAAATAGGCCCTGGTTGCGTGGTCGAGCAGCATTTTGTTCTGAGAATGTCGGAGAATATGTAGCGTCAAAACATACTATGCGTGAAGCTTTCTTTTCTGCTCTTGTCCATGGCCTGAGGTGATAAACTGTAGGGTGATGTATGGGGACTGACAGGAAAGAATATGCCCGTATCATGTGTTCATGGGTATATTCTTTAAATTACTGTTTTCCAGGTTTTCAAATTAGTGTGAATACACTCAAATTATTACAGGTTTTTTTTTCAATATTAAAATCAGGAATGCGCACATAAGTGTTATCCTCCTGGAGACATTTTGGGAACATTAAACAATGAAAATAAAGTGGTGGCTATTGAAAATAAAAACACATTTAAGTCAATGCTTTCTCTTGTCACAGATATACTTGACCACATAGAAAAGAAAAAAAAAGACAACATAAATTAAGCGTAGGAACTTAAGAAAACGCGTTTAGAACTCCTTGCCCTTCTACACTGTTTCCTTCGAAAGGCTCTACACCTTCCTCTAAGCTGCTGTGCTCACAACCCTCGTTTAATTCACTTCTGAGTTAATTTACGAACAAAAATGACTAAGTTTTGACTATAGCTCCCTGTTTGCTTATATACTTAACATTAAAAAGCCAGTTATCTTAAAAAATCCATAAACTTATAAATGAAAGCACAAAATGTGCCTAAAAAATGGCAACATAGTGCTTATGTTAAAAATGGATTCATTTAATATTCCCAAACTCTTGAATTAAAGTTTTAGTTAATTGTCTCCTTATAATAATTTTTATGAGGGTAATATAGACCTATATCTTAATTACAGAACTTTTATTTTAACCTGAGATAATTCTTGCAGTGGTACAGTCACCACTAACAAAATTCTACTAGTATTCCCAAACCATGGAACTTTAAAGTTAAAATTATCATCAACTGCTGGGAGGAATAAAAATGTTACTAAAAACAGGGTATGAAAACTAGGTTTTTAAATTAAAATAAAACCTGGTTACTATTCTCCAGGAAATAATATTTCAAATACACAGGTGTCCCTCAGTATCCGCAGGGGATTGGTTCCAGGACTCTAATGGATACCAAAATTTGTGGATGCTCAAGTCCCACATACAAGCGGTCTGGAACAGTGTAGCACAGCTGACTCTCCGTATCCCTGGACACCGAGGGCCAACTGAGTAACTATCTACAGATTAGTTACCACATTGTTTATACTTAACATGTGGGAGATGGAAATTAATATTATCATTTTAGATACAGGTATACTTACCAAGCTCTCAAACTTCTAAGTCTCTAGAAGTCTTGAAATGTAACAAATTTAATGTCACTTAAAGAATTTTTTGGAATCTTAGTTTTAAATTATAGAAAACATCACATCTAATTAAATTCTGTTACATACAAATTTAGAACAAATACCTTGAGGTATGTAATTCATGAATTAGGAAGTAGTTTGGTTTTCCAATTTGAACTTTTAATTTAAACCCTGAATGCAAGTCTATACAGAATTTCTTGTTCCTTCTGCACTTGTTTTTATTTAAAACATACTTCATGTTAACTTAACAGATACTACATGAGTCATACTTTCAGTATTAAAAAGTTTCATTTATTAAAAAATGTTAAAAACACAATTCCTTTAGAAAAAAAATTCCCACTTTTTAAAATTCACAATAGGCTTCAGAGCAATGTTTGTCAATGTTTGAACCACCTGGGGTCTTCTTTAAAACTAAATTTTGGGTCCATCCTAGAGATCTACTGAGTTGAAATTTCTGAGGATGGGGTCTAGGAGTGATTTTTTAAAATTCTCTCAAGGCATTGTTTTTATACTAATGTTTGAGAGCCACTCATTCAAAGTAAAAACCAGGATGTGACCTTGAGTGGTTTCACTGAAGATATAAAATGAAGCATACGTTAAACTAATTTAGGAAGTCCAGTCAATCCCATAATGGTCTGTAAGGTAATCTAAGACTGCTGATGTGCTTGACAAAGCGTTAAATACTCTTTTTTCCTGCCTTGAAGTTATCTTTTCCATCATGTACATTAAATGTTGATGGAAACACATATACGGAGTTCCAAGTTCAAGAGCAATGTCAACCCAGTCCCAGATGCATTTCAGTGGGGTTTCCTCATATCCAGCAAACATGGCCGGGTTTCCTAAGAGTCCTCTTGCAACCATGACACCTACAAATTAAAGCACATCACATTTGTCCACACATTAAGAACTCATGGTTATAAGGTCAAACTCAATTAAATAAATTGAGAATATTAAAAAATAAAGTACTATTACAAGGTTTCACAATGTCCTTATATTAATCTAATTCTTATTAAACAATTTATTTTGATACTTTTTCTAAAAACCAGTTAGGTTTAAATGTACTTACAGGACTTTTTTTTCTTATTTTTTAAAGACTTCTACATCACAAAATTAGTCCTTAGGGTTTTTTTAGGGTAAATCTGGACTGTCATAAAATGAGTTTGCTGAAGTTAACTTTATCTGCATTCTCCCATCGCACAACAGGTATCACAGGGCTTGATATGCCAAAGTTTAAGGGGATAATGAAACTGCACAGCAGTCTGGGGTTCCTTTGGCTCCTGTGTCTACTCTTTAAAAAAAAATTAATTAATTGAAATATAGTTGATTTATAATGTGTTAGTTTCTGTGTACAGCGAACTGATTCAGTTATATTCTTTTTCACATTGTTTCCATTATAGTTTATTACAAGATACTGAGAATAGTTTCCTGTGCTATCCAGTAGGACCTGGTTGTTTATCTGTTTTACGTATAGTAATTTGTGTTTGCTAATCCCAAACTCCGAATTTATCCTTCCCATCCTTCCCCTTTGCTAACCCTAAATTTGTTTTCTGTGTTTGTCTATTTCTATTTTGTAAATAAGTTCATGTGAATCATGCTTTAGCGTCTACGTGTAAGTGATACTACAAGATATTTGTCCTATGACCACTCTTGTTTTCATTAATTTTCATTTCTATTCTACATAGTCTATTTTACTAATAGGCTATCTGGAAGATTCTTAACTGGTCACTCACTGCATATGATGGTAGGAGAAAAGTAACTGAATCACTTTTCCTCAATTAAAATAATCTCATTTCTAAATAGAAGAATTAAAATCATTTTAATAAATTGCTTAGCTTAAATTAGTACAACAGGGAAATATGGCTCTGTTTGAAAGAGAAATCATTAAAATCACATTAACATTACTCTCCTACCCCCACTCAAAAATTTTTTTTTTTTTTTTGCTAATTAAAAGACAAAAACTCAAGTACTTATTTCTTACCATCTGTCCCAGTAGTATGCCACACATTTTCTGCTTCTTTTAGGCTTCTGATGTCTCCATTAGCGATTACAGGTATAGACAAACTTCCCTTAATTATTTTAATGGCCTCATAGTGAACTGGCTGATGTCTTTCTTCAACAGTTCTTCCATGGACTGTGATCCAGGAAACTCCTGTTGCTTCAGCCTTTCGACAAAGATCTACAGTTCTTGTAAGGTCATCATGGATCCTATAATTTCAGAATTATATCTATCTTTTCATGGCACACAAAGCTTAATGCTAAAATCAGTAAACTGAAAAAAACAGTATTTCATCTATTATTTAGTTAGCTTTGCTATGTCATATTATCACTGCCTGTCACTGTCAGTAAAGTTTTGTTCAGGAATCAATTTCCATTTAAGACCTTGAATTTAGCTATTTCATGACTGGAAACAATAGGATGACCAATAAGTTTTACCTAGTGCTCCTCTCTTTTGGCTTTGATAACTGAAAAATTCATCAAAGTACTGTCACAGATGAATTGAAAGTTCATATCTTAATATCTGCTGTGCATGCCCCAATCCACAAGTTGGAAAAGTATAATCATGAATCTTAAAATAGATTTTTTAACCTATTACCCCAAAGCTAATTTATAGTTTATTTTCTTTTCATTGTGAAATTTTAGCGCAAATATCATTCCTATTTTCTACTCTTGGCATCAGGAATGTTTCTTAGCATGAATTAGTTAAATAGTACAAGGAAAAAATTATTTCTTTGGGGAGAAGTTTTTTTTTTAATAATAAAGGGATACTTTAATTTTTCTTAAAAAATATGAAGAAGTTGTTTTGGATTATAAATGAAAATTATGGTATATATTCATTTACTAAATGCTTGTTTCAACATTTTTATATCCCAGATGCCTATTTATTGAGAAAGGATATCCCCACACCCCTAGACAAAAGGAATGTTCTTTTATTCCCTAAGTAATGATTATCTTGTCAATAGATTAAAAAATATTGTCTTTACCTTATTTTAATAGATACTGAAAATCTGGGATCTTCCACTTGATGTTTTACTTGTTTCACCATATCTTGAACAAGCTCTGGCCTGTTTATTAAGCAAGCTCCGTAGCCTTCTGCCAGTGCCCACCTGCATAAAGTAAACACAACAATAAATAAATTGTAAATAGCTGGAAGAGAAGATACAATTCTAAAAGCACTGTAACTGTATCTACCTATTTTTCTGCCTAGCAATCTGGAATGGAACCAGATTTTTAAATTCATTGATACAACATTTCGAAGTGTATCAAGATTAGAAAAACATGTTCCCAGGTCAAGAAGTACTTAGGGGAAATAGTTTTCACTGGCAAGTGAGAAAATTAAAGTTCAGTCAACCAAAACAGATTTAAGTATTTATAATTAATTGGAATTACTTCAGGTTTTTTAAATTCCAAATTTGATGTTTATTGTACATAACAAGAGATTTTATTAATCTTAAGAATAGAAACCTATTTTTGGCCTACAGCATTCCAACACCACTAAACAGCTTATTGAACTTCCCTAATGAGTATACAAATATGTCTAATCTGATTTGGATTATACTATACATAAGACCTCAGTTTTATTCTTTGAACACATTTTAAGTTATTGACAGATAATCTAATACCGTACCAGGAAGGTAGGGATATTACCATCAAATTAAGTACATCCTATCCCAGTTACTCAGACTCAACCAAGTAACTACAGTATAGAAAGAAAAGGTAATTATAAGAAGGAATGGAAATTAATTAGGAGAAAGCAAGTGGTGATCTCCCAAATTGTAGAATCATAATGTTTAGAGCAAGTATGTCTGACATAGCAGTAAAAATATGTTTTAGAGATTGCTATAAACATCAGAATCTCACATTACTATGTATGGATGTGTTTCAAGGCAGATCCACACATAAAAACATTTTTAGCAGGGAGGTGAGACAAAAACTTGTCAAGGGTCTATACATTGTTTTAGCCACCAGAAAATACCCTTGTATGTATGTTTATAAATAGTATTTCCTTATTTTTTTCTTCTTATTTAAAGCCCAAGTTTTTTTATCTCTATTTTCCTTACTTTTTAATTTTTGGCAATGGTAGTTTACCATGTTCACATAATTTTTTCTAATCTTTTTGAAAATTCTTCCAACTTCTTTGAGCTTTACCTCTGAGGGCAACCACAGTTAATGTCTATTCCATTCGCATAAGGACAGACTATACGAGCAGCATCAGATAAAATTCTTGCATCATTAGCAGCAAACTGAACAATCAATGGGCAATCACCTGATAAAATGAATAGCTCAACATTAAAATTCACAGAAACACACACACATACACACACACATGAGATATGAAATTCTAACATCTGTACGGGATAAAATAACAATAATTATTTTTAGCCTAAGAAGCATCTGTTCAAACAAGATAGCATTAAGATATTTTAAATTATATGCAATTTACACTTGGTACAAATTCAAACAATATAAAATATGATAAAATGTAAAGTTCAACATTCTTGCCAAGCAGACCCCTTTCCCAAAGGTGGGAATTAGTTTTCTGCATTCCACAACAATTTTATGTATACTTGTAAAATTGAAGTAAATGTGACCATTCTATGAACATTGCTGTGCCTACTGCTTTTTCCCCTGGATGTATCTGGAAGCTGCACTCCGACCTGTTTTCCTCTTTCTAGTGGCATATTCCGGTGTATGGATGGACCATACAGTGTACTTCGAGATTGTTCTTCATTTGTGGCTCTTGGAAACAATGCTGCAATAAGGATACTCCTTTATACATGCTTCTGTGAGTATATTCACAGAGTAAATTTCTAGGAGTAAAACCGCTGGGCAGGTATCTAACATTTTGAAAGATATTAAAATTTTTCTTTCAAGAGTTTACCAATATAGATACACACCAATGTGGGTGACAGTTCCTGTTTCCTTATAACTAATCCTACCCTAAATACACACCCCTCCCCTCACAAATAAAAATAAATAAAAATCAATAACTGCACACCCAACAGCATGTGTTTACTTGTGGGCTCTCTATCCATAGTCTTTGCACATTTCTCTATGTGGAGTTTTTCTTTTAATTGTTCCTTTTTTTCTTCTTTAAGTTTTAAAAATAAAACAAAGAAATTAACTCTGTTCTCTGTCATAAATACAAAAAATCTTATATTTCCCCCAGTTTTTAGTTTGTCTTTATCTTTGCTCTTTCTTACACATAAAAGTTTAAATTTTAATATAGCCAAATGTATCAGAGCTTCCCTAGGTTTTAAAGGACATATTTTTCTCATTTTTGGGTGTTATAAATTCTGAATAGATATATTTCAATTTTTCTGAAGTTTTTTTGAGGACTGCCCTGTATGGGATTCACCGGGTGCTTGCCAAAGTGAAGACCAGTGGGTTCTGGGTATCACTCTTGTTCCACTGATTCAGAATTTCTGTGGCAATCCCGATTTACAGTGTTATTATGGGATAGGAGAATTTGCTTTTTCCTGAGGATGTAGGGTGCTTTCTCTTTTGTAACTCACGGGAGTTAGAGAATTTCAGTTTAACAACTATTTATTGGTCAAACATATTTTCAACACTGTACTAGAAGCTGAGGGTATAAATCAACAAGTAATAGTTCCAACCCTCAGGGAGCCCATAGTACAGTGAGGAGAGACAGGCATATAAAGAGGAAATTATTTGTACAGTAGGATTAAGTACAACAGAAGGCCATGCTTAAGAGAGGGCACATGAATGGAGGGTGATTAATAAAGGTAATAAACAACTTCAGAACATTAAGAAGCATGAGCTGTCCTTTCCCAGAAAGACAGGGATCTGAGGGACAGGCACTGACTGTGAAGTAGAAGAGTGTGAGAGATTAGGGCACGTTTAGGGACGTAAAATAACAGCATTTTTGAAGAATAAAGTCAGTGGGCTATGAAGAGAAATCTAATGACAGATAAAGCTGCAGAACATGTATTCAGAGGCTAGATCATGAAGAACTTCATATATCATCCATGGGTGCTGGAAGTTTACTCTTTAGGTCAGTGGTTCTCAATCTTTAGCAAGATCAGAATCACCTGGAGGGCTTTTTAAACCACAGACTGCCCGACACATACCCACAGTTTCTAATTCAATAGGCCTGGGGTGGAGTCTGGGAATTTCCATTTCTAACAAGTTTTCAGATAATGCTGATGCTACTGGTCTGGGAAATCACACTCTGAGAACCACTGTTTTAGGCAATGAGAGGCTGAAGGAAGATTCTGAGCAGGGAAAAGAAGTGATCACATTTACATTTTAGGAAGGTCACTTTGGGCTGCCTGGATGATAGTCTGAAATGGGTTATGACTGGAGGCAGTGAGATATGAATCTCAGCTAATAGTCCAGGTGAAAGACAGGGCCTTAATTAAAGCTGACACGCTCTGATAGAGTGTCCATAGTTTACAAGGCACTGAGTAAAAACATATTGAAAAACTTATTAAAAATGTATTTAAAAACTAAAAGATTTAAAAATAAAATCTCCAAACTGTGTTGTCTCTGATTAGTCAAGATTGTTTAGATTTTTTGTTTGTTTGTTTTTTTAAGTTTTACAAAGTTAGCAAACTCTAGCTTTCACATACCTCGGTTTGTGGTGAATTCACTGTCTCTGGCTTTTGTGGATTTGACAAAATCCGCAGCAACTATCATTGGTGTATAGCACAGATCACAACTGTATTTTCTGACTAGTGTTCTAAAAGCCAACCTGTGAGCATACAAAACTTTAATTAGGCATTTAAAAAACACCATAATCATGTATACTTCGGAGTTTAATTTAGTTAGTTATTCAATATTTATTAGAGGAAAGTTCTCCTGTAAGTGGATGCAGCAGATGGACTTTCCCCTGTTCCTCCTGCTCAGATAACTAAAACCCTGGCTATCACGTACAAACAAACATAGGGAAGCACTGCAAGGTGGAGAAAAGAGAGCAGTGACCTCGGGCAGGACCTAAAGAATGACAATGGTGAGTTGTCTGGGTTTTCTTTTTGCCTCAAATATCCCCGATTTGAAGCTGCATAAGCTGACAATCTGAAAACACCAGTGCGTGCAGACAAAAACAGCCCCAATAAAAGCCCGCTCTCTCTAACCAAAGGGCGGCCTGGCAAGACAAAAAGGTTTTAGATAAGAATGGCTCTACTCCAGCCCATCACCAGAGAAAAAACTGTGGCCCCCTACTCCACAAGCAAAGGTCGAGTGAGGAGGCTAGACTTCTACCTTTCCAAAGCTGTAACAAGGTTCTCCAGCACCCCTCCACAGTGGTGCTGGAGAAGGCCAGGTAGGGAGCTGAGGCTTTAATCCCTGCTGGCCAGTAAACAAGGAGGGTATTAGTGGAGACCACGTGGGGAGCCAGGAATTCCACGTCTACCCAGCACTAGTGAGGTGCCCTGCTCCCTCCTCTCTGCGAGTAGTATCAGAGAATGCCTGGCACAGAGCCAGGACTTGCATCACTGCCCACCAATTACCAGGACACCCCCTGCATGGGGAGCTGGAACTCTCACCTCAGCTCAGCAGTAATGAGGAGCCCCATGCCCCCAGGGTGTTAAAGGAGACCAAGTGGAAAACCTAGACTTCTACCTCCACCTGAGAGTAATGAGGTGGTGCCTTCTCATCCTTCCCCTGCTGTGGTGGTGTCAGGAAAAGCTAGTTAAAACAGACATTTCAATATTCAGAATCAATCAATGTAATCCACCATATTAACAGGCTAAAGATGAAAAAAAAAAAAACACACGATTGTACCAACCGATGCAGAAAAAGCACTTGACAGAACAATATTCATAATTTAAAAAAAAAAAACTGACTCCCAGAAAAACAGGAATAAGAGGGAACTTTCTTGACTTGATAAGAAGTATCCACAAAAAATTCTACAGTTAACATTACACTTAAAGGTCAAAGACAGAACAATTGTCCCCTGGATCAAGAACAAAGGAAAGATACCTGCTCCCATCACTCTTTACATAGTGCTCAAACTTCTAGTCAGTGCAGTCAGGCATGAAAAAAGAAATGAAAGGCATATGATGGAAAGGAAGAAGTAAAACTGTATCTACTTGCAGATGACATGACTGTCTCCTTAGATACTCCCGAGGAATTTATAAGAGCCTCCTAGTACCAGTGAGTGATTTTATCAAGTTCATAGGATATAAGATCAACACAGAAAAAGCAATTTTACTTCTATAAACGAGCAATGAACAAATGGACACTGAAACTAAACATACAATAACAACTGGTGTGAGCCTTACAAAATAGGTTAAGACTTTGCATGCTAAAAACTATACAACACTGATGAAAGATGCCAAAGATCTACATAAATGACTGTGTTCACGAGGAGACTCAACACAGTAGGGAATTCAATTCTTCCCAAATTGATATACATAAATCAGCATCACTACATAATATGATTCTTATGGAAATTCCAGCAAGATTTTTTTATAGATATAGAAAAGTTCATCCTAAAATTTATTTGGGAAGTCAGAGGAACTAGAATACCTAAAACAACTTTGGAAAAGTGGGATCTTTCAGTCTCCCTAATTTCAAGACTCATTATATAGCTACAGTAATCAAAACCGTGTGATACTGGTGGAGGGACAGATACACAGATCAATGGCTCAGAAAAGAGAATGCAGAAGAACGATACAAACATGCCCAGGTGATTTTTGATAAAGATGCAAAAATAATTCAACAGCTTTTTCAATAAATTGTGCTGGAGTAATTAGACATCTATAGGCAAAAAAATGAACCTCAACGTAAGTGTCACACTTAGACAAAAATTAACTCAAATAACTTAAATGTAAAACATAAACTAGAGGACTTTCAGAAAAAATATAGGGGAAAAAATCTTTAGTATCTAGAGAGCTACACAAAGATTCCTTATTCTCAACAACAAAAGCACAACTTGCAAAGGAAAAACTGTTAAATGGACTTCATTACACAAAAACTGTTGCTCTCCAAAAGATCTTGTTAAGAGTATGAAAAGACAAGCCAAAAGGAAACATATGCATACCACCTACCTGACAAAAGAGTAGTATCTGGAATATAAAGAGAAACTCTCAAAACTTATTAGTAAACAAAACCACAACAACAAAAAATAGGTTTGAAAAATGGGCAAAGGGCTTGAATAGACATTTCTCCAAAGAAGATATACAAATGGCCAATGAGCACATGAAAACATGCTCAACATCACTAGAAAAATACAAATAAATACTACAGTGAGGGGAGGAGGGTATAGCTCAAGTGGTAGAGTGAATGCCTAGCATGTCGGAGGCTGTGAGTTCAATCCCCAGTACCTCCATTAAAAAAAAGATTAAATAAATAAACCTAGTTACCTCCAAACCTTCCCCCTCTAACCACCCCCCCAAAAAACTAAATTAACAAACTGCAATGAGATACTCTACATCCAATAATATGTATAATAAAACAGCAACAACAAAAGCCCCAGAAAATAACAAATGTTGGTAAGAATGCTGAGAAACTGAAACCCTTGTGCACTGCTGGTGGGAGTGTAAAATGGTGTAGCTTCTACAAACAGCAGCATAGCAATTCCTCAAAAATTAAAAATAGAACTGCCCATATGATCTAGCAATTCCACCTCTGGGCATATACCCCAAGGAACTGAGAGCAGGGTCTCAAAGAGATAATGATATTCATGTTTGTAGCAGCATTAGCCAAAGCAACCCCCAGCTGGGTTGAATGTATGAATGCATACACAAAATGTACTATATACACACAATGGAATATTATTCAGCTTTAAAAAGGAATTGCAGAGATTATGCTCAATGAGATAAGCCAGTCTCAAAAAGAAATACTTTGTGATTCCACTTACATTACACACATACCAGGCAAGCGGTACGACCAGCCTAAAATCATGATCCCAAAGCTGGGCATTTGGTGATCCATTTGTGGTGCCATGGTTTTACTTTTTAAAAGTCAGAGCTTAAAAAGGAAATCACGTTAGCTCATTAATCACATAACAATACTTACTTTGAATATCGAACCATGGGGGCGCAGACTTTTACCAGCTGCCCAGAATGCAACATTTCTATTGGATCTTTTTTTCTTTCTTGACATGTTGTGGTTTGTAGGCAGTCACTCTTCATGAGTACAGATTTGTTTCAAATCTGAAAAAGATAATCAGTTTGTATAGAGAAAAGGTACTTTCACTTGATGAATCCCATCACTCTTAGAATTTCAATTGCTAAGAACATATTTTTCAACAGGTTTCCGGGGTCAGGACTCTTTTTAGTTTCTTTTCACAGTATCAAATAGTCTACTACAGAATTCTGCCTCTATAAGTTACAGATAGTTGTCTGCACACTGTGAAATTATGACATTTATATTCTGTACAAATTACATTTGTTCAGGCCAAACACTAACATTTTTGAATTCTATACTTAACACTGTAGTACCATTTTCTGCTCAAATTAATAAATGCTCAGGATGTGGAAAATGAGATTTTCTTCCTTAGAATACATGTCATGATTTTCCATGTTACTTTTTAGTTTTTCTATGTAACTTTGTTTGGCATTGATAAGCCAAGAAATTTGATTTGAATTATTTCACATATAGTACTCTATGTTTGGCACTTTGAAATATCTTGTTTTATCCAGGAAAGTCAAATGGCATTAACAGAACTTTATATAGTTAGCATTTCAAAGATATATTGGTATATTTAATGCTTATTCCTATTCTCAAATCCTATTTTTTTTTATTTGAATCAGGAGGCAAACAAACCTTTAATTATTGAAAAAAATTTAAATGTGGTATTGTTTCATGGAAATTTCAACTGTAACCACATAATTGCATAGTAAATCACTATTATACCCAAAGAGGTACAAGTGATTAAATTAGGTAATTCCAAAGTGTTTTATAGTTGCTCTACTTAAAATCCTATCATTTCATAGTGCTGGCTGCTTTCCATATTCCAATTTTGGCCTTAATAACTTAGAAACAAAGATGGGCCAACTTTAGAAAAGTCTAATTGCTCAACATGCAAGTTTTTATTTGGCTATTCCTCAAAGTACTGATATAACCTAAATATAAACCAAAAACTTCAATTTATTTAGGTGGAATGTACAGCTGAAATAAGACTAACTAGTTTTAATGCACTGTTCATCACTTTATCGCTGTTTATCAGTCTGCCATCACCATCCATCCTGATGCACTCAAGTCAGAAACCTGGGGCTTGTCCTCCATCCTCCATCTCCTAGAAGTATGTCAACTAAGTAGTAGCTTTAATTAAACCTTGAGCACATCTTCACTGCCTCAGTCTCTGTACTCATAACCCCCCCACCGTGATGACTCGGACAATCTTCTCTGAATCCCAGTTGATCTTATTTTTATTCATTTAACAAATATTAAGTTCCTGCTACATGTCAGGAATACAGATAAAAATACACTTTCTGTTTCTCTAAAAATGTATTAGACTTAGACAAACTTACACAACACAATAGCTCTGATATACACACTCAGACACGATTTAAGCATTGTGGAAATAACTGTCTAGAGAAGTGAGGGAAATCAACAATAGAGGAGGGAAAGCTTAAACTGACCCTACCTGGGAGATGGTGAGGCATCCAGTTACAGAGCACAACACACACAAAGCCGAAGAAGCATGAAAATACTTGATGTTTTCAGTGAACCATTAGAAGTATAGCGCTGCTTCAGCTGTAACTAGACTAGAGAGGGTGTGAGAGGACCTAGATAGTAATGGGTCTTGATACCAAGTTAAGAGTTTTTTAGACTTTATACAGTAGGACCTTGGTTTTCCTACTCCATGGATGATTTTTACATATGCACACAGCATGTTAACATGTACATATGGCATACTTCCATGGGTATATATTTTTGTGCAAGTTGTACGTCTCTCCTTGTATACTAGTTGGAACTGAAAAATTTTAGCAGGGAAATGACGTGAGCAGATTTCTGTTTTACAAAGATTCCACTGGAGAGTTTAGGGCTGTTGATAAAATATCAATAAGGAGGCCACAGTAGTAGACCAGGCCATGTGTAATGAGTGTGTGATCTGGGACAGTGGGAGTGAGGACAGAGGAAAGGGAACACATTTAGGAGTTATTTAGAAGTGAAAATAAACCAGCAAGACATTTAGGAGGTGAAAATCACTTGATGACAGCACACGTTAGGTAATGAGAGAGAATTCTAGTATGGTGTGTATACTTTTAGCTTTAGAGACTAGGTGGATGGTAATTCCAATCAATGAGACAGAGAGACAGAAGGAGGAACAGGCTTTGGCAGGGAAACATGGGAAACACACTTGGGCACACTGAACTTGAGGTACTCGGGATTTCCTGGTGGTGATGCCTCATAACTGGTTATATAGATATGGTGCTCAAGAAAAAGCTAGGGATATAGATTGAGAATCTTTAACCTTTAGATAATTTTTTTTTTTGGCGTGGGAGAGGGAGGGAATTAGGCATATTTATTTATCATTATTATTTTTTAATGGAGAAACCGGGGATTAAACCCAGGACCTTGTGCATGCTAAGCATGCACTCTACCACTAAGCTATAGACTCCCCACTAATCTTTAGGTAATATGTTGAAACTAAAAACATGGACAAAGCACTTATGGATGTCATATATTGTAGAAATCCTTAGAAGCACCAACATTTAAATAAAAGAGGAAAAAAAGAATGCAAAGGAGACAGAGATGAACTCTTGAGCTGGGAGGAATGAACTTGAAATGTGAAATTCAAAACCCAAGAGAGAGGATAATTACAAAGGAGGGAGGGGATAAGCATCTTAAATATTACAGAAAAGTTAAGTAAGGTAAAGACTAAAAAGTGTCCAATGGCAACTAGGTCATTAGTGACTTCAGCAAGAATAATTCCATTCTTCTTCATTCTTGTAGACCCTGTACATGGCACAAAGAATGGCTCCCTTAACATGTATTTGCTGAATGAATAAATCAGTAGTTCTCAATCTTGGTTATGTATTAGAATGATCTGGGGAACTTTTAAGAAGCAGGATGCCCAAACCATATGCAGACCAATTACATGCAAATCTCTGGCCTTAAGATTTAGGCATCAGGGGTTGTTAAAAGTTCTCCAGGTGATTTTAATGTGCACCCAAGCTTGGGAATAAATAAACCCACATTCTTCAAAGCACCTGTTACAATTGTTTGTTTAAATGGGCTTCTACCTACCTATCAGCTCCTTTGGGATAAGAGAGGGATTGAGTCATATGTTTGTAAACTCATGCTGCTATATATATAGTAGGGACTCAAAACTCTTCCTTGAAGGAATGACTACTACGCAATTTTTCAAAAAATTTTCAATGTAAAAGCCAACGGGGAAAAAAGCAATTCATAATCCAAAGATAATGCTTATTCATCGTTAATATTCAAAAATTATCAAAACCAAATTTTGTGTATTATAGATAACGAAACAATGTGAGACTGAGCACACTGCCCCTGACAATCTGTGTGACCTCCATTCATAACAATCAATCTTACTCACACCATGACTGATAACAAATTATATTAAGGAAAAAGGGAAAGAAACAAAGTAAGGAGAAGTATAATGCAGTGTACCAAGCCTTTCTTACCTGAGTTGTTAGGAGTATTTAATGCATTTAGACTTATAAAGTACTTCGAACAGCGTTTGGCACAGGTAGGGACTATTCTCACACCTTCTCGAAATACTGTTAGTATAATCAATTGAACCTTTAGCTTTGGCACGGGGGAAAATTGGGTCCCTGTGTACATACTTACTTTACACAAAGGAAAAGATATATTACAGTTTTTCTTATGAGAAAATGCTTAACCTTCTTGCATACGTGTGGTTGACCGGTTAACTTATTAGTATTTATTTTCAGAGAAACAGAGATGAAAAATGCAGATGTAACAGCGGAGAATATAGTAGGAACTAGCTTGATGACTTTACAGCTTCAATACCGTTAGCTGAGATACGGAAAATCCATCAATTTGTAATAAGGAAAAGTCTAGCGTCGCTCTTTGCACGGGTGAAATTAAGAGGCAGGAAAAGCATCAAGACACCGTCTTACGGGAGAGTGGGCAGAGACTGAGTCCCACTTGCCTTTTCCTGGTTCAGTCTTCGTATTTCACCGACTCTAGGCTCTCCTTAATTCTTCCCCCTATTCACCGTTTCCTTTCACAACTTTCCTCCCCAAGCTTTTTTCCCCCCCAAGCTTTTCCTGTCGACCTTTATGCCAGGAATGCGAACCAAGGCGTGTGATAGATAAAGCTGGGTCGTTATTAACACCCGCCAGCTGTGCTCGTGGGATGCAAGCGAAGCTCCCAGAAACCTCGCTCTCTTGCTTCCATCGAGAGGCCCCCGTTCTTAGGTTAAATATTTGCTTCAGAGGTTAGCGCTGTGGCCCCGTTCCGGCGCCCACCTTTTCTTGCGCCTGCGGAATGCCGCCAGCCCCAGGGGTGCGGCGGGAGACGGAGGAAAGCGCCGGCCCCACGGCCTCAGCTCCGGGTGCGCTGGGCCCTCGGCACCAACCTGCTCTGGGTCCCAGCCAGCTCCCAGCCTGTGATGGTCCAGCAGCCACAGCTGAGCGGATTCTCCAGCCCCGCCGGGAGCCAGGGGCAGGGCGGAGCGGCCGGCGCCTGGATTCTACGTCATCACCCGGGCGGGCGCGGGCCGCCGCTGACGCCATCATCCCGGCACCTGCCAACATGGAAGGCGGCGACGGCGGCGTTGCTGGGGCTGGCCGTGGAGCTCCGGGCTGCGGAACGGCTGCAGCGACAGTCCGAGAGCTCCTGCAGGACGGTAAGGAGTCGGGGTCTGGCCGGGCCTTGGAGCAGGGAGGCTGTCTTGCTCCGCACCTGGGCCCGGGTAGTGGACTCATCCCGTCGCTTTGTGGAAACTTTTCCAGTCTCGACGTGACCACTCCCCTCCGCCCGGCCCCCTAGAGTCTGAGTGCTGGCCTCGCCAACCTGTTTCTTCTGGGACCTGCTGTCCCCCTTTTTTCCCGGGTGTCCCGGGGATACCTCATTTCTAGATGCTTCTCAGTTCAGCTCTACCTTCTTCGCTCCTAAGGCTTCGCTGATGTTCTGATAGCCCGCACCTGGTGACCCACGTTGGCAGCCCCCGCCGCTGCCGCAGTTCTTGACCCAACGGTGAAGTGTTTAGTTCCTTGAAAAGTGTAAGACTTAGAACAGATGACAAGCGCTTAATGAAAGCGGGGCTTCATTTTAAAGTAGAGTTGGAAACATCTTCTCTGTTAACAAATTTTTGGACTACACAGGTGGCCCCACTGAAAAGCTCGTTTGCTTGTTTTTCACTAGGCGTTTATCCTCAACCAGACGTGGGGGAGGGTTGGGAACTTTTCACTCAGGCTGGGATTAACCATGTGTGTTGAAAGTAGCAGTCAAGTTTATTGATAGTTTTGGACAGACGTTGCTAGAAATAAGAAGATAAATTAGACACAATACATTTGAGAAGCACATAAAATTGTGTTCATTAAATTAACATGCCCCAAATCTCTTTTCTTTCAGAATAAAGTTTAAATTTGTAAGACCCTTCTCATGTTTTTAATTTTCTTCCTTAATCGCCATCACATTCTACTTTGTATTAAAATAATTTGTATTCTTAATTTTTTTTGCTGCATTGTAAAACTACATTTTATATTCTGCAGTTAATAACAGTACCTTGCATACAGTAGGTGCAGAATAAGTGTTTTTTTAAAAAATTGAACATCACAGAAGCATATGCGCACATTTGTAGACCAAAATAGGTTATAAATGAATTAAATAAAGTTTAAATTATTGTTTCCTGTTTCTACATTTTAATCATTGCCCTTAATTACTTGCCTTCTGATAATGTATATACTTTTGTCAAAACTTGTAATGATGTTTTCTGAACTAGATTGTGTTAGATTCTCTAGGATAGGCTCTCTGGCTAATGCATCTTTATATCTTAATTTAAATTCAGTTTAACCAAGTTTTGAGCTCCTAGTATATGTGCAATTCCCACCTTCAAGTAGCTCACCCGTTTTGGTAGGGGAAATAGTCTTGCAGAGGTATAAGGTAGGCAGTGTAACATAGTGTTGTAAGGGTAGCAGTAGAATTGTGTACAAAGTAAAATATTAATTCAGAAGGGGATGATAACCGGGAGTGGTTAAGGGAGTGTCAAGAAAGCTTTTCTGGGTGGAATTGGTTTTGAAGTGTGAGTAGAACTTCCCCAGGTGAAGTGGAAGAAACATTATATGTATGCCACACATGGCTGCTTATTTCAGTAGGATGTGTCCCAGGAAGTACTCTTTTGGTTGTTTTTGGAGGGTAAATAGGCCTCAATTCTGCTTTCTGTGTTTTCCTATTTAGTTCTCTTTTCCATTTTTTTAGTGTAAGTGTTTAAATCTTCTTTACTCTTTTCAAGCCTCTCCCTTCAAGCTCAACAAATAACTTTAAGGTTTCCTAAAAAGGAAAAAAAAGAATCTATCCGATAATGAGCTTCCTCCATTTCTTGCCTTCAGACCTGTAAACAGCCTAAATTTTCAGGCATCCTTTCTTTTTTTCCGTTGTATTTTCAGTTACAAAAGGAGTGGAGTCTCCGTTCCTACCCTAAGGACAGCCCCTCCTCTTGATGCTCTGGATTTTCTTCCTGGCTCTTCAAGGACCATGTCACTCTCATTCTGTGCCATTGCAATCTCTTTGCCATGGTCTCCAATGAATTTCTTGTGGATAAATCAAACCAACACTGTTGTGGTCCATATCCTACTTGAACTTGTAAAAGGATTTGACTTTTTTCTTGAAATACTTTCCTCAGGTGGCTTGTGAGTTTCATGCCCCCTCCCCTTTTTTTTTCCTTTCAATTTCCTGATTCTCTGAGTGCTCTTTTCTGGCTCTCTTTAAATGCTCATTCTTCTTCATTTTGCCCTTAATTCAGTGGCTCACTCCTGACTTCCCCTCCATAACGTTCCTAAGGAATTAAACATTTCCATCAGTAACAGTGTTTCACTCTGTCAGGGATCTCCTGATGACAGAGGATAGGATTGATAGGGTTGGTGAGCAGATGCATAGTTTGAAATTTAGTGAGGTGTTTCTGATGTGCCTCCTGTAGGAATGAGAAAACTATAAAAGAGAAGCATTATGTGACTTGTCTCTTTAAGGATAGTCTGTCCTCAGACGCCAAATCCAGTGGCCGGTATTCAACCTTTATTGTATTTGATGATCTTTGACACTACCGACTACTTACTTTCTTTTTAAACTAACCCTTCTTTTGGTTTTTGCCATTCTCTCCTGTTTCTCTTTCTCTCTGAACATGTAATTTCTTTGATTGCTTTCATTTTTTCTGGCTACCCTCAAATTTTGGTGTTTTTCTGCTTCTGAACTCTATCTTAATTCTCCTGTTTTTGTGCATTCTAAAATTTCTTCCTAAATCATCTGGTCTTTTTTTCATGGTTTGAAAATTAATGTCTATGTACATAAATATACACATATATGGTTCTACCTCTCTTCTGAGCTATAGAAACAATCTCTACAAGACATTTCTATCTTTATGGTGAATAAACACAACTAATTCTACATATAAAAACACATGAACAAATTGTACAGGTTCTGCATATGAAAAAGTAAAATGAATTCTTTTTAATTGAAGTACAGTCAGTTACAATGTGTCAATCTCTGGTGTACAGCACAATGTCCCAGTCATGCATATACATACCCCTCTCCTCTAACCTTTTCCTCTGGTAGTCTCTGTTACCATTCATTATATATGGTAAGTTAGATGTGTGCTTGTTCCCCATGTAGGTTATGAGTTCCTTGGAGGCAGGGGTGCATTCATGTTCATCTTTATACATAGATTCCTGGTTGTCTACTTAATGCAAAGCTGAATTCCCTATGTCAGTTACTAAGTCAATCTAATGAATCTCCCGTTTTCAGCCTGTCTCTGACATGGGGAGCTCAGCTTGTGCTTTGTCTCATCCCCCATTGTCAGCTCTATAATGCCTATACAGTAGTGTTTGAATATTTGTCAAATTTGTCATTTCCTTGACATTCTTAGTGTCACTGTCTTAGGTCTTCATCCTTCACTTGGGCTGTTAACACAGCACCTTACTGGCCTCTGTGGCTCTATTCTACAGGTGTGCTGGTAAACCAGCTTTCTGGAAAAACAGAAAAAGCCTGATTTTGTGGTGTATGCCAATGTTCATGGTGTAAATACCATGGTCAGTTTTAAGATACCTATGTGTGATATGAGCTGGCTCACACAATTGCTGAAAATTTAACAGTTGGCTTTCGGGAGCTAGTCCGAAGTCAGCTCCAGGACACGACTGCATGACCGATCCTTTCTCGGTCATCCTCTGTAGGGCTGCCAGAAACTCTTCTACAACACAAGGCTGAGCGAGCTCTTTCTGGGCTTTAAAACCTTAAATGGGATATAGTCTGAACATTTTGGATGTTTTACCAGCCTTTCTTCAAACTGCATCCCGACCTTCCTTTAGAACCTCAGATCCTATCATTCTTTACCTTTTCTGCCCAACACACACACTGTGATCTAGACATACTGAAGTCAGTGTTCCCCTTATTTCTCAAAACAGGCCATTGCATTTGCTACCTCTAAACATTCCCTTTTGGAATAGCCTTCTCCACTTGTCTGCCTGGCAGGATCCTTAATTCTGAGACCTACTTGGCGAATTGGAAGGAAATGGAGTTCTTAGAAATAAGGCCAAAGTAGCTGTTTCCTTCTTTCACGCCCCTGCACTTTGAGAGTAGTCAGGAATGAGTTTTTGCTTTTAGTAGAATGATACTTCCAGCTCATGTATAGATTGATTAATTCATTCAGCCAATAATGAGCACCTGCTGTGTGTCAGGCATTATTCAGACTATGGATGTGGCAGTAAACAGCAAAGACCTTGCCCTCATGGAGCATACATTATAGTGGATACAGACAACTGAGGTTTTCTCATAAGTACTCTATTTTGCTTGTTAGTTTCATAATCTCTGTCAGGGTAGTCTTACCTATGTGTACCATATAGCTAGGAGACAGTGGTGTATGACTACATTGAGTTCACTTCTGTGTATCTATTTTTAACTCAATTCTCCATTTTTTTTCTCCCACAAATGTGTGGATTTCTATTCAGAAGGGTGTCTTAACATCTAGCATCACTTCTTTTTCCTGTCTATTAAAGGTCTATTTTGAACAGTTTCTCATTCCATTTACTTATTTCACCCATAATTCCAAAGTTTCAGTAATACCTATAACTTTGTATTTGTCTGCTTCTATTAAAAGTCCAGATTCACTTTATCATAACAGTATTTGTGCATCGATCTGGAGATAACCAGAGATGATAAATACCGAATATAGTCAATTTTCTTATTATTGTTATTAGTCTTGTTTTCTTGAGTTAAAGGCTATGGTTAGTAGTTGTTTTAAAATTTTTCACTTAGTATTTTCCTTTTGACTCACGGCTAAGCTTTTAGCAGTCTGCACAGTGGTCTAGAGCGTGGGTTCTGCAGCTAGACTGCCTGGGTTCAGATCTCAGACAGTGAGGTTGTACAAGCTGCATGCCCTGCCTTTGCCTGTCTGTTTATCTGTGAAATGCGGAAAATGGTAGTTCCAACAGGGTTGTGTGACTGTTGAATGAATTAATGTGTATAAAGTGCTTAGACACGTGATAAATTCTTGGTGAATATTACCACTCTCTTCTGCTGTTGCCCTCGCTCCTTCTCATTTTCAACAGAAAGCATTTACAGCAGTTCCTGGTGTAAAAAAAGACCTCAAAATATGTTAACTATGGTTGTTACTGTTCTGTTGATTAATATCTATGGTTTCGTGCAGTGTAATTAATAATCAAAGACTTTTGTTCTTTATTTTTCCCCCAGAGTGTTACAGTGATTTTTTAAATGAAGACTTTGATGTAAAGACTTATACTTCCCAATCTATTCATCAAGCTGTGATTGCTGAGCAACTAGCAAAACTTGCTCAAGGAATCAGTCAGTTGGATAAAGAACTACACCTACAGGTAATTCCAGTATTTTGGGTCATACAGATTATTCAGCCCAAAGTGATAATTTATCATTTTTATAATCCTTTTATTTAATCTAAATGTATATTTACAAGAACAAATACATATTTTTCATGGTGTGGCTTATTTTTCCAAGTATATTCACATACACATATTTACATACACTTACAGTATTATTTAAATTTATTTAAGTAATAAAAGTATTTAAAATTATTTAAATACTTACATATTTATATATAGATAAATTTTTTTGATTCTTGTAAGAAGGCACTGGGGATTGAACCCAGGACCTTGTGCATGGTAAGCACTCGCTCTACCACTGAGCGCTATCCCAACTGCCCCCACCAAGTATACTTCTGAAAAGCTTTCTGTAAACTGCTTTTTGTTAGTTGAAAAATTAATATACCCACCTCTCCAAAACCTTTATTTATGCTTTGTTTTCATCATCTTAACTGATATGAAAAGAATATACGTAGGCAAAAAATAGGATGTCTTTGATACAGATAATAGAAAATGGAATTGTAAAGCAGAACAGCATGAATAAGAAAAACTGGAATGTTCCCATTGGCAATTCACATTCCATGAGCACAAAATGTAACATTTGATTAAATTATAGAAAGCTGGTAAATTTATGGTGGATAGAACATAATGAGGGGAGTTAGGAGATAGATCCTAATCTCAGTTGTGCTGTTGCCTTTCATATCATGTAATGTCTTCAAGTCTTGGTTTAAAAAAAATGTATAGAATGGGTTGGAATAAGTAAGGAGCAAGAGGAGATTGTAGTCAAAAATCTTGAACGTTCCCTCCTCTTATCTAGAATGCTGTAATTTTCAAAGAGTGGTTTTATGGTGTATTTTCTAGTGTTGCCTTTTTTTCTGAGTAGGCACTGAATACATATGTAAATGAATGAACAAATGCATGAATAAATGAACTATTTACCAGGAAATCTGGATCTGGTATAACATGACCCATGTTCACTTAAATTGTATCTTTATCAATTAAAAGAGTAGCTTAGTTAGGACTGGGATGACTTCTAAGGTCTGTTTAACTCTAAAATTCTGATTATATAATTTGAGGTCAGTATTTATTGAGACACATTTATAAGATAGTTTTAATTGTCAGGCTTTGCATTAGGCTTGGGGATAGAAAAATGAACACATTTCCTGGCTCTTCAAGGATTCACAGACCAGTAGCAGGTACAGACAGAAATAATAACAGGCAAGTGATGCCTGTTTTTAGTACATAGTGTTTGTGGAGCAGAGAAAAATGTACTTAACCCTGCGTAGGTTTCTCAGAGGGTAGCTTTTTGCAAGAGCCACATGAAATTCTTTCTGCCTTTTTGTGATTGGTATTTTCCTTATTCTTTGCATGTAGTACCTTCTCTGAAGGAATCAATGAAAACAAAATATATTTAACATCTCTAAGTGGGGGCAAGTTGTATTTATAGTAGTTTCGGATGTGAGGTAAAGGAAGTCTGAGTCCTGGTCTGAGATCTGAACGTGCTATAATTGTTTTTATGCAGAAGCAAAATTGGGATAATGCTAACCAAACCCATAAATAAAACATAATAAAATAATTTAAAATATCATTGAGCTGAGTAAAATTATAAACGATGTACCGAGGTATGTATTAGTCTGGGCTTTAGTGCAGGAAGCGGAAACCACTCTAGGTATTTTAAGCAGGAAGATATTTAACACAGAGAATTGGATGGACAGCTAGTGGACGGAGGCAAAGGATCTCCCATAGATGCAACACAGAGGCCTGGAAGCTCCCACTGCTAAAGTTCAGCTTCTAGGTACCTGGTAACTCTGGAATGATCAATATGACTATCTCAACTGTCTCTAAATCCTCAGGTCTGAGGACCTTGCTTACTAGCTGAAACAGTAATGGGAAATAGCTTTCCTCTTTCTTCTTTCTTCTAAATCTCTTAGAAATTCACCCAGTTGACTGCAGGAGGAGTCTGTGAAAGTGTAATTTTAGGCTTTTCAACCTTTCCACAGTATTTATTCACAAGGGACAAAGAATAGAGAATAAAAGAAAATTTGTCTTGTTAGGATGAACACATTAATGACCATATCAGTGGACTGGGAAAAATTCAAACATCTTCTGGGTAAGAGGCATAGGAGACCAAAAATAACACGTATTTTAGATGGATATGATTGAGATACTCGATAGAATGACAGTGACATCTGAAACAGGACAAAGTGGAAGATGTAAGGGTTCTAGTGAATGAAGCTTTGCTGATTAGGAGCTTCAGTTCACAGACTAGACATGAAAATTATTCATTGCAATAAAATGTACAAAACAATAAGGATTCCTGCATTATTCTGAAGATTTGCTTGATCTTTTGATGTCTCTGGGAATCTTTTGCATGTGTCCTTCAACTCTTAACATTCATTTATTTTTTTTGGTGTGCTTATTCACACTGCCCTAATTTTCTTAAAAATACTAGTCTTCTGCAAGGAAGAGGATTTGCTATGACACTGGGAAACTGGAAGCGGAGGGATAGTCACGATAGGTGGACACTAACTCTGCTTTACTTTCCAAATTAGAATGTGGTCTTGATAATGTTAAGTTCAAGAACTAAAGGAACCTGATGTTTGAAAACATTCTTTAAAGGGAAAGCATGTATTAGCATGGCAAGAATTCGTTGTTTTTTCAATTTTGGCACAGCTCTGCCTGTACATCCCACTGGGAAAGGAAGGAGCTAGTGAAAAGACTGTATCTTCTTTGGCTCTATGTCCAACTATAAGCATGTTTGTGTTCCTACTAATAATTCATCTCAAGCACACCTTTATAACCTGTATTGTTTCCTTGGGTGTTAGCATTTTCCCCCTTTATCTGTGGAGAGAGGCCTTCAATTCTACATTGTAGTTAAAAAGAAAAATACCTAATACTTAGAGCAATGCTGATTATTCATTTCTTAATTTTCAGGTTGTTGCAAGACATGAAGATTTATTGGCACAAGCAACTGGGATTGAGTCTTTGGAAGGTATATTTCCATTAACTATTACAGATTATTATAGAGCTAGTCCAGGGCTCAGAAACTTTTCCAGTGAAGGGTCAGAAAGTAGATATTTTAGACTTTGCAGTTCATACCGTCTCTGTTGCAGCCGTTAAAACCTCTGCTATTACAGAGTGAAAGCAGCCAGATAACATGTAAATGAATGTGTATAGCTGTGTTCCAACAAAACTTTAGTGACCCCTGAGCTAAACTATCTGTGTTTAAATCCTTGCTTTGCCACTTACTAGATGTGTGACTTTGGACAAGTTACTTAACCTTTCTGAGCCTCACTTTTATCTATAAAGGAAGAGTATTAATGTATACTAATTTGTTATTTTGAGGATTAAGTGAATTAACAAAATGCTTAGAACAATTCCTGGCACATATTTAGTGCTTCTGTAACTGTCAGTTAATTAAAACAAGCAAACAAATCAACACCACCCAAGTAGTAGAAATAGGCTTGAATTCTTTCCTTATATTTGGCTTTCCTTAAAATTCTTTTCAGAAGTAAGAGTTTAGTAGAATAATAATACATCAGATTTTTATTATTATGAATCCTCTTAATTTTGTTTGACTACAGCTTTTATGAATTTTTCATTCTCTTTATTAAATTAAGCTACATCTCAAATATGAAATGTTAATATTTTACATTATCATTTGTGTTGCGATTACTATTAATCATTGCACATCAAGAGAAAGCTATGTGATTTTTCCCTGTTGATCAAATTCTTAAAGAGGAAGAGTTTTGCTTTCTGTGATACAATGTTTAATGCTTCCCCCCCGTAAGTATTTCGTATGTACACTCCAAGGTATTATTCTCAGCATGTACACAGTTTCTAAGACTTTGAAGAACATAATATTTCAGACAAATAGTTTGGTTTATTGAATATTTAGGATCGATATCAGACTATTGAAAAATTAAGAGGCTCTAAGTACTGATTAACTATTGAAAATTATTTTTTTACATCTCATAATACTTTTATGTGTTTCTGGAAGCAAATAAACAATACCCTACTTTACTGGTAATTTTTTAAAACAAATGATAAATGATTTTTTCATTTATAGAAACCCATAAGAATGTCATGGGTTCTTTCACATTGATTCTGAGTATATATAGGTGTAGATGAATCATCACAACAAAAACACTTCTCAGTGTGGTTTTCTCATATGTGTTTAGTTCTATAATATGCTTGTTTCCCCCAGGATGCTTTTCAGTTATTACAACATTTAAAATATACTGTTAGAGTTGGAATAACTATCCAGTGGATGAGTGTATATAGTATAAAAGCTGATTTCTCTGAATTTCTATGATAATCTAAGAGTATTCTCCAGAATATTTGAACATAAAAAGTCAAAGTATTAATCAGTTAGTATTCATTTAGGCATGATGTGTATTTCTAAGCACTTATTGAAATATTTGAGATATGTGTCATGTAATTGAAAATGAATTATTATTCCAACTTCTACTTCAACTGCTTTTTCTCCTATATATTAAACTTTTGCCATATAATTCATTTAGACATATATTTAATAAGTCTATTTTGTTATAATTTGCTCCCTCTTCATTTATGTTCATTTAAATTTTGGTTGAGAATTTGCTAGGTTCTAGGAAGCAATAACAATATGCAGAGTCCCTGTCCTTATGAAATTTGGAGGTGTATTTAATTAAGCCTATTCTATTAAAAAGGGAGAGCCTAACTTACTAATTTGTTTGTTCACTGAGTCAAATAGTAATCGAGAACTTGTTAGATGCCAGGCACCTATGAGCAATAGACAAAGTCACTGTCCTCATGAAATTTATGTTCTAGGTGGGGAATTAGGCCCCCCAAAAATGTACAAGTAGGAAACGTCAGGTATTTGTAATTCCTAGAAGAAAAGAAAGTGGAGGAAGGGGAGTCCCTTACTAGCTAGGACAGGCAGGGGATGGCTTTTTAAGATGACGTTTGAGCTGAGATTTGAGTGATCGGGAAGGAGAATGTTGTAAGCTGAAGGACCAGTAAATGGAATTAGCTTGGCATGTTTGAAGGGCATATAAAAAAGACCCATATGACTGGATTTTAGTGAATGAGGGAAGGAATTATAGATGTGGTTTTTGGAAAGGAATTTTGATTTTCATTCTAAGTGCAATGGCAAACCATTGGAGGGTTTTAATTAGGTATGTTGTATGATTAATGCTGTAAAAAGTTTTCTCTGGGGGCTCTATAGGAAGGCAAGACTAGAATCCAGCATACCAAGTTAGAAACAGAAGTAGAAGTTGATGGTACCTTGGGTTAGAGTGGTGGGTGTAAAGAGAGAGAAGTGGGTAAGATAGAGCTAACAGGATTTGTTGATGGGAAATGAAAGGTCTGAGGGAAAAAGTCACCAAGAATGAGTCCTAAGATTTTAGTCTGAAAAATTGGATAGATGATGATATTAGTAACTGAGATGGGTTAGACTAAAGAAGATTATGATTTTGATGGGGCAGGAGTAGGGCAGAAATTATCTTGGGTGTCTTAAATTTGTCATAAGAAAGTTCAAGGCTAGAGATCTGTGTGCGTGTATGTGTGTGTGTATATAGATAGGCAGGTATAAAGAAAATCTGTGTAGATATATGTACATATGTGTGTGTATAAAATCAGTATTTTATTGAACAGATTGTATGCAAAACACTGGGATTGAATGAAATCCCTAAGATTATAGATAGAGAAGAGAAGACGGTGGAGGATCAAATCTTGGCATACTCCAGCATGGAGAGATCTAACGGAGAAGTAGGAGCAGCTAATAAGATAGGAGGAAACCTAGGGAGTGTGATGACTTGGAAGCCTAGAGAAAAAAAATGTTTTAGGGAGGGAATGGTTTTAACATATTGTAACTTCTGAGCGTTCGAACAAGATAAAGACAGAACTAACAATAGAATCTGGCACTCTGGAGTTTTCTGGTGACCTTGGCAAGATCTGTTTTGGTGGAATATGTATGAAAGCTATTGAGAGTGGGTCGTGGAGAGAGTAAGATGTAAGGAAGTGATAATAACAAGTAAAGGCAGTTCATTCTTGGAGTTTAAGGTCAATGAACCATAAAACCAGCAGAAGTAAGGGAATCCTCGGGCTAAGAGAGGATTCTGTTGAACAGAGCCTTATTAAAACATATTTGTATGCTGATACAAATGTTTATTTTAATATTACTTCATCAAATATGTGACAACATTCTATACTTTAGAATACTGTGTTTCAAAACTACAACTATGGCAGTTGAATATACGAACTGGGTTTTAAAGAATGGAGTTCAAAATAATTAAATTTATTACAGATTTAATTTAATCTATTATAATATTGGACAGTCTATTTTTAGGCATATAAAATGGTAGAATTTAAGCTCCATCTTCCTGAAAATCATTTTACAATTTTGTAAGCAGTTCTTCATGTTGTGTAGATAGAAAGTGACAGCAATAAATACTTGCTGTCCGTGTTTATTATTTATGTAGCATGGGGGTTAGAGAGAGGATACCAGGCAGAGACTATCTCATTTCCAGATTATTCAAGGCCCTGTAGACCAAGCTGTGGACTTTAGTTTTAATGAAGGAGTGAAGGGGAGACTGTGAAAGGGTTTTAGCAGGTGTGTTATGTAAAATTTGCACTTCCAAAGATCACTCAGGCTTCTTTTTTTTTTTTTTGTAATTTTATTTAGTACAATACATATTAACATGAAATTTACACCTTTAGCCATTTCAGTGGCATTAATTACATTTACAGTGTGGTGCAACCATTACTATCCAATTCCAGAACTTTTTCATTACCCTAAATGGAAACCCTGTACGCATTAAGCAGTTTCTCCTCACTCCTTGTCACATTTGTTTAGTGGAGCAAGGATTGGAGGGAACCACTAGTTAGAGGCTTCTACGATAGTTTAGGTAAAGATATTGGTTGCTTTGATTACAATGATGGCAGAAACAAATTGAAAAATTTCTCTATTCTTTTCTTTTAATTGTTTACCCAACTTGAACTCTTTTAAATTTATAAAGTAATATAAGCTGTTACGTTTTCCTAGGTGTTCTTCAGATGATGCAGACAAGAATTGGGGCTTTACAGGGAGCTGTTGATAGGTACTGTTGTTCATTTTATAAATAAATGAAATTTAGAAGATTATTATCCATTGATATTTTGAAGATGACTTTGTCACTCCTCTTTTTGTTTCTCCTTTAGGATGAAAGCAAAAATTATTGAGCCATACAATAAAATAGTAGCCCGTACTGCTCAACTAGCAAGACTTCAGGTGGGTTCCCACTGTCATTTCTTTGTACTTTTAATTCATTTTGTTTTTATAAGTGAACAAGTTTCAAAAGAATGAATTCTGAGGAAATAAGAAAATATGAGAGAAAAGGGGAAAGATACTAAAGAGCTTTAAAAGAAGATAATCCAGTCTAAAAAATAAAAATCTAAACTACTATTCAGGTGAACAATTTTCACTCTTATTGCAGTATATAATCATTTTACTAAATTCTTAGAATTCAAAATTATTTCGTTTAGTAGGAAGGGATAAATTGGGAGTTTGAGACGTACAAATCCTAACTACTATATATAAAGTAGATAAAAACCAGATTTCTTCTATGCAGCACAGGGAAGTATATTCAAAATCTTGTAGTAACCTATAATGAGAAAGAATATGAAAACAAATACATGTATGTATGACTGAAACGTTATGCTGTACACCAGAAATTGACACATTGTCACTGAGTATACTTCAATAAAAAAAATTTAAAATAAATAGGGAAGGGAAAAATTATTTTTTAATAAAGAACAGAAAGAAACCTAACTTTCATTCTTATAGTATGCTATGATCAAAAGTAAGGAACTCAAACCGATATTTTGTTCTAATAGCAGTACTAATTCGTTATTCTGGAAATTCGGTTTTTGACTAAAATGTAGTGATTTTCTAGCTTTATAAGAGAGGTACACAAAACATTTTAAAATTTATTTTTCACATAGTTTCCATGATTATTCAAAAACTATTGCCTGTAGTTAGATATGGAAATTGTTTCAGACTTTTCACACTTACAGATACTACTGCTATGAATAGTTTTATATTTGAAGTTTTTTCCTCTTTGGGTTATTTTCCTAGGAAATCTGTTAACTTTGCACACCATTTTACAAAGCAAAGTAAAAATTGGTTTTATTTTCTTCATTCCCTTTGTATGTTTTATTAATGTAATCTGAGTGTCTGATACTATCCTGTTATTTTTTTTCCTTGTGTGTGTCTTTTATTAGTAACACTTTTCCCTTCTCGCTTGGGGATCTTATTTACCATTCTTCTGTCAACACTGTTCATTTCCCACTGGTTTTTTATTTCCTGTTTTTTTCCTACAATCGTACTGTTTTATCCATACCCACTCCCCTGTTTTTATCTTTAATAATCTGGCTTCTAATATCCAGTGTCTGCTGTGTGACAGAGCTTTAGAAATCCTAAATTGGCCTTGTGTCTTTATTCAGTTCACTAAACATCACCAAAACTGTGCCAGACACTGTTCTAAGGCTCTGGCTAGAGGCATTCTTCTGACTATGAAGTCTTCTCTCAAATAGCTGAGTAGGGGGAGACAGGCCGATGATTACAATGTATTGTAATAGAGGTAGTAATTGTGGCAGTTGACACTACGGAGTGTCTACTATATGGTCAGTGCTTTACCTACGTGATCTATTTATTCCTGATAGTAATCCTAAAAGATTGTTTTATAGATGGAGACATTGAAAGTTTATCATTTACCTATTTTTGTCTCATATTTAAAGTGCATTTCTTGTAGGCAGCATTTAGTTGGGTCTTGCTTTTTTTAACCAATAAATGTGCTTTTTGAGATGCTTAGGCATTTATATTTAATGTGTTTATTGTTATGTTTAGGTTTAAGTCTTTCATCTTCTTATTTTTTTCATTTGTCCTGATTGTTCTTTGTTTCTTCTTCTGCCTTGTTTTGGGTTAACTGAGTATTCCTATGATTCCATTTATTTCCTTTGTTTGCTTATCAGCTATAACTTGTTTTTGTATTTTCATGATTGCTCTAGGATGTATAGTACACATTTTAACTGTTGATTTTGACTGCTAGTGATATTATAACACTTCACATGTAGTATACGAACCTCACAGTAGTATACTTTCATTTCATCCCTCCCAGCTTTTGTTATCATGCATTTTACTTTCACATGTGTTGTAAACCCCACAATATATTGTTAAAGTTTTTCTTTAAACAGTCAATTATTTTCTAAAGAGATTTAAAAAGAAAATCTTGAATATTTACCTCCGCAGTTACCTGCTTTTCTTTTCTTTGATTAGACCCGTGTTTCTAGGTGATATCATTTACTTTTGCCCTAGGAACTTCTTTTTAACATCTCTTGTAGTATGGGTCTGCTGTTGATGAGTTCTTTCAGCTTTTGAAATAGTCTTTATTTCATGATTTTGAATGCTGTTTTTGCTGGACATAGAACTCCAGGTGGTTTTTTCTTTTAGCACCTTAAGGACACTGCTCAACTGTCTTCTCATTTGCACTGTTTCCTGTGAGAGATCTGTTATATTTATCTTTGTTCCTCTGTACATGATGTTTTTTTCTCCTCACTTTGTTCTTAAGGTTTTTACTTTATCACTGGGTTTTGAGCCATTTGATTATGATGTACCTTGGTGTAGTTTCTTTGTGTGTGTGTGTGTGTGTGTGTGTGCACATGCGCTTACAGTTCTTTAAGCTCTTGGATCTGTGAGTTTATAATTTTCATCAGTTATGGAAAATTTATGGCCATTTTTTTTCCAAATAGTTTGTCCCTCCCCTTTCCTCTCCTTTGGCGACTGCAGTTACAACTAAGGTGTCTTAAAGCTGTCCCACAGATCACCAGATACCTGCTCACTTTTTTTCTTCCAAACTGCTTTTCCCTGTGTGTTTTATTTTGGATAATTTATATTGCTTTGTCTTCAAGTTCACTGATCATTTCTTTTGTACTGTCTAATTTGCTGCCACTCTCCTTCAGTGTATTTTTCATTTTAGACATTTTTGTTTTCATTTCCTTAAGTTTGATTTGGGTCTTCCCTGAACTTTCTGATTTATCTACTCAACTTTTTGAACATATGGTATACTACTAAAATAACTGTTTAAATATCTTTGCTAATTTATAGAGTATGCCGGTCATACCACAGTCCAGTTTTAGAGATGCAAAAAGATCCCGTGTTGTCTATTTGCCATTTTCTTACTCTGTTCAAGCTGCTCTAACAGAACACCATACACTGGGTGGCTTATAAACTACAGAAACTTATTTTTCACATATCAGAAGGCTGGAAGTCCAAATCAGGCTACCAGCGTGGTTGAGTCCTGGTGAGGGCTCTCTTCTGGGTTGCAGACAGTCATTTTCCTGTATCCTCACATGGCAGAGAGGGAGAGAGCTTTTATAAGGGCACCAGTCCCGTTCATGAGGGCTTCTCTCTCATGACCTACTTCCCTCCCAAAGGCCCCACTTCCTAATACCATCACATGGGGGTTAGAATTTCTACCTACGAATCTGAACATTTAGTCCATTCCAGCCATCAATCGCTGCTCCTATCCCCAGTCCTAAGGCAACCGCTCATCTATTTTTTTGTCTCTGTAAATTTGCCTTTTCTGGCCATTTCATATCAATGGACTCATAAAAGAGATACTAGTCTTTTGTGTCAGGCTTTTTTTGTGTCTGTGAAATGCCTTTAAGGTTCATCCATGTTGTAGAATGTCACTAGGAGTTGTTTTTTTTATTGCTGAATGTTGTTTTATGGACACATTTGTCCATTTACCAGTTGACAGACAATTGGATTCTTTCTAGTTACTGGTTTTTGTGAATAATGTTGCTGTGAACATCTGCTTACATGTATTTGTGTAGATCTATGCTTTCATTTCTCTCTGTGTATTTTTTAAACTTGGTGTATTCAGAAATATTTTAGAAGTTTTACATGGCTAGTTGTTATCTCATTGCTTGTCTTATTGTTAGGTAGATTAACTTCGTTGATGAAACAAAAACCTAATGTGTGCCTCAAAGTTATGCCATTATAATTAATAGCCATCTAAAGGAATCATCATTATACAGGAGTTGGCAAACTTATTTTGTAAGGGGTTATGTAGTAAATATTTTAGGCTTTGTGGGTTATGTGTCTGTGTTGCAAGTACTCAACTGTATTTCAATAAATTGAAGATTGGTTTTGGCTTGCTCTGTGATAACTCTTGTTCTATACATTGCAGATCTGTTTTCTTTGGAACATTCAGCTAATTAATCAACTTTGAATGTATTGTTGGACTTTCTTTTTAATTGTATATTATGTGTGACTACTAGTGGACCCTCCTCCCTCTGGGTCTATATGGGACCATTAGAGACTAGTGCTGATTGGTGTTGGGCTCCCAATTTTTCTGGTCGTTATGTACAATCACCAATACTAATTGGGCCTTTCTGTTTTGAGTAATACTACTATTTCTGGAATCATTTGGTTCGACATAATTTTTGTTCATTTTTCTATGTTTAAGCTTTTTTCTTTATGTTTTATAAACCATTATGTACTCAGAAGAAGAAATAAAATAGTGATATGTCTATATTAACACATTTTAAATTAATGAAAAATTATACTTCTCATGTTCTTATAACCATCTTCTGTCTACTTCAAATTAATCTTTTCTCTTTTGAGTATCTATTTGGAATCACAGCCTTTCACAGACTCAACCTCTTCCAATTGATTTTATTTACGATACTCCTGTTGATGTTCAAATTACCAGAGTTTGATATGGTTTCACACTGGCTCTTTTGTTTTTTCAGTGAGCCTCTGCCATTCTTGAGAGTTTCTTTGTTTTCTGGGTGCAATGGAATATTCTAGACACATGCTGCTGCTTCTTGCTGGAAGAGATAGGCTCAACTAAACTTTAAGACATCCTGGTTCCTCTTAATGAATAATGTTATAAACTAAAATTTGGGCCTAGAGGAACTTAGGAGAATGGGTGATGTACAGAAAATGATGCTGTTGTTAGCAACTTATTGTGACATCCAAAGCAGAAGTATTTCTTTTTCTGCTCATTAATTCACATTGTTTTTTTATTGTGTTGAAAAGCACTTAACATTAAGTTTACCATCTTAATCATTTTTAAGTATACTGTTAACTATATGTACATTGTTATGCAAAAGATCTCCAGAAATTTTTCATCTTGGAAAACTAAAACTCTGTACCCCTTAAAAATTAATTTTCCCTTTCTTCCTCCCCTCTTCCCTCTTGGCAATTATCTTTCTACTTTGTTTCTATTACTTTGACTACTTTGGGTGATATTTTATACAAGTGAAATATGCAGTATTTGTCCTTTTGTGACTAGCTTAGTTTGTTTAGCGTAATAGCCTTAAGGTTCATCCATGTTTTAGCATGTGACAAGATTTCCTTCTTCTTTAAAACTGTATGATACTCCATTGCATGTATATAACACACTTTTTTTTATCCATTCATCCACTGAGGAACATGAGGGTTGCTTCTACCTCTTGGCTGTCATGTATAGTGCTGCAGTGAACACGGATGTGCAAAGTATCTCTATGAGTATCTCCTGCTTTGAATTCTGTTGCATATGTACTCAAATCATACGGTAATTTTATTTTTAATCTGTGGAACCTCCATACTATTTTGAATAGTGGCTGTACCATTCTATATTCCCACCAGTAGTGCACAAGTTTTCCAACTTCTCTGCATCCTCACCAGGACTTGTTATTTTCATTTTCTGTTCTTTTGATATTGGTCATCTATTGGGTGTGAGGTGATATCTCATAGTGGTTTTGATTTGGATTTCTATTAATTAGTGATGTTGAGTATCTTTTCATATGCTTGTTGGCCATTTGTGTATCTTCTTTGGAGAGTTGTCTATTCAAGTCCTTTGCTCATTTTTATTGGTTTACTTTTGTTGTTGTTGTTGAGTTATAGAAGTTCCTTGTAAATTCTGGATATTAACTCCTTATGAGATAAATGGTTTGCAAATATTTTCTATTTTTTAAGTTGCCTTTTCACTCTGTTGACTATTTCCTTTGATGCACAGAGGTTTAAATTTGATGTAGTTCCATTTGTTTATTTTTGCTTTTGTTGCCTTTGGTTAGTGTCATATCCAAGAGATCATTGTCAAATTCAACATACTGAGCTTTTCCCTATGTTTTCTTCTAGAAGTTTTACAGTTTTAGGTCTTACATTTAGGTCTTTAATATATTTTTTTGCATGGTGTGAGATAAGAGTCCAACTTCATTACTTTTCACATGGATACCCAATTATCTATTAACCATTTGTTGAAGAGACCATCTTTTCCCTATGGTGTAGTCTTGGCACCTTGTTGAAAATCATTTGGCCATATATGCAAGAGTTTTATTTCTTCCTGGGCTTTCTGTTCTGTTCCTTTTACCTATGTATCTGTCTTTATGCCAGTACCGCCCTTTCTTGATTACTGTTGCTTTGTATAGTATGTTTCAAAATCAGAAAGTGGGGCACCTCCAAATTTGTTCTTTCTCAAGATTGTTTTGGCTATAAATTCACAGTGATTTTTGTAATTTAAAATTATATTATGATACCTTGCTTTTTGAAAACAGTATTATGCTTATCAAGATTCATCTATGTTGTTTGTTGTGTAGTTAGTTAATTTTCAGTTTCCATTATATGATTATTCTGCTGCTTATGGACTTTTGAGTTTTTTGCAGTTCAGGGCTATAAACAGTACTGCCATGAATAGTTCTGTATAGGTATACTGGCTCATGTAGACACCCCTTTCTGTAAGGTATGTGCTGGGAATAGGATGGCTAGGTTATAGAATTTCTGATCTTTAACTTTATTATATAATGCCAAACTGTTTTCCCAAATAATTATGCCATTCCTACCAGCAGTTTATGAGCATTCCTGTTAATTTGTATCATTGTGAACATTTAGTTTTTCAGACTTCTTAATTTTGCCAGTATTTTGAGTGTGTGGTGGCTTTTGTTTTCCAGGGAACTGACTACTAAAGATGTTGAATACCCAAGATAAGTCCTCTTATTATGTGTGTTTCACATATCTCATCGTGCTTGATTTTTTTTTTCCCTCCTCTCTAGAGTGTCTAGATGGTTAAAAGTGAAATTTACAGTTTTTCTTTTAGGGTTAGTATCTTTCTGTCTTGCTTAAGAGAACTTTCTCTACCCTGAAATCATGAGAGACTCCCTGTTTTCTTCTGAAAGTGTATTGTTCTGTATCGTATGTTTCAGCCTGTAATATACCTGAAATCTCCCATCCAGGGTGTGGCTTGTTTTTTTTTTTTTTCCCATAATGTATTTTTCATCTCTGGTGTTTTTATCTTCTTTTATCTTTTCCCTTGTGAAGTTTATGTTTTCGTATACCTTCTTGAACATACAGAGCATATTTATAGTAGATACTTAAGTATTTCAGTCTTCATTATTTCTGGGTCTGTTTTTGTTAATTGACCTTTCTTCTTGTTAAGGGTTTTATTTTTACACTTCTTCGCGTGTGTGGCAATTTTTCACTAGAAAGGGATATTTTATGTTTTAGGGTGCTGGATTTTTAAAAATGTCCTTGAAAGAGTGTTGGACTTTATTCTTGTTCATAGTTAAGTTACTTGGAATTAGTCTGATTTTTTGAGGATTGGTTAGTGCAGGTTCAGAGCAGCCTTTAGCCTCAGGATAGTGTAGCTTTGTTTACTACTAGGTCTTTCCACTGTGAGCTCTGTGGATTGTTTTAGTGTTTCTTTTCCTGTATTTCCTCTCACACATGCGCAGATCGGCACTTAGCCAGAGACTTGAGGCCATCTTTCTGCAGATCTCCCCAACCTCTCCTTCCTTGCTAATTCTCTGCCCATAGACTCTAGCTCTTTTTGGCTTTCCTGCCGTCTCCTCACTTCAGAGAGGCTGTCATGTTTGCCTTCCATTTGCTGCAGCCAGAAAATTGTCTCCCAGCAGTAAACTGGGATAGCTGTTAAACTCATTTAACATTTTTTTCTTCAAGGAATCCCAGTCCTGTGCTTTCTGTTGTTCAGTGTCTGAAAATTATTTCTATATTTTGTTCAGTTTTCTAGTTGTTTAAGATGGGAGGGTAAATCCAGCCCTATCATTCCATCATTGTTAGAAATAGAAATTGCCTTCATTTAAAACAAATTGAATTATGACTCACATACTATAAAATCCACCACTTTAAAGTGCATGTTTAAATGTAAACTGAGTGGTTTTTACTATATTCACAAGATTTTGCAGGTGTGACCAGTATCTGATGTCAGAACATTGTCATTAACCCAGAGAGAAACTTTATGCTTTATGCCCATTAGTAGTCAGTCCTCTCCTAACCCCCAGCTCTCTAATCTGCTGTCTCTCTCTATGGATTTCCTGTGCTGGACATTTCATGTAAACACATCATACATTATGTGGCATTTTTTTTGTCTGACTTTTTTCGCTTAGCATAATGTTTTCAAGGTTTATCCATCTTGTAGCATGGGTCAATACTTCATTCCTTTTTGTGACCAAATAATACTCTGTTGTATGGATATACCACATTTTTGTTTACCCATTCATTTTGTTTACCCATTTTATTTGGGTTGTTCCATTTATTGGCTGTTATGAATAAGTACTGTTAGGAACATTTGTGTACCAGCTTTTGAGTGGACATGGTTTTTCATTTGTCTTGGGTATATACCTGAGAATATGTATGCTGGCTTATATATGAGAATATATGTGCTAACTCTGTCATAAAATTTTGATGTACCAGATCAATATACATACACCTTAAACTTATGCAATATTGTACGTCAATTATATTTCAACAAACCTGGAGAAGAAGAACATTTGGAGGAGTGCCAAACTATTCGCCAAAGCAGCTGTACCGTTTTACATTCCTAGCAGCTGTACATGAGGTTTTCAGTTTCTTTCTTGCTTGCTTCTTTTCTTTTAAGTGTAGCCATTCTGTTGGGAAGCAGTATCTCGTTGCGATTTGAGTTTCCCTAAGGACTAATGATACTGAGCGTCTTTTATTGTGCCTGTTGGTCACTCTGTTTGGAGAAATGTCTATTCACATCTTCTATTAATTTTTAAAGTGGGTTATTTATCTACTTCCTCCTTCTCTTCCTTCCTTCCTTCTTTGTTACTTTCTATACTTAGAATATATTTAGTTGTTGAGAAGCTGTCAATCTGACTTGGTCTTTTGAAGGTAATCTGTAGTTTTCCTCTGGCTTCTTTTAGGATTTTCTCTTCTTTTTGATTTCCTTCAGTTTCAAAGTGGTTTCTTTGCATTCATTTCATGTGCAGTTTGTTCTTCTTTTTCCATCTGTGAGTCTGTCTCTTTCATCATTTCAAAGCTATGCTTTTTTCAAATATGTATCATTCTCTTTCTCCTTTGTCTTTAGATTATGATTAAATATATACTGAACTTCTTTTATCATCTAAGTCATTTACACTCTTTGCCTAGTTTTAATGTATCTTTAACTTTACTTGCTGTTCTCTGGATTTTTTTCTGATTGGTTTTCCATTTCATTAATTCTTTCCTCAGTCACTTATGTATAGTCTGTGGTTAAATCAGTCTATTTATTATTATTTTCCTGAATTTTGGTTATTGTTTTATTTTAAGAAGTTCTGTGTTTCTTTTCCTAAAGTATTATATGACCTATTTCTTGTTCCTTGACTTTGATTTGAGTATATTCTGCTGAGGTATTCTGTTATCTGCCTCTAGTAGGTGTAGTATTTGTAGTCTTTGTGGGTATGTTTACTTCGGTGGTGTTTGTGGGCTCTGTCTAATAGAGTCCAGTTTTCCTGGGTGCCTAGTTATTGCATGCTGTGTGCTGGACGTTTTATTTGAAAAGTTATATTTTACAATATTTGAGTCCTTCAGAGAGGATTTGCTTTGTTTTCCTGTGGCAGCAGAGATTACTACCAGTCCAAGAACAACATTAAATTAAGTTTAACCAATTTTAACTCTCCTCTCCCACTTTGTCTCAGAGGCTATCAAAATGTAGGTTCTAGTTTTCCAGGGCTAGCAAGTGCTCTCAGTTTGTGAGTGGATTTGCTTCTTTTCTCTTTGGGTTCACTTTTGGATTGATATTCCTATTTGTACTATCATTTTTTGATGCTTTTTGAGACCTTTTTTTTTACATTTTTATACAACAGTTTTAGTTCTTAGAATGGTAAGCTAAAAATCTTGTCTGCCATTACTGAAAATAGGAGACTTACATGTCTTATCTCTTTATAAAATAAATACCAAATTATTTTATTCTCCTGATAAAATTATTTAGTACCTTCTTAACACTAAAGAGAGTGAAGTCTCAAGTCCTTAATGTGGCATATAAGGTCCTTTGTGATAGGACCTCTGCTTGCCTTTATCAACTTTACCTTTTGTCATTCTAAAGAAATTTATTGTGGATACTAATCACACTGAACTACTGACTATTGCTGAATGTGCTGGAACTTCTGGCATTTCTTGCTTTGCACATTTTTTCTTGTTATTCGACAAATTCTAATTGTTGTGTCAACATCTTTTGTGACGTCCTCTCCTGCCCTTCTGACCAAACAGAGTATTTCTTTTTCATTTTTTGGTTCCTTTAATATCCTGTAGATACTTCCATTATAATACTTTCTACATCGTTGTTCCCTTCCTCATACTCTCCTGTAAGACTAAGCTCTTTGAGGACTATGCTAATATGTTGTTAGTATTTGAATCTCTAGCCTTAGCCTAGTGTTACATACCGTATTAAATGCTTAAGAAATGAGTAAACTGACTTGTTCCTTGGTCTTTGCCTTAATGGTAATATTTTTTAAAAATATGTAGCATATGTGACTCAACAAAACATATATGACACTAAATTTTTTTTATTGTTCTTAAATATGTCTCTCATAACAATTTGGGAAATACAGCATGTGAGACCGGTTTGCTGTCTTAGTCTTTTTCAGAAGGAGGAGAGATACTTTCAAGTTATATCAGAGATAACCGACCTTAAAGTATGTAGGGCAGTGAGGATACACAGGAACCTGTCTTAACATTCAAAGAGATGTCATGAGATGCTGGAATGTCACTCAGCCTCCAACAGCACCCGACAATCACCCTTTCCTGTACCTCAGTCCTTGAATCTTTGCATCTCTATCTGCTGCTTTTTCTGCTAATTTTCCTGCCCCTGTGGATGAACTCTCATTCTCCTTTTCACTTGCTCATTGTTTCTTCTCACTCGTGCTGCTTTTGTCTCAAGGCTTCTGCTTATTACCACCTCAGCTTCTGCTCCATTCTGTACACCCACTTTCCTGAAGAGAACAGAGACTGTCAGTAACAGTTTTGGGTATTTCTTATACACGACCATGTCTCAGGTCACTGATGACAGACTTTGTGAGGCTTCCTTTGAGCTAGTATTGTTCCCCTGATCTAGTCAGCTGTGGCTAAGGTCACAAGGTCACATGACCTGAAATAAGGTGAACCACACATGAGGAACTACCCAAGCTATTTTCCTGAAGAAGGGTGTGGGCACTGCAAGTGCTGCTCAGAGCATTGAAGCTAATGTTTTACTTTTCTGTTAAAATATACATTAAAACAGTACCTATTCCCCACAGTTGAGTTGGGATTTAAGTATTGCTTGTTAGAATGTCTTCTTCATTTTGTACTAAAAATCTTGGCATTAAGTTTACTGGAATTCCTTTTCTTGTGAAAGAATAGACTAATATGTGAGGATGGTGAGGATGGTATTGTTAACTAAGAAAGTGAGTATGCTGCTTGTATCTTCTTTATAGACTTGTCTCTAGTAAAATTTTAGAAAATATTTTGGTGTTAAGGACATTGATGGAAATTAATTTTTAGTTTATTAAACTTTAAAATATTTTTGTATATGAAGATATAGGAGTTTTTTTTATTGGCAAAACTATCCAGGGCTTTTAGTCTTGCACGTGCATCATATGTTTTAGTTATAGATGGTTGCTTAATTTTATGCAATAAATTAAAATTTAATTTGTTACATTAAAAATTTAAGTTCACTTTTTTGGTTTCAACTCCAGATCTTAAACATGTCAGAATCATGCATTTCTTTTTCTCCTTTGTTCAATATAATCTTTTGACAGTAACTTTTAAGAATCTTATTTATTTTTGCCACCTAGCTAGGTATTCATAAAATTTTTTTCATGTTTATGCAGGACTTGATAATGTATGAAAAATTTCAAGTATTATAAGTCATTTCATTTTTATAATAATTATGTTTAAAAGTTACGTACCTCATCATTTTGTGGGCGAGTAAACTGAAGTTCTGGAAGTTACTTCCTGAAGTTCATGTAGCCAGTATGCAGCAGCATTGACTGTGAAAAAGGATTTCTTTCTCTAAATCTAGTATTCTTTTCTTCTGATTCTGTGGAATATGTAAAAAAGTAGAACCTGTGGTTCCTGTTTTTCAGAAGCTTGCTTGTAGGTAAATAAAAATCAAATCCAGGTTCATAAAGCACAGGTGAAGAGGACTAGTCTAGGAGTTCTGATGCCTGACTGCTTTCTTCTTCCCTCTAGCTGCATGATGATGAACAAGTTGTAGTGTCTTTTTTTTCCTCCAGCTTTGAGATATAATTGACCTATAACATTGTGTAAGTTGCAGTTATTTTTATTGTTATTAAATATTAGCCCTTATATTCTACACTCTTTGTAAAAAATATTGTACTTCTTCTGTATAGGGACAACTAAGTTGAATACTTTGTTCAAAGTATTCAAAGAGAAAGGGGGGGGAAGGAGTACATATCAAAATGTCTAGGTACATTTTGATATCTTTATTTCCAGTATTAATTTTTTCTGATTCAGCTTATACACAGTCTTACCTTAGGAAGGAAGTTCACCTTACAAGTTTGTTGCCACTCAAACTGCTTTGAAGTCTAAGAGCTCTTTGGAAGTTTATTTATGTTTTAACCATTTTTATTCTGCTCACTTTGTCTAGACATTTCCATTTTTAACTTTGGGGAAACTTTAATGTTCCTGTTTGATCTTTCTGTTCTTTGAGCTTTTAATTCATTTAAATGCACGTGGTATGAGAAAGCAAGAAAGAAATAGTTATGAGGTTGTTTTGCCTTGAATATAAAATCCTTCTGATTGTGCCTTCAATTAGAAGAAAGGACTTTTAATTTCTTTTGCTTTTTATCCCCATTTCACTCTTCTAGGAGAAAGAAAAAAAAGCAGAATCTTCTGACTTCATCTATATACATGAATACATGAGTTGAATTTATTATCACCCCAAGAATCATCTCTGTCTTAGCTTATTTTAGTAACATTGATTGCTTATGAACTGCCTCAGAGTTTCTCAGAAAGAAATGTTGAAGCGCTTATTACCCCTTATATAGAGTACTTAAATTTTTTTAACTTTAAAGTTACATAAGAAAATGAATTTTTAACTTTCAAATCTTGTGTTTCTAATACTTTTAATCCTTTAAAAAATAGAACAGCTTTATTGAGGTGTAATTCACATACCTATTATAATTTTTTTTAATCTTTAAAAAATTTTTAACTTTTTATCATTTCACTTTTTAATTTTTGTCATAAACATTCGCTTTTCAATTAAAAGTCTTTTAATTTAATTTTTAAACTTTGAAATTGTATAGGTGAGAAAGTTTGAGAAAATGTTGGAATGGAGTAGGAGGAAATGGTTCATAAAACCTTTTTTTTTTATATTTATATTTTATATATACATTGTTTTCATCGTAAACTTTTGTAGGGTCCTTTTTAGTTTTCAGTTGATATAATATCAGGTAATTTCATCTACATTGTTGCAGGGGTTGGTAACTTATTTTCTTAGCTTTTTAGTTACCCACCAAAGAAGTGAGCATACTAGGAAGGAAGGAAGAGGGAAGAGAAGAGCAGCAGCATAAAATGCCAGTGTCCCCAACACTGTGAAAACATATAGAGCAGTGGGCCTAGTGATGCCAAAGAGCCCGTGCTGCTGGACGTGATGATGTGCTAGTCTGGGACTTAGCCATTAAGGGGTGCTAGAGAAACACTGAGGAACCAGATGTGTGAGTAAAGCCTCTTTGCTAGCTGAGTGCAGCAGAGGAAGTAACTCAGGTGATTCCACATGGAGGCCTTGAACCTGCCTAAGTTCCTGACTCACAGAATTGTGGGAAATAACAAATCATTTTAAACCACTAAGTTTTGGGCTGTTTTTTGTGTAGCAGTAGATACCTGATATACCAGCCCACCTGATTTTGACTGCCATGCACATAGAATCCAGGGAATACTATTCCTGGGACCCTGTCCTTAGGAATCTGATAGACAAGTTACTTGAGACAATCAGAATGACTGTGGAAACATCAGAGTGAAAGCTAGTGATGAGCATTAGAACTAGGGTTAAATGAGGGATATAAAGCAGTGTGTGATGGTTGTATGTTTTAATAAAGGAAATTCAACTTTCAAAAATTGGGAGAGTATGTGCAGAACAGTTTTTTAAAACTTTTCAGCAGTCATATTTGTGTTTGTAGTGTTGGTTTTGTATTCAGATAGTGTTTTCTGCATATTGTGCAGCAAAGCAAATGAATAATTTTAAATATTCTAATTCTGTTATCTCTTTTGTCTGGAGCCAGGAGTCTCTGTGTGGAAGAAATAATTTACAGATGTAAGTTAGGAGATTAAGTAAACACCCTGTGCTCCTGAGTTTTAATTGAAGTATCAGTATGAACTCATGAGATATTTTAATTTTATCTTAAAATGGTGTATATATACTATATGTATATATTTTTGTACGTATGTATATGTATAATGTTAATCTGAGAATGTTTTATGTGTATTGCAGAATAAAGCCAATGAATATTTATGTGATATTTTAATTTTGATATTTCCTAGCTCTGTCTACAAAAAGCCTCAGAAAATGAGCAAGCCTAGTTCCCAGAATGTGATATTCAGAAGCTGTTGACTTCTAGAAGAAACCAGGACTTCTTTGATAAATCTTTGATTTCAGATCTGGGGCATGAAATACAAAAAGTGATCCTAGAATGTTTTTGTACCATGTACCAAGGAAATTACCAGTAACTACTAACTAGAGTCATGACAAAAGGATTCAGGAGCCAACTTGAAGAGGCTCGGGGGTGACCAACTATGTATGTCAGTTTTAGCACTGAAAGTCCTGTGTCCTGGGAATCCTTTGAGTCTCAGGCAATTCAGCACAGTTGATCCCCCTCAGATGCTCCTACTGGCTGAAAATGGGACACTGTGAGCATCTCTAAGGATGAGAGCTGCAATGGATTGGCATTTTTTTAAATGTCTAAATTTAAATTTATGAGTCCATAATGATAGCCAGAACAGTGAACTAATTGTTCATCTTTGGTGGGTATTAGGAAAGCAGCCCTTCATTTTGAAAACTGATAAACCAAGAGAAAGAAGCAAGTGTTGATTCTTACTTTTCTGTATAAACAGTACCACTGGGTAAACAAATGGGTGTGGTAGTTTCTTTTCATAGAGAAATTTTATATGCTAGCAAATAAAGACAAAATGATAGAACTCGAGTATCACCATTTTGCAGTCATTATGTTTTAATGGATTTTGACATCAAGTGTCAGTGACTGTCAAAAACACACAAAAAGAGAAAGTCATACATATGTTATAAATACACCACTACCTAATGAATAATTTTGCCGACAATATTAAACCTGAATCTGATGAAGCTGCCTGCATCTAATTACTAACACACGGGAAACGTAGAAAACAGAGGGACTTACTAAACTGCCCTATGGGATGCAGTCAGGAAAACCCAGTCTGTGGGGAACTGTATAGAGCAGATGATCCAATATATTCAACAGATGGCAAAGGGAAGAAGGAGATGCTAATGAAACCTATGTAGACTTTTAAAAGGGTGAAATTAAACTATAGCATATAAGGATACACACTTCAATAATAAAACCATAAAAAAAAAAAGTAAGTAAGTGGTACCACAAAAGCCAGAGTGGTGTCTCTCTTGGTTGGGTTGGGGGATAGAGGAGATGGGTGGAGGGCGTCGTGATTGGGAGTGGGTACTGGCGGGCTTCTGTAGTGGCAGAGGTGGTTTTGTCTCCTGATGTGCATGGTAATTCCAAGTTCATTTAGCTGTAATTTCTGTATGTGGTTTTCTTTATTTGTAATATCTAAATCTATATTTTAAAATACTTTCATTTTTAGAGCAGTTTAGATTCACAGCAAAATTGTGAGATACAGATTTCCCATATATCCCTTGCCTCCACACATAGCCTTCCCCTTAATCAGCATCTACCAGCCGCGTGGCACATTGGTTACAATTGATGAATCTTATTGACACATCGTTAGCAAAGTCCATTGTTCACGCTTGGTATACATTCTCTGTGTTCTGAAAACTGTGTAATGGCATACATGCATTATTATAGTATCGTACAGCATATTTTCAGTGCCCTGAAAATCCTCTATACTCTGTCTGTTCACTCCCCCAACTCCTGGCAACCACTGATCTTTTTAACTGTCCCCAGAGTTTTGCCTTTTCCATGATATCTTATCATTGGAATTATATAGTATGTAGCCTTTTCAGATTGGCCCTCTCACTTAGTAGTGTGCTGTTAGGGTTCCTCTATGTCTTTTCATGGCTTGATAGATGATTTCTTTTTAGTGCTGAATAATATGTTTGTATTATATTTGATGGTAAAAGTCTGAAATAAAAATGAAGAAAAGGAAATGGATTGGAGTGGAGGCAACTGTATTATGAAATGGTGGGAATTGATGCCTTATAGATTATTGAAGACGTGTTGACTGAGGATTTTATAAAGTGCTGTTCTGAGAAGATTCAACATAATCTGTTAGTAGAGAGCCACTGAGGTTTATTAAAAAGGGGGCTGGAGTGCTGAGAACTGTGTTTAATTTAAGAAGATAAATCTGACAGGATGGATTTCAGTAAGAGACTGGAAAGCTACCCAGGAGACCGTAGTGTTAAGGTGAAGGTGTTAAAGATTTGGATTAGAGTGATGCTTGTAGGAATAGAAGTAAAATAACTGTTGTGTTACACAACAGAAGTATAATCAGTAAGACTTGGTAACAAATGAAGTATGGTTAAACAGAAGAGCATTAGAAATAAGCTCAAAGATTTCACGTTTGAGGGCATATTCTTTATTGGGGAATACTGGCAGGACAGTTCTCGGAGATTGTACTGAAGTAAGGTCATGTTATCTGTCCTCATGATCTATTTAGAACCCCAGAGGAATGATTGCTAGGGATTCTGCGTTCCAAATGGTACATCTAAAAATGTAATTCTGACAAGCAAGAAACTGATAACAGTGATTATTTTTGGTAAGTGCGTAGTTGGGACAAAGATATGAGGGTGACTTTGTCTTATTAATTTTTTGAATTTTGAATCATATAATTCTATTACTTATTCAGAAAACAAAATTTATTTCAAAGATAAAAAGATACTCCAAATTCCAGTTTACAGGAGGAAATCCTTATTTGGCATCCTTTTATTATTTCAAGTACTTCAGACTATAGTTACTCAGAAAAGCAGTCAGGTAAACACATTTTATACTTGGTTGCCTTTGACTTACATATGTTTGTAAATGTTGTATATTTGATTGTATGTGTATGTTGTGTGTGCATATGTGTGTGCATAAACGTAGCTGTATGTGGCTCTAGGGTGTGTATATTTCACTCAGAAAAGATGTTTATAGCTGGAGCCTCAGGGACCTTGTATTCCTAGCGCTTTTAATTCTTATTGCCACCAGTTAGGATCTTCCTTCTTAGGAAAGGATGTGTTCTTGCTTCTCGAGCAGCTTCAGGGCCATTCAGAGATGGTGGTGATGAAGCAGCATAGACTTTCTTGTGTCTTCTTCATTATCACTGCTGGAGCTGAAGGTCACTCCATATCTGTTATTCGATCAGTCTCCCTTCTTCTTATTCTCCCCAGGCAGTTGCCCTGGATTGCCTCTGTAATAAAGTGTCCTGAAATACACGAGTATTCATTTCATGTCTTAGTCTTTCGGTTAGGTACAGACTCAGTACTGGATCTGGTAACGAAAAAGGGAATAGGACGTGACACATAAATGTTAATTTTTTTGTTTTAATAACTTTCTCTTTTACAGTTTGTCATTGATGATTTTAAAATTAGGAAAAATCAATAAGGACACGCTTATTCTGTGAGGTCTAGTGCAATTGGGCATTTTAAGTTTGTTCCCCTAGGGACACAGGGAAGAGAAACTAGGATTGGAAACGGTAGTAGGGAGCTAAGCAGCCCTAGCACAGTGGTTGTCAACCTTAGGCACACACTGAGTCCACGTGAGAATATTGGGGAAAAAACAAAACTGGTGCCTAGTTCCATGGAGATTCTGGGTTAATTGGTCAGGGCTCTGTCTACCCTGGGCATTGGAACTTTTTGAACGTACCCACTTGAATTTAATAGGAAGTCAAGACTGAGGACCACTGGCCTATAGAAGAAAACTGTCTAGGACTGAAGAGAGCAGTACCTGGGTTTCAGAACACCTCAATCCCAAATTCTCCTTGATTAGGATAAATTGGAGTTTATTTTAAAATTTTAAGACTTGTGATTATTTAGGTTTCTGATTGGTAGAAGGAAAAAATACGTGAATGAACTTTAGCATCTGAAAAGAGTGGACAGATTCACATAGTAATAGTAATAAAACTTCATGGATTAATGTTACTTATTTAACACTGCACAGGTTGCCTGTGATTTGCTTCGGAGAATAATTCGCATCTTGTATCTCAGTAAGAGACTCCAAGGACAATTGCAGGGGGGAAGTAGAGAGATAACAAAAGCTGCTCAGAGTCTCAATGAACTTGGTAAGTACCTTTTGTTTATTGATTCACTGTTTGAAGGAAGTTTGTTTTTTCCAGTTCTTGGTGGTTATGAATAGAGCTACTTTAGTATTTCGGTACAGGTCTTGTGTGAACTGAAGTTGTCATTTCCCTAGGAGAAATATCCAGGAGAAATGCTGTGTTTTAGGTAACAGATCCCATGTTGACATTATGTCTAGAAGATCTGTTGATTTCATTTCTTCATTCGTTTATTCTTTTCTCTAACGTTTAGAGCAGACTCTTGACATTCAAGGGTTTTGCATTCATTGTTTTGACTGTTAACAGGCTGCAAGGTTCATGATGAAGCAGTTCATGATTTTTCAGGCAAAATTTTGAGTATCTACTGAGTGCACATAGAACTACCTAACCACATGCATTTTAATGAGGCTTTGTGGTTTTCTTTTTTTCATTCGGTACCCAGTGATTTTTCTGAAGTGAATGTGTTTGTGAAATTTGTACTTTGTAAGTTCAGAAGGTCTTTGATTATATCCATCTCATATCAAGAGTCTCCTCATTATTAGTAATGTGCTTTGAAAGTAGTTATGCCAAAAGAATATCAGAAAGATGTGCATTACATGTTCTTTTTGAATCTTCCTGTCTTTGGTATTTCAATTACATTGTACTGTAATGCTTATTCCCTGTTTTTTTTACTAAGAAAGTGCAATATCCGTCACAAATCATGTTTCATTTTAACCTATTACATTGCTCAAATACATTGCATAGGCACATCATTGGGAATATAACTTGTGATTTAGTATTCTTGGAATATATTGTATAAAAAGTTAATTTTTAAACAGTGAGTAATGCTTCAGTGTTTCTTCCACAGTGTGTGATAAATATAGAAGTGTAAAAATCCTAGTATCAGCTGTTATTTTTTGCTTTATCACATTTAATTTCTGTACTCCAAAAAATACACTGCAGGATAATAGGATCATTAAAAGCAAACACAAATTATTTCAAGACTTATTATGTATATTTGTCATCACTGATACTTCACTATAGTAAAAAGTAGCTAGACTGTGATTGTGATTGTCATCTCTTATAGAAACAACAGATGCTGTAATGCAAATGGTGATGTCTTCTTTTTTAAAAAAACAGGCACAATTATTAGTCATAATGTTCTAAGTTGTTGCAGTGTAGAATATAAATTCATTATCCTTCAGATGAGGCATTGGCTTTACCCAAAGTTTTATAAATAGTGAGTGAGGACAGGTTGTTGAGAGAGTATAGTAAATGGTCAAGTTATCTCAAAATGGATAGTATTAATTTAAATTTTTAAAGCTTTGCAGATTATGTGCTATTCAGAATTTGCAAAGGCATCATGTCTTCATCATTCATCACTGTGGTTCCGTCTTGCCTAGTCCTGACATTGGTAATAAAGGGGAGCCAAGAGGGAGAGAAAGTTTCTACATTTGGAATTAATATTTTAATAAAAGCAATAATTTCATAATCACAGTTACTCATGTACACTAAATATTTCTATGAACATCTCTGATGTTATCAATGTCTGTATCTGTATGGTTCTGGTTCTCATTAGAAAGAATAAAATGAAGAGTAGCAGCCCTTGAAATTAACTTAAAACCAATCTATCAAATGTGAAAGATCTTGAGGCTTGAAACGCAGTGACCAGATGAAATACATTGTTATCTAGAGATTAAGTATATTTTGAGGGACTGAGGGGAATGTCAGTGACTGCTAGTGGGACAGATTTCTCTTTGAAGTGATGGAAATGTTCTGTAATTAAATAGTAGTGATGTTGCACAACCTTGTCAATATACAAAAAAGCCACTGAATTGCATGCTTTAAAAGGTTGAATTTTATGGTGTATGAATTATTTATCAATTAAAAAACTATATTCTGGTCCCTAGTGACTATTATCTCATATTGGTCCTTTTTTTTCTTTTTTTTTTTTGGAATTGAGGTCTAAGTGACATACAGTAACCTGCAACATATTGAAAGTATATGATTTGGCCAAGTTTTGACATGAAACCCTTACCAATATTAAGATAGTGAACATAACTATCCCCCTGTAAAGTTTCCTTATGCCCCTTGGGAATCCCTCCTCAGGCATCTATGGATCTGCTTTCTGTCACTATAGATTAGTTGCATTCTACTGAATTTTATGCAGATGGAATCATGTAGCTTGTATGTGTTTTTGCTTGGCTTCTTTCAGTCAGCTTAATTGTTTTGAGATTCATCTAGGTTGTGTGTATCAATAGCTCATTCCTTTATATTGCTGAGTAGTTTTCCATTATGTGGATATCCCACAGTTGGTTTATTCATTCACCTGTTAATGAATATTTGAGTTGTTCTAGTTTTTGACTATTACAAATCAAGCTGCTATGAACATTCATGATAGCTATTTGTTTGGACATATGCTTTCATTTCTCTTTGATAAATATGTGTGTTTAACTTTTTTGGGGGAGGATTAACCCTACCTGATTTGGAGACTTATTACAAAGACTTACAGTACACAAAACAAAAAGATAGACAAATAAGTCAATGGAACAGAATAGAGAGCCCAGGAACAGACCCACACATATAGAAACAAAGGATTTTTGATATATTTAGTGGAGAAAAGATAGTCTTTTCAACAGATGGTACTGGGACAATTGGATGTGTAAAACGGTGAACTTGTGTTCATGCTTATCTTCATGCAGAAAACTGAAAATGGGTCATAATCCTAAATGTAAAATCTAAAACTATAGAACTTCTAAAAGGAAACATAGGAGATCATTTTTATGACTCTGAGTTAGAAAATGATTTCTTAGCTATATTATCTAAAGCACAGTCCCCCCTCCCAACAAATTGATAACTTAGACATTATCAAAACTTAAAACTTCTGCTGTTTAATACTGTTAGAAGAATGAAAAGTCAAACCATAGACAAGGAAAAAATATTTGCAAAGTGTGTATTTAATAAAGAGCTTGTTTCCAGAATGTATAAAAAAAACTTTCAACATTGCTAAGAACACAAACAACCCAATTTAAAAATAGACAAAAGATTGGAACAGATACTTCACTAAAGAAGATACGTGAATGGCAGATATGTGTATAAAATACTCAACATTATTAGGCTTTAGGGCAATAAAAATTAAAATAATACTGGTGTCTTACTGAAAGAGAATAAGCAGAATTATTTTAGTGCAGACTTATGCATACTTTTTCATGCAGATTATTATGTAATGATTGAAAAATAAAACTACTTAGTATAGATTTCAGGATTAAATTGTAGCACTTTGATTTATGGCTTTTTTTCAAGGAAAGTCTTGTGACTAGATGAAAATTTAATGGGCTTTACTACAAATTGGTAACTTGAGCATTAGTTAAGATGATATACTTAAAAATACATTTTTTTCATAATGTTGCCAACTACCTTTTAAAATTGTTGTTAGCCCATCTAAGCAGTCTCCACATAATTTAGTGTAAATTTAGTATTTTTCAGAAGTTTTTGAACAGCTCAGTAAACTGTCTTTGTGAACCAGAGGAAGGCAACTCTTAAAATTATTGTCTGACAGTCCTTTATCAGGATTAGAAATACAGTTTTCTCCTGCTATCCAAAAGTAGAGTGTTTCTTATGAAACCTTGTATAAGCTGAAATGGCAGAAAGTGAGGGAGCAGTTACCTTAGGACACATCTTGTTAAGGGATACACAAAACAAATTGAGATTAACGCACAGATGCTCACAAAGCTATGGCAGCTTGGTGCTGAGGTCTGAGTGTGGCTCTGGGGAAGGAGCTTGGTAATGTTACCCTCGCTGCTTGGGGTATGTGTTGCTCTTTGTGATGGCCTGCTGCAAAACAAACACTAAATGCTATTTTTGTATTTTGCCTTTTCTCAGATTTCTTTTGGTTGGTGAAAACAGGTACTAATGTAGGTCTTTTAGAAAGTGAAATGGCGTATAGCAAAGTTATGAATACCTGTATTGAAAAGGTTCTCATAATATCAATACAGTTGGCCTGTATTGGTGGGTTTTGCTTCTGGGGATCTAACTAAAAACCAGGATCAAAAATATTAGAGAAAAAAAGGTTTCAGAAAATTCCAAAAAGCATAACTTGAATTTGCTATGCTAGCAACTGTTTATGTAGTATTTACAACTATTTACATAGCATTTACATTGTATTAGGTGTTATAAATAATCTGGAGATTTAAATTTGATTTAAAATACATGGGAGGATGTGCCTGGGTTTTATGCAAATACTAGGCTACTTTATATAGTAGGAGTTGAGCATCTGCATATTTTGGTGTCCTAGGGGGTCCTGGAACTATCCCTCATGGATACTGAGGGACGACTTTATATCTGGATCAGGTTGAGTAATAGTTTTGCTCTTTCTGTGGAGTGCATTGTGCTTTTTCTGTGTTGAATTGAAGCTATAATAGTGAAACCAGAAAATGCTATACTTCCACAGTCAAAATTAGCACTTTCTAGTTTCTCCTATGGAACATGATCAGGTATTCTACCCATAATACAGACACGTTGCTCCGCCTATCATACAGTCAGTCATTGGTGAGGAATCTAGTGTACTCTTTGCTTCAGTGTGATCAAATGATAAAATTCTGCTGGATACTGTTGGATTAGAATATTCAAATGTAGAGAGAACATGGGAGATGTATATCTGTACTTCTTAGAATTTATTAGCTGATTCTTTTCTTGTGTAGAGGCATACCTTGTATTTACTACGTGTTTGGTTCCAGACCACGGCAATAAAATGAATATTGCAACAAAGCAAGTGACATACAGAAGTTATGTTTATACTATTAAGTGTGCTATAGTATTATGTCTTAAAAAAATGTATGTACCTTAATTGTAAAAATACTTCATCGCTAAAAAATACTAGCCATCATCTGGCAATGCAGGGTTGTTACAAAACTTCAATTTGTTAAAAAAAAGTGCAATAAGCATGAAGCACAATAAAGTAAACGCCATAAAATAATGTCTGCCTGTACTAGTTTCCTTGGACTTGTTGAGAAACAACAGTTTGAACCTACTTCCTCTTTACCTGTAATTCATTTCAGTTCCTTCCATTTTATTTCTCCTTATTTTTATAAGAAATGACTCTTGCTTTTGAAAGAATTTTTAAAATGAATATCTTTATTATTTTGAAATTTATCAGACTTTTTTTGATAGTCATGACTACCAAGAGGCACTATTTACTTTGGTGAATTTATCATAATTCAAGATTTCTCTCAATTTTTTTGTGGCTTAGAAACTTTATTTTGTCAGTGGAGAGAATTGAGTTGATAAATATTTAGGGTGTTTTTATTGTCTGACTTGTTCTACAGAAGGCATTAATTTGACTTAGGAGAATAACATAGAAATAACAACAAAGCAGAGATTGTCAGTAAGAGTGAAAAAGGAATAAATTGTATGGGCTTCCTATTGCAGCCTGGCCTTTCGTTAAGTCTTCATTTGAGGCTGTGAGGACTCATTCCTCCTCTTCCTCCCAGTAGTAGACGTTCTTTTTCCCTGCTTTTGGAGAGAAATGGAATAGGGGATTCATACATGGGGAGGGGTGATTGGATCATTCACAAACCATAATGACAGCTAAACCTTCTGAAATTTTCTCAGTTCTGCAAATCCACATTAATGCTTAATCTTTCTCCTCATATAAACCAAGTTCACAAGATACTGGTTTATAACTCAGAACAGTAATTCATTAATTTGCAGTGAGGATGTGTACTATTCTTTGGACTTGAAAGCATGTAATTCCTCTCTGGATAGATTAAATAGAGTAACAAATTTGTAATTGGAAACTTATTTGGTAAAATTTGAGTTAGATCAAGGCAAGCTAGTTGTATGATTCAGACATCTGGACTAAACTGTGATTACTCTGATGCTTATTACATCTTCACATTAATAGTACGCCTGCTTTACCTGGAGTGCTGAATGAAAGTCTTGGGTCATAGGGAACGCTCTCCTTGGTCACTGCCAGTCTCTTGACTCTTAATTTTTTATTTCTTCTTTTCATGTTGTTGACTACTCCTATTTAGTTTATACAGCTTCTTCAGTTAGGACACAATAAAATTGATTAGGTTTCTGCTTCCAGTGAAAATTATCTCATTGCCAATTTCAGTTATATTCCAGGTATGGATTGGATTAGAATAATTTTCTACTAATCCCACTTGCTAAAACTAACTTGTTAGTATATAGATACTACAGATTTATAGATTAATATGATAAACTGTATCTTTTTATAGTATTAATGCTTTTTCTAAACAGAAACATCATGTTTCAGGCTACTTCTATAGTTTTTTAGTTTTTAAAAATAATAAATGTAGATTCTATATATTATATCCCATGATAAGTTCATTTCCAGGTAGTTTTAAAATTTTTATTATCTAATTATTTTTGACTTATTCTACCAATAGGGATTAAAGGAAGAAAAATTTTCCATAAAAAACTAAGCAGAACGCATTTTCATGGATACTCTGTAATCTGTTTATGAAAATCATGATTTATAATTCATTTAATTTATCAGACAGTTGGGTTGCAATATACATATAAGCCCTGTGGCTTGTTAGGAACCTGGTGTAAAAATGAATGACTAAGATACAGTTTTTGTATTTGAGAAGTTTAAGGTATATCCGTATCTAAAATAAAACTAAGCATAAAATATGATGATGATGATGATGATGATGATGATGATGATTATGATAGTAGTAATAATAGTATCATCCTTGGGAGAAACCGGTCTCCTCTCCTCCCAGCTTTCTCATTTTCGCTCATCTGCATTTTCCATGAAACGATAAGAAAAAAGTTTCGGTCATTCATTTACCGTTAAGACTTAGATAAATTCATTCATTCAGCCAATGTTTATTGAATGCCTACTCTGTGTGCCATGTGCCATTCTAGGGGTTGAAAATACATTACTGAACAAAACAAAAACTCCTCTAGTCTTTATAGAGCTTATATTCTAACAGGTCCTAAGGTCACACACCTTGTGTATCTGTAAAAATCTGATCCTATAGCCTGACCGCATAACCATTAATGCTTTACTCCTTTTGAAAAACTCTGTGGCAGCATTTAATTGCTTCACAAAAGCTATTGCTGTCATTGGTAGATCTCCTCATGTCCTTTAAAAAAAAGAAAGCTAAAAAAATTCACATTTAAGATATACCATGTTTATATAGTGAATGTATTTTATGTTGTGATTGTGGATTAATTGTTGTTAGTGACTTAACATTCTGTATCAAAGCTTTATTGAGTTATCATTTAAAGACCATTTTTAAAAAAAGAATAATCAAGTAACAAGTTATAATCAAGCAGTTGGATATAACAAAATGTTTCCTCCATTAATTTTAATTGTCTTTGGTTTGTTCTCTGAGCTTTATAATTCTGTTGCTAAGCTGCACTATATTAACACCATATATCATGAGAAAATATTCTTAAAACCAAATTTATCACTGAAGCATTTTATGAAATATTTATTATAGAAGGAAGGGATAGTCTGTTTCATCCACTAATGTTCTTACTGCAACTGGTATTTCCTCAGTCTGATAAAACAATAGTTTATGCAAACATTACTGAATGCATAGGTCAGAAAAAGTGTAATTTATATTATTTTTGTCACATTATAGGTGATTGATAGTGAACTAATGAATGTTTTTTGAGATGTCTATAAGATGATGTAGTTGGTGAAGAGTTTAGAAAATTTTATTATTTCAAGCTTTAAAAAATTTTTTTTTGGTAGGAAAATTTGTAAATATGCCATATAACTGTTTCCAGTATAAGTGTTTCCAGTAAATTAGATCTGAGATGACTTCTTAAATGCATTTAATAGATACATAGGTTTTTTTTTTTTTATGACAACTTCAGCATAGCAAATTCAATATGCCTTTTTAAACCTACAGTGTAATGGCATATGATGATAAACATCTACAGTAACTATGTTTGATTTAAATGGTCCCTAAATTATATGTGAATGGATTCAGCTACCACAAGGTAGGGGTGATGCTGTGCTCAAATCCAGAATAATGGATTTATGCTTAGGTATAGGTTTGCCAGTTACGGAAAGTTTTAAGCATATCAAAATCACGCACACACATCCCATTTTTAAAAAACTAATTGAATGTGATGTTATTCAGATTTATATTTAACAGATGATACTCAGAGCATTTGTAGCCCTATATTATTGGTTTTATCTTTCATCACATAGTGTCAAAAATGAGATAATATCCAGACAAAAATAAGCAGCTTACATTTAGTAAACTTCAGTGTATTGTTTTTCATACATTTCAAAATTACGGTACTCTTTCCAGGTATATGTTTTATTCCATATGGTCAGGTAATGCTTATGGAACCTCTGTATTTTACCTTACTGTTTGTCACCCCCTGCTGGAACATTTGTCATTGTTTGAGAATTAATTCATTTAGTGTAAGGTTCTTCAAACTAGTAATGTATCAAATTTTTGATATCTCTGTTCTAAGGGGTTTTCTTTTCTACTTTGACCCTTAAGCCAACAGTTCTCTTTTACATTCTAGTATATGTAAGTTTTAAAAATTACAGTGTATCTTAAATGAATATAGATAATATCTCAGAAATACAGATTTATTATTTTATTGAATGTTCCTTTTTATTGATTATTTTACTGACTATTCCATAAAAATGGTGTCAGCCTACTTATAGTGAATTGCAGCTGTGAGTCTCTAAGTCTTACTTTTTGGGGACTATTAGGTGGGCTGTTCTACTTTTTATCACCATTGTACCTGATTACCTTATGTGTGTAAAAGCTAAGGACTGCATGAAACAGTTTTTACCAGTGTTTGGTTTAGTACATTGACATTGGCTATGGGCTAAGTTGAAAGAGTTCAATGTAAATTTATGATTATAGGTATACTTACACAATTCTACACTTTAATGCCATGTAAACAACAGGGCGGGTAGGCAGGCATGATTTTTTGAGAGACATGTTAAAGTAGGATGCAGTTTTATTATTGATTTGCTTTAATTTCTGTTTTAGGGACTTGAAATCTGTTTCAATGAATCAGAAATGTGTTTTTCTACCACATATAAATGGAATATGTTTATGATAGAGTTTTATTATCACAACCAGGGATATATTCAGTAGTCTATATTATTTCTGTGTTAAGTATATGAGAAATAATTCCACTTTGAGAAAAAGAATCTTCAAATCATTTATATCTGACTAACCATTCTCTAAAATCTAGTTGATTTAGACCATGTAATTTGAAATGGCCAAGTTAGTTTTCTAGGGATGTATTACCTATATCTAGATGGCTAATTTATTCTAGTGGGTACGTCAAGAAAGCATGACACTCAGAATAGAATTGTACATAGAGATTTATGAAGATTTTCCTGCAGCAGTTAAAGGGGTTGGTAACATCTTCTTTGAAATATCTCCATGTCTAAATTATATGGTCTGCATATCTGGAAAATTTTGAATTTGTCAGCAACTGAAGACCTCCTTCACATGTTGCAAGAAAGAACAATTGAATATGATTTTTATATTTCAAAACAGGATGCCAACCCTTACATTTTAATTTGGTTTCCAAAGCATATGGATCTGCACTTGGCCAGTCTAACGTACCATATTGGTTGACTTCCTAATTCCTTTCTCCTCATTCATCCTTTCTGGCAGAGTCCAAGTTGAGTTTTTATCTTCCTGGTAACCTTGGACTCTAGGAAGGCACCACTCCCCTGCTCCAGGACTTAAATCATGATTGGTCCTGATAGTTTCATTATTTTCTATAATTGTTTAGATACAGACATGTGACCTCATCTGGACTAAGGAGACTTGAGGGAAGTGAGCTGGGAAGTTCTAAACTTTTTGGAAAGGTTTTCTGTGCAAATAAATGCAGAAGAAAGGAGGAAGTAGAGGTGGAGCCTAGATACTATCCTTGTGTCTAAACTTTGAAGTTGAGGTATTCTACTTTACTATTTGCACCAAATAAACAGGCTCCAGATCTTTTTACCATTTGTTTCAATTCTCTCACTTTTTAAAAATATATGAACATAGTATTCGAATTTCTCCACATCCTCAGAAACCCCTGTTATTTTCTTTTTTGTTTAATAAAAAAATCATCACCCTAGTGAGTGTGAAGTGGTATCTTACGGTTTTGATTTGCATTTTCCTAAAGACTGATAATGCTGAGCATGTTATCATGTACTTATTGGCCATTTTATATTTTATTTGGTGAAATGTCTTTTCAAGTCTTTTGCACATTTTTAAAATTGGGTTGTTTTTTGTTGCTGAGTTCTAAATATATTGTGGATAGTAGACTCTTATCAGATATATGATTAACAAATATTTTCTCTCCTTCTCTGGGTTTTCTTTTCACTGTCTTGATAGTATCCTTTGATGCAGAATTTTATATTTTGATGAAGTCCAATTTATATATCTTGTCTATTGTTTTCTGTGTTTTGGTGTAATACTTAAGAAATCATTACCAAATCTAGGACAATGAAGACTTCCCCCTGGGTTTTCTTCTAAGAGTTTTGTAGTTTTAGCTCTTCAATTTAGGTCTTTGATGCGTTTTGAGTTAATTTTTGTATGTGGTGTAAGGTAGGACCTCACTTCATGCTTCTGCATGTGGATATCCAATTTTCCCTGCACTGTTTGTTCAAAACATTATTTTTTCCATATTGAATGGACTTGGCATCTTTGTTGGAATTTAATTGACCACTTATGTGAGGGTTTATTTTGGGGCTCTGTCTTCTATTCCATTAATGTATATGTCTATCATTAGGCCAGTATCGTACTGTTTTGATTACTAAAGCTTTGTAGTAAGTTTCAAAATTGAGAATAGCAAGTCTTTCCACTTGGTTCCTTTTCAAAATTGTTTTTGACTATTTAAGATCCATTGAAATTCCATATGAATTTTAGGATGAGTTTTCTATTTCTGTAAAAAAGTGTCTTGGATTTTTATAGGGATTGTATTTATATTTTCAGGTCACTTTAGGTGGTATTGTCACCTTTTTAAAGTATCAAGTCTTACAATTCATTAACACAGATGTCTTTCTATTTATTTAGCTCTTTGATTTCTTTTGGCAATCTTTTATAGTTTTCAGTGTACAAGGCTTTCAACCTTGGTTAAATTTATTCCTAAGTATTTTATTATTTTTGATACTTTTGTAAATGGAATTGTTTTCTTAATTTTATTTTTAAATTGTTCATTGCTAGTGTACAGAAATACAACTGATTTTCGTGTGTTGTTGATTTTGTATCCTGCAACTTTGCTGATTCATTTATTAGCTCTTAATGTGTGTGTGTGCTAGGTAGGCGAGGGGTCTTTAGGATTTTCTGTATATAAGATCTTGCCCTGTCTGTGAACAGAGATAATTTTGCTTCTTCCTTTCCAATTTGAATGCCTTTGATTTATTTTTCTTGCTTAATTGCACAGTAGTACATCTTCCAGTACTATGTTGAATAGAAGTGGTGAAAGCAGACATTCTTTTCTTGTTTCTGACCTTAGGGAAAAGCGTTTGGTCTTCATTGAGTTTGATGTTAGCTGTAGGTTTTTTATGTATGACTTTTTTGCTGAGGAAGTTCTCGTCTACCTAATTTATTGTGTTTTTATCACAAAAGGATGTTGAATCTTGTCAAACGCTTTTTCTGCATCAATTGAGATGATCATGTGTTTTTTCCCCCCTTTATTCTGTTAATGTAATCTACTGCTTTGATTTTCATGAGTTGACCTGTCCTTGCATTTCAGAGATAAATCTCATTTGGTCATGGTGTATAATCCTTATAATACGCTGCTGAATTCAGTTTGTTAGTATGTTATTAAGGACTTTTGCATCCATACATGTAAAAGATACTGGCATGTAGTTTTCTTTTCTTGTAGAATCTCTTTCTGGCTTTGGTATTAGGGTAAGGCTGACTTAATAGAATGAGTTAGGAAGTGTTCCCTCCTTTTCATTTTTTTTTTTTTTTTTTACCTTAAACTTGTTTTTATTTTTATTTTAATTCTTATTTTGTATTGATGTGTAGTCAGTTTACATTGTTAGCTTCAGGTGTACAACAAAGTAGTTCAGTTATATATATACATACATACATATAAATATTTTTCCAGTTTCTTTTCCATTATGGCTTATTATAAGAAATAGAGTGTAGTTCCCTATGCTATATAATAGGCTCTTGTTGTTTATCTATTTTATATATAGGAATGTGTAGCTGCCTCCTCTTCAGTTTTTTGGAAGAATTCGAGAAGTTTTTGGTGTTTATTCTTCTTTAGATGTTCGGTAGAATTCACCAATGAAGCCATCTGCTTCTGGGCTTTTTTTGTTGGAATTTCCTGTTTTCTTTTCTGTTAATCAGATACTTACGTGTATTCCATTTCATTTTGTCTGTGAACTTTTTTGCTATAAGTTTACATTATTTTTGTAGGAATTCCTTTAGGAATTACAACATACATCTTTAATTTAGCAGAGTCTGCTTGGTGTTTGTGTTGAGTTACTTCAGGTGAAATATTCCTTTGAAGTCATTGTCTACTACATTGCTCGTATGAGCTCACTTGCAGAGTCAGTTTCTCTGGACTGCCTGTAATTTTTTCCCTAGAGTATGGGTTATATACTCCTGTTTCTTTGCATATGGAGTGATTTTTTATTGAAAACTGGACATTGTGGATAATATATTTTGGTCATTTTAAAATTCTTTTATATTCTCTGAGGATTGCTTTTTTGGTTGTTATTGTTCTAGCTGGCAGTTAACAAACTAGACTTTCTTTCCCAGTACTGTGTAGTCTTAGTCTCTAATCAGTTCTTTCAGCTTATAGCTATTGCTTTAGTAACCTGGTACCTGATAGATCTCCCGTGTACCTCTGTAGTTAAATGGCACCAAGAATTTTGGTAGAGTTGATGATAAGATTATGGGCCTCATCTCTGTGTATATCTTTTTTTTTTTTTAACATTTTTTTTATTGAGTTATAGTCATTTTACAATGTGTCAAATTCCAGTGTAGAGCACAATTTTTCAGTTATACATGAACATACATATATTCATTGTCACATTTTTTTTCGTTGTGAGCTACGACAAGATCTTGTATATATTTCCCTGTGCTATACAGTATAATCTTGTTTATCTATTCTATATATACCTGTCAGTATCTACAAATTTCGAACTCCCAGTCTGTCCCTTCCCACCCCTCTCCCCTCTGGTATCTGTGTATCTTTTCTTCTTCCGGAGTTTCCTCCCTAAATTTCCAGCTGTTCTTTCAGCTATGAGCTCTGTCATCTGACAGCTCAAGTTAGTAAGGCTCCACTTTCTGCTGCTTGAGCTGTGTACTGTTTGGGGAATACCATCAGTCTGAAGAAGCAGTAAATGCATACATCTTGCAAGTCTTTTAAGGACTTTTAAGACTCCCCTCTGATTTTTCCTTGCTTTTCTGTGAATCCTCTTGGGTCCTCCCTTTACCGCTCCCCTGTATTTGAATGGTAAGCCAGGGATTTGGATCTTGCTCTTACTGCAGCTCTGTTGCTTATAGGATTTTTCTTTCTAAATTTATAGCCACTCTCTTTGCCCTGATTCCTGTTCTCTGGCATCTCCAGACTATAAATCTGTATTTTTCTGCTGCAAGAGCTGTGGGCATTGGAATGGTGATGTTGGGAATATTGGTGGTGAGTGCCCTCAGGCAGAAAAGCTCAAACTTATAATTGTTAACCATTGCAATTTCTGTATTTCAGATGTAACCCTTCCTTTGGTATGTTCCTGCCTTTGTCCAGTGCCTTCAAATAAGTGTGTGTGTTTTTAATTTATTGATTATTATTTTTACAATATATTTTTATTGAAATATAGTCAGTTTACAATGTTATATCAATTTCTGGTGTACAGCACAATGCTTCAGTCACGTAGGAACATACATATATTCGTTTTTCATATTCTCTGTCACCGTAAGTTGCTAAAAGATATTGAATATAGTTCCCTGTGCTATACAGTTGTCAAATAAGTGTGTTTTTAAAAATGGCTTATCTAGTTTTAGAAATTATCTGCAGAAAACTATGGTTGACTGCCATTAGAGGAAGCTGGACTAAAATAATTTGTATTTACCCATTGGTCATATGCAGTCAAAGTCCATAAAATCAGATGAGCACTGTAAATTTGAATAACTTCGATGAAAATCTGTGTAGGTTGAGAATCCATGTGTTAATTTTAGTTTTGAAGTATGATAAGAAGTAATGTTCAATGCAGACTTAAATTTTATGTATATAAAATCTCTGTATTCCCAAAGAGTGGATGAATACAGGAATGTTTCATAGAGTCTAACCTACAAACTAAGGATAGAACAAACATTTTATCATTACTTTGCCTTTTGGAGTCTACTACTATTAAATGTTATTACTTTGTTTTGAAAAGGTGACCTGTTATGTGGAAATTTTTACTTAAAGGCAAATTAATTTCTTGGAATCATTTTTTCTGGCAGTTTAAAAATCTGTTTTCTAAGGCAAGTCTTTTTTCTTTATTTGAAGAGCAACAGAAAAACTACGCCCATTGAAGTAACTCTTTTTCCTTGCCAAAACTAGTTTAAAGCAGCAACACCCCTTCTTTAGTCTTAAGGGATATTTAATAAAGGGATTCAAAGTTTCTGGATGGTTGTGTCTTGCACTCCTGTATCTTATTACCATTATAAAAATTTCATTTTTGTTTCTGTAATATGAAAAGTGTCATGCTTTCCAGAAGATCTTATCTAAGCCTGTGTGTCTTCCAGTGTGTCTTTAGCTTTGTGGAAATAAAAAAATGAGCAGAGGGAGAAGAGTTTAATGGTAGAAACCAGTGCTCTTTTACAGTGAAAGATACAGTTAGCCTCTAGTGAGTTCTATTAAGATATTTAGGTGTTTATCCATTTTAAAAGAGGTAAGAATTTGGTGATAATGCCTATTTAAATTGTTGGATTCTCTGATAGTGGTAGTATTTCATGAAGATTGCTTAGCATTTTGAACTCTGTGTTTTATCCTAAGAACTCTTCTAGTTGAGCCAGAAAGTGGTGACATGCTGTTTTGTTCCTCACTTCAAGTCAGTACAGCTCAACGAGTATGGTTTGTATGGTAGGGACAATAAGGTCCACCCTCTGCAAAGATAATCTCATCTTAATCACTGGAATTTACGAATATGTTACATTACATGGCAAAAAGGACTTCACAAATGTGATTCAGGTTATGGACCTTAAGATGGGAGATTATTCTGGATTATCCTGGTGGGACCATTCTAAATACATGAGTTTTTTAAAGTGAAAGAGAAAGGCAGAATGAATCAAAGAGATGCAATGATAGAAGAAGAGGCAGGAGAAATCTGAAGTGTGAAGGTATTGACGGCTCTGAAGATAAAGGAAGGGGGCCAAGGACATGCAGATGTCCTGTAGAAGCTTGATAGCCAGCAAGGAAATGGGAACCACAGTCCTATAACCTGAAGGAACTCTATTCTGCCAGCAAATTACATGAGCAGGGAAATGGATTCTCCCTTAGAACTTCGAGAAAGCAATGCAGCTATGCCAACACCTTGATTTTAGCCCTCTGGGACTCATTTTGGGCTTCTAACCTCCAGAACTGAAAGATAATAAATTTGTAGTTTGCAAGCCTTTAAGTTTGTGGTAACTTGTTTGGGCAGCAAATATGAAACAAATACATATGGCATCTCAACTTCCAGCTACCTGGAAGGAGGATTATTTGTGTTTTAGAGGAAAGAGAATGACTAATCTTTTATTTATAATCTTTAAAGTTCTGCCATAGGAAGACAGAGTCAAAACAGAATAAAATATACACACAGTATTTTAATGTGTTCTGCTTGTCCTCACAGAAGAAGAAAGTGCCACAGTTGGCAGGAAACAGATACCTTTTTTATACACAGATACGAAATATTAACTGATGATTTTACAGTAAACAGCTATAATGGGATAGGGCTTATAAAAATATCCTGAATACTTTTCTGGTATCATAGCTAATGATACCTTTCTTCCCCTGTTGCTCTTAAGAAACACATAATGGCTTCGGCCGCATTCAAGATTTTTATAGGAAAACAGTTTGGGATTTAAAGAAAACTACTTTTTATTCTAATCAGATTTATATTTCACAATTCTGTGCCGATACATATGTTTTAAAGCCTTACTATGTGCTTGTCTCTAAGACTGTTCGGGAGTTAGGCTGATTAATAAAATCCATTCTTGATCTCTGGAACACTTGCAGGATGTTATTCCAGATCTGATTATAGGCATGTGATGGAGCCTGGTTATAAGCTAGAGTCACTTAATTTCTAGCAGAAATAAGTACAATATTTAGTCAGAATCTCAGTAAAGTGAACAGGACATTTCTCATAGAATTTCCTAGTAAGGTTAGTAGTTCAAAAATCATGGTTTTTTTTTTTTTTTTTTTTTTTTTAACTGTGGGAATCCTTCTTGGTCTTCTCCATAAATACTGAACTGTAATAATTGCGAGACAGAGGGTGGAGGAGAGAGAGAAGGTATTTTGTTTGTCTGTTTTAAATAAGGTTTGAGGGCACTTAAGAATAGCCATCTAATTGATGTAGAGACTTTCCACCTAAAACAAAGTAATAAAATTGGTATTTTAGAGTGGGTTGAACTGCAGCAATGAAAATAAAAACTGAAAAAGAGTAGCTGGGAAGCTGGGAGGATAAATCACTTATGAACAAATCTTATTGAATGGGCACACGGAGGCTAGTTATTTTAATGTAATAACTAGAACAACACAATATTCACAGACTTTTCTTTCATTAAAGTAATATTCACTTTACTAACACTTTAGAGACTTCAAAACATCATAAAATTATACCATAAAATAACATAATTGTTCCTGCTATGTAATTTGTAATTAAGACACAGGAGAGCATAGGCTTTGAAGCCACCTAGAGCTGGATTTAAATCCCATTTCTATCCCTCTTGCTAACAGCTATGAATTTCCACAAAGTAAATTCTCTCTCTGGTTTCAAAGGGCCGTTGGGTAGATTTAATGAGACAAATTTATAGATTGTCTTCAACCTCAGCTAGCATATAGTAGGTCCTCTAAATATTGCTGTCCTCTTACCCTTCTTTCTTTAGAAATAGAATGATAGGATGAATTTGTATGATATCTTGATGGTCACATTGGTTATGTATCATCATCTGTGGTTGTGTGTTCTGTTCTTATGCGTGCAAAAATGCTGCCATCCTCGTTTTTTCTCTAGAAAAGTCACATGATATATGTACATTTCTTGTGCATTTTTTCTGGTAGTAAAGTATTTAAGTATTATTATAAAGACTTTCAAGTAAAAGATGGGCACTGGTGTAGAATAAACACATTTAAGTGAAAATCAAGTCTCAAATACTGAGACAAGAAAAAGTAGCTTTTTGAGAAACTAGAATAATCAATCCATATTGATTCCTTTTCTACAACTACATCACATAATTGATTCACAGAATTGAAAATATGTTTATTTTTTAAAATAAAATTTCAGAAAAATGATGAAAGCCATCATGTATTGTTTTCTGGCAGGTATTGTGCTAAACATTGTATGTTTTATCTCACTGAGGCTTCACAACAGCCCTCTTCATTTTAAAAATGGGGAAACAGTATGGGTGAGATTAAGTAACATTCCCAGGATCACACAGCTAGTAAGAAGAGGATTTCTTTTTACACTTTTTATTTCTTTCACTTGTACTCTGGTGGAGGTGCTAACGAGAACCAAAGTACTATGAGACAAAAGTATTATGTGAATTTGGGACCTGTAAATTTTGTCTGGAGGCTATAACAATATTATTTGTTAATAGAAGTCGAAAGACCCGTACAACTTAAAAACAATTTAAAAATTTTTAACGTAATGGTTCCTCTTCGCTTCCATTTGATGCTGCCTGCATTTCCCTTTTGAGATACGGCATTGGTTTTGTAGTTAAATGTGTTTGTTTTGAGTATTCCAAGAAAATAAAAATACATCTTAGTCAGTGGTTTGTTCTGTTTTTGTTTTTGCTTCTGGTTATTTAAATGTATTCTGGAGAACATTTAAGAGCATTAAACAGACATCATTTCAATAGATGTCATAGTTTTAACATTTTATTGAAGTATAGAAAAGATACACAAACCTTAAGTATAAGCTTGATTTTTTATTTTTTATTTTTTTGGTTTTGATAGTCTGGTCTATTAAAAGTACAAGATAATAGCAGAAAAATTCTAAAAAGAACATCTAAAGCTGGAGAAATCACAACTTATGTGCTATTTATGGAGTTGCCAGGGTTTTTTAAATGAAGAACATTATGTTTCATATATTTAGCATTTTAACTTTGGGAAAATACATAGTTTTGAATGTAGGGGGAGGAAATGAGAAATAAGCTATCTATTACTGTTTGGGTTTAAAATAAACCAAGAAAATCAAATAACTATGATATGCTTTATCTTCTTTAATTTCTACAAAATATGGCATAGGAATAAGTATTTTATAAAGTATGCTCATAAATGAAAGGTAACATAAAACTAAAGATAAACAAGACTTGGATATTGACAAAGTAGTCTCAATCTGGACAGTACCTTTATGAGGAAAATAATCTGTTTTAAATATTATATCCAAGTGACCAATTAATTTGACTTTCAAAGGCTCAATTTTATTTGTATAAGTTTCATTTAATAATATGATCTTATACTTATGCTTGGTGACTATTATTCTTAAATACAGCTAAGAAGGAATTTTGACAAGGTCTGCCATACACTATATATTTTTATCTTTATTTTTCAGAATAATGAACTCACTTCTAGTGTTGTTTAAAAAATTAAGTACTACTCTCATACTACTATCAATGGTTTAATAGAATAGTTTTTTAATTTATAACACTATACTAATAACATATGTTCATTGTGACAACTGGAAAATTCAGATATATATTAGTTGCTGAAAACTAGAAGGTATAGGTGGGTATCACCTATGGATTCATTTTGGGAAACCCCCCAACTGTTTCCTTGTACATTACTGTATCAGTTATACATATTCTTTGTACTTAATATTTACATTATGGACATCCTTCCATGTTAGTAAACGTAAATCTACTATATTTTAATAGCTAGATAATCGCATGAAAACTTTCCAGTAATTTATGTATGTAAATAGTTATTATTAACTGTTTGCTCATTTATATATTATTTACTGTATAACTGTCCTTTGATCACCTTGTTCAGAAATACATTTTTTGCATAATTACTCCATTATTTCCTTAGCATAAATTTAAGAAGTTGAATCTTGGTCAAAGGTTATGTTAAAGGTTTTGCTTAATATTTCATAGTGAAATTTGTTTCTAATACTAATGTGAGTGAGAATACCTACAACTTTGTCATAATTAATAGGTATTAACATTTAAAATTATTTGCCAGTTACATATGTGAAAAATAATATATTGTTTTTAACTTAGTCCAGTTTGCATTTGTTTTTGCTGTGGGTGAACAGTTTTGTATTTATCATTTGTTTTTCCTTGATGGGTTATTTGTTCTTGGCCTGTTTTCCTATTGCTATATTGGTTTGGAGGTATGTATTCCTTATACCATAGAAGTAAACTTGCACCATATAGGCTATAAGTATGATTCCCAGTTTGTTTTATCTTATTCTTTGATTTTTTAGTATAGTTTTTGCACCTAATGCTAGTCATCAGCCAGTCTCATTCCCCAGTTTATTTCAGGTTTTCTTTCTGCAGCTTTTCAGGGACATACGCTCCTTTTCCTTTGAGCTCCATTGCTCTTTGTACTCTTGTAGTCACATTTTGTCTTGTAATATTGATGTTGACATATTTGTTTTATTACCACCGCTTTTGTAACTGCGTGCAACACAAACCTTTTAGGAAATGTTCAAATTTGGGCAAGTGAGGGCTAAGTGCTATTATAATGAACCTTATAAAAGTGCTTTTATGTTTTTTAAAAAATGCTTACAAGATAACAGACTTGTTTATGGTAGTAACTAGGATTTTATGGTTATTGCTGCTTGACATTTCATTTTGTGATCTGCCTATTAGATCCTGTGACATAGGTTATTCATTAAGTTTTTGGAAGCATTAATGTGGTTTGAGAAGTTAGTTGTGTTGTAGAATCCATATATTTGTTAATGTAAATGGTACTGATAGAATACTATATTTAAAAGTAAAAGCTTGTACCTTATTTCTTGTGCTTAACAGCAGTGATAAAATATTTATGTGGTATCTTTTATCATGTATTTGAAAGCACAGTTTTCTTTTGGCTCATTGTGTCTGTTCCAACTGTATCTTTGAATCATTGGAAAATGATGTTTTAATGAGGATTGGAAATTTCAAGATTTATCTTAAAATTAGTTGATGAAAATGCAGTTCACTAACCTGTCATTTCAGAATTTGCTAACAGCCATATCTGTGTAGAGTTGGAGTGTCATTCTCAGGATGTTAGTCTTTGCCTCACTCAGCTCAGGTGGCTATTCAAGTTTATGGGTTTTCACTTAACCATTTCTCTGCCAATTTTTTCCCCCAGAATTTTGTTGAGAGAGAATATTTATGGAAGAGTTTTCTGAAGGCTAATCTGTCTATCCATTTTTCACAATTACTGAATCTGAAAGGTGGGCAGTGGGGGGATGAGAGGAGTGAGTACATCAGAATTACACTGGGGCCTTTTTTTGGTTTGCTTTTAAGTAAACCTGTCTTCTTGTCAGTGGAAAGTGCCACATCTTTCTTCCAACCAATAATCTATCCTTGAATTAAACTAGAAGTGTAGAGAGGGTTTTATACCTGGACAACATTTTATTATTCATTCCCATGAAATTCTTTTCACTGAATTTTCCTTTAGTTTGATGCCATCGTTGTACATTGAGGAAAATTGTAATCATCAGCCTTATGAAACTTCTTGTTCCCTTTTCTGTAAGGTTGTTGTGGCCATTTTTATATCTTGAAGGACCTAAGAAACTACCATATGAGATTTTGGTTGTCTTTATAGTTGTAGGAACATCATTTACACATTATATACTTTCTGAGGATATCGAAAGGCAATGCTCTCTGGTCTCAGTATTAAGAATAGTTCGTACTTTTGAACAGCTAGAGGATTTTCATTTTATCAAAGCTAAGGGTCATGTAATCAACCCCCTTTCTCTCTTCATCTGACCTAATGGAAAACATAGGGAACAGTTTTGACTTTTGCATTTTTATTTCATACCAGGATTAATTTTAATTTAATTTCTTTCATTCTTTTCATCCTTCTTGGTCTGATTTTATTACATATTTTCTCATTTAATTAACTTTATCTAAAATTGTTCACTTTTTACAGTTGTCTTATAGTCTCCTTAGAATTAGGCAGGATGCAAAATAAATTATGGATAACATTTACCGATTTTGCTTTCCTACTTTTTTCCTAACATTTAGAATAGTTTTTGTTTTAGTTTTGATCACATGCTGTTGTGAGTATCTTTTTGAATTTGTAGATGTTTGCTCCAGAGGAAAAAAACACATGTACACATAACCAGTGACTTCTACACACAATTTCAGGGGACTTATGTGACTCCAGGAAACCCTACACCAAAATCACTGTTTATCTGAAATATATTATTTGGCAAATGTTTTCCTGTAAGGTAGCCATATCCAATCACCTAAACTGCTGTCTTTATATAACTTAACTTGTATTCAGTAGCAGCTCATTTTCAATAGTAGTAACTTGCTATGGGTTGATTCTATGACTCAATGAAATGCTACAAATAAAAAGCAAAGGAGTTATAACAGAAGAAACTAATATTGTTAGAAATAGTTCTTAGTGAAATGGTTAGTAAGAAGTGTTCCCAGAGTAGTGTTTCTGTAATATTGTTTGAAGTATTTATTGAGTATCAGTGTTACTTAAACTGTTACAAAACAGAGTAGGAAGTTTAAATTGTTGTAAATTATCAAAGAGTAGCCAAACATTTCCTAAATTGTGTTGATGGCATAAAGGAAATTATCATAATGAAAAAACGTTTGACTCAAACCATCTACCTAACTCAAATGACATCTATTCAAAAGATAGTCCAACTAAAATTTTATTAGTTAAAATGAAATTAGCTCATTTTTTTAAAAAGAAATCACTATGGCCTGAATTGAGTTCAGAGCTGCTTCTGTACCTCTTCATTTATTAGTTACTTGACTGTCACTTTGATACATAGTCTGTCTTCCAGTATATAAAGTAATAATTCTTAAGCTTTAGCACATGAATCACGTAAGAGTACTTATTAAAACTTATTATTCAGGGCTGCAACTATAGAGATTCTGATTCATTAAATAAGGGGAGGGCCCAGAAATTCAGACAAACACCATACAGGATTCTGATATGGGTGGGGTATGTTTTGAGAAACACTCTTCTAAACAAGAAGGGTCAGAAGTTTAAAATTGTTCATTCCAATTTCACAAATATTTGCTCATCAGTTATTATTTATCAGGCACTTTTGGGGAAGCATTATGAAAGGTTACATTAGTATTACAGACTATTATTTTATTGTGTGGACTAAAGACAGTTTTATAAAGTTAGGTGACTGCAGTTTGCCAGCATTTTGTTGCTTGTAAGAAGTGATACTTGACTCAAACCATCAGTTGCTTTCATGGAAGCAGGGTGACGAAAATGACCTCAATCCCAGACAGACTCGCCTCTCCTTTTTTATCTTACTTGATGCTTCAGGGTTTGATAATGGTACACGGTTGATATGGGTGGCCCTGACACAGGAATGACAGCACTTTTTATCACTTGGTGGAAGTACAAAGCTGCCATGCTTGAAAATCATGGATGCAGCTTATAGAGGTCAGTTTAAAAAAAAAAAAAAAGGTGTGAATAAAAGGGTAGAGATACTTAGGGTTATTTTCACATGTTATCTTATCATGAACCGGGGAGAAATATTATTGTGTTGAATTTGCTCAGCTCTTTTTCTCTCACAAAAATGAGTACTCTTTAAAAAGTGATAGCTTTCATATTAATAATGAGCCCAATTTTTCATTTGTTTCTACATCTCAGTACTACTTTGTTCCAGATATTTGTGCTTTGTTATAATATTCCTTTATTCTACTTCTTATGATGTGATATATGTCATCATGTTACTAATCTGTGTAGCCTGTCGACTATTTTTTAAAATCCCTTCATTGTTTTGAATACTTTTCAGAAAAAGTCAGTCTTCAAATTAGTTTTCTTCTTTAAACTCTAACCCACAATTCTGTGTTCCTTTTGTATTTAAGAGCTGAGCATCTCTGAGTATTTTAGATCTTTTTCTTGCCTTATCTGGGTTTAATTATCTCCTTATTTTTCTCATTCATAATATAATCTGAGCTCCTCTTTTCCCTAACTTTTGTTATTAGTCATCTAATATTTGGCTTTCCTTGAGTTAACTGCAGTCCATAGGGGTTCACATTCAGAACGAGTGCACAGGTGTCCATCTCTGGGATGTAAAGAAAGTAAGTGCCAAAAATTTCCTTTAGTTCCATATTTGTCATCGTACTTAGTGGAAAGGAAGAAAAGAATTAGATTATTTTATGAGTTTTCCCTTGCTTTTAACCTCCATTTAGAAAAATAATCTGCGTCACAGTTTGCCAAGCTACCTTTCTTACCTTTTTGAAATTTAGCTTGAAGCTATTTAATTATAATAGAGTTTAAGTATATGACATTTTATCAGTTTTATTTTTTAAGAAACTTTGCCTTTTTTAATTTTTAAAAATTTTATTTATGCAGTCATTAACAAAGAATGAGGGAGATATGTATATAATGAGTTGAATGGATATTTATAACAAATTAAGAAAAAAGCAAAGGCTGATGTTAGTATTTTTTACTTTATATACCTTGGAGTTTTGCCATTGTTTATAATTTTTTGTAATAAAAAAATTACCGAAGAAGAAAATAATACGCTTAATGGAAAAACTGAATAAACCAATATGTAGAATATAAAGTAGATAATTTAAAACATCAATTTGAACTTTTCATTTTGAATAGCTTCTAATAACTGGAACATTCTTGAATAATGTTCTTTATTTTACTTAATTGAATTTTCTGCTTTGCCAGAAATTCTTTTTGTTTTTGCCCTTGTTACCCATGGACTCTATTCAAAGCATACTAAAAAGTTCTTAGATCATTGAGGATAATCTGATTTCTTGTAGCCCTTTTTATGGCCATCTTTTGTCACTCTTGAGTCTCTTATGTCAGTTGTCTCTCTGGTAGGTTGGCGTACACTGTTGATTGCGCCTTCTCGTTGCCTGTCACATGTGCTCCTTTGCAGAGCTACTGCCAGCACCTTCTGCCAGGCCTTTCTTTCCCTGTCAAGGTGATGGCAGCAGCTTCCCATCCTCCGTGCTTTACCCACCCAGAAATTTGCTTTCTCAGCTTCCCATTTCTGTGTCTTACTCCATCAGCTCTGTCTATGTGTTGCTGTTTCATGTATTCCTTTTTTGTAGCTAATTTCTTATTATTCCCCTGCTCAGATTTCTCTTTTGGCATTTAAGGTCTTCTGTCTTTGGTTCTAATTTAACTTAGAGATCAATTTCTCACTTCTGTAATACTTTTCTTCTAGAGAGGACAATTTACTGTTTCAAGACTGTGCTTTCCCAGCTTTCCTCAACAATCCTTTGTTTATATTTTGTTATTAAATCTAATAAAGTCTCTTGTTATTAAACCTGTTAGGAACTTTACTCTTTTTTAATACCATTTGCTGCATTTGCTTTTTTAATAGGTATCACCGTACTTTTTACTACCTTGATACTAGATTTTAAGCTCTGAAGTTAATACATGAGTTTCTGCCATATGCCGTCTACATTGTAAGAATTGAAATGTTAATTCAATTACAAAGCTTACCTAAAAGTACAGTCATAAAATTTAATAAAACAAAAAATTTTAATGGAAAATAGTTTTGAAATTACTGTGTTAAATAAAGCACTTGCTTTCTCACAGTTCTAGGTTTTTACCTTTAAGTCTAATCTCAGTGAAATGAGGACTTTAATTTTTTTTAATGTCCAGAGAACTGAGAGTTTGCTATAACTTTATTTGGGGATTAAAAAATAGATCTATACCTAATAATTGACTTACCATGGGTGAGAAGTATGGAATTATTATGAATGCGTTTCTTTAAAACATAATTGTAAATAATTCTTTTCATAATATGTTTGAACATCTTTTGGATACTAGTTGGTAGAATAACAACCTTCTTAAATTAGGAAACAAAACAAAAGAGAAAATAACAGATCCATATCTTACTGTGCTCGTCTTTGGTTAGTTTTTAAAATAATAGTTCTTATTTCTATAGTTTTGAAAAACTAATGCATTTAGTTATATAGAAATTGATATCTGGGTCTGCGATTTGTGGCATGTGGGTAAAAAAAATGTAATTTTAAGAAAGATCCTGTATTGAGTTTACTGTTACCTTTCTTGCTTTTGCATTTAAAATTTTCATTCTAACATGAAAAATTAGTATTAATGCTTTTTTGGTAAGATTACTTGAAATAAAGTAAAAAAAATTACACATTGTAGTTAGGGCCGTCATGAGAAAAACAAGTATTTCATCTTTTCATTGAACAAACATTTTTTAAAAAGTTGTCGAAGCTTTTCATTCTCTCCTTTTACCTGAGGTCAGCAGTTGCAAACATTTGTTTTTAAAAGCTAAACTTCTAACAAATACTATTTTGGTTTACATATTACATATTAACACTATAGAGCTATTAGAGGTTGTCTGGTAAATATGAATATTCTTTGTTATAAATCAGTGGATGCACTTTTGTATACCTGAAAGAGCATTACAGGTGGGCAGAAATGCTTGTTAATTATTCCAGTGTCAAATGGACAAATAGTAAGTTTAGAGGGCAACATTATAATATTTGCCATTTATTTCTTATTTTCTTGGATTTCTTATTACAGAGAATAAAAGGTCATGAAAGTAGTTCAGGCAAATTTATTAGAAAAATGTTTTTTAACTGAGTTCTTTGGCATGTTTATAGACTTGGAGATTTAAAATATTTAAAACAAAGGGTTTTTTCTAAATTTGTCTGATTTTTACTAAGATTATAAAACTAAATATTAAAACTTTAATTTATGCTCAGAAATCCAAGTATAAAATTACTTTAAAATTTTTAATATATTAGGAAGTATTCTGTGCCAAATACATTTATCAAATGAAAATTTTCTTAATATCTTTATGAAGTCTTAATTTCTCTTTAGGGTTTCAAAAAATAAGTCTTACTTGCTTATGCTACATTTTGTCAAATTAAAAGATTTCTTTAATTCCATAAAAGAATACAAAGTAAGGCAGAAGGAAACTGCTCCTTTGCCAAGATTTGACATTATGTTAACATTATTAATCAGAAATATATCACTGTTAAATTTGTCACGTAACCTCAGTGAATTCAAGCTGTTGCATGGTGCTCATTTCCCCAAGGGTTAAGGTATTCAGTAAACTAGATTGCATGAATTTCATTTATTTACATAAAAGTGATATACTATTGAATTGTTTGACATAAAAAATTTTAATTTAAAAATGAGTTGCTACTTGTTTTAGTGAATACAGTGTAAAAAGAATAGAATAAAAAATTACCCAGTTAACCAATGATAAGGTAGCAGGTATTTGCCTACTTTAAATAACTTATTGCTTTTTTTCAGATACAGTGATAATTAGCACTCATTGATAGACTATTAGATTATAACAATTGGAAAACACTTGTTTGATATGAGATTCTCAAAACTGATACCTATAGCTAGGATTAGTAATTTCATAGTTTTCCAACATGAATTAAGGATTGGAGACAAAATGCTTTAAATTAAGTGGTGTGGAGTAATAAAAATCACAAGATTTATTGCCACTTCATTGATTTTCAGAGTTGAAAAGAACTGCTGTATTTTGAAACACCTGGAAATGCTGATACTGTGGGAACACTGTGTAAATTGAATTACTCTAAAGTTGCTATGTATCTAGATAAATTAGAAATAGTAGGCTTTTCTATAATGATATATAGTCTTTCTTTCCTTCCTTGTATTGAGATTTTAGCAATTAACTTTATTTATACAAAAAGGCCAACTTGAATAAAGGTAGAATGTCCGTTTATTTTAATGCACTGGTTTTAGCAGTATACTTTATTAATCCAGAGCATTTGGCTTAGACTCAACAAAAGTGAGGAAGGAAGAAAGAGGCTGGTGCTTTAGGTTTTCTTTCTTCCTTTTATTGTCAGTTCATCTATATATTATAGGCATGGTGCCCTCAATATTAGGAAAATCAATCTCCTTTTCATAACAAACTTGAGTTTCAGAGTTTCCCTATCTTGGTGTGCATATACAAAGCTGTTTGTTTTTTGGTTCTTGAATTTTAAAATCCTGATAAACCCTACAATTTTCTACATTCCAAAAAGGATAAAGTTTCATACGTAGTTCATTATTTTTGATGCATCAATTATTACAGCAAATAGATTATAGTAGAAAACACAATATAGGGATATAGGAAATCCTGGATTGTTTTGGTTGTTTGGAGCCAGTAATTTTGTTTTTTTTAATATAAAAATGCTACTCCAGTGTCAGCATATAAATACATCTACATTGGCTTAGAAGCAATACACTTTATAAAAAAAAAAACAAGAATATCTGTGTCAGTTATATTTTAAAGTTATACACTGTTTTAAGGCTATGTATTTATTCTTTAGAAAATATGACTTACATGAATATCTTCTGATGGACATAATATTGACAAAATATACACATGATATTACTTTAACAAACTGCCATGCAACAAATACACTAAGTAAAGAAGAAATTGAATATATATGACCTAATCTAATCTTGACATTTACATTGAAAATTTACAACATAACCAATACTTAAAATGTTTTTCTTATATTTGGCAGTAATTTCATTTTTTTACAATTTAAATTTAAAACTTCTGAATGTGGGTTTGGTGAAACTTAGACTTTTCCCTAGTCTGTGACAACCTGAGGTACTAAACACTTTTCTCTTATTTCACTATCTTCAAAGGTAATTTTTTTGTTTCTTTTAGGATCTATCCAAGAGTTGTGTATTACAGCATTATTAGGCATGGGGTCAGCTTCCACTATGGAAACAACTCGCTTTTTCATTTTACTTTTCAAGACCTTTTGAAATTTTTGTCTAGTGAATGCATATAATAGAGGGTGAAATATAGTTGTTCCATAACCCATGACTAGAAAACATAACCTTAATTTTACTAAAAGGTCACTTGGGCCTAAACATAAAATGGTGGTATTTAAAACAGAAATTGGTGTCCAGCAGAGAAGAAAGGTAGAAATAATCAATAGAGACATTTTGAAGACTCTTTTTTGCCTTTCTCGTCGTTCTCGGTGTCGTTTCACAGCTCGCCGGAGGGCAATTATTACAGAGACTGAAGTTCTAACACCAAAGACCACATTTCTCCCACCACTGCTTTGTGACATGTCTGTAGTCTCCTGTTGTGTGGTTAGAGAAATTGTCTTTTTCTTTCTTGCCTTCTTCTTCTGCCCTGTGGAAAATCTTGTGCCTATTCGAATATTAAGAGCCTGAAGTATTTTGGTGTATGTGATTAACATTACTATGACAGTGAAAAAGAATATTGGGATCTGTACTAGCAGGTGATAATACATTCCCAGTTCAGTGTAGTACTCATTCGTACTGACACACAAAAGTGTCTTGTTTTCCCATGTATTGCCGCTTTGAAGGCTGAAAAAATTTACCTCAATAAAGGGTATCAGGAAAGAGAAAAATGAAAAAATCCAAATGGATGTCATTAGCATTACAGCTCTGCCCATTGTCAGAATTCGGTTTGCAGGCTTCACAGAGATGTCGTATCTGTCCAAAGTGATAGCAAAAACGTTGATTGCTGTTGAGACACTTGCAAATGATACACAAGCCTCGTGGAAACAGCAGATGAGAGCAGTGTTACTCTCCAGTGAAAGCAGAAGGATAACTATAGTTAAAGGAATACATCCCACACAAATTATTACATCAAGTACATGAAGATTCATTGTAATAATGTTACTGACAGAGTTGATTAAGTTGGATTTCATGCAGTAAAGTACCAGTACGGTGAGGTTGCTGCCGAGTCCCAACACAATTTCTAACATAAGAAATCCGGTGAGAGACACTTGAAAGCTTAATGGATATGATAGTGGTTGGTACATATTGGTGTTGATGTCATCAATGTCATCTCGCACTGTAATGTTAGATTCAGACTGCATGTTGATTTCCAGAATGGGAGAAAAACACATTCTTTTGGAGCAGTTGGTTTTTTCCCTAGAAAGTGAAATAGAATAAACTATTTGATATTTGGCAATTTAAAGGACTCATAAAACCTGTGTTCCTCGTAAAAAAACCTTTTTATTGTGTACTTAATTTTAATTTTGGAAATTATTAATGCAAAGGTAGAATCAGGAAACTTCAGGGTTGCATTGTTTTGATGTAAAAGGAAGTTGGATTCCCCATTTGAAGAAATAACTCTATGGGGGTTACTCCTGTATGGTTCAAAATTATTCAGTAAACTAAAAAGGTTTTCCTTATTTGGGTTTTTCACGGTTATTATTTGAGATACAGTATATTTTTGTATAATAAGAATAGCCAGTGTGCAAAACTAATTTTAGCCCAGTGTTTTAAGATTTCGTTTTAAAATGTTGTGAGTAGGTGGAAAATAAATACTATTTTAGTATGTTCCAACATAATTAGTGTAGGTGTCATTATTCCCATGAGATTTCAGATGAACAGGACAAATGTTCATTTAAAATGATAAACGGCACTGAGTACTAGTTTATTTTAAATCATTTTGTCCATGTTCTTGCTTAAAATTTATATTCAGAAGTCAACAGTGTGCTTGGGGATATCTGGAGTTATTTCCCACTGAAGTAGGCAAATGACAAATATTTCATATTTCACAGTGAAAGTGTTCACTGAACTTTATAATGAGCAAACTTACAAAAATTGGAAGAAAAAGGACATTATGTTGGAGTAAAACGCCACAAACCTTGGTAAAAGAGCACTAATCACTTCTGTGAATGAATGATTTATTTTGTGACCACACCCTTTTGTATCTTTTGGAAGGAGAAAATTGAAATTTAGTATCGTATTAAGAAATAGCCATTTTTGAGGTGGTTCAAAATAACATAGCAGTTGATTTTATTTGGTTAAGCAGAATTTTTAAAGTAAGAAATGAAATTTTAGTGAAAGGGAGTATCTGAAGCCCATTTTCTGAGGAATCTATTAAAGTTACACATAAATTCCCTGTGAAACCTTTTGTATAAATCACCCAGTGTATATAATTTTGAGGAAAATTAAAAACAACCCAAACTCTTGCTAATTCATGCATATCTATATTTTAATATATAGAAGTTTAGAGTAACTTAGAAAATAATGTCTGCTTTTCTGTGCTAAAATGTCAGTAGTTAGTATAGTTAAAATATAAAATCATACAACCAACTATATTTCACATTTCAAGTACAGCATTTTGACTGCAACTCATAAACCGATTATAAAAGATACTAATTTTCAAACTCATGTTAGCCTTTCATTTAATGTAGCCTCTGACAAGTTTTAGAATACAATTTCATTTATGCATACTATTTTAGAGGTAGTATCTCAGAATATAAATGATAACATTATTTTTTTCTTAGCTTGATATAAAGAATTATTAAAGGCATATATTCAAGTAAGGGAAGATCTTAGCTAACACTGAAATCTTATAAAAATGGAAAATTTTAAAGTATGCCAATTTTCTGAACTGACAAATTAAACACCAGGTCTTTGTCACATCAGTTAGATTTAGAATTAAATAAAGCAGAAATGTCAAGTTAGATGATAATTAAAGAAAATGCATCTTCTCTAGAGCAAGATTCTTTCCTTTTGTAAATGTTAAACAGTGTGGTGGGATGCATGCATCTGCTGACCTACCTGTTTGCTGCTGCCTTATGGGCCTTTTGGCTCACTACAGCAGTTTTTCACAATATGATACATGATGTCATTGACAGATTTTAACATGAATTTTTACCTGACAACAGTGAAGTAGCTGTGTTTTATTTCATGTCTTGTAGGAATTCTTTCATTTTTCTCTCCAACACTTCAACTGCATGAATTGTGAGATTTAGTTGGCTGATGGATTTCTAATGACCAGTAAAATATTTGTGTTTGTTTTGCCTTAAAAAGTCACGATCAAGAGAAACTTCCTCAAATGATAGGAATTGTTTCCCGCTGAGGGAATATATGATGATGTCTCTTTATTTTCCAGAACATGTGAAAACAAAAAAGGAAACATAAGGTTTCTAGCTTCTAAAATGTATTTAGACATCCTTTTGTTACAAATGTAAATCTGTTTCTATTGCAGTCCTCATCATTTTGAAATGATTTCTTGATCACATAACTTGCTTTATATTGTAAATCCAGTCCATATTCTCTTGATAAAAACCATCTGCTATTTAATTTGGTTTGTTTTCATTAGAAGAGGATACATAATTGGTCATAAAACTCAGATGGAAAAATCCTTTAGTAATAGCAGTTGATATGAATATCTGAATATTTAGTGCAGAAAATACTTGCTAAAGCTTCATTCAACTTGCTGGTAATGTATGTCATTCTTTTGGCAATCCATGTCTCATTGTTTCTTCAATAATCAGTGGCTCCACAATTCCGGTATGTTGAAGTGTAAACTCCCCCTTTAAAAATGCTCACCATTTTATTTTCAGGCTTTTACAATTATATTGTTTTTCGTTTTGTGGCTATTTTATACAGCATCTTCTTAGGATGATTACTGTCGATGTGTTATATCCCAGCAGTAATGTAGACCTAGGTTCTCTGGTTTTAACTCCTTAATGTCTTAAAATCATGTATTACAAGAATATCCTGCAGTTTGTGGTCCAGACAGCTAGGGAGATGATCGGTCGGATGCATTCTTCATATTGTCAGTTGTAATTACTGAATTAGCTGCTTTGGGCCCTTGTGAAAAAGAAGAAAAAACTAGTTAAGGAATAGGGTTCCTAATAATTTCAAATTAATTGAATGTTACTTTAGTTGCACTTATTTAACACCACACACAGTATTTGTTATCAAAGTAAGCAGACTGTATGTATTATTCGAGCCATAGCTTATGCATAAATTTAAGGGTTTCTTTAAATAAAACATTCTCTTTTCCTAACAAAGATTGTAAATATTATTTAATAATAGAATTAGTCTTACAAATATTACCATGAAAGAAAAGATGTATATTTTTAAACTAATTTCTGTTCTCATTTTAGAGGCTAACCTGTATTTTCAGATTTTATGAGCAATTAGCAAGCATTAAACATAGTCATTCCCTCTTTCTTTATAATAAATCTAACTATTTCCTGCTGTAAAATATTGTAGCTTACTTAGTTACTAGCACATGGTTAGAATTTTAACTGATTAAAACAGATTCCATGATAAAATACTATGGATTTCCATTAATGCTGTTTATGTAGTTGAAATGTAAAAAGTAATGCAAAGTATAACAGCAAATGAAATAATTTTCAGTGAAAATACCCAATAATAAACTTAACCTAAAATTGCATAATAGATAATAGCTAAATAGAAAACCTGATTCTTTCAAGAAATACATTTTTGAACTCTTGAGAATAACTGTATTGATGACATTAAGAATATTTAGTATATCTGAAGTGACATAAAAGCTGATATCTTCATAGTGATTCAACAAAGAATATTCTTTGTATTTAACAGTGCATTCTAAAAAATTACGTTTAAAATATATCATGTTTTAAAATAAATAGATCTAAGAGGTACATGTTTAGCAATAAGTAGAATTAAGCAAATAAACGCCTAAAATTAAGGCTGAAATTTTTCAAAGTTATTTTATCCCACTATGCCAGTTCAAAAGCAGCTGTATACTAAAATAAGGAACAGTCTTACCTCCGCTAAAGATTTGATAAATTCTTGATGTAGTTGAAGCGTTTCCAGTTTTGATTGATTCATTTTGTTCACTTGTTAGTAGAGGACTGGGGGAAGAGGGTCATAAACATCTCTTCCAAAAAGACCTTAATGAAAACATGTGTCTGTACCGTGCCATTGTTTCAGCAGGACTGCTAATGTATGGAACATGTAGTGCTGCTTAGAGGCTGCTGCAGTCTCTCACTCTTCCTACTGTGGAATCAATAGGCTTCTGAAAATACATAATGAAAGTAATTTAACATACTGAAGGCTTCTTGTCTCCAGAGACAGCATTTAGATTCAGTCTTTCTAAAAAGGAATGGCACTGCTTTTCAGAGGAAAGCCTGTTCTGGGCAGCTTTTGCAGAATGACAGCCTACCTTGTCGCTTCTCTCCACTGCAGAGAGATGCAGTGCATTCACTAATTTTGATTGGTCAGTTGTGTTGAGCTTAAATTGTGCTTCATATGTATAGCAGGGATTTTTCCCCCTCACTGTTTTATATAAGGATGCTTTTTTGAAAGGCTATATTTATAAGTGGTTGTATGTTGCTCTTAAATAGAACATGAGTAAATTAGTCTTTAAAAATGTGTATTCTATTCTGGTTAGTTGTTCACTTATGCTAAACATTAAAAAATACAGGGAGATGGCAGGGGGAGGGGAGCAAGAAAATTATATAGTAAAATGTATGTATTCTTTTTAAAGCCTTGGATAATTGCACTTGAAAATATTTTAGTTGTGTATGTTTTTGGGTGAGATTCTTTGTTCTACACATAGAAAGCCACTGCATCTTTACTGTGAACCACGTTGAATTTCAACTAGTTTGTTTGTATTCAAGTCCTCTTCTCTGTGTATTCCAAATTGTTGTGAGTATATCAAGGTGTTAAACATTGTTATGACTGCAGTATTCATTCACTTCATTCATTCATTCAAAATATTAATAAGGCTTGATCTAAGGTGGCTATACCTTAAACTATTTTGTTTTAAATTCCATTGCTATTTAGCATAGTCTTAGTATGTAAAGATTTAATCATGTACATTACTTTTGAGGTTACTACTCAGTCTTCACCTCTGGTACCTCGTTCTGTTCAGTAGTTACACAGATCATGTGCCATAATATTTTATTTCAACTGGCTATCTTTCTGTTTTTAACCTGGGTACTTAGAGTTGATTGCTGTGCTTTAATATCATATGCCGCTATATGCTAATGTTATTGGGTAAATATATTGGTAAAGGAAAAAGGAAGTTAATTACATGTCTTCATAAGTTATAAAGCTAAATTATTTTAAGATAGATATGATGTCAGAAGAATAAAAACAATGGTATAAGTAATTTAAAATATTACTTTAAAATTAAATTTCTATTAACTGGTTACTTATAAATAGTATTCTATTTTCAATATTGAGGAAACCTTTATTGAGAAAAACTTTTTGTTTAGACTTGAGTATATAAAGTGGCTGGATTCTATATCTGTTAACAAAATAGAAGACATATTGCAAATGATTGAATTATTAGGCTATTGATCACCTATTTCCATTATTTCAGGAATATTAGTGATACTCATTTTTTAAAAATGTATGCCAGATTTTTAATTTTTAATTGGAATTGTTCTTTATAATTTTGACAAATCAGTATACATTTTAATAATCTTCCATTGCTAGTGTTTAAGCTCTTAGAGGCTGGCTGAGTAGTATGAGCTGTGAATTGCATTTTCATAGAAATTGAGAGTAACGTGGTGGAAAATTGTGTCGTGAATTTCTAAAATTTTCTGCACAGCGTTGGGTGGCAAAGCTTTGGTAATGATAAAAATTAAAATAGTATGCTACTTTTCATGAATTTTGAAAATTGGAGAAAAAATATTGTTAGAATGCCAGCCATGTTGAAAGGTAGCATGTGTGTGCGCTGCGTGCACAGCGCGCACACTCACACACACACACACAATATTATTAAAAGCTTAAAATTAAAACCAGAGAGCATTAGTTGAAACTTGTGGTAGAGATGAGAAGTTATTAACCTGATGAAATACGTGTAGTGCTTTTTTTGCCAAAGAATTCAAGTATTTGCTAACATTTATCATCAAAATATTCCCATGAAGTAGAGTAAACAAAGGCACAGAGAAGTTTAATGACTTCAAAAAGTCTAGATATGTTAGTAGCAGAGCCAGTGTTAAGACTCTGCAAACCCCTCTCTACCTATAGCTTCCTCCTTTCTCTTTGGAAAATTCTGAAGGTACTTGGAACTTAAAATTGGATGCTTTGGGTTTAGTCACTAGTTATTAGTTATATGACTTTTGGCAAGCTAAGCATTCTCTAGGTCACAATATAGCTTTGCCTTTTTTAAATTGAAGTATATTTCTGTGCTTTGTTTAGCTCTCTCTGAAACAGTATTTCTGAGTTATATTCAGACCATTTTGAAAAAATAAATTGGGAATCTCTGTAAGAAATAATGACAGCAAAAAATTTCAGGTCTAAACAATGCTTTTTATTGTCTGTGCAAGTGACTTGGGGTTAAGGGTATACAAGATGTCACAAATAAATTACTTTTTATTGCATACAATGCTTAGTATAGTTTTCTTTATAAAAAGTACAAATTAGTTTGGTGATGATAAGATTCTCTGATTTCTTAGCAGGATAAGTCTAAATTCCTTTGTTTTTAATAAAAAATGAAAGTATCTAAACCCCTGAATTGAGAATCCGATTATATTATTTTCACACACAAAAAAATCAAATGACAAATGTCAACATTTACAAAGGTTCTTATTTCCATAGCAACAAATTTTCACAGATTTGCATTTAATATATTTTGTATTCATATAGGATGCCAATTTTGAAAAATATTACAGTTGGTGATTTAAAACCAGATGTTATAAAATCATTTTATAGATTACTTATTAATTAGTTAATTACCTGGGAAAGCAATTTAACTTTCCTAGTGTTAGCTGAGCAACGAATGTGAATCTGACCCTCAAGTATCTCTATTAAAATCCTTTTTCACAAGTTGTGTTTTTGTTTTAGTTATAAATATTTTGATAGGGGAGTCTTTGATTTTTAATTTTATGTATTCGCCCCCTTAAGTTAGGACAACTCCGAGTATAAGAAAGTTATTTATTGTTCACATTTACATTTCAGTATTCATATCACATCATTCTTAGCCAGCTTGTGTCTGGTTCTGCTGCTACATTTTTGGTGATGCTGAATTTGTAAGTGAAAAAACTCAACTTTGTGAAATATTGGAATTAACCACAACTGAAAGTGCTTTGAAACTATTTGCGAAGTATATATGCAAAAACGGTTTCTAATTGCTGGAAAACCACTTTTTAAGTTGTATTGCTTCAAGGGTACTTTTTCAATGAATACTTACCATAGCTAACTCTCCACGCCCTCTGATACTGGAGGCCAAGGTAGAAAGGAGTATTTCTGTTTAAAGCCAATTCAAAAATTTCATTTGAAAAAATAAAAAAAAATAAAAAATAAAACAAAAACAAATTTCATTTGGCTTTTCAACTTAAAATTTCTTTCACAACAAATGTTTTACCAGAAAAATAGAAATGGACCGTCTGCTGAAACCTCCATCAAGTGGGGAGTAGCCAAGGTAGGAGAGAATCAACAACATTGATGATTCATCGTCTATAAGAGAATAATTGAAAACTGATTGTAACTGGATAAAGGACATGCATCAGAATTGTATACTCTTAATTGAAAAATTCGCAAAGCAATCCTCCTCTTCCTTCCCTACCTTACCTAAGTTGGGCATTTAAAATTTTCCATTTTATTTTTCACAGTATGTAATTTTAAGTCATCTGTCAGCATCACATATGTTATAAAAGTAAATACATGGTATTTCTTTTCATTTTTCTCATCTAAACCTACATTTTGGACCCTGTCTCTATTACTACTACTTTTGTTTTCCCCAATATATTACTGCTTTCTAATCTCTGTCTTTTGTCCTGCTGTTGGCGTGTTTTCTTTAGGGCCTTGTCCAGATTATTACCACCCCTGCCCCCAATTTTCTGGCTTACTCTTTTGATTGCCTTACACCCTTTTTTGCATCTTTAAATATTATAGGTTTTGTTGTTTTTCTCTTATATTTCCAAAGAAGTACACAAACATGTCTGTGCTTTTTATTCCCCCACACTGGTTCCTCTTTCTTTTCTGTTGCTTCTTCATTTTATTCTTGTAATTCTCCTATTGTAGGTTATTATGCAGAGTCAAATTCATTTCTGTGTTCTGAAGCTGAGTCAGTTGATTATTTAGATTATACATTTAACAGAGCTATGGCAAATCCCCTCTTCTGTGCTGTGATGAATCCTTTGCTCTGGTGGGAGATGTAGCTGAATGGCAGTCTATGAAATAGTAGTCTCTTATTGAAACTAGTTAGACACATAATGCTTTTGTAAGAAGGCTGCCATTCTTTATGTGTAGAGCCAGAGAACAGAAGAATTCCACTATAAACTCAGTAATTCCACGGTACTGCATGGGGCATCCATTTGGGAAAATGGATGCATTTTGAGTTTACTAATAATAGTTAAAGTCTATGCTCACTGGTGATTTTCTTTTACTAAAATACTGCAGTGTATCTTCAGTTACTGCTACCTTCTAGTCCCCATTTAGGGGATATACTGTCTATGAAAAGTCTTGCTAATATCTACAAAAACTTCTGTGATTTTGGCTGATGTTGCAGAGGATTTATGGATCAATTTGGGGACGTCTGACATCTTAACAATACTGAGTCTTCCAATTTATGGACATGGTATCTCTACCATTTTTAGGTCTTATTTAATTTGTTTTCTCAGTGTATCATAGTATTTAGCTTATAGACCCTGCACATATTTTGTTATATTTATACCTAATTATTTTATATTTTTAGTGCTATTGAAGTAGTACCCAATTTTTAAAACAAAATTTCAATTGCTTAGTTTTAGTGTATAGAAATACATTTTTTTTTGCATATTGACTGTGTATCCTGCAATTGTACTAAACTCGTGTATTAGTTTTGAGAACTTTTCTTGTGAATTCTGTGGTATTTTCTATATGATTAATGTCATCTGCAAATAGAGACAGTTTACTTCTTCTTGAACCATGTGTAACTTTTACTTCTTTTATTGCCTTATTGTACTGCCTGCACCTCTGGTATTAGATTTGATAAAAATGTGTTGGGAGAAGCAATCTGCCCTCTGCCCTGAGTATCCCTAAAGGCCTGGGGCATGCTGGGTATTGCTGGGCATGCTAAGAATGAGAAGACCTGACTGCTCTTGGTCCATTTCTCAGGGTTGTGTTTGAACCTAGCAACCTTGAGGAATGCAATAATTCCTCAGACAAAGAGCAGACTTGCTTCTGCTTATTATAAAAATGGTTTATTGTCCAGCCTAGTGTTCTTCAGCTGTGATAAAAACCCACTGTATCCAGAGTATACATCTAGGCCCCTCTGCCAGGAGGACTTGGATGGGACGGTGAACTGTCACTGACCTGATCCCTCATACTGCTTGCTGTATTTTGGGTCATTCGCCACTGATCCAGATCTCTTAAGTCTTCTGCCAGCATACATGACAGAAATAAGCTAGCTTCATAGCTTGCAAGTAGGGTAAAATCCTAGACCCTTCACTATTTTTGACAATTTGGCAACAAGGACAGGATGTTGACTGAAAATGGCTTCCTATGAAAGAGAAGACAAGGGCCCTTGTGGGCGGGTTTCGAGGATATGAGATCCAGCAGCGAGTACTCTTACTTAAGTGGTGGGCTAGGAGATCCCCTGGTGACTTCCCTGTAAATGAGTTTTTAGAGGCTAAGCAGTGAGAGAATTAAGCAAAGCTACCCAAATGGTACTTGGGTTGTTGGTCACACTCTAGGCTGTAGGAAGAAAGACTTACTACATCAATGAGGCAGCAGAGCTCTGGGGCTAGGCAAAAGGCAGTATGGCTGTAGCTGCTGAATCAGGGGCTCCACAAAGCCAAAATAAAAGGCATCAGCATTGAGGATGCAGAGCGTTTGGTAGACTGAATACATTATAAGTTCATTTGTTGAGTCCAAATAGGCAGTCACCTGAGATTAAACGTAGATACAGAGTCTTGCTGATTGGTCCAGAGCTACTCATTCCCTTTGTGCCCTCTGATTCCTCTCTCCTCCTCTGCTGTAACATCAGCTCCTTAAAATATAGGCCAAGTATGGTAGAGGACCTCAAGGAAGGGGAGGAATTCAGACTTTTACAGCTGTGTTGGATAGAGGTGCCCAAGCACCATCCAGCATCCTGTGGGGAGAAAGCATGGTAGGAAGCAGGAGGCTGAAACTGAGGACTGCAGGGTGGAGCTGCTGCAGCATGCACAAGGGCAAATTAAAGACCCCTAGGCTCAGGGGCTTAAAGGAGCTCGGAGGCAGGAAGGAGAAAGCGGCACTGACCCTGCGGCGTCAAGCCAAGCAGAAGAAAGAAGAGCCTCCCACCACCTCAGCCCTCTTCTGCAAATTGGCCTCCTGCACTTCCCTGTACTCCCCCTGCTCACAAAATAATGTCATCTCCTGGGAGCTATGTCTGTAGTCCCTTTTGTGTATGTGTTAAATTACTTGGTTTGTGTTCCTGCAGTGGGGGAACACTCAAATTGAAGAAAAGGAAAGTGTGGGCGGAGCCTCTGGGTTTATCCAGTATACTGTTCTGGCTTTCTCTGCCAAGTGTATACTTGGTATTGACGTTTTTTACATGCTTATATTGTGAATGCTTATGAGTTCACAGAAGAGTCTCCCATTCATGGGCTCTGGCATGTCCCCTCCCCAGTGATCCAGCACAATATATCATCCCAGGAGGAAAGAAAAAACCCACAGCTTTAGTTAGACTCTGTGGCTGCTGAAGAACTCAGGCCATTTCTTAGTACAGCAGTGCCACCTGCCTGACCCAGCTACCAAGTGCACCTCTTTTGAACACGCCTACTGTTAAGGTCTTGTTAAAACCAAACACCTGTCCCATAGATGCCTTGTGACTCTCTCACTGATGACACCATTTTGAGGAAGGTTAACTTGTTCTTGAATACTGATAAGGAAAGGGCCCAATAGACTTCAATGATCAAATGAAAATAGTTTGTTCAGGGGCCCAGCTGGCCCTGGCTTTGCATGAAGGGGTGGAAGCGAACCCTTTTGGGGAAAACCTTGTCTTTCATTCCACGAACCACTGGCTCAGTGGTGCCCTTGATTCACAGAAGTTCCTCTAAGTACCAGGGCCTGGTTCATGATAGTTCGGCCAAGTTAAAGTTGATGGTATCCATTGTGCTGCGGCTGCCGTCCAACCTCAGTGCCGGCTGCAGGAAACCCAGAGTGGACATGATGCCTCCACTCCGTTCTTGTAGCTCTGACCACTGCTCTCCTTGATTAGCATTCTTACATTTTTCCTGACTCTTGGGCTGTTGCCTGAAATATAGCCTTTAGGTGTACCACTTATAAGGTAGATTAAGGACCAGTCTCTTTGGGCCTGCAAACTGTGGAAACAAATTGCAGCCACTGGTCAGTTTGGGTCATGCAAGCCTGTGCATCTCAACTGCTGCTGTTTCTACTTGGATCCATTATCAAAAATAGCAACGTATCATCATAATATACTGAGTAACCGTGATGCTCTGGCTTTCAGGAAAGAGGATTTCTCCATGTCACTGCCCTACTTCCACTTCTAGTGGAAGTCCTTTCCTCCCCTAGGGCTGCAGGGTTTTTTGCTGTTTCCTTGTCCTAGCTCGAATGGGTTTTCAACAGGGTTCAGAAAATGAGAGAGTTTGTTGCACTCCATCAGTGGTTTTAGGCTTTTGTTCCCACTTGTGTTAGACATGGTAGAAAGGATCCAGGCTGCCCTCCATGCCTTTCTCTCAGTGGCTGCTGTTCTCCTCTCCAGGCCTGCACCACCAGGGATGCTTTGTCAGGCCTCTCACTCTGTACCTGGTCTTTTTTTGTGCGAACCAGGTGAGGTCTGTGAAGAAGAACCTATGAATGGGTATACTGCCTTCCCTTTGTGTTTGTGACCTCCATGAGTTCTGTATTTTCTTTGTAGCACACATTCAGCCTTTAGCAATTCTTTAACAATTTTAGCTGAACTATTCTTACTGGTGTCCAGTACTGTCTTACCCAGGTGCTCAGGTGCTCATGTCCCCTCCTGTCCTTCAAGGTAACCTCTATTTCCTAAGTTTGAGTTGATTGGTTGCGTTACAACCTCAGCTTTCCCAGCAGCTGTTTACCATGATGATATAGATTAATTCCATGACCCTACTTGGTCATGGTACATTACCCTTTTAGATACTGCATGATTTTATTTGCAGTTATTTTGATGAAGTATTTTGTCTCTGTTTTTAGGAGGGTATTGGTTTGTCTTTCTTTTATTGTAATGTTTTTGTCTGGTTTTGGAATCAGGGCAATAATGTTGGAGTTATTAAACGAGTTGAAAAATGTTTCTCCCTTTAGTTTTAAGAAAGTTTAAGATCAGAACTAGTTCTTACTTACCTATTTGACAGAATTTAATACAGCATACATGTGAGCCAGGAGGTTTTATGTTGCCTCAGGCTTCTAATTACAAATTAAAAAAATTTAATAGGTAGTAGATTCCGGTTTTCTATTTTTCTTGTGTCTGTTTTAGTGATAAGTATCTTTCACGTATATTGTTTTATCACTTAATCTGCCAAAATTATTAGCATAAATTTGTTTTTAACATTTTCTTATTACATTTTAATATCTGTGGGATAGGTACTGATACTTTCCGTTTCATTACTGATGTTGGAAATTTGTATCTTTTTTCTTGCTCATTTTGCCTAGAGGCTTATCAGTTTTACTATATTTCAATTTTTTAATAACCAGCTTTCATTTTCATCGTTCTTTGTGAACTGTGTTCTTATTGTTCATTTTCCGTTTTATTGATTTCTACACTTACCTTTAGTATTTCCTTTCTTTTACTTTGGTGAAAGTTTCTTTAATAGCTTTAAATCCATTTTTGTCAAATAATGTACTCAGTATGGCTTTACCTACATCCCACAAATTTGATTGTGTTTTATTTTATGTCACTCAGTAGGTTCTCTAATTTTCTAATTTCCATTATATTTCTTTGCTGACACATGGGTTATCTGAAAGTGTTTTTCAGTTTCCAAATATTGGGTGATTTTTCTAAATTTTGTTAGTGATTTCAAATTTAATTCTGTTAGGATCAGAGAACATATTCTGTACACTTTCAGTTTTTAAAAAATATTTCAGTTTATTTAATGACTCAGAATATGTGCTCTTAAAAATAATGTTTTCTCCCATTGTTTTGGGCATCGTGTTCTATAAAATGTCAGTCGTCAGTTCGATTGATAATATTGTTCAAGTCTTTTCTTGCCTTACTGTTTTTTTCTTTATTTGTATTATTAGTCTTTTGCTGAAGGTAACTTTTAACTGAAAGAAGAGATAGGAAGTTCCCAACTATAATTCTGAATTTATCTATTTCTCCTTTGACTTTTTTCAGTTTTTGCATCATGTATTTTTATTGGATGCATGCATATTTAAGTGCATTATGAATTATATGTCTTTATTCCCAGTAGTATTGCTTGTTCTGATGTCTGCTTTGTCTGATATCAATGTAGCTATGCCAGGTTGTTTTGATATGGTTTACATCATATATATTTTCTCAGTCTTTTATTTTTAACCCTTTGTTTTTATTTTTAAGGTGTGTTTTCTGTAGATAATACTTTGTTTTTGCTTTTCTTCCATTCTGATTTCTATCTTTTAATAGTGCAGAGCATTTACATTTAATATAATTTTCCATATGGTTAGGTCTCAGTCCTCCACATGGCATTTTTTTTTATTTTTCATTTTTCATTTTTATTAAGTAGAATTGTTACAATTTGACTGCACATATACAATATATTGCATATAATACATTACACAATATACTGCACATTTTAACAAATTTACATATATGTACCGTTCATTGTTTCTAAGAATGTTTAGAGCTTTAGCTTTTTAAACGTACATAGTTATCAAAGGAATGAAGCCAACCACAAAATAAGAATTAATTCATAAAGAAAAATACCCCTGCTATTAACAGCAACATTCTTTATAATTACCAAGGTACGGAAGCATCTTAAGTGTACATCAATAGATGAATGGATAAAGAAGATGCAGCATATATATGTAATGGAATACAACTACCCATAAGAAAGAGGGACATTTTGCCATTTGTGGCCTTTTATTCGCTTTTTTTTTTCTTTTCACTTCAAAAACCAGAATTTTATAACTGGCGTAAACATTTCCATTGCATCAAAAACAACGAAGTACCTAGAAATAAACTTAACCAAGGAGGTTACCTATACTCCTAAAAACTGTACAACATTGATGAAGGAAATTGAAGATGATATAAAGAAATGGAAAGATATCTTGTGCTCTTGGATTGGAAGAATCAACATTATCAAAGTGCACGTGGCATGTGTTTTATGAGTTCTTTTTTTCATATTTTCTTCCTTTTCTACTTCCTTTTGGTGAGGAGTTTCTGCTATTCCGTTTTGCTATTCCAAACAGAATAGTAAAACTGGAATAGTAAAAATGACTATTTTTAGTCATTAATGAATAAACAAAATGGAAGAGTAGTCTATTGGTTTATTAACTGTGTCTTTTAGATTTTTTTTTTAACATTTTTTATTGATTTATAATCATTTTACAATGCTGTGTTAAATTCCAGTGTTCAGCACAATTTTTCAGTCACGCATGGACATATACACACTCATTGTCACATTTTTTTCTCTGTGAGCTACCATAACATTTTGTGTATATTTCCCTGTGCTATACAGTATAATCTTGTTTATCTATTCTACAATTTTGAAATCCCAGTCTATCCCTTCCCACCCTCCGCCCCCTAGATTTCTTATTTTAGTGATTCCTTTAGATTTTATGATACACATAGTTAACTTACCACAGTCTTTTTATGAGTAATAGATCATATCACATATAATGTTAGATCCTTACTTATAATATCACTTCCTTCGGCTCTCTTCCATCTTACGTGCTATTTTTAAAAAAAGTTTACTTCTACTTACATTATAAACTTCATAGTAGATCATTACTATTTTTGCTTTAAACAGCCAATTATCATTTAAATACATTTTAAAGATAGTTTATATTTATGCATATATTTATAATTTTTGACACTTTCTTTTTGTACATCAGAGATTCTGGTGTTTTCTTCTAATCTGAAGAACTTTGACTTTTTTTTTGTAGTACAGGTTCTCTGGCAACAAAGTCTGCTTTTGTCAAAGATGCGTTCCTTACATCTTCATTTTTTACTCGTTTTCACTTTATATTAGAGAACTATATTGACCTTTTTTCATCATTTAAAAATAATTTTGTTGTTTTCTGTATACATAGTTTCTGATGAGAGGTCTGTAATCGATGTTATCTCTGTTTATTGCTATGTCTTTTTACCTCTGGCTGTTAAGATTTTATTTCATTGTTTCCATAGTTTTTTTTATGATGTACCTAGATGTGGTTTCTTTGTGTTTGCCTTCCTTTGGGTTTACTTATATTCTTGGATCTGTGTTGTTGCTACTGCTTCTGCTGTTTGTTGTTTGGGGATTTTTTCATCAAATTTGAAAAAAATTCCATTCTTCAAGTACTTTTTCTTTCTGTCATCTTTTCTTCTGGGACTCTGATAACATGTACTTTTGCTCTTGGTATTGTCCCACATATTATTAAGGCTCTGTTTGCTCATGTTTTGTAACTTTAGTTTGGGTAGTTTTGTTGGCTCTGCTTTTAGGTTCATTAATCTTCTCTTTCATAATGTCTGATCTGTACTGAGCCCTCTCAATGAATTTTTCAGTTCAAATACTGTGGTTTTCAGTTCTGAAAGTTTTATTTGATCAATTTTTTTATAGTTTCCATTTTCTCTTGTGTTCATATTTTTTTTTAAATCAGTGGACATAATTAAAATAGGTATTTTAATTTTTTTTAATTTAATTTATTTTTTAATTCCATCATCTTTTTGCACCTTGGTATTTCTGATAATTTTTGATTGGATACTGGCCTTGTGTTTGAACATTGTTAATGGATTTTTTTTTTTCTTTTTGGTCTTTCTTTAATGACAATTGTACTTTGTTCCTTCAGGTAGTCAAGTTACTTGTGGATCAACTTGATTCTTTTGAGATTTGTTTTTAGGCTATTTTGGGCAGCTTTAGAGGAACCTTTACTCTAAGACTAGTTTAGCCTTACCATTAAGGTATAATCCTTCGTAGATCCATAACGAATTGTGTTCAATGCTATCTACTCATTTTGGCTTTCTAAGCAGGAATATCTTGGGGTGCTCTCTCTGTGAGCTCTGAGAGTTGATCAGTTTGCAGGCTTTCTGGTAGTTCTTTGCCTGGCCTCTTTGAGTCTTTCCATATTTATGTATAACATAATAGTCCTTTGAAGACTCAAGAACCCCTATGTAGAAATTTCTGAAATTGCTTTTTTCCTTAGCTTGCTTTTTTTCTGCCTCAGCTGGCTGCCTCAGCCTTCCTTAACTCAGATTTGTCCCTTCAACTCGTCTAGACACATTATGCTTTACTAAGGTTTTCTCTTGTGTTGTAGGGGAATGTGTACGTAGGCAGAAAGCCTGGACAGTTATAGAGTTCACTTCATTTATTTTCCAGGGATCACAGTCTTGCACTCGCTGTTGTCTAATACCTGAAAATAGTATTTTCATAAACTTTGTCCAGTTTTCTAGTTGTTGGGGTGAGTCCTGTACCAATTACTCTCTTGGGTAATAAGCAGAAGCTCCAAATTTGCTTTAAAAACTAAATATCCTTGAATTTCCTTTAGTGATTAATTATGAACCATCTTATGGCATACCTTTCATTGCTGTCTTAAAATTATTAAAATCTTTGATTTTTACTTTTTATGCCTAATTTCTTAAGTTACAGTCTAATAATAGGCTGATAATATTTTGTGTCATGTAATTCAGATTCTTTGCACTTAAGATATTTGCCCAGCACAATTTTCTTTTGTAAGTACCTCTATTATTTTTTTTTCCCTATTGGAGAAAAAGATAACACTGTTGGAGAAGAGATCATACTGCTATATAGATTGATGCTTTTGCGAATTCATGTCTTCTAATCTCTAGTCATTTCCTCGCCTCCCAGGTGCTATAAGATAGACCAGGGATTGACAGATCCCTTTCTGTGTAAAGGGCCAGATGATAAATATTTAGGCTTTCTGGGACACATATAGTCTGTGTTGCATACTCTTCTTTGTTTTATTTTCTAACTGTTTAAGTGTATAAAAACTATTCTTAACTTGAATGTTTGGTCCAAAGGCCTTAGTTTGATCACCCTTGACATAGACCATCACAACTTTGTTCAAGGAACCGTCCTCTCTCTCAGTTTTACCAAAAGACCTTCCTTTCTTCTTCGTTGGAAAAACCAGGCTTGTCAACTTCTTGCTTCCTGTTTATCCCATCTAAAAGTTTATCAAGTTCTTTAGTACAACTTAATAAGAACAACAATAAAAAAAAAACCCAATCCAAAAATGAGCAGAAAACCTAAACAATCAATTCTCTAATGAAGACATTAAAATGTCCAATAGGTACATGAAAAAAATGCTAAATATCATTAATTATCAGAGAAATGCAAATCAAAACTACCATGAGATATCACCAGTTAGAATAGCCATCATTAAAAAGTCCACAAATGATAAATGCTGGGGAGGATATAGAGAAAAGGGAACCCTCCTACAGTGATGGTGGGAATGTAGTTTGGTGCAGCCATTATGGAAAATAGTGTGGAGGTTCCTCAAAAAACTAAAAATAGACGTACCATATGATCCAGCAATCCCACTCCTGGGCATATATCTGGAGGGAACTCTAATTTGAAAATTTAAATACACCCCAATGTTCATAGCAGCACTATTATACAGTAGCCAAAGCACGGAAGCAATCTAAATGTCTGTCGACAGACGACTGGATAAAGAAGTTGTGATGTATTTATACAGTGGAATACTACTCAGCCATAAAAAAGAATAAAACAATGCCATTTGCAGTAACATGGATAGACCTGGAGATTGTCATTCTAAGTGAGGCAAGCCAGAAAGAGCAAGAAAAATACCATATGACATCACTCATGGAATCTAAAAAAAGGAAAAAAAGAGGACACTAAGGAACTCATCTACAAAAGAAACAGACTTGCAGACATAGTAAACAATCTTACAGTTACTGGGGAAAGGGGATGGGAAAGGATAAATTTGGGAGTTTGAGATTTGCAAATGTTAACCACTATATATAAAAATAGATAACAAATTTCTTCTGTATAGGACAGGGACCTATATTCAATATCTTGCAGTAACCTTTAATAAAAATATGAAAATACATGTATGTACATATATGCATGACTGAGACATTACGCTGTACACCAGCAATTGACACATTATAACTGTACTTAAAAAATAAAAAGGATCTTCAATTATTTGTCTACCTTTCATTCTGTGCCAAGTGAAGCATGTATGCATATTCTTTCATTTAAGCCTGAACCTACTGTATGGATTCCTGCTTTCATTCTTTTCCAAGTTCATTTACACCTTGTTCCATTTTGCTCTCTTATGTATTATCTTTCCTAATTCTTCCAGTGGTACTCTGTCAACATGTGCATATTTGTTACTTATCCTGCTGTTTTAAATTTTGTATTTATGACATCTTAAAATGTTGATCTTTAGGAAAAAATTCCAAACCACCAGAATAGTTTTCCTTAGGTACTTTTAGTTGAATTTGAATTGAAAAGTAAAAAAATTGCTTTTAGACTATAATATAGTTTATACATATAAGGTGCTTTTATGATACATACTCATTTCTTAATTTTGGTCATGTTTTTCGTCATTTTATAAATTTAACATCCCCCCCCAAGTGACAACATAATAAGACTAATGAATTAGAACATGTCAAAGCAAAAATGTTCTGTTGTAGTGAGGGATATAGTTCTCTAAAAGGAAAAACATCATGTACAAATTTTTTTTTTTTTTACTTAGAAATCAGACTACATCTAGGCACATTGTGTTGCAGGCATCACCTCACAAATCTGCCAACGCATGTCCTTTCTGAGCTTCAACACAGCTGTTGTCCCTAGCAGTCTCTCTTCTCTCCTTTTCCTGGTAGTGGTTTGCATTGGTGTTTTGGTTTATGGTAGGGAAAGAAAAAATAAAAAAGAATCCCTTCCTCATTTTTCTTATGATGTTATGGATTTAAAAAAAAACAATAATGTGAGTCGATTAGCAGTGACTTCTGGATTATTCTCATACTAAGAAACATGAAGGGCATTAGGTGTTTTAAATATAGATGAGTCCATTTATATTAAAAAATAAACTTTAAAGAATAAAGTTACTTCTGAAGAATAAAGACACATTTAAAAACTACATGTTCTTACAACAGTTTGTTCTATTCTTTTTTCTGTAACACAGTTATTCCTCCCCCGCTCCCCACACAACAGATTTGTAATGTAAGAATAGAATCGTGGTTCAGCCTGCAACTCCCAGAGGTAAAACACACAGTACTAGACTTCCATCTGTAGATTTTACTTTTCAGATTTCATGTCATTTTTTGAGTTAAATTCAAATTTGAAATCATCTTAAGCTTTCAAGGACTGTATTTATGTTAAGTTGTTGTCTAAAGTGGCTACATCATAGAGTAGTTGTTTATCCTCTGTGTTAAGACTGTTTATGTTGTTAGATGCAGTTATTCTTTGATTAATCTTTTGCCATCACATATACTACAATTTTGCTTTTGCCGTCACGTATACTATAATTTTGCAGTGCTCTGTGTCTTGAATTTTAATTGCTTGCTTTCGTCTGATTTGATTAGTTTGATGATGATCTTGAATTTTCCTGTCCCTGCCTCTTTTTGATGGATATACAATAGTATCACTTATAAGTGTTTTATCTATTTGAATAAATTTCTAAGATTTGTTTTTAGATATGTAAATATAACTCAGAATTCAAAATTGAAGAAAAGTGCTAAATGACCTGAAAGGATTCATAATACAATAATTTAATATTTTAAACTGCATATTTGACATCACACTTGGATTTGAGAGTATTTGAGCCTAGAATAAAGAAACATAAATTTATTAGCATCATAATAGATGTGTCAGACATTTCAATCTGTTGAATCACAGATGAACTCTTACTTTTATACTCTTAGTAGAATCCAAATTTATGCTGTGCTATTCTTTTTTTTTTTTGAACATGTGATGTAATGAAGATATTTCAGATAAGTTAAAAATACAGTTGTTTTCACTTTAGAAAAGAAACCAGTAAAAGTGCTATCACCATGACTTATATTACCTGGGACAGTTGCTCTATGAAAACATTAGATAATTTCACATTTAAGGTTTTAACTGTTTTTCACTTGTCTTGGAAGATTCCTTGACTAAAGCTGATTTGTTTATTTGCTGAGACAAGAATATGAAACACAGGTTAAGAGTTGCTGATGCTCAGGGAGTCATTTAGTTAATATGTGAGCCTAGCCCTGCCTGCTTTCCTAGTCTCATCCTTGTCAGTTCTCTGTATTTGTCTGATTTTCATTAATGATATCGTGTGTAATAATTCTCATGAGTCATATATAATAACTAGGGAATTCTCAAAGTTTTTATCATTTACATTTTTGAATGTACTATTATTAATGTGGGAGATTTTTCTCTTCTGCTTTCAGCTGTAATTCTTATTTTTATGTTGCCAAGACATGACTGTTGTTCAGGGAGTTATTTTAAATGAAATCAAAATCACCATAGGAAGGTCTGATCATTCAGCTAGTCATTTAATGTATTTATCCAGTACATTCTGTGTGTCAGATGGTGCATAAAGTGCTAGGGAAACAGTGATAAATAACAAGTTTGTGGTTTAGTAAGAGAGACAAATAAACACACCATGATAGTATAGAGTAAGTACAATACTAAGGGTTCAGTAGGAGATGCTGTGGAATCATAGAGGGGCAGTTATCTGGAGGGAGATGACTGGGAAAGCTTTCCAGAGGAAGTAAGTAAGGTGAGATATGAATGATACTCAGGTATCTGCCAGATCAAGGGGATGGTGAAAGTATACCAGAGAAAAGAGACAGCCTTTTCTAGAAGAAGTTAGAGGAAGGGAAGACAAAGGAAGAGGATGGGGAAGTGGTGAGAGTTGGGGCCAGATGGTAAATATGAGCCATGTTAGACAACTGGAACTTTTAGAGGAGAAAAATGATGACTCCAGTAAAAGCCTTTATGTAAGAGAATAACATAATCAGACTTGCATTTTAAAAAGATCACTGGATGGCAGTGTCGGGTGGATTGGAAGGTTGGGAACATAATTAGATACAGGGAAACCTAGGATGTTAGACAAGAGTTGATGGTGGTAAGAATTATTGGAGTATTGAGGGTGGACCAAATAGTAGGATCCATTTTAAGGATGTGTAGAAGCATTGAGACTTGGTGAGAGGAGTAGGGCTATCTTGATAAATTAACAGGATAGTAGGGCTTTTCACTGAGTTATGGCCCTTGGTTTTGTGGGGGGTGATTCTAAGTGTACGTTGCGACACGTTGAATTTGAAATGCTTGTGGGACACCCAAGTGCAAGTATCTAATAGGGAACTGTTTTTATGGATCTGAAGTCTAAGAGAAAAAAAGACACAACAAGATACAGATATGAAAGTTATTTCCACATATAGATGGTGATTGAATGTGAAGAGGTATGGAGTGGGATCCCCCCGAGGGAATGGAAATGGGACTGACCCCTGAGAAATTATAATGTGTAAGGGATGGGTATAGGAAGAGAAGACCACAGAGAAAACTGAGAGACAATAGCCAGAGAGGTGGGAGGGTAAGCTATGATGGAAGCTAAGAAAAGAGAGTTTTAATGCTAGAAGTAGTCGATATTGTAAGATATTGCTGAGACTTCAAAGAAAAGAAGAGTGAAAAGTGGCCTTAGGATTGTGGCCCCCACAGAAAGTAGTTGACTTCAGTAAGCACAGCCACTGAGATCAAGTGAACACTGGTGTAAGAGCACTTTCCGTAGACCCCTCCAATGGAGAAGTAATTTCAGTTGTCAGTGCAATAATAAAGCACTTCACGTTTGACAGGGAGGGGTATCAGAATAAAATAGTTTGTGGAAAATTATTTTTCGAAGACTATAATTAGAAAAAAAATCTAATTCTTGAAATGCTGTAACTTGAAAATTTACAAAAGAGAAAGAGGAATAGGTGTCATAAATATAGTTTGAATTTGAAATAGCTAGGGTTTAATCTAAACTACCAATTACTAGGACTTTCCTTTTGTAGATAATAATATCTTATTGACAGGATTTAATGAAATAATATATGAAAATGTTTAGCATAATGCCTGACCAGTGTACATGTGTGTATATAAATATGTGATATATTGAACACCTTATATATAACTGCATATACTGGTTAATAATTTCAGGGCACTTCTTCCCTTGGTTATTTGTTGTGTAAGAAATTAGTAGAAAGTTCAAGACAAAAACATTTGTTAAATCACACTGTTTCTGGGAATGTGGTAGGCGGAATAATAGCCCTCTAAAGACGTTCATGTTGTATTTCCTGAAACCTGTGAATATGTTACATAACAAAAGAGACTGTGCAAATATGTGTATGAGTATGGACCTTGAGATGGGGAGATTACTTGGATTATCTGGATGGGCTCAGTTTAATACATGAGCCCTTAGAAGTGGAGAACCTTTCCCAGCTGAAGTCAGCAGAGCATCTAAGTCATCCATGTCCTGCTTAATCCTTTTTCAGATGCCTTGTCCTTGAAATTGTACAGATGTTCCTTTCTTTATCTAGCAGGTATTGCATTCACTCAGTTCAGGGGTCACAGTGTGGTATAGTGGGAAAGAATCTTATTAAATTAATGTAATGGTAGGGTTTTCATTTTGAGGAGTATTTTGAATTTAAAAGTTCACTTAATTTACTAAATAAATCCCTGACTGATGGAATTTAAAATGTCTTAGTGAAGTGAATAGCTTTGGGCAGTGGGAGAGACTTTTCAGCATTAGTCATTAAAATTTAGCACATATGGTTTAAGCAAATGCCAGAAAAAATACAAGTAATATGCTGTGAAAATTCAGAAGATAAATTATTTACAGTTTGGGAGAAGACGTTTTGTGTAGTTAGCACTAAAGATAGAGTTTTATTGGGATGTTTGGAAATTGGGACTGTGCAAACATTTAGGGTTAGAGGAGAATCGTTACTATTTTAGTTTGACCAAAATGTAAGCTCTAGATTACTGGTTAAGTATAGTGGATTGAATGCACACCTTTATTTCTGCCTCCTTATTAAAATTCACTAAAATGACAATAAAAACCTAAAAAGCACAAACTCACAAGGCTACAGAATGCAAAAAGAAATAGAGCAGATGAGAGAAATTAAAGAATTTTGCAATATGGAAAGCAGATAAATGAGGGTAATTGAATTACTGAAGTGTAGAAAGTAGAAACATAAATACCTGCAAAGGAGGAAGCCAAGGAGAAGCAGGTCACCCTGCAGAATTCTGGAAGGGCTCAGAATCAGAGCATCATAGCGCTTGAAGATGGGATAAAGGATGGGACTGAAAAAAGGGAATATGTTGAATTTCTTACAAGCTGTCACTGAGAACTTTGAGGAAAGCTGTTTGGTGTTGGAAAATAGGTACACTGACGGGTAATATTCTCTTTATTAGCAACTAAACATACCCTAACATGCACGCATACGGTCATTTGAAGGTTAGCAGGACAGACCATAAAAAACTGTGAAGTATATGGTTGCTCTAACTCTAGAAAAGATAGAGGAAAATTAGCACTCTTTAGTTCCCTGTGGGTAAATCCTTTCTCCTCCCTAATCTCCTCTCCTCTCACTTTGAGCCCTGGGTTTTCTCTTCTTATCAGAATCTGTTTTGATTGAAGTGTTTGCATGGTGAGTCTCCTCTCTGATTGTGTGTTACAAGACTGTAATCTTGTTAAAGCATTTCTTGGCTCATCTATCATGGTAATAGCCACAAATGTATTTGACTCACTTTGTGTGCGTGTATGTATGTGTGTCTAATTAACAAGGGAAACTGCTGTTTCCTTCCTGCTTTTCTACCCTGTTTTGCTCTCTGCTTCCTACTGAGCATATACATACACATACTCCATTTTGCTTCTTTTTCAGGAGGAAGAACTAAAACTAGGTTGTCTTGTAGCTGCCAGACGTTTTAATTCTTTAACTGATTTCTGAGAGACTGCAGAATTAAGACTTATGAGAATTAACCTTCTGGTAATTAATTCATTCAAACAAGCATTAATTGAAGTTCTCTTGTGTCTTAGATATTGCCCTAAGCACTATGGATACAACAACCAAATTTTCTGCTCCCAAGGAGATTATGAGAATGTTTTATGGGGCAGTTCGATCATGTAAATAAATACATGGTGCTATTTACTGATACAGAGAATACTGAGGGAAGAGCTGGTTTATGGGGGAAATAACAATTCATGTTAGACACACTAAATTTCAAATGCCTTTTAGCTCCCCAAGAAGAAGTGATTTAAGTTACGGAATTCACGGTGGAGGTTAGGGCTGAGAATATAAATTTGGGGTCAGTATGTGTGGATGGTAATGACCCTAGAAACTCTTTACCAGCAGGAGCATAGGCCTCTTTTCTTGGCTCCTTGTCCACAGTCTCTCCCCTTTGCTTAGACTCCCGCTCTCCTCCTCTCCCTCTTCCTCCTCTTCCTGCTGCTGCTCCTCCTCCTCCCTTCCCGTCTCCTCCTTTTTTCCAGGCTGTCTCATTTTTAAATACCATTTTGGTACAGAACTTTCTCTTTAGCTCAGTTTTTCAGATTCTGGTAAAGTACAGCCCATTTCGAATATACCCTCATCCAGTCTCCCATGCCTCATACTTTCCAGTCCATTACCATCTGGTAATTTTACTAAGGCTTACTAAGAGTTCAGAATGGCATTTTCTCTGGCCTCACCACTCACTGTAAGCCTTTACTTTCCAGAAACCTTGTGGATGAAGGAAAGGAATAGTGTTCTACCTATATCGGATGACCTATTAATGGATACTTGAGAACTCAGAAAAACTTTGTTCTTAGGGTAGAAGTCTTGAAAACTGTGACTTCTAAAGTGTGGGGGAATAGTGAGATATGTAGCAATATTGGAAAAAACATGGCATCTCGAGAAAGCTGAGTTTGAAGACTGCAAATTTAATTCAGTTTTAGAATAATCAGTTAATTATATGGACAATTTAAATGACAAAACATTTTCTAAATAGGTGGAGAAAACCTATAAAATATATTAGCATCTTTTTAAAAGAAAAACTTACGTAACAAGAGATAGTAGGAGCCTTCTTTAATCTGATTGTGAATATAAAGCAAATGCGAGGAGAGCCAGGTTTTAGTTGGAAGGGGAAGGTATAAATTTGTTTTCTTCATACAGACTTTGACTCTAAATTATACTTCCTTTCATGGTCTTCTCTTTTTAAGTACTTAAATTATAGTTTATAATTACTTATTTATAAGTACCATATATCAACCCTTGGTTTGTCTGTGAGTAACATAAACCCTGCTGTACCATGGCTTAAAAGTAACAGATGCATCTTTCTCATGTAGTTCAGGGGTGGTGTCAAGGAACCAAGTTTCCTCTCTTTTTCTACTCCACTAGTATTTTTATCCTTAGGGCCTCAATATGATTGCTGCTCTACCATGTATCATATTCAGGTTCCAGGTAGAAAAAAGATAGAAGTCCACAAAGGAAGACATGTTGTCTATCTGATTAAGTGAAACTTTCTTGGAAGTCCTTGACACATTGGGTAACTTATTGACCTGAACTGAACTGAAGTTCTGTTAGTAGTGAAGCAGAGAAAAGCGGATATTGGTCGGGCAACTTGCAGTGACTGCAGTTAACAAATACTTAATACACTACTGTTATAGGGAAACAGATATTGTAGGTTCTGTGAGGAATATCTGATTCTGTTACTGTTTTAAAAAAGCATTGTAGTATGCATATTAAAATGAGGCTCTAAATATACTCATATGCCATAAATAAGAAGAACAAACAAATAAACTCATGTAAAATCTTATAGTTCCTATCTCAGCAGTGAGGTGTAGAAGAGCAGCTGTGACACAGCAAGAAGCTGTTCAATAATAATTGTCCAGTGAAAGGAAAAACATATTCAGTTCTGTTCTAGGCACCAGCATTTTAGATCTCTAAGGTAGAAAAGATCACAGAAGCAAGAATAAAAATTATAATAGTCTTTTGTCTAAGATACTCAAACCTCGGGTTTCAGCTAATTATATTTAAAAATGACAGTGCGAGCTGTGTGCACATATCCTAACATAATAGATTAGTGTCAGGTAGAATGCACAGGGGCTAGGTATTCACCTATTTGGAGCAGAGTGGGTGGCGGAAAAGGAGCTTCGTGAAGAGTAGGAGGAAAGAAAGAACCATGTGACAATATATCCCTTTGCTTCCTGTATTTAGTAAAATTTCTGATTATATTAACTTGTATTTGTATAAAACATTAACATTTTCTAAGAGATTTCACAGATACTTCATTTGAAACTTGTAGTAATCCAGAGAGATGATCCCAGTTTAATAAATGAGCAAACTGAGACTCAGAAAGTTCCTCGTCCAGAGTTTCTTGGCCTATAAATGGTGAAGTTGAGATTTGATTTCTATGATTCGTGACTTAGCAGTCTAGTTTTTGGGTGATACATGCTGTTTGACCACAAATTGTGTCACTGGAATGACTTATTAAGTCAGATATTATTGTAAACGGATGTTCACTTTTTTAAAAAGATATTTCTGTATAATATTTATGTTATAAATATATCATGTTATTGATTTGCTTTAATTAATAAGTAATACACTTTTAGTTATCTTTAAACAGGGAACAGTGAGTCTTGATATTTGTTGAGCCACTGATAATTCAACTCTGCTTTCATTCTCTATTGCTTTGGTTTTTCATTATGTGAACCAATGAATTCTTTCCCCGCCTTTTGTTAAAGAGAGATTTAGTTTACTTTGTCAGTTACAAACAAAAATAAATATTTTAAAAACTTGATGCTACTGTAAATGAGACTGGGTTTTAAATTTCCTGTTCAGATTTATTGTTAATGTATAGAAATTCAGTGTTATTTGTGTGTGAATTTTGTGTCTTGCAACTTTGCTGAATTTGTTTATTAGTTCTAACAGCTTTTTGTTTGTGAAATCTCTAGGGTTTTTTACATATAAGGTCATGTTGTCCACGAGCAAAGATAATTTTGCTTCTTTCTTTCCAATTTAGATGCCTTTTCTTTCTTTTTCTTACTTAATTGTCCTGGCTAGGACTTCCAGTACTGTATTGAATAGGAAAAGTAGAAAAATCTTTTGGTAGAATTTTTACTGTAAAAAAAAGATGCATCCTTATATTTTTTATGATACATGGTAGAGTACATATAGTAAGGCATACCTTGCGCTTTGCTGTAGTGTGCTTTGCAGATACTGCATTTTTTTTTTAACAAATTGAAGGTTTGTGGCAACCCTTTGTTGTCAGATGATGGTTAGCATTTTTTAGCAGTGCAGCTTTTTTTTTTTTTTAAGTATGCATATAACTTTAACACGCACTGGGAAACCAAAAGAATTGTTTGGCTCACTTTATTGTGGTACTTGTTTTATCATGGTGCTCTAGTGAACCCATGATATCTCCAAGGTGTACCTGTATAAACATTATATGACTTTGGAAATCCCCCTTTTCCTAGTTTGAATTATTTGAGTTGTTAATTAAGGAGAAAAGACTTTATTTTTGTCAAGAGGCAGTTTTGTTTTTTTTTTTGACGAGTCTAGTTTGATACCTTTTTTGAGGGTAATCCTTCTTTAACTGAGGTGCTTACACTGAAACTCTTGTGTTTTAGTATATGTATTGTAATATTTGCCTTCCGAGCTATACTCAAGTTACAGTATTTCAGTATCATAAGATACCCCCAGTGGATTTAATGGTTCTGTCTTGTTAACTCCATGTGTGCATGTGTGCACGCACCTGTGTGTCTGATATGTCAGTTTTGAATTGCCAAATTGTTTTCCAGCCTGGTGTATTTTATCCTAGCGGTGTTTTGTCTGATCTCCCTGTGCTTGACTTTTCAACTTCAGTTAACTAAAGGCAACGATTTTTATAGCACACGTCAGTCTTTTCACTTGACATATTCTCCTTGATAATTCTTTTGGTACTTAAGATGAAATGCTGATGCTGAAGTATATAGGGGAAATAACTTGATTTCTGAGATTTGCTTTAAAATGTTACAGCAAGACAAACATGGACAAAATAAGATTGATAAAATGATGAGAAGTTTTTAAACTCAGTAATAGAGTAATAGGGGGCTCATTATACCGTTCTCTCTCTTCTTTTTTAAAGTTTTCTTAATATTGAAGAAAATCCACAAAATTAACTGTCCACAATAACAGTTCTGTAGACTTTATGTCTGAAGGCTGACCTATGTTTAAAAATCAGTGTAGCAAATAGTAGGACTTTTCTAGTAAATAGCAATACCTCAATGGTAAGATCATCAAACTTGATGATGCCCCAAATAAAAATAGACTGCCTTTCATATATTATTTTCTCTGTACTTCAGTGATTTTTTTCCATCTTACTGTTTTGCAAATTTTCAAACTAGAGAAAAATTGAGAAAATAGTGAAGTATGTAGGCTTTTACCCATATCCTAGGTTTACCAATTGTAGAAATTTGGCAGTGTTTGTGTTATCACTCTCTGTAAATATCCTTACTAATTTTCTGTATGCTTGGGCTATCACTTATTAAGAAAAGGATATAGAAACATCTAACTATAACTATAGATTTTTCTGTTTTTCATTTTTATTAGTTTTTGTTACATGTATATTGAACTCTTAGTATGTGCCAAAACACTTAGGATGTATTAGGTGTGTTGGTTTACTATGGCTGCTGAGACAAATTACTACAAATTTAGTGGCTTAAAAAAACACCAATTTATTTTCTTTGAATTCTGAAGGCTAGAAATCTGAAATGAGTGTTAAGAGACTAAAACCCAAGTGTTAGCAGGGCTAGTTCTTTTTACAGTTTAAGGAGAGAATCCATTTTCTTGCCTTTTCAGGTTCCTGGAGGCTCTCTTCATTTCTTGGCTCATGACTCTGCATCCCATCACCTTTTCTTTCCCTTGCTTGCATTCTCACATTGCCTTCTTCTGGAGTCAGATCTCCCTCTGCCTCCCTCTTATATAATAATTATATTGGGGCCACCCAGATAATCCAGGATAATCTCCCCGTTTCAAGATTCTTAGTTAATCACATTTGCACAGTCTCTTTTACCATGTAAAGTAGCATATTCAGAAATTGTGAGGCTTAGGATATGGCTGTCCTTGGGGTACCACTGATGGTGAAACTCGCCAATTAATCTACAGATTCAGTGCAGTCCCTTTCAAAATCTCAACTGGTGTTTGCAGAAGTTGACATAGTAATCCTAAAATTCATATTGAAATGCAGGTGACTCAGAATACCTAAAAGAAGTTTGAAAAAGAGCAGTTAAACTTGAAAAAAAAAAAGTTGGGATTTCAAAACCTTCTGAAGGGTTACAGTAATTAAGATAGTGTGGTATTGCCATAAGGATAGACTTATAAATCAATGAAACAGAATTTATAGTCCAGAAATAAACTCTTAAATTATAGTGACTTTACAAAGTGAAGGTAATTCAGTGGGGAATGAATAGTCTTTTCACCAAAAGATGCTGGGACAAGTGGATATCTACACACAAACAAGTGAATTTGTATCTCTTCCTTACATCAAGCAAAAAAGAACTCAAAATATATCATAAATCTAAATATAAGAGATGAAACCAAAAACTCCTAGAAGAGAACATATAGGAGTAAATTTTTGTGACCTTGGTTTCTTAGATAAGACACCAGGAGGATAAATAAAAGAAAAAACAGATAAATTATACTTCATCAAAATTTAAAAACTTCTGTCCATCAAAGAAAGTGTAAAGATAAGACAAGTGAAAAGAATAAGACGAGCCTCAAGAAAGTGAAAAGATAAGACACCATCAAGAAGGTAAAAAGACAATCTATAGAATGGGAGATAATATTTGTAAATCATGTATCTGACAAGGTATTTGTATGCAGAATGTATAAAAAACTCATTCAACTCAAAAATTAGAAAAGACAACCCAACTAAGAAATGGACAAAGGTCTTGAATAGGTTTTTGTAAGAAGATATACAAATGGCCAATAAGCACATGAAAATATATTCACCATCATTGGTCATTAGGGAAATGCAAATCAAAACTACAAGGAAATACCACTTCATACCCCCTGGAATGGCTAAAGTTAAAAAGCTAGACAATAGTAAGTGTTGGTAGGAATGTAAGAAAAATTGGAACTCTCATACCCTGCTGTTGGGAATGTAAAACAGTACAGTCACTTGGGAAAGAGTGCTAGTGTCTCACAATGTTAACAGAGAGTTCCCATATGCCCCGTCAGTTCCACTCGTAGTACCCAAGAGGAATGAAAACGTGTCTGCACAGAAACTTATACATAAATATTCATAGCAGCATTATTATAATAGCCCCAAATTGGAAAGAACCTAAATGTCTATCAAATAATGAATGGGTAAAGAAACATGGTACATTCATATGTAGAATATTATTTGTCAGTAAAAAAGAATGAAGTACTGATAATATACTGCATCATGGATGAACCTTGAAAACATGCTAAATGAAAGAAGCCAATCACAAAAGACCAAATTGTATTATTCTATTGATATGAAACATCCAGAGTAGGTAAATCCGTAGCAACAGAAACTAGACTAATTATTACCTGGGGCTGGGGCAGAGTCGGTAGGAGGGGAAACAGAAATAGGAAGTGACTGTTAATAGGCCTGGAGTTTCTTTTTGGGGTGATAACAGTTTTCTAAAATTAGATTCTGATAGCTGTACAGCTCTAAATATATACATATATATATTTGATATATAATCTATATATACATATTTTTGTGTATATATATATACACACATGCACACATACAGTTTAAATGGGTAAATTTGGTGGTATGTGAAATACATCTTAATAAACTGGAAAAACAAACACAGAAGTACCTAAGAGATTATTTTATAAAGTCATCTGGAACTATACCATTATTTTACCCATTCTTAAAGAGGAATCATTAGAATATTTTGGTTTTTGAATTTTCTTTACCTTTTATAATGGGTAATAACTTGTATTCATAGTTTATGTAGTATGATCAGGGTTTTATGTGTCATCTAGTCATCTAGAATTTCCCAGGACTATTCAAGAGCTAATTCAGAACTTTCATAATTAGAAGCATTACACTTATTCAGAGCTGTCACATTAATACTGTGCTTACCATAGCTCTACCAAGATTGCAGTGTATTTAATCACTTTGAAAGTTTAAGTAAAATATGGTTGTTCCATAGATTCAATACAGTAAAAGCTATGTATTTGTATACATATAGCTAGTATATTTTAGGTAAAATTTTGAACAGTAGTCTTCGTAAGATTCTAGTGCCTAGTATCTTTCATTGTTCAGTTGACGTTTTCATGCATAATTCTTGAGTATGTTCTTGTAATATAGAGCAGATAGACAAATGCTAATGGTGGAATTGACATCATGATCTCCATTTTTATTTCAAAAAATATCTGATTCCTTTGCTTTAAGCCAGAATAGTTTTTTGTTCAGTTTTCTTAATTGCTCCTTACAAGCATAATTCATTCATTGTGAAAACTGTATTCACTAGCTCGAGAGCTCTTAAGCTAAGAGACTCCGGGAACTTGCTGGTAATGGGCCAATGACTGTTGTATAGAAGATTAAATGGCTCATCCTGCAGCTGCTCTGCATGTGGAACCTTCGTTGACTTCAATTCTCAATTAACTCATTTGGTATATAGCTTCAGGCCTAAATTGTGGGTTGACTGAAGATGGGGAAAAGTGCATATATTAGAGAGAAGATGCATTAGTTTCCTAGGGCTAGTCTAACAAATTACCACACTGAGTGACTTAAAACAACAGAAATGCATTCTCTTACAGTTTTGGAGGCTATGAGTCTGAACAATCAAAGCTATTTGCAGGGCCACACTGTCTCTGAAGTTTCTAGGGGAAGAATCCTTCCTTACCTCTTCTAGCTTTTGGTCATTTTTGGAAATCCTTGGTATTCCTTGGTTTACAAATATGCCATTCCAATCTTTGCCTTTATCTTCACATAGCCTTCTTTCCTGTGCATCTCTCTTTACATGGCAGTCTTCTTTCTGTGTGTCTGTGTCTAAATTTCCCTCATTTTATAAGGACTCCAGCCACTGGTCCAGGGTGACTTTAGCTTGATTACATCCACAAAGAACCTGTTTCCACATAAGGTCACATTTATAGGTACTGTGAACATTTTGTGCACAACTCAGTTCATAAAAGAAGAGTATGTGTTTTTTGTTGTTTTTTAGTTTGATTTGGCTTTTTAAAATTTGTTTTTATAGAAATGTAGTTGATTTACAATGTTGTATTAATTTCTGATGTGTAGTATAGTGGTTCATTTATGCATATAGAAGAGTATGTTTTGTTTTAAAGTGTTTAACTATCAGGTTGTGAAATAGTTTGTGAGTGCAGTGTTTTCACTTTGTTGCAGGGAATTAACATGAAGTGAATTTGATTAAGAGCAATGAAAGATAAAGAGAAGGAATTAGCAACTTTGGGCTATTGTCTCCTTTGATGTGTAGGAGAAGCCAAGCCTCAACTACTGGTATCTAGTCTCCTCTTTTGGAGCCCCTGGTATTTGGGACCCCTCCATTATTCTCCTTTTTCTCTGCCCTCCACCCCTCAATTGAAGTCCAGCATCATCTCTGTAATATAGCCTGGCTTTTGGAGAGAGGTCTTGAAGCAACTTTAAGATCAGAGAAGTTAATTTTTGTGGCCAGGTTTGTCGGGTAGGCCCTTGACTACCTCACTGCAAAACTTAAAACTCACGTAACAAGCAGTAGTTAGAGACCACTTGGATATTTTCCTGGCTCTGTGACCACTGCCAGATTCTGTTAAGTACTTCAGCTTTCCCCAGCGCTCGAGTTCCTTCTGGAGTTCTCCTTATCTATCAATCATGGCTCCTTGTTGAAGCCAAATGAATCTACTCCTGCTAGTTTAAGCAAAAGGGAATAATTAGAAGATTTTAGAGAGTGTATGAAGAGAACGAAGCTTTAGAGGGCCAGAGAATCAAACTTTAATGTTGAACAGCCAGACAGTTGAAATATTCTGCCATGCTACAGGACTGTTCTGTCCCCACCACCGCTGGTGTCACTTCCCAAATCCTGCCTTTACAACTTAAGAATTGTGAATTTGAGCAAGATAATTAAATGCTCTATGCCTCAGTTTTGTTGTCCGTAAATAGATGAAAGTACCTAACTGAAGGGTTATCAGATTAAATGAGTAGTGTACAGGTTCTGATAATAGTGTCTGGACACGTAGTGTATTAGCTTGCTAGGGCTGCTGTAACAAAGTACCACAAACTGGGTGGCTTAAACAACAGAAAAGTATTGTCTCACAGTTCTGGAGGCTGGAAGTTGTAGGAGAGAGAAACTTTTCCTTTCTTTCATTCTAGGTTCTTTGGCATAGGACAGATTAACGGAAGAAAAAATTTAATTTCATGTGTAAGCAAACCTCAAAGTTATGAAGCTCTCAGAGAGTCAGGCATTTGAGGCTCGTATGCCATCTTGAGCTAAGGAGAAGAGGGTAGGGGTCTGAGATCTGAAAGGGGAGGAAGGCAGCTCACAGGAAGATGGGAAGAGCAGATGTTTGCTAAGCCAGTGTTTGCCATGCCAGGCAGGACTCTGGTGTAAAAAGTTCTCTCTACGATTATTATTTGTCTTCCTGGACGGACTCTACCTAATTTTAGGCAGTTAAGGGAGAGGTAAAATAAACTCTCCCTGCGTCTGTTAGGGCTTAATTGCCCCTAGCTCAAAATAATCCACATCTCTAGTGATGTATTTTGGGGTCATGTGTTCAGTTCCCCCGCAAAGCCCAAAATCCAGATGTCGGTAGGGTTCATTCCTTTTGAAGGCTTCGAGGGAAGAATTTGCTATGTGCCTGTCCCCTCCTTATGGTGGTCTATAGGAGTCCTTAATGTTTTTTGACTTTTGTGGAAGCATTACGCCAACCTTTCCCTTCATCTTCACATGACATTCTCCCTGTGTGTTGGTGACTGTGTCCAAATTTCCCCTTTTTGTAAGAATATCAATCATATGGGATTATGGGCCTCATTTTAACTAATTACATCTGAAACTACCTTATTTCCAAATTAGGTTATATACTGAGGTATAATCTTAGGACATCAACATATGAAGTGGTGGTGGGGGATACAAGTCAGCCCTTGACACATAGTAAACACTATATAATTGTTAATTATTGCTGTCGTTATCCTGGTGACTAGTTGTGTGTGATTTTCATATAGCCATATGATGTTTCTTGTGTTTTTTCAGTAACATTCAGATATAGAATATGATCTAGGCTTCTGACCTAGGCTAAATAAGGACAAAAATCCCTCCTCCCTTTGGGAAGGTGCAATTGGAATAAAAAATCAGGGAATATAACACCAAACCCTTCCCTCCCCATGAATATTCTACCCATTCACTTTTTTAAAATTTTTATTTTATTAAGTTAGTTTACAATGTTGTGTCAATTTCCAGTATAGCATGCAATTTTTCAGTCATATATGAACATGCATGTATTCATTGTCACATTCTTTTTCACTGTGAGCTACCACAAGATCCATTCATTTTCACACCCTATGTAACCAACTTACCAAAGAAACTGAGGGCAGCTACTCACCTGAGCCTGCCTGCTCTCTCCTTGAGTGGGCTATCTATCCCTTAATAAATCCCCATTTTACTTTCTTAACCTCCGAGTCCTGTCTCTGAATTCTTTCTGCAACAAGACAAGAACCTAATCACTGGCAACGTAAGGAGTCTTCATAGAGCGTGGGTTTTTATGATTTTCATATAGCCATATGATATTTCTTGTATTTTTTCAGTAAAATTCAGATATAGAATAAAAATTAATACAGCTAAAAATTGTTCTATCGTGTGTGTATGTGTGTACATATATACAGAGACAGAGATTCTATGGTCATAGTTTAATAGGTACTGTTCATACAAGAGTAAGACATGTGGATATGTATCTTCCTCATTTTTTGTATTATTGCTTCTTGGTACTTTATACTATGTAAATAAGATCCTTTATTGAAAATTTTAAAGGAGATAAATGAAGGAGTTGTATCAGGATTTACATGGGTTTTGTTTCTTTTAGTATTGCATCTTAAACCAGTGTGGTGTAATTACTGTGTTTTCCTAAGTGTGTTCCATGAGTGCTAGTTCTACTAGATCTTCTGTAATTTGAGGGGAAAATATGAGGGACAAATAGATTTGGGAAATATTATATATTATATGCCTCTTTTAGATGATTCTAGTACATATTATTGGTTCTGAGGAATAAAGAAACCCACTTCATTTTGTGCTTAACTCAGCATCTCCTAAACTTGTCATAATGCCTACTAATACAGTACAGAGTCACTGTCCACTAAAGATTTAATCTTTTGAAGTGCCAAGACCCCAGAAAAGCAGTCCCTTGAGTATCCATAATTAGGAATTATATGGACAAAAATCTTCTAGTGTGTGAGTTTATTGTTAAACTTTTTGGCTAGAAGGACTGCCTGGATTACAGTTCTGTTTTCTAGCTTGTCAGCAAAGCTGTCATATAAATGTTTTGAAGGTAGGATTAGTGTCTGTTGTCTATGTATTCAGGCAGTACCTAGCACATAGGAGGGCATTTAAATGGCTGTTTGAAAGAGAAAATCAAAGCAGTGCAGATGCTTCTTGATGTCTTTCATAAGCAAGATGAAGAGGGAAAATGATTTTTTGTTGTTGTTCAGTAAGCCCTGTAGTTCTGTTTGATGTATTTCTGTTGCAGTTTTTCGTCATTAAAAAAAAAAGCTTCATTGAGGTATGATAGATACATGATAACCTGCATATTTTTAAAGTCTTTCACAAAGCATAATTATTTGAGTTACCTATGCTGTTTGTAGTGTGAAGTTACTCATAATATTCCTTTTTTAACCATTTAGTATTGGTAATTTCTTTATTGATGTCATCTGTCTCAGTCCTGATATTGGTAATTTGTGTGTTCTTTTTTCTGACTCAGTTTAGCTAGAGGTTTTCATTCCTATATGTCTTCTAAAAGAAGTAGCTTTTGATTTCATTAATATTCTCTAAAGTTTTAGATTGCTATGTTGTTCATTATTGTTTCCTTTATTCTGCTTGTTTTGGGTTTTCTTCCTTTTCTAATTTTTTAAGTTGGAAACAGAGTTCATCTATTTGAAAACTTTCTTCTTTTGCAATATAGGTCTTTGGTGCTATAAATGTCTAAGTATTACTTTGGCTGAATCCTGCAAACTGTGCTGTATTGTGTTTTCATTTTCATTTAGTTTAAAATAGTTTCTTTTTTGATTTCCTCTTTCATCATGGTTTTTAGAAAGAAGTTATTTTGAATATTTAAAAATTTCTAGGAATCTTTATGTTTTTGACTTTTATCTATCCCACTTTGTTCAAAAAGCATACTTGATATGAATTGAATCCTTTTAAATTTATTGAAACTTGATTCAGGCCCAGGATGTTATCCTATCTGACAAATAATCTTTGTAATCTTGGAAAGAATATGTGTTTTGATGTTGTATAGAACTTTTTATAGATACCAGTTGGATCAAGTTGGTTGATAGTTTTGTTCAAATTTCCTAATTCTTTGTTATCTTCTTGTACTGTAAACTCTTGATAGAGAGGTGTTGTAATCTCTTCCTGTATTTTCCAATTTGACTATTTCTCTTTGCAGTTCTATCAGTTCACCATTTTGAATCTCGTTTGTTAGGTGTATAAGTGTTTAAGATTATATCCTTTTAATGATTTAATCCTTTTCTTATTAAATGAAACCCTCTTCTTGTTATTCTTTGCTTTGAAATCTACTTTTTAAAAGATAAATTAATATAATTCAGGTGTTTTTGGCTTATGTATCTTGTGTGTGTGTGTATATATATATATTATTAGCTCTATATATTTCTTTTCTTTAATTGAAGTATAGTTGATTTACAATATTGTGTTAGTTTCAGGTGTACAGCATAGAGATCTGTTTTTTTGTTTTCTTTTGTTTCAGATTATATTTCATTACAGGTTATTACAAGATATCAGGTAAAATTCTCTATGCCATTCAGTAAATCCTTGTTGCTTACCTATTACATGTATGGTAGTTTGTATCTGTTAATCCCATACTCCTAATTTGTCCTTCTCCCCAGTCCATCTCCCCTTTGGTAACCATAAATTTGTTTTCTGTGTCTGTGAGTTTGTTTTTGTTTTGTAAGATGTAGATTCATTTGCATTATTTTTTATATTCCACATGTAAGTGATACCATATAGTATTTATTTTTCTTTGTCTGACTTACCGCACTAAGCATAATACTCTCTAGGTCTATCCATGTTGCTGCAAATGGCAATATTTTATTCTTTTTAATGACTGAGTAATATTCCATTATATTTATAGAATATATGTACAGACACACACACGCGTGCGTGCGCGCACACACACACACACACACACATCACCTTAACCCAGTTGTCTATTGCTTGGCACTTGGATTGCATTCATGTGTTGGCTGTGGTAAACAGCCAGTGCTGCTATGAACATTGGGGTGCTTGTATCTTTTTGAATTAGAGTTTACTTCCTTTCCAGATATATGCCCAGGATTGGAATCGCCACATCATATGGTAGCACTATTTTTAATTTTTTAAAGAAACTCTATACTGTTTTCCAAAGTGGCTGCATCAGTTTACATTCCCGCTAACGATGCAGGAGGGCTGTTTTTTCTCCACACCCTCTCCAGCATTTATTATTTGTAGACTTTTTGATGATGGCCATTCTGACCAGTGTGAGTTGATACCTCACCATAAACTTGATTTGCATTTCTCTAATTGTTTGTGATGTTGAGTATCTTTTCATGTAACTGTTGGCCATCTGTCTTCTTTGGAGAAATGTCTGTTTAGGTCTTCTGCCCATTTTTTGATTGGGTAGTTTGTTTTTTGATACCGAGTTGTATGAGCTGTTTGTATATTTTATATGTTAACCCCTCATCAGTTGCATCATTTGCACATATCTTCTCCCATTGAATAGGTTGTCTTTTCATTTTGTTGATGGTTTCCTTTGGCTGTGCAAAACCTTGTAAGTTTGGTTAGGTCCCATTTGCTTATTTTTGCTTTTAGTTCTTTTGCCTTGGGAGACTGATCTAAGAAAAATATTGTGACAATTTATATCAAAGAATGTTTGCCTGTGTTCTCTTCTAAGAATTTTATGGTGTTATATCTTATATTTAGGTTTTTAAATCATTTTATTTTTGCATATGATGTGAAATGTTCTAATCTCATTGATTTATATATAGCTGTCCAGCTTTCTCCACACTGCTTGTTGATAAGACTCTTTTCTCCATTGTGTATTCTTGCCTCCTTTGTCATAGATTAATTGACTGTGGGTGTGTAGGTTTATTTCCAGGCTCTCTATTCTGTTCCATTGATACATTTGTGATCCATTGATTATTTAGAAATAAATGTGTTGTTCTTTTATTTTCAAATATTTGGGATAATTATAGGTTTTTTTATTATTGATTCTTAGTTTGATTCTATTACAGTAAAAAAATACATTTTGTATGATTTCAGTTCTTTCAAATTTAAAATGTTTGTTTTATGGCTCAGGACATGCTCTGTCTTGGTCGGTATCCCTGTGTAGTTAAACAGAATTTATATTCTGCTTTTGTTCTATCGGAGTCCATTAGAGTCTCTTGGTTTATGGTAGTGTTTGTTTTTTCTATATCCTTGGTGATTTTATCTAGTGCTTCTCAATTTTTGAGGGAAAGATTATTGACGCTTACTTCTGGTTAGGTACTGATAGGAAGGTAGGCACTGAACAAAGCACTTGAAATATCTTCCTGGAGGGAAAAATAGTTGGTTTTATATAAATCCATGTTTTAAAACTATAATGCCATATCAGTAGCACCATGGTTAGAAAGTCAGAGTAAGGGGAAAAAAAGGTGCCCGGAGGAAAGACAGAAAATACACTTTTTTTTTTTTTCTTTCTTTCTTTGGCCCTGGGCAATTTTTTTTGCTAACTAAATAAAGAGACACAGTAAGACTTACAAAAGGAAAACTAATCCCCTTTTTTAATAATATGGTTTTTCCCCTCCCTGCTGTGACAGCCAGAAAAAAAACTAAGGCTTTAGATGCTAAATTTCATGAAGCTTTGAAGAAGATCAACATGTCCTGAGAAGTACTTTGGACTTTCATGAAATATAAAGATTTCACCCAAAGGAGTTTACTTAAGCCTGAGGTTTATTCTCTGCATAGTTCAAGAAGCAGTATCAATTAAGAATTGGTTAGAAAAGTACAGATTTTAACCTCTTGTGTGTTATTTTTAATAATACTGAATTCCTTGTCTGATTTTGAAGGCCCTTCTCCCTTCCTTCCTCCATTAAAAAAAAAACAGAGGTTAGTAACTAATATCCCATTTATGAAAATAATAACTTACATGTTTAGGGAGGTTTGCAAAAACATTCTTCATGCGTATTATCTCATTTGATCCATAGAACCCTGTGAGATTTGTAACACAGGTATTTTATTCTTTACTCTTGTAATCTAAGAAAGATTAAGGGATTTTTCTCAGGTCATAAAATTGAGTAGAATAAAGGTCAGGTATTCTCACTCCTAATTCAACATTCTTTCTCTAATACTCTGCTTTTGAAAGGATGTACCTGTTTTCTCCAGAACTTCAGTAGAATTGACTTCATTTAAAGAATACTTTTATTGATTTTATAAGTGTTCCAGTTAGCATATATTATTTCAGTTTACATCAGGATAAATTGCAAAGATTATTAGAAAGCTTTAGTAGATTTTTAAACATTGACTTAATCCAGAATTTTCTTTTATATAAACTTGTTTTTTTAATATTTTTTGATTATTTACCCATTGATAACTATAAATTTTTTTATGCTTTTAATGGCAATACCTTTATGTGTATTCATATTATTTTATTCTCTTTTTCTGATTTTAATTTTACTTTTCATTAGAAAAAGTTAGAAATTGTATATTAATAGTTTTGAAGTTGCCCTTGTAATTCATTTGGATTAGAAATTATTTTCCCTCATAACTGGAATAAATATTTTATATTGTTCAAAATCTTTTCTATGATTGATTTTATTTGTTACAAGAAGCTTTTATTAATAATTTTTCCTATTTGTTTAGTTATATTTTGATTATTATATATTAAAATCTTACACCTTTTAAACCCATGTTATTCTGTTTTTCAGTCTGTGTCATCATTTTTACTTCTGTGAAAATACCACATTACTTTTTTAAAACTTTGCTTTATAATTTCATTGTTTTCATTTATATTACATATTATTGAAATCACTCAAATTGTAATAAACATTTTTCTTGAAACTATTTTTTCCTATAGGCCTATTTTGTTATCAGATTCAAGATACCTACTTAAGTATGATTAAATTATGTCAAGTATAAAACTTTTTACACCTAGAATAAAGAAATGAAAATCAGTGTGTGTACATAGTTGTCATTTTTGGAGTTTTGTTGGACTTCTTGACTTTAAAGTTTCCTCTAACTTTGTGTGTTTTCTAAGGCTGCTTTAGTGAAATAATTTTTTTTAATCGGGGGTAGGGGAGTTTTTAAAACAACCCTATCTTAGACTTAACCATTTGAAATAAATAACAAATAGGGATTCTGAGATGATTTTGTTGTGGCGGTGGTGGTGATAATGATACTTTCAGTACTTGGACGCCCAGATGTCGTTGTTAATTGGATAATTTAGTTTTACCAGTATTTTAACCCTGCAGCATCCATGTTGTTTGACGGTGTTTTGTGGTTGTTTTGCCTTAATTTAAATTTGTTATTTAGCTCAGTATTCTCCAGTAACTGTATTTTTTATAAAACATATGTTGTGGGGGCAGGAAAGATTGATGTTGCAGAGCAAGGTAAAACATGGTCATTGTGATAAGCCCTGATCTTACAATACTATTTATTTTGATTTAAAGGTAACATTTTTATTGAGTGGATTCTACAGTGACATCTTTCCTTTCCAGATTATTATTCATCAGTCTGCCAGATAACCCTTTATAAATCATAGCCTTACATTTTACTATTTGCTTTTGTAAAAGTCAGGCTTTAGTCTGCAGTTTCTTAATACTCAAGGCTTTGTAGAAAAGTCAGATGTGGTGCTTTTTAGATAATTGTATGATTGTATTCTGCAAATGGCCTTAAGAAGTAATATATAAATAAATAAAAATTAACAAACCAACAGACTGGGAAAGTATTCATAGCAAATATATTAGGCAAACAGTGCTTATTATTGTATAATCAGTACAAAGTGATGTAAAAAGAAATAGGGGTGAAAATTCATAGAGATTTTCAAAAGGAGATACAGATAGTAAAAAAATTAGTTATTCAGCCTCATCATTTAAAAGTTCATGTTAGACTGCAAATAAGAACATACTTCTAGCAGCATATAAAATTTTCAAAACAGTGATACTATCCAGTGCTATCTATGGTGAGGTAACCCATAAATTACTGGGAAATTGTATAAACTGGTTATACCCTTTTTGAAAAGCAGTTTGATAATTTATGTCAATAAACTTACAATTGTTACTTTGATCTAATAATTTTATTGTTGTTTCTCAAGGAAATAATTAAAGATATTTAAAATCTTTATTTTTCTTTATGATAAATAATTACTCCATATTAGGAAAATGGTTAAATACTTTTTCATTTATTTGGTGAAATGTTGGGCAACTGTCAAAAATTGGCATTTATAAGTGCTATAATATGGGGGAATGCTTATAACATTAAGTTGATAAGAAGACACTGTAAATAAATATAATTAAAAATATGAACAAGACTCATGGGTAAGTTAAAAAGTAGGTTAAGAATGTAAAAAAATATAGTAGATCTTTACTTTTAAGCACAACCAAGATTTTAAGTATTTTAGGAACATCTGAAGGTTGGTTGAAATTTCTCTGAAGCACTCATCTGAGTTGTGCTCTTTGCATAGTTGGTGTGTAGGAGGGGAGTCACTTTCATCAGTAAGTGACTGTAGCCAGCTGCCCAGTCCCCGTATGTCAGTTTTTGCTTTTCTGTTCTTTCTCACACAAACATCCAGAGGGAGGGAGTATGCTATTTTGATGCTACTTGGGAATTTGAAGATACGTAAATTGCTCAGACATATTCATGTATATTTCAGTGATTCACTTGGCAGTTGTGGCCTCTGTGTTGTGGGGTTATATAATTTCCTCCCTTCAAAATATTCTGATTTTCAAAAATTCTTTAATTAGCATAGCATTTTTAAATGGAAGAGCCTTTATTGAGTTAACCAGTTAATAATCTTAGTGTTATTAAACTCTTCTTCACGAGAAACAATGTATTCTGTTTTTCCCAGTGTCTCATTTGTCACTAATCCTATCCAGATCTGACACTTTTTATCTCTAGAAGTTCAATTTGTGCTTCACTTTATTATACGTGTCTTTACTAACACGTTTAGTCTTTTTTTGTTTTTGAACACGAGATATGGTTATAACTGTTGTAATCTCCTTGTTTATAATGCTATAAACTCTGCCGTTGGTTCATACTTGTTTAATATTTAATGGGAAAATGTGAAATGCAAAACTGTTTTTAACATGTGTAAGCTACAAATACTGCCTACCAAGCTTAAGTATTAGAATATTTTAAGCATGTTGTATTGACTGTCTCTATAACTTTTCTAAATGTTGTTAATGTTTGTATGTGTCCCTAAGTAACTTATCATTTAATCTTACGCATGTTAACTTAATATGAATTACCTCTTCTGTGTGTATTATTCTAAAACTTGTTCTTCTTCCTTAATATTATGTTATTGAGAGGCATCACATTGATGTGTATACCTGTTTTTTACTTTTCTGTAGTAGTGCTTAGAATGAATATAGTTTTATTTATCTTTTGTCCAGTTGATGGTCATTTCAGCGATACTTGTTTTGTTTTTAACAATGCTGTTATGAAATTTCCCTAGATGTGCTTCACAAGGAACAGATGCAAAAAGGCTTGCAATGGTGATAGTAATTGTATGCAACAGACAAACAGGAGGAGGGATTTAGTATGAGCCATCCATTCTCCTGGGTGGGTGGATAGTGTTGCTACTTTTTTTTTTGTCTGTCTCCTCCCAACCCCCTGTTTCTACCTTTGTCTCTTTTATTGAAAAGCAGTTTTGTGAAATAATCAGGAAGAAAAATAATACGGCACTTTCTCTCTCCCAGCTGGTAGAACCCTTTGACTCCAAATTTAGCATATCTTTTGGTTATTTCTTAAAATGAGTGATTGTAAATATAGAAAGGTTAAACAGATTGGGGAGTTGGGAAAGGGAGGTGGTTAGATAATGTGATGAGGGCCACTGTTTACCTTAAAAATGTATTGGGGTTAATCATTTATGTCTCTTCTTTACTAGATTGTAAACTCTGTGAGGCCATACACTATATTTAGTTTTTTCTATTTGTCCCAGAACCTGATATAATACATCTTATTTGTATCTGTCAGTGGTTGTAACTTTGTGCTTTTTCTTCCTGTCTTAGACTTGTCTACTTGGGCTCAGGATTTATGTCTGATTCTTTCCTGTATGTTTGTGGCTTATAAATGACTGATACTCAATAAATGGATTGAATGAATGATTTGAATCGTCTCCAGAGTTACAGATCAATGTTCACAAGAGTAAAGGAACTGTTGGCTTTGCTTATCCCTAGAAAGTTATAACTGGAGGGAACATTAGGGTTTATGTAGTCTAGTTCTTCATTTTTCAGATAAAGTAAGTGGTATCAAAGATTGCAAGACTTACATCCAGAAACATATATGGCAGAAGTAGTTAGAAACCAGCCAGATCTCTTACTCATAGTGCATTTTCCTTTTTTTAACTTAATTGTGATATTTTTGCTCAGATAACAGAAAAAAAGAAAAGTTGTTAACAAGCATGAAAAGAAGATATTTTCTATTATCTGTATGTTTGTAGTTTGATTCTATATGGTCTAGTCAGTGTTTCAGGGTGAACATAGCATTTCCTCATTGATCATTACCACAACTTAGGTAAGATAAAATTTTCTCAAATTTTTATGAAAAATAAAATTTAAAAATCAGATTAAAAATATTTCCTTTGGATTATAATTCACCCTACATTTACATAATAGATTGGTGTATAAAATGCTTTGTTATTCATGAACTTATATTCATTCTTCTGATAGTCTAAAGAGTTATGTAGGATGTAAATGATAAATTATTGACATTTTACTGATGAAAAAACTGAGGTTCAGTGAGGCTGTATTGCTTAATTATGATAACCTAGTGAGTAAATTATGAGGCAGAATCTAAGCTCAAATGATTTAAAGGCATTTTCAATACTCTTCCCACTGTAGAAAGCCAAAAGTCCCTTTAAGATAGACACATTTTTAAAAATGCTTGTGGTTGAAGGACAATTCGTAGTAACTACCATTAGCTACCCTTTGCATTGTTTCCTTTCATCCGCTTAGGTAGAACTACTATATAGTGTTCAGTCAGCAGATACTTGGGTACTGCTAAGTGGTCAATTAGCATTGTACTGGATGCTTTAATGTAGTTTCATCTAGGTAGTACATTATGACCCACCTTAAGTAAAATACGATAGTATATAAGTGCTAGGGATATATTTTAATAAGATTTAAAGTTTAGAAATTAGTTCTAATCAAGAGAATATAGTGAGAGACACATTTGATATTCTGTTGAGGAACTGGAAAACAATCATCATCTGTGTAGATCAGTTTTGTTTTTTAGAAATAATTTATCTTGTTAAAATAGAAAATATGAGTTTTAGAACTATGTCTGAGATGCTTAATAAAACCTTGATCTTTATTTGTAGCATGTTTTTCATTTTTCAAACCTTTTTATTAAAGCATAACACAGACTTTTTGTAGCATTTTAGTTACCTTAGGTATGTCTAGGATTAAGCCAAAAAATAAAAAAAAAATTTCTATAAATAGAAATGTGCAGAGACAACTGTTGTAACATATTGTTAGATTTCTTTTCATACTTCTTGTTCTGCAGGTATAATTCTATAAATAGAATATATATAATTCTATGGAATTTATATTTATGTATTATATTTATAGTTTAATTCTATGTTTACATATTATTATATAAATACATATATGTTTACATATAATTATATAGATAGGTTAATGTCTCTGTAATTTTTTTATTCAATAATACCATGAAATTCCTTCAATGTAAATTAGGTCTGTATGATCATGTAATCATTCTGCAAATGTTGGACATTTGTTTCAAATGTTTTGTTATTACAGAATAACTTTTAAAACTGTCTTGCAACTTGAGAAATTTCTAAGATTATCAGGATATTTACTTACACTAAATAAATTGGGCACACTTTTTTGGTAATCTGTTGATAGTACTTTGAATTTAGGATAATCATAATTTTTACTCTTGCTCTACCAATTCTGTCATATTTGGAATATCTTGCTCCAGAGTAAAGTTGCTTATTAAGTAGAAAATGTTTGGGTGACTATTTTTTAAATACAGATTTTGAAAGGAAATAGTGTTCAACAACAAATCTACAATATTTTGAAGAAGTCAGACGTGATGCTTTGATACCTTGATATGTATTCAGTATTGAAATATTTAAATGTATGTTCTTTTTTTAATAGATTATCTTTCTCAAGGAATAGATCTTTCTGGAATTGAAGTAATAGAAAATGATCTACTTTTTATTGCAAGAGCTCGACTCGAAGTGGAAAATCAAGCTAAGCGTCTACTAGAACAGGGTGTGGAGACTCAGGTAATAAAAATAATACTGCTTTTTTAATATGAAAAATATGTCATAATATAGATGAACATTTGATTTTGGTTTTAAAAAAGGGATATATGTCCTTGTTTTATCACTGAGGAATTATGGATTATGGTCTACGGTTTGAATTGGAGTTTAGGACATAAACTAAGTACAGGGAAGTTTTTTAAATATATGTTTATTTACTTCTACTAAAAACAGATTCTAAAATTTCTAATATATGTAATATGCAGTATATTTAATATCGTGTGTATATGTGGATAGATAGTTAACAGATGTTGAATATGCTTAGTTTGTCCGAGGCATGGTACTCACGTAAGGCTTTCAGTACCCCAGTAAGCATGGTATTGCTGCTTCCATTTCATAAATGCGGAAACTAAGAGCTTACATAATTTGTTGAAGATCACGCATCTAGGAAATGATATAGTTTGGCAAACATGAAGCACTCTGACCCCAGAAACTTGCACCCTTAATAATCTCTCTGTTAGAATTAAAAAAAAAAAAAAAAAAGACTCGAGATTTCTCCTAATGTATCATTTTCCTGATGCTTAATTTTCTGAGTTAGAGGAAACCTAAAGGTATTGATGTAGTAGAATCAATGATTTAGATGTAAGTCTCGGTTCTTCTCTATCTGTATTGCACCAGATATTTTCTCCATTTGTATTGGACCTAAATACGGTTATTAATATACATTTTTATTCATATTCTTTAACCCAGGAATTTCATTTTATGCATTTGTATTGGACAAAAACAGTTTTATAAATACTCAGTTCTTTAAGTAGTCTCTAAATCAGGAAGGTATTTATTTGACTTCTGATTCTTAATTGTAACTGATGTCAGTTACTGTTTTAAATGAACTTTGAAAGTTGATTATCGTATACGTGTTGAAAAGTGAACAAATTAGAGACATACAAATAGAATAAAATACCACACCTGTGAAATCAAAACTCAGGTCAAGAAATAGGACTGGAGTCTATTCACTGTCTCTCACAATCACCACTCTCTCCTTTTTTTCAAAGGTAACTTTTGTTCTAACACTGGAGTTTAGTTTTATTTGCTGCCAATTGTGTTTCAACTCTAGATCTCACTATAAAGATAAAATGCTTATACTGTTAAAAAAATAAGATACTTGTCTACATCAAATAAGAGATGATACCTTTTTCTCAAAGAAATGCTCAAGGAATTGCAAGTCAACTTTGAATTAAGATGAATATTTGTATAGAAAATTGGTAGCAGCCCAGTTCATTAAAAATAATCTCTGATTTAAATCTCTGTTTACTGTTTAAAAATTTTTACCTGTGAAGTTTTTATTGCTACATATGTACATATATGCATATATCTTTAACTTACACAATTCTTAATATTTTACTATATTTTAGAATCATGAGGAAAATGGTAGAAGGGAAACAATATTGAAGTTTGTAGAATTAAAATATAATTTTTAACAGAGACGAGGGATTTTAACACCCAAAGGAATGGTTACTTAAAAGCCTTTTTAAAATTATATTCTCATATTTTAAATATTTTCTAGAGATTCCTAAGTAAACTATTTTAGGTATGTTATTATTTTGTGTACATTTTAACATTTGTCAAGTATAACTTTGCTTCAGTTCTTAAATCATACTGAAATTAAAGTAGAACTGATAAACTTTTAAGAAATTATTCCTTAAATATTGATAGTATTATTATATATTCAGAATGTATAAAGTTAATCAAAAGATTATTCAGTTTTTCAATGGGTGACTGTTGTTTCACTAGTGGCCCGTATCTTATCAATGAGATTAAATAAGATAAAGAAGAAGATTAAAAATACTGTGTGTTTACTGGGTAGATGTGCAATGATCTGCGTGGAACCAGAAAGCTATAATTTTGGTGTATGTTTCTGTGTGGCTTGGAGGAGGGCAGATTTTTCTAGGTGGAAGGGAATATTATCTCTTTGTGAGACTGCATGTATTATATTATCATAGTTTCTTAACATTAATCATTAATATTTTCTAATTCATTTGTCTTGTTAAATTCCATATGTATAAACCTTCAGAGTATAATTTGGCTTCCTATGTAATTTTCTGAAAGGGAGAAAATGTACTGATTTGCCAATGTTAGTATGCTGGTTCATTTCACAGTTTTTACAGTGTTTCTTAGGTATAAACTGATATTCATTCTTATAATATCATTTATTTCTGAATTTAGTCATGTGTGTGTGTTTCCCTCAGACCTGGGTCCTGTGGGTTATTCTCATAAAGTCAGGTTTCTGGCTTTGGAGAGATGAGAAGATGAAACCCTCATCAATGATGATGTCACTGAGATAGTATTTTTGGGAAGCAGGATGTTTTAGTGGAAAGAGTCTGTGTTTTGGAGCCTCTTTCCTATTCCTCTTAGAAAGCAACAAGACAGAGGTAACATCCAGCTGTGTCAACAAGCAGTTTAGGAATTAAGGATGAAACTAACCTTTATTGAATGCCTGTTCTCTGTCAGGATTTGTGTTAGTCACTTTATATTTTTTACCTCAGTCACAGTAACAGATCTGGGAGGAAGATATAATTATCCACTTTTTATAGTTAAGAAAACAAAGGCCTGGAAAGGTTAAGAAATAAGCTGCAGACTACTCAGCTAGCAAGTGGTAGAGTCATGGTCTGGAGTGCCTGCTTTCCCTTTTTTTTTTTTTTTTTCTTAATAGGACCAAGCAGTTTATTCTAATTTTGTTAAATAATTACATTTTATATCATTCAACAATTTGTGAAGCAATTTATATTGAAAAAGGAATTTTTATAGTATAAAAATTTCTTTGCGAAGTCTCCATGTGATGACTAATCTAAACCAGTTTTTCAGTACTCCTCACAATTGTTATTTCTCACTGTCCAACTTTTTCTTTTTTTCCATTCTCTGAAATGACTCTTTTAGACTGTCCACTGTCCATCAGCCCTCCCCTCACACCCCACACACCTAGTAAGGCAGATGCCCTTAATTTCTACTTCCCAGAGGTGCCTCTTGCAGCACCTGTACCCTGGGTCCCGTTTTCTTAAGAAACCTTATCGTTTGTATTTCCATCTCATTTATTACGTCATCCTCTCTCTTACCCTTTTCCTTCTTGTCAGCATTTAAATATACATCTTTTACGCCACTCTCCTCTGCATTCTCTGTTTCACAAGCTTTCTTTTAGTTGTTCACATGCCCATTTTCCTTCCTCCTTTAGGTCCTTCTTGTTCTTTTTATGCCTGGAATATTCTTTCCACTTCCCATTAAAACAGTTGGGGCCCTTATATCTATTTGATTCTCAAAATATATTCCCATTTATAAGAAATCATTGAAATAGTTAAACATATTATTAATATTTATTATAAGTATAGACTAATAAAATAATTACAGCATTTTAATTTTTAATTAATATTGCATGCTTGAAATATTACACTTAAGTAGTTTATAGACTCATAACCTGAATAGAGATACTCAGTAAAGAAGGAACTTTTGAGAAATTGCATGTCATCACTTGCATTTAAGAATTAACTTCTGATATTAATTCGGTTTTTCAAAAATATTAGTGATCTTCTTTTATTGAGTCTGTAGTTGGTGGCCATCATTTTCAGTGTCAATTAATTGTAAAACTCAAATTTACTAAAAGAAAATTAGTGCAATTTCTTTTTGTAGCATTCTTTTTCCATAACCAGAAATGTTAAAATTAATGCAGATAACTTCTTTTTGAGCATTACTGTGTTTTCCCTAGTTAATTCCTTAAGTGTGCTGTATTCATTTGTAGGTTTTAATAGCTTTGTAGTACTACAAAGTCTCTAGTACTCTATTATAAAACTTAGGTCTTGGAAGACATAAACTAATAATCATTTAGATGCTAATGAAGTGTCGTTTCTAATTATATTAAAAAACTATAAATTTCTGACCTCACAAAGTCATGTTATTTCTGTATGAAACAGTTTCGTAGTGATACCACTGCCACTTTCTTTATAAAAAGTTGGGAAGCATACCATCATCACCGCATTAGGAAAAACATTCTTCAATTTACTTGGCAGTCTTTTTCACAAACATGGGGCTAGGTATGGTGACCATCTGCAGCTCTTCCTTGACTCCTCTTTCTTTCTTTCTTTTTTTTTACTGATCCTCAGAATCTTTCATTGACACATGCTGGACAAAGAAAGAGAGAACCTTATGGTGTTTTCAAAACTGCAACAGACTCCATTACCTCAAGCTCTAACTAGCTTTCAAAAATAGGTGATAGAGATTTTGATCTGGATGAGTTCCTGCATCACCATAGATACCAGGCCCCCACAGTGAAATGGTGACATTTTAATTAGAAAGATGGCTTTAACTTGTGAATTACAAGCTTTCCCAGTAAACAAGTGCAGGACTTTCTGGAGGTTCCAGGATGGAGGAAGATGATGTTCTTCTTTGTCTTTAAAAGTCACCAGGAAGAGGGTCTGCGCGCTGAGGTCTTTTCAGCTCTGTACTGGGCTATAATCTCCCTTGTGGTAGTTGTTGCCAGTACTAGGATGTAAACATGCACCAACCCGCCTTTTCCCTGAGTCAGAAAATCTCTGTCAGGCCCAGAGTACCAGTGCTTAGCAGTTGTCAGCTAAAACTACCAGGACAGCATAATCTAGACAGACTCTCTAAGATAACAGTGTGGAATTGAAGTTCAAAGGCTAACTGTCTCCATGGCACACAGTAGATGATTATGATGTTAGGAACCGTTTTTACTCACGTAGTTAAAAATTCTAAACTGTTTCTAGTTCAGAAAGAGTACCAATTCAGATGTGTTGAAGATTTCTGGAAGTTAAGCATTTTCTTAAGCTTCAAAAAGAACTTTCTGGCAAAGTCGAACCCACTGATTCCTTTTGTCATTAATTACGATAATTCAGTATGCAACAGTTCTTTTGTGATCCTTTTCTGTGGGCCCAACACCAACAGTGGGCTCAATGTCAATTGACTTATCAAGCTTAATATCTGCTTTAAGAAGTCTAGCTTTCCTATTGTTAGGGGCTGTTTTTCCTGGCTTGAGTCATTAATTCTAGAACAGATCTCATCATTGAATCTATAGAAATGTTTTGCATATTTGGTCAAAATGTTTTTGCCATTTACTAAATATAAATTTCAATAATTTTTCAACTCTTGTTTGAAGCATTTTCTCTTGACACACAGTAAACAATTTAGGGGAAGGGCGAGATGGGTGAAGGGGCCAAAGGGTACAAACTTCCAGTTATAAAATAAGTCACGAAGATATAACGTACAACATTGTGATTATAGCTAATAATACTGTATTGTATATTTGAACGTTGCTAATAGAGTAGATTTTAAAAGTTCTCATCACAGGAAGAAAATTTTGTGACTATATATGGTGACAGAGGTTTATTAACTGAACTTGCTGTAGTAATCATTTTGCAATACATACAAATATGGAATCATTAAATTATATACCTGAAACTAATATAATGTATGTCAATTATATCTCAATTTTAAAATGTATAAAGGATGATCATAGTATGAGCTCTTCAAGTTACACAGATCTAAAGATACCATACATTTTCTTTATTTTACCAGCCTCAGTAGATAATTTGCCACCCCTGTCTTTTGCCTCTATCACTGTTAGCTTTCCTTAGATTCTAAATTGATCATCTAAATGGTTTCCCTAAAGCTTAATTTGTCTTGCTTGTCCAGCTTGTGCTTACTATTTTATTCTTAAATTTGAATGGATATTAATTTGAACTCTTACTTAACACTCTAAATCAGGGGTTGACAAACTACATACAGTCTGTGGACTGTTTTTTTGTGGCCCAAGTGCTAAGAGTTGTTTTTAATATTTTTAAGTAGTTGGAAAGAAAAACAGAAAGAACATACAACAGAGACCATATGTGGCCTTCACAGCCTAAAATATTTACTGTCTTGCCCTTTAAGAACCTTAAATGTGTGCTGATCCCAATTTAAATGTATTTTCTTCGTGGTGGGTGCTTTAATATTTTCCCTCTTCCATCCTTTCTTCCTCCCAGCACCGTTTCCTCTTTTGCAGTATTTCAGTTATGTTATTTCTCTGTGTTTTTGTTCCATGCCACATGTAAAGTAGTAATGTTATTCTTGTTTCTGTATTGTACAGTCATGTTACTTTCTTCTTTATATGGTCTCTTGCCGTGAACAATGCACAGGAACACTGGCTGCTTCGTTACTTATTGTGGTCTTGCAGTGCAGATTCACATCTGACTACTTGCTTCCAGCCCTAGGGTCTTCAGTGTTACTGCCCTCCATGGTTTTTCACTTTGCTGAATAACGTCTCATTTTTATCCTGCCCTGTGAATAACTTTTTCAGAAACTGACTAAGGTTTCTTTATATTTCATATAGAATTCTATCACTACTCTTTGATTAAAATTTGGTAATCACTCTTTAATGTATGTAAAATTGTGTTCTGTTTCTCAAAAATTCAGAACTTTTTAATTTGGATAACTCTTCTTTATATTATTTTACTCAATTTAAACATCCTTATGCTGGCTTTTTGTTAGAGCAGTAAATGCTACAATTTTTATTTTGCAATTCAGAAAAAAAAGGGAATAACCAGGCAACCACTTTGCATCACTATAGATTACTTTGCATTTTCCATAGATTTATACAATTGAAGTCATACAGTGTGTTCTTTCTTGTGTCTGGCTCTATCCATTCAACACAATTATTTTGAAATTGATTTGTATCGTGTGCATAGGTAGCTGGTCCTTTTTAAATTGCTAATTAGTATTCCATTTTATTGAAGTACATTTATCTGTTCACTTATTGACAGTCATTTGGGTTATTTCCAGTTTGGGGCTACTGCAAATAAAGCTGCCATGAACAGTCAAGTACATGTCTGTGTCAGCATGTTTCCTTTTGTTGAGTAAATACCTAATGCAAAGAATAGTTGGGTTTTTGTCAAAGAAGGGTATGTTTACTTTTTAGAGAGACTGCTAGTTTTCCAAAGTGGTTCTCCTATTTTATATTCCCATATGAGTAGATTAGAGTTTTGGTTCCTCCAGATCCTTGCCAAAATTTGATGTTGGCAGTCTTTTAAATTTTAACCATTTCAATAGGGTAGATTCTCACTATAGTTTCAACTTACCTTTTCTTAATTGCTGATGTGACCAACTTTTCAAATGCCTAATAATCTTACAAAGATCTCTGCCCAACATTTGAAGAATTTATTGTCTTCTTACTGATTTGTAAGGATTCTTTTTGTTTTGTTTGTGTTTTTTTGGAGGGGGGTGGTAATTTTGTTTATTTATATACCCCCACTGCCATTTTCTTTTAATGTCTTCCTGTTTCTTTTTTGGTTTTTGGTTTTGTTTTGTTTATGGTTTTGGAGAGGGAAGGTAATTATGTCTATTTATTTGTTTATTTATAATGGAGGTACTGGGGATTGAACCCTAGACCTTGTGCATGCTAAGCACGTGCTCTACCACTGAGCTATACCTTCCCCTCTGTAAGGATTCTTACTGTATTCTGGGTACATTCTTTTGTCCTACATGTGTATTGTAAATATTTTCTCCCATTCTGTGGCTTGCCTTTTTTGTTTTAGCATTGTTATAGAGGTGTAATTTACACACCATAAAATTCATGCATTTTAAGCATTATAGTTTGATGAGTTTTACTAAATTTATAGTTGTGCAGCCATCTCACAACCCAGATTTTTTTTTTAAAAAACTGGTATCACCACAAAGCAGTCTCCTAATGCCTGTTTGCTGTCAGTTCCTCCTCCCACCCCTAGACCGAGGCCATTACTGATTTGCTTTCTCTCTCTCTGTGGAGTTGCCTTTTTCTAAAAATGTCATATAAATGGAACTAGATAGTAGGCAATCTTACATATCTAGCTTCTTTCACTTAGCACAATGTACTATTTAGGTTCATCTATAGTTGTTGAATATTTAAGTAGTCCTTTTTACTGCTGAGTAATGTTCCAATCTATGGATATACTCAGTTTGTTTATTGATAAGTTGATGAACATTTGATTGGTTAGTCTTTGGCCTTTAAGACTAATGCTGCCCTCCCCCTCCCCCTGCCTCGATATCATCTTTTTGGAGAGCAAAATTTTTTAATTTGATAAAACCAGTTTATCCAGTTTTCATTTGTGTGTTATATAAGAAGTTTTTGTCTACCCTAAAGTTGGAAAGCTTTCTTCCTACGTTTCCTTTTATAATCTTATAATTTTATGTTTTAAGTTTAATTTTTATGTAAGGTTTACTTTTTTCTCATAGGCATATTCAGTTGCTCAAGCACCTTTTGTTGAGAAAGATTATTTTTTTCCTCCATTGAAATACTTTGTGAATTTGTGTGTATTATGGCACCTTGAGAGTATTTTAACTCCCTGTCAATCTTTCTGCTAATGGTTTTAACATCTATTGATAATTTTTGCCTAAATCTTTTTATTTTTTTCAACAGAGATTGTAAAAGAGTGGTTTTATATTTTTGTTATTACTGTGTATTTGTTAGCCATGATTCTTTTGTAAAGAGGAACTTTCACTCAATAGATAAGAATACTTGGTTACCCTGAACTGCAGTTCCTTTTTAAAATGATGAAAATGATGGGTAAATACTTAAATTTTATACTTTCATTACCAATTTAGAGAGTAGTTTATATAATAAATCACCTTCAGTGGTGGCAAATGACACATAATTTTGTTCTTTGGTTTTCCTTTTTTTTTTTTAATTGTTATGGACTCATGTATTTTTAAATATTGTTCTTTGATCAGTTTGGTGCTGGGTGAGACTGCTAGAGCTGTAACGAGCTAGACCAGCAGTGGCTTAAACAGTTAGGGGTTTGTCTGGATGTGGGCAGTGCTAATACTGTTTCAGCTATTTGACAAGGATGCAGGTCTTTCTTTCCATTCTACCTTCCTTAGTGTCATCTTACTTGTCACATCATGGTCACAAGATAACTGTCACACCCATAGGCATTATGTTCAAGGTGTGGAGACAGGGCATGTCAGCTGGCAGTCAAAAGGCTCTGTCACAAAATCCTTGTTCATGATTGTCCCAGCAGACCTGTCCTTATGTCTCATTGGCCAGAGATGGGTCTCATGGTCACCCCAGCTGTCAGGAGGACTGTGAAAACAAGGATCTGGTGAAGAGAAATGGAATTGTCAGCGTTGGCTTAGGCTGATAAGGAGCCATTGGCTGCTGCAGTGCACACTGCCACTCCTTGGGAAAATGAGGTTTTTACTAATTAAGAAAGAAGGAGAGAATGAATTTGGGGGAATAACTAACAATGTCTGCCATAAATACCTTTGGAAAAGCCCAGAATGACTAGAATTATTATATGGTATTGTTTTATTTAAAAGTAAGCTACAAATATACATTTAACTTAAAAATTATATTGTAGGAGGAGGGCGTAGCTCCCTCTGTAGGTAGACGGTGCGCTTAGCATGTACGAGGTCCTGGGTTCAATTCCCTAGTACCTCCATTTAAAAAAGGTTTTTAAATAAATAAATCTAATCCCCCCCCCCACAAAAAATCCAAAATAATTTATATTTAAAGAGTAAGATTTGGGGGCTTGCCACATTATCATTTCATGATTACTTTAATTTTCCTATAAAATTCATTTTATTATTACCCATTTTTAGTGTCCTTGAAATATATTCTGCTATTATCTAATATGATTAGAATATTGTTTTAAGTATTGACATCGTTTAAAAACTTCAGTGCCAGACTATAGTTCGTATAGACTATGTTCTTCAGATTTGTTTTATATAAAGAAATTTGGAAGTTAAAAGAAACTTTTTCTGTATATTGATCATCTCTTTACCTTCTCCATTTTCTTAGGCTCTCTGCATGTTACTCTTTTTCTGCAGAATCTTCCTCTTCCAATCCATGTTCATTTTCATTCTCTTCTCTCTTTTTTCTTTATTCTCTCATTTTCCCTGTGCCTTTCTATAGATCTTCTCTTTTTCTGCTTCTCTCCAAAAAGGGCTAGAATAAAGTTGATTTCTGGTTGATAAGATTATATTGCACTATTAAATGTTCATCTTAGTTTCTTAATTTCATTTGGTTATGCACTGTTGACTGCTGATTGTTAACAGGATCTGAAATAATCATATTAGGTTAGCTGAGCAGTACATATCAAGCATTAGTGTGCTGTATGCTAGTGAATCAGAAAAGCCACTGGTAAGCTCTGGATCACAACCAAGATAGCTAATATAATTCTTGCTTTTAAATTGCGTTGTTTAATGTGATTGTCTCTTCCTTCAGTACTTGTAATCTCCCATGGGGCTCCATTAGGTTTTCAGTGTTTTAGGCATGTCATAGCCCCAAAAAAGTATCAGGTGTATGTGTCATGTTAGGGCACATGAATATTACAAATTGCCGTAAGTGTTTTGACCAAATATATACTTATTATGTGGAAGGTGTTGTGGATTTATTAACACTACTCTTGATAAATAAAACGCTTGGATTTTAGAATGCCTCATTTATTGTGCATGATGAAGGTGCTGTGCTTTTTTATTGTGTTAAATTTAAATGAAAACTAGCCTCAGTTTATTAAATACATATGTTCGAATGAGGGAGCAGTTTAAAGAATTGTCTGCTTTTTGATAAAAATTCTCAGATCTGACTCTTTTCTATGCTATAGAAAAATAAAACAAAAATCTTTGGGGGGTTTTCAACAGTAAATGTTGTCTGTTTAGTGAAAGATAAGTGTTCTTTGACTCTTTGCTTGAGCTGACTTTGCATCTTTGTCACTATGATCTCTTTGACTTTGGGGAGCCAAGTTGGAAACATGTGGATCATTTTTCTCTCCGTCCCCACCTTTCTCTGTCACTCCCCACTTTTTAATGTGATTCTAGTGTTCATCTTTTATTTTAATTGAATATGAAATGGCTTTCTAATCAAACCTTGAGGAAATGTTGTAGTCCTGAAACCTCCTCACTAACGATCAAAACAGCAGAATAGCAGCAGCAGAGTTTGTTGTGTTTGTCCTTTTCTTTCCCTCTGCTTATTGCATTCTTTTAGATATGAAACCTAAAGAAAAAGATTTAGCTGCTGAGGAATTATTTCATTACTTTTACAAAAAAGTAAAATATGATCGTTAGTCTTTATGATACAAAGGTTATTTAAACCTCGCAGAGTGAACTCCTGGTAGTGTACAACTATGCAATGTTTGCATTTTGTTTCTGATTAGATCAAATTCTGTCACCTTTTCCATTTCTAACTTCAGTTATTTTGAAGCTTTTAAAATCCTACCAAACTTTTGGTTTAGTGCTGTATTTATGCCCAAAGAGGTCATCTGTTTTTTGCCTGTAGCTTAGTAAATGCTAGACTATTGCTTGCTGTTTTATGAACAGACTTGACAGCAGTGTTGCTCTATCTCTGTTCTATTAGCTCAGCACTAGCGGTTGCTTTGGTTACACTGCTCCTGTTTTGGAAAGCTTTTTAGGGTTCCTAAACAACTATGCCTCTTTTCTGACTGTATTCTTGTGGGATTTTATTTTCCTCTCACGTAATGCTACAGAGATGTTGAAAAAGAAAGAAAAAAATGCATCATATGTATTTGCTTCCAAAGCAGGAGAAATAACTTTAGTTTAATATAGAAAATGATTGTGCCATCTCCTGAAATGTTTTCGAAGAGGTTGAAGTCTTTCTTGATCTACTTACGAAGCTGTCCTTTTACCCTATTACATGACCTTCATTTTTATGTAACTATAGTTGATTTACAACATTGTGTTAGTTTCAGAAGTATAGCTTCAGTTTCTCTTCCATTATAGATTATTATAAGATACTGACTATAGCTCCCTGTGCTATATAGTAAATCCTTGTTGTTTATCTGTTTTACATATAGTGGTTGTGTATCTGTTAATCCTGTACACCTGATTTATCCTTCCCTCTGCCCTTTCCTCTTTGGTAACCATAGGTTTGTTTTCTATCTTTGTGAGTCTTTTGTAAATAAGTTGGTTTGTATTATTTTTTTGGATTCCACTTATAAGTGATATATAATATTTGTCTTTGTCTCACTTAGTATGATAATCTTTAGGTCTATCCATGTTGCTGCAAATGACAGTAGTTCATTCTATTTTAAGGCTGATTATACTCCATATTTTGTGTGTGTGTGTGTATTTTCTTTATCCATTCACCTGTTGGTGGACATTTAGGTTGCTTCCATGTCTTGGCTACTGTAAATAGTGCTTCTTTGAACATTGGGGTGCATGTATCTTTCCAAATTTTGTCTTTTCTGGATATATGCCCAGGTATTGCTGGATCATATGGTAACTCTATTTTCAGTTTTTTACGGAACGTCTATACTGTTTTCCTTAACGGCTATGCCAATTTACATTCCCACCAACAGTGTAGGAGGGTTCCCTTTTCTCCACACTCTCTTCAGCATTTACTATTTGTAGACTTTTTGATGATGGCCATTCTGCCTAGTGTGAGGTGATACCTCACTACAGTTTTGATTTGCATTTCTCTAATAATTAGCGATGTTGAACATCTTTTCCTGTGCCTGTTGGCCATCTGTGTGTCTTGTTTGGAGAAATGTCTATTAAAGTCTTCTTCCTGTTTTTGATTGGGTTTATTTTTTTGATACTGAGTCATTTGAGCTTTCTAGGGTTATTTCGAAATTAAGCCCTTGTCAGTCACATCATTGCAAATATTTTATCCCAGTCTGTATGTTGTCTTTTTGTTTTGTTTATGGTTTTCTTCACTGTGCAAAGGTTTGTTTGATTAGGTACCATTTGTTTATTTTTGCTTTTATTTCTTTTGCCTTGGGAGACTATTACGTGGTCTTTCATCTCATTTTATACTACAGTTTATGAATTTTGGAAATTTGATGTAAGGTTAAGTGATTTATTGAAGGATGCAGTAATAATTTGTAGGTAAATTATTCTTAGAATATCGACTCATTTAAAGAGAAGATGTTGTCTGGAAGAAATTGTTACCTTTTCAGTAGAAGTTTCTCTCTTCCTATCATGGTATTTTTCAAATGTGGTTATTCTGTTTTGAGATCTTTTGCAAATACCTGCAAAACTGGTATATGTGGAGATCTAAAGTCAAGTGGTGACAGGATGACCTGTTTCAGAGTAAAGAATAGGGAGTGACCAGGCTGAGGCCTAAAACTGGCCTGCCACTCAGCAGCTGTGGGCCTACCGTCTTAATGCTTTCTTTTTCGTAAGTGTAAGGTGAGCATTGAGATACTTATTCTACTTATGTTGTGTTGTCAAAATAAAACTAATGGCTATGAAGGCCATTTTAAGCATTGTTGTCGAGGGGAGAAAGCCTTTCCATGAAGTATACTCTTGCCGCAGATCAGGATGGGACGTTGCAGTGAATACAGACCTCCCAAGGGCTCCAGATTCCAATAATGGGTCTGGTTTTGTAAAGCCGGGGTTTGGGTGGGTGGTGGAAGGAAACAAAGAGAAGTCCTAGAACTGATCCTGGAGCATTGAGAAAGGAGGCCCACAAAGCTGGCAGTTCCAAGATGAGCAGTGAAAATTTGAAGTATTCACATTGTATTTGTCAGGATCACCCATGTGATGAGAAAGAGGATCCTATTAAGGGCAATTTATGATTTTACTGACTTATACTATGCTTAAGTTGTGATATGCAGCAGAGAGTAGGGAGTAGGGTGCGTGAGGCAGGAAGTTGATTAACTATTTGCTGCTGAATTAGAACCATCAAACTTCTAGAGAACACAGTGTCCCAGTGTACTAGGAGAGGAGGACTTTCTTCACAGGCAGTTTTCAGGGAGAGTTTTGGCCTGAGGCTATGCAAGAAGATAGGCTAACCTGTATATTTGTACAGAAAGATAACATAAGTGCCGGTTTCCCAACAGTGACCTGTAGATTGGTAGCAGTCATGCAGAGGTTTTATCAGCTCCCGTTAGAATTCAAAATAAGAACAAGGTAGTGACTTACTCTCAGAATTCCTCCTGTTTTTCTTATTATTTAAATAATCTTTCTTTTATGAAATTGTGATAGTAGATAGTGAGTTTTAAAAAATGTTCTTACTTAGCAAAGTAAAAAGATAGCATTCATTAAGTAAGTACGAGAGCTAGAGCTGGTCTCTGCCAGGGCCGCCTGGAGCTGGAGGTAAGCACGGCCCAGCAGCTGGCCCAGGTGGAGGTGAAGAAGTTCAGGCAGGTGACAGAGGCCCTGGGCCCCAGCACCATCAGAGACTTCTCTGTGGCGGGGCCAGAGATGTAGGTAAACCTGCTCCAGAGCCTGGGCCTGAAATAAGCCCTCATCACCGATGGCTCCACTCCCATCAACCTCTTCAGCACAGGGTCAGGGTCTGAGGCCCAGCCCCCAGCCAGGAAGAGGGCTTGCTTACCCAGGCCATTGCTGCCCCTCAGGCTCTGGGAGGTGGCCAGTTGTGCCTTAGCTCTGTACTGCACTGACAAATAAAACTGGCATTAAAAAACTGGGCATTAAAAAAATATTGACTTAAGGTTATTTTCCTTACTTTTAAACTTTATTTTACTGTTTAAAGAAAACCAGACTTTTCTTTAATTGATACTAATGGTTATTTGCAAATAACTGTTGTTATTTGGAAAAAGGGTGAACTTAAAAATCAGACATCTTAATGCTCGAATCCGGGCTCTGCCATTTATTCTTTGTTGTCTTGGAACTCCTGTTAACTCAGTTTCTCTGTCTTTCAGTAGGGAACAGAGACAACTGCTCTGAATGTTTTGTTGGAGAAGATTAGACATCACGTGGGTAAAGCCCCTAAAACAATGGCTGGTTCATAATAGGGCCTTACTAGATGACTGCAGCAGAAACATTATTTTTACCACAGTGATCCAGATTCCTTGGCCTCATTCCTAAACCTGTCAAATTAGGGTGTCTGAAGATGGAATCCAAGCATATGTATTTTTAAAATTGTGATAAAATACATGTAACATAAAATTAACCACCATAACCATTTTTAAATGTAGAGTTCAGTAGTGTTGGTATGTTCTCCAGAATTCTCTTCTTGCTCACGTGAAAGTCTGTATCCATTAAACAACAACCCCTGTTCCTCTCCTTCCCTCAGCCCCTGGCAACCATAGTTCTGCTTTCTGTCTCCATGAATTTGCCTGCTCTAGGCACTGTCTTCATATAATAATACATTAAATAATATTATCTTCATAAAATGTAATCATACAGTATTGTGTGTGTGACTGGTTTATTTCATGTAACGTAATCTGCTCAAAGTTCATCCATGTCGTAGCATGTGACAGGATTTCTTCTTAAGGCTGATTAATATTTCATTATGTGAATACCACATTTTTGTGATCCATTCAGTGGACATTTGAGTTGTAAGCATATGCATTTTTTTCTTGTTGCCCTTAACTCTCTATATTGATTTTCTAGGATTGTGGTAATATCAAATTACCACAAGCTAGGTGGCTTACAACAACAGAAACTTATTCTCTCACAGTTCTGTGGTTAGAAATCCAAATTGAGGTGTTGGCAGGGCCATGCTCCCTTGAGGGCGCCAGGAAAGTATCATTCCTTGCCTCTTCCTAGCTTCTAGTGGCTCCAGTCACAGTCAGGCCTTGAAAGTTCCATGGCTTGTAACCGTGTCACTCCAGTCTCTGCCTCTGTTGTCACAAGGCCTTTTTCACTGTGTGTGTGTCTCTGTGTGTGATGTTCTCCCATAAGGACGTCAGTTATTGGGTTTAGAGCCCACTATAATCCAGTGTGACCTCTTCTCAACTAATTACACATCTACAAAGACCCCGTCTCCAAATAAAGTCACATTCTGAGGTTTCAGGGAGACTTCAGTTTTGGGTGGACATATTCAACCCCCTGCACTCTCTAAAATCTAATCCATTTGTAAAGCATGTAAATATTTGGCAGCTTGTGCTACCACAACAAAATAACAAGGGCTGGATGCCTTAAATAACAGAAATTTATGTTCTCATAGTTCTGGAAGCTGGGAAGTCCAAGATCAATATCTGATGAAGGCTCTCTTCCTGTCTTGCAGATAGCCACCTTCCTGCTATGTCCTCACCTGGTAGAGAAAATACACAAGTTTTCTGATCTCTCTTTTTATAAGGACACGAATGCCGTCAGACCATGGTCCTACCCTCATGACTTCACCTCACCCTAATTAGCTCCCAAAGGTCCCATCTCCACATACCACATGGGGGGTTTAGGGCTTCAGCTGAATTTGGAGGAGATACATTCAGTCTAAAACAAAATTCGAAACCAAAGTATATATTTTATTATTAGGCAATATTTTGGAGTCAGTTTAGTTTTAAAAACAATGATACGTAATTGTGATTGTGTATACACACACACATATGCACAAAACTTGCTTATATTGTCTTGAGATGTAAGATTCATGTTTATTTAATTGTTTAAGCATTCATGTATTATTTTATTTAATATCTTTGTTGCAGAATAAACTAAAGCATTAATGAATGATATTTTAGGTATTTAAGCAGAGACCTTTTCTGATTTACATTTTTTGTTATGATCTATCTCTTTGATTTCTTATTATTTACTTTAGACTTTTTAATGAAAATGTAATCGATAGAAAAGTGCATATATCATAAGAGCACAGCTCAGTGAATTTTTCACAAAGCAAACAGACATGTATTACCAGCATTCAAATTAAAAAAACTAAAATCTTACCAGCAACTCACAAGTCTTCCATATGCCTCCCTTTTCTGTTAGCAAGTGCCCCAGGTAACTCTTCTATGTATACCAAAAGTTTGAGAGCCACTTACATAGGCACCTGGATTTGTAGCAGGTATTTTTGTAGTTCTGTTATCTAACAGGTGTTGTATTAGTGAATTTAGTTTCCACAGTATGCTCTTATTCATAGGCTTTTATATATACTGTTTCTCTGCTTGGAGCAGTTTTCCTTTTGCTTTTCCCACTCCTTCTGTAAATCTTCCACACCTCCTTACCTCCAGCTGCCAACACCTTCCCAAGACAACTTCACTTCAGGTCTTGGTGGGACTTCTTCCTTTCAGGAGCATTTCCTGACTCCTCCTTACTTCCTTCCCTCCCCAATTCTGAGTTAATCGCCCCTCCCGTGTGTTTTCATTAAACTCTTATTCCTCGTTTCATCATACTATACATTCTAATTGCTGTTTTAATTGTCTTTATCTCCCATTATTTCATTTCCAGTTTTTCTTATGTTCCATTTAATTCTGATTAGAGTATTCTACCATCCCAATTCTATTCTCTCTCACCAATTATTTTCTTTCTTTACTCCTTTTGTGATTTATAGTTTCCAACATGCCTATTTTCACTATTTATTACTTGAGTTTAGCTTACTTCTCCTTTGATTATCCATTTCAGAAGTGTTCTCATATCCAACCAAGAATGCCCCCACGTTGGCACCGCAGACTCAGCATGTCCGACAGCTAAGTGCTTCAGCAGCAGCCTTTCCTTCTCCCATCCCTGCACTCTCCCACCTGCTCGCCCAAATGACCTTTTCTTTTTCTTTTTCCATCCTTTCAGTCCCCCACACTTCAAACTTCAGAGATAACGGGAGACGACTCCTTACCTCTTGTCCATTGTAGTCAGTGAGCATCCAGTTACTTTTCAGTGTTTCAGAATCTCATGTATCTGTCCTGCTCTTTATATTCTCATTGCAACTCCCTAGTTCAAGCCATTTTTCCTTTTTTTTTTTAAACTATTGCCAAAGCTGATTTAATTACTTTTATTTCCTCAAACGACTTAGATTACGATATTTAGAAAACATGAATCATTTTTCTATTACCAAAGAAATAGTACAAAATAGAAATTTCACAGAATGCTATTCAAGGTTGTCAGTGACCTGACCTGTGTTTGCCTGAGCAGCATTATCTTTTATTATTTTTTTCATGTATGCAAAATTTCAAGCAGTGAAGTCTGTGCATCACTCCTGAAGTATATACTCTGTAGTTTTCCTCTGTCATTTCTCTGTGTATTCTGTTCCTTTACCACAACATCCTGTCTTGACATGAATAAATGATTCTCATTTTTTGAAATCTGGCAGAATCATCTAGTCAGGTGGTTTCCAAATGTTGCTTCCCAGGTGGCTGCATCTGAAGAGCTTTGAAAATACTATAACCAAGCCTCAGTCTGATTCAGCTGAATCAGAGTTTTTAGAGTTGAGATCTTGTTGGCTACATTTTTATTAAAAAGGATTTCCAGCCAGCTTTGGGAATCCCTCCTTTCATATATTCTCATCATTTTTAAATTTATTAATTTGAGATACATAGGAGAGACCTGAATCCCTCAGAGTTACTCAAATTGTATATATTGGGTAACTCTACTTATTTCAGTGCTAACTAAAATGAAGTGTTAAGAATTTCTTAGAACCTGGAACAAAAGCTGTTAAAAACATTTCTAAAAATAGGATATTAATAAATGATCTGAGAACTAGTATTTTCTGTTACTCATTTACTGAAAGCAGGTATTTTATATGTGTTATCTCAGTAGTCTTTTCAGTAGTCAAACAAAGAATATATTAACAAACCAAATATAAAATTTACTTACTCATTCACTTATTCAACTGATATGAATACCTATCCTTTCTAGCACCTGTGCTAGATGCTACAAGTAGAGCACTGAACAAAAATTTGGACCTTCCCTCAGAGATCTTAAAATCTGGTTAGGAAGTAAACATTAATTATATGAATAATTTAAAATTTGATCAATGATAAAGTAATTTGCCTACAATCATATGGCTTATTAATAACACAGCTGAGTTTTTGTCTTAGGACTATATAATTTTAAAAGCTCACATTCTTTTCACTATACCACGATGCCAACAGAGCCAGGAAGAGGTAACAAGAGTTTATTGAGCTCCTTTTCCCATCTCCAGTGCTAGATCAGTTGTAAGGATTACTTCACTTCTCTGTTTATGTTGGTGCTTTTATTTTTGCCATTGTGCAGATGAGGAAACCAAGTCTCAGAGAAGCTTAAGTAGTTTGCTAAGGTTTTGGCTTGGATTCTGTGATAATTCATAAAGCTATGTTTACATAATTTTTGCACTCCTCTGTATGTATGTTAAATAATTTTATTTCAAATTTTCATTTTTTTATAGTTTCCCAAATCACAAATGATATATTTATATTAAACCACGAATATGAATAACAGGCATTAATAGAGAAGGTGGTCATGTTAATTAACAAGCTTAAAATTACATGTAGAATTTGTATAAGTAGTATAAATTAGAATTATTACAAATATTGCTGTATTAGGTACTTTTCATTGAAATATAGTTGTGTACAATATTATGTTAGTTTCAGGTATACAACATAATGATTTGACAGTCAAATGCATTATAAAATGATCATCACAATAGGTCTTATTACCCTCTGTCACCATGCAAAATTATTACAGTATTATTGATTGTTACTTCCTAGGCTATACATTACATCCTATGACAGATTTATTTTGTTATGGGAATTTTTGTTCCTCTTAATCCCCTTTACCTATCTCATCCAACCCCCCAATTCCATCTCCTCTGGCAACCACCACTTTGCTGTCGGTATCTGAGTCTGTTTCTGCTTTATTTTCCTTGTTCATTTATTTTGTTTTTTCGATTTTCCATAAAAGTGAGCTTATATGGTATTTGTTTTTCTCTTTCTGACTTATTTCATTCAGTATAAACCCTCTAGGTCCATCTGTGTTGTTGCAAATGTCAAGATTTCATTCTTTTTTATGGTTGAGCAATATTCCATTGTATATACATCTTTTTTACCTGTTCATCTGTCGAACACTTAGGTTGCTTCCATATGTTCGCTATTGTAAACAGTGCTTCAGTGAATATAAGGGTGTGTGTATCTTTTCAAATTTGTGTTTTTGTTTTCTTTGAGTAAATACCCAGAAGTGGAATGAATGGATCATTTGGTATTATTTTTAACTTTTTGAGGAATCCACATACTGTTTCCCATAGTGACTACACCAATTTACATTCCCACCAACAGTGCATAAGAGTTCCCTTTTTTCCTCATCCTTGCCAACACTTATTTGTTGACTTTTTAATAATAGCCATTCTGTTATTAGGTGCTGCTTTAATAATGAGCTGTTATTGTTTTGAAAGGTTTTTGGAAGTTAATAATGTTTGGAGTAGGAACCTAGGAAGATGGATCCATTTTAGCCAGATCTTTCAAGTGAAATATGATTTAATGTTTTTCAATTAACATCATGTATAACTTACAATAAATCTACATTGTAAGTTATTGAAGTTACAGAGTTATAAGTTACTGAATTCCTGTATGTTGGGAAGCTGTGCTTTTTAACTCTTTTGAGGATAATAAAGGCAATAAATATAATTTTACAGTGTATCTCTATATTCTAGTTTTATAGGTGAAAATATTCTTTAAAATTGCTCCGATAATGCTTTCTTAGATCATATAGACACTTGAATAATGATAAGGGAAATTTCTTTACAGTTGCCTGATTTTGATTCTTGATATCTACTAGAAAAGTAAAAAAAATCATTACTTGGATGCAATGGAATTAACAACCACCAAAGTGCTTTACCCTATATTTTCAATTAATAATTTTGTATGAAATAGCATATTTTCTCCCTTTTTCTTTGTTAGTATGCTGATACAGCATTGACAGTATATATTTGAATAAAATTCTATTATAACCATATTAAGCTTTTTTCATTAAAACGTATTTTAACATAAAACAATGATCATTTGCTTCTTTTTCTTGTTTAATTTTTTAAAAAATCTAAAATGGGTATTGGTATTCACCAACCACGTTTCCTGATATTTGAAGCTGGTTCTTCTCTGCCTCTGAGTTTGTGTGTGTGCATGCGCTCGTGTGTGTGTATGTGCACAATGTACTATTACTGACTCCAATAGATTTCAGAAATAACATTTTGTCTTATTTATAAACTTAACAGTGAAGGAAATGTTAATGAAATAATTTAACTTTTTACCATTTGCCTTTAATAAGAGACACTGAATCATCAGTGAAAGAGGAATTTCAGCTATCTGGGCTTGGAAATACATGTTGGTGTACACCATCTCCCTTGATAATTCAGTCATTTATTTAGTAACAAATCCAGCGACCTATTTATATCATTGTAGACTTAATCTACTCATAGGTAGTGTTTCTACTACCCACCTCATTGCTTACCTCTCTCTGCTTCAGTCAATCTGCTCCAGCCACCATCATGGCCTAATTGCTGTCTCACTAGCTAACAAGCATGTTTCTACCTCTGCACTTCTGTTGATACTTGCGCCCAGATTTGTATTTCCCCATATCCTCCGTAGATTCTCTCCTTTGTTATGTGCAGGTCTCAGTTTAAATATCACCCTAGAGATGCATTGTCTGACTTTTCCCTCTATGATAATCCCCATCATTCTCTATTCTTAGTCCCTGTTTCCTTTTTATAGTGTTTATCACTCCCCGATACTCTCATATTTATTTTTATACATTTCTCAGTAAATAAAAGTTCATGAGGGCAGAAACTCAGTTGGTTTTATTTACTACTGTATTTCCAGCGCCTAGAAGCAAAATAGACCTGTAGTAACACTGTATTATTATTTGTAGTTTGAATGAATGAATGAATGAAATGAATAGTAGTATCAGTCTGCATGGCTCAGCCCTCAGTCAACTCTGCAGAATTCATTTTTTAATCTTCTAAACAAATGTAGGGTTGTTACTTCCATCATGGCTCTCTTCATAGGAATCAGTGATGAATTTTAAATAAGCGCTAATAATATAAGAGTTTTGGTTTTTGTCATTATCCTTTTAAGAAGGAGGAAAAGGAAAGAGAAGGAAATCATGTACATAATATTTAACTTTGTCTTTTGTGAAATAAGTAATAACTAAAAACATTTTTTCCTAATGCGTTATTTTTATTCTTGTCTGGGATAATTTTAAAACATAGTAGTAACTGCTCAAGTACCCCTTACAGATGTAGATTTATATTGGTTTTGTTTGTTTTCTTGTTTATATGGATTCCTAACCTTATGCATGACCACCTTTTTAAAGAATCCAACCCAGGTCGGAACAGCTCTTCAGGTTTTCCACAATCTTGGAACTTTGAAGGATACCATTACCAGTGTCGTGGACGGATACTGTGCTGCTGTAGAAGAAAATATCAGCAGTGCATTAGACATCAAAGTTCTGACTCAGCCTTCCCAGTCAGCTGTGAGAGGTATGGATGTGCCTTATATTTAGCTTCTTTATTTATTTATAACTGAGAAGCCCTTTGAATAGTATGTGAAACACTAAAGTTTCAAAGTGATCTAATGACTCATTTGTTTAGGAGACAGAAAATGAGAGAAGAAATTATGTTTTAGAATTTATTTATAACTTTTTTGTCTAATCAGTGAGTTGAAGTGGCCAATTGGTATATTCAGAACTTCTAGATAAAAACTATAAACTGTGGCTTCATTTAGTTCAGAGGAAACAGATGCAAGAAAAAAAGAGAAGGAACATATTTTTCTTTCTATAATCCTTATCCTTACATATACTTCTTATTGAGACAGAAAACATTTTTTAAGGAAATAAAATCTCAGCCTTATCGTTCTGCTTTTCCTTATGGTAATTCTGGTACTCAGGAGCAGTGATGGCTAAGTGTGGAGACAGAAGCTGATAAAAGCTTTGGGAACATTACAACTGTAACAAAATCTAAAGCAAATCAAAGACAGGTAGATTGAGAGTGGAGTAGGTAGATTCGAGGCAGCAGTCTGCAACGCTTTTCCTGCCAAAATGAACCTGATGATGACATTCACATACAAACACACTTCATAGATAGGAAGGACTACGTGTCATGTGTACCTCTCATTTTTCTAAGTAACCCCAACTCTGCATTTCTCCTCTTTAATTCTTTCTTCTTTCCTGTTAATATGAATGAACTGTACTTGCTCCTGGCAGAGACCAAGTATGCTACCTTTGCGTTAAATCCCATCTCTGAAAAGCATTGCTTTAGCAGATCCCCTCCCCCTCCCACGTTATCAATTTTTCCTTCTTTACATCTTTTTCCCATCACATACAGTTGTGCTGTTGTATCTTCTGCTTAAAGCCAATCAGACAAATCTGTCATGACTCCATTTCTTTCTTCAGTTTTACTGCCTTGTTTTATTCCTTCAGACTACAGAAAAATTCCCCAAAGTGTTTTATATTCTTACTGCCTCCAGTTTTTCTTTTCCCATTTTTCTATTGAAGAAGGTACTCAAATATCATGAAGTTGTCCTAAAGTATAAATAACGCATGTAGAATTAATAAGAGTTCTTGATACAGGGCTAATGCTAAAAAAAAAAAATTTGCAGCCATTGATTATTATTTGTAGGTTTGTTATATAAACGTAACCTTGAATAACACAGACTGTATGTCACTCATACATAATTTACACTAGAAAAAAAGATAAAAGAATCTTAGATCTTGAAGGGATTTTTAAAGGTTAGCTCTAAACTCTGAATAGGTCTTTACTGAGACCATCCCAGGAGAGCTTTGAAAAGTAGCCGGGGGAGACTTCACTGTCAGCTTTTCTGAGCAATTAGCCTCAGAAAGTTTGATCTCATCTTCAAATTTCCAGAAACAGTTTAATCTCATGCCCTCTTGTGTTGTCAAGAACAAGAAAAAAATGAAAGCAGTTATTCAGGTGCTGTCAATCCTAATGTATGCTCCCTCTTTTTGAACGACGAAGGAGTTTTAAAGCCTTATCATTTTGGGGGGAGTGGATACCATGATTTAGTGTAGAAACTTTAGCATGAATTCTTTATTTTTTAAAAACAATCACTTTTATTTTAAAAAAAATGTTACATTGGCAGTATTAATGTTAATTTTCTGATTTTGTTGGTTATATTGAGATCATGTAGTAGAATGTCCTTTTGGTTGAAAATACACATTAAAGCTTTCAGGGGTGATCAGGCTTCGTGTTAGTAAATGATTCAGAGGAGAATATTTTTACTATACTTCAGAATTTTCTGTATGTTTCAGATTGATTCAAAATTTTAAAAATATGTAACATTAATATAATTTTAAAGAAAAGTGTGCTTCCCAAGATGTAGCTAAAAGTTTATAATTTAATAAGAAAAAGATAAGAAACTTAATTGAAAAAATAAAGAGTACGAATAGGCAGCTAGCAGAAGAACACATCCAGGAGATGTGCAGCCTTTGTAGGGGACGTGAATAGTTATTAGAGAAATGCAGACAGACAAGATGTGATTTCTCAGCTGAGACTGACAAAATCTGAATCTAAGAAAGGAGTAAATTTCGGGTGAGGACAGAAACACTTGTACTCCGACTGTTCAAGAATAAAATGTTTCAACCCCTTTTTCAGTTTTATCAAATAGTGCATTTAGACCATTCAGAGGGATCATTGGTATGATTGAATTAAAACCTACTCTTTCATTACTGTTTTGTTTTTTGGCCTTATTCTTTGTTTCTCTTTTTGTTGTTAACAATTTTTCTGCCTTTTGGTTTTAATTGCACACTTTATGTGATTCCATTTTTTCCTTTCTTTATGTATCAGTTACACTTCTTTAAAAAAATTTTTTTAATGGTTGCCCTAGAGTTTGCCATGTACATTTAGAACTAACCAATGTCCACTTTCAGATATTACTATACCACTTCCTAGATAGTTCCAATGCCTTGTGACAAGAAAATAATCCTAATTCCTTCCCTCCCATCCCTCGTTTCGTTGCTGTCATTCATTTTACTTGTATGTAAGTGTATATAAGCACATATACATATGCACACATAATCCAATTCAATGTTGCTGTTATTATTTTGAACTGTTATCTGTTAGATTAATTAAGAGTAAGGAAAGTTTTTATTTGACCTTCCCTTCCGTGTGCCTTCTTCAGTGCTCTTCCTTTCTTTATGTAGATCTGAGTTTCTGTCGTATATTATTTTCCTTCTCTCTAAAGAGCTTCTTTTAACATTTTTTGAAAGCCAGTCTGTTTGCAACAAATTCCATCATTTTTTGTTGGACCAAAAAGATCTTTACTTATTCTTCACTTTTGAAGAATATTTTTGCAGAGTACAGAATTCTAGGCTGGTGGGGTTTTTTGTTTTTTTTTTTTCTCTCAACATTTCAATATTTCACTTTCCTCTCTTCTTGCTTGCATGGTTTCTGAGAAGTTGGATGTAATTCTTGTCGTTGTTCCTCTATAGATAATTTTTTTTCCTCTGACTGCTTTCAGGACTTTTTGTTCTCTATGATTTTCTTTAATTTGAAAATAATATACATAAGGTATTAGTATTTTTTTTTAAATCCAGCCTGGTGTTCTTGGAGCTTCATGTGATTTGGTGTCTGGCACTACTTTGAGGAAATTCCCAGTCATTATTGTTTCAAATATTTATTCTGTTCCTTTCTCTTTTCTCCTTCTAGTTTTACTATAATATATATGTCACACCTTTTGTGGCTGCCTGTAGTCCTTAGATATTCTCTTCTATTTTTTTTTTTTTTTAACAGTTTTGGGGATTGTGTTGATATAGGCTGTCGCTCAAAGACTTTCCTCAGCCATGTCCAGTCTACTGATAAGGCCATCAGAGGCATGCTTGATTTCTGTTACAGTGTTCTTTTTTTATTTTTTTCTCTCTAGCATTTCTTTCTGGTTCCCTCTTAGGATTTTCATCTGTTTGCTTACATTACCCATCTGTTCCTGCATGTCTGCTTTATCCCTTAGAGACTTTAGCATGTTAATCTTGGTTGTTTTAAATTCCTAGTTTGAGAATCTCAACATCCCTGCCATGTCTGTTTCTGATGCTTGTCCTCTCTCTTCAAATTTTTTTTTGACATTGTGATACGCCTTGCAATTTGGTAAAAGGTACTTCTGTAAATATGTCTCTAATAATATGGGTGAGGTGTGTGGGAAGGGAAAGCATTCTATAGAGTTGTTATTAGGTCTCATTCTTTTAGTGAGCTTGTACCTCTGTACTTGGAACTTGACATGGGTATTAAATTTTCTTTCCCTCCTTTTGGTGGGAGAGAGGATGACTAGGGTGAGCTGGGGTTGGCTATCTCCCTTCCCCATGTCCGTTAGGCTCTGATAACACCCTAGCAGGTAGGGCTCTGTTTAATTAGTTTCTCCCGAAAGCAGGCCTTGTTAAGAACAGAGCGCTCGCTCTCTGTTATTTTTTAAAAAAGAAATGAAAATAGAACTACATTTAGCAGTTCCACTCATGGGTATTTATCTAAAGAAAGTGAAAATATTGATTGGAAAAGATATATGCAATTCTATGTCCATTGCAGCATTGCTTACAATAGCCAAAATGTGGAACAGCCCAAGTGCCCATCACTGCGGGAATCAATAGCGAAGATATGGTATATATACAATGGAATATTAGTCACCCATAAAGAGATTGAACTCTCACTGTTTGCAACAACATAGATGGATCTAGAGGGTACTCTAAGTGAAGTAAGTCAGACAGAGACAGATAAATACTGTACAGTTTGATTTATGTGTAGAATCTGAATGTGGTCTTAATCTCTGTTACACATTTACACCGAGAATGTTTCCTATAATTACTTTGAGAGAGTAGGGAACTGAATAACCCTTCCTGTTGTTTCTTTGGGGAGTTTCTTTGGACCTATGTTTGTCATTGTTTTTTGTTTACGTCCCTTTCCTCCCTGCACTAGGGCCTCTCCCCCATATCTGTTTTCGGTCCCCTGTTACTTTGTTTCTGATCATTATTCATCTTTGAAAGGTGCTGTTTGTTGGTTGAAGAGTAATGTGGGAATGGTTGTAGGGAGAGACCTGGGACAGTCTATAACTTTGATTTAGGCTTATTATCTAGAATAACAGTTCACCATCTTATTTCCTTCTGCTTTGGGAGGACTTCTTTCCTCACATTTTGGACCATTCTAGAGCTTTGTCTGGATCCCAGTAAATCCATTCAAGCAATTTCTGTATGGAAACCTTAAATTCTCTTCTTTTCCTCTTTCACCTCATTTTACCTCTAGTTGTCTTCCTAAGCTAGAGGGCTGATTCTTAACACAGCATAAATTGCATTTTATAGTGGTTTCTCCTTCAGCTTTTCTTTCTTTGCCATTCTGCAACATTGAACATTTTTCTGGCTTCTTTCCTGGCCCATCCATGTCTGTCCCTCTCAGCCCTAAGCAAAGAATCATTGGATAGCCTAAATTTTTACAACTCATTTTTAAGAGCAGTTTGTTCCTTGCTATTGGTCTAGAATGTCAGCTATCTAGTTCTTTGTTCATTTTGACTTACCTACAGCATTTGGTATACAGGCTTCATAATCTCAAGTTTGAGGTTTTTAGTTGATTTTTTGTTTCTTTGAAGTTGACATTTTTCTCTACTTCTTGTTCTTACTTTCAATACCCTTCAAGATACTAGAGCAAGAAAATGATTTTACTCCACCACCATTAACTAGAAATAACTCTTAAATATTATTTCTTTGAGAAGCTCTTAGTTTCTTCTATCACTTAAGTAAAACTTAGTTTACGACACAGTTATTTTGTTTCCTGAGTCTCCAACGACTAACTGATAGTGGCATCTGTTTTTCTGTTTTAATTGTTCTTACTCCCCTTCCTATATACCGCTATTCTATGTTCAGTTGATTATTTATTCCTTGTTATATTTTCAACAAGATATATTTAATATACTTACTAATAAGTAAGAAAAATGAAGCCTCTAGATGTAGTTGAAGCAGTGACTGTGATCTTGTTTTTCTGTGCCTCAGTTTCTCCAAAATAAAAAAAAATAGAAAATAACGCCTCCTTGTATTTCTGCCCATATTTACTGTAAGAGAGTAGTGGATTGATGCATTCCATAATTCTTTAAAATAAAACCAAGCTATACATATTCCAGGAATTTAATTAAAATTTTCTAATTTTCACAAAGTTACTGCCTACCTGTTCTTTACTGTCACATGTACATTCCTTATGTAACTTCTGAAACAATTGCATATTGTTTCAGCATTACCTCTCTAGTCTCTGTGTACTTTCCCTTCATATTCTTTGTAAAACACTGCAGATAATGTTAAAAAATAATTAGACCTAGATTTTGAACAGGAATTATTTGTATTTTTAAAGCCAGGCTCGCTCTCTTACATGTTTCTCTTTTTTATTGCTTTCCACTGTTATCAGAATAAAAAAATAAGTGTCTCTTTACTAAAATAAAGTGTAGTTTTTTCCTAAACTTATAATTTTTAAAATCACTATTTTAAAAGCTATTATTTTTGATATTACTTTGGATGGCCAAATATTCCCAAATTTGTTCTCTGGAAGCCCCCTCCAGTCAAGTTCCTATGTCCCATGACAAATCTCCATTTGTCTTTGAACCCTTTTTTATTCTGGCCCAGTGTGTACCAGGTTCACCTTCTATTTTCACTGCTCCAGATATGGAATTACTTTTTTCTTCAATGAGCCTTGGTTTCTTTTATTGGGGAATGGTGCATAGAAGTCAGAATTTGGATGTTAGGCATACTGAATTCTATTAAGGAGTCGTCTCTCTGTCCTTATAGTGAACAGAACTGGCAAATACGTCTAATACCTGTTACATATTTGTGTCTGTATCCTGTTCACAGTGATAACTTTCATTTGCTCTATTCTAAAATACACCTAAACTAGTTTCAGTATTACAACGTCAAGCAACACATTATTAAATAAAGTACAGTATTTCTTTCTTCTTCTTTTTTTTTCTCCTTTAACAGAGGCACTGGGGATTGAATCCAGCACCTGGTACACACCAAGCACACACTTTATCACTGAGCTGAGCTGTTACCTCCCCCACACTGCCAAACCCAAGCACAATATTTCCTTTTTTTTTTTAATTGAGTTATACTCAGTTTACAATGTTGTGTCAATTTCTGGTGTACAGCACAATTTTTCAGTCGTACATGAATATACATATATTAATTTTCATATTCTTTTTTACCGTGAGCTACAACAAGCTCTTGAATATATTCCCCTGTGCTATACAGTATAAACTTGTTTATCTACTAATATTTCTTTTCAGTTCTTTTTACTCCAAAATATATCTTTCTAAAGTTGGAGTTCTGTAATTAAAAATAACTTCAATTATTTTCCCATGTGTGGTTGTATTATTAATTTGAAATAACATTAGTTGTGTGTGTTTCTGCATTTGTATTTAATTATAGAGTTTACTTTTTTCATTCTTTAAAATTTAAATTTATTTTGAAATAGATAAAACATTGGCATGGCTCACAGAGACTCACTACTTCTGTCTTCATTCTTTTACCTGGTGTTCTTTCACCACTCCAGCTCCCCCTTCTAGGAAGCCGTCTTCATTGATTTCTGTTTTCTATATTGTCCTTCCTTGGTGCGTGTGTGTGTGTATGTGTGTGTGTGTGTGATCTTGTTTCCCTTTCTAAAACACAAAAATTTAAGATTCTCTTGTATATCACTCACAAGAAATTATTATTTCTTCAAAAAGAAATTTCTCATTTTTTAGCCTATGTATGTGTTTCATAACATACATTTTGTTATATTTGAAAATTTGTATTTTTCCTATTTTTTGTCACTCATAAACAGGGGGACCTGGACGATCTACCATGCCAACCCCAGGAAACACTGCAGCGTTTCGTGCATCCCTCTGGACCAATTTGGAAAAACTTGTGGATAATATCTATACTGTGTGTGGACAGGTAAATATTTTAGAGAGTGAAAAGAATATTAATTGTGAGTTAATTCCTGGTTATTCTAGGTTGTGTGACCTCGGACAGGTTTCTTAAAATCTTCCAGCATAAGCTGATTATAGAGTATGCGAGGGCTCAAGCACAATGCCTTTTGCCTTCCCTCCTTCCCTTACTGTTTCTAATGCTTACGCTTTACACTTGTTTCACTTCAAAATACTCAGTTATGTGCATTCGCCCTCTCTTTCCCCCCTTATAGGTACATCATTTACAAAAAATATTAGCCAAGAAGAGAGATCCTGTTTCTCACATTTGTTTCATTGAAGAAATAGTTAAGGTATGTTTAAATGAAAATATTTTTATATCTTTATTGAAGAATGCAGGAAGATAATGAGCCAGCATTATTTGTGTTCCAGAGAGGCTATATGTCAGTATTTGGCTGAAGGGAAGTTTATTTCTTGACAATGACAAATTTTCTATGCATGTTTGTTTATTGAATAGATGCTAGCAGTAATACTATTTATAATCTAATTTCTGAAATGCATATAGTAATTTCCCATTTCCTGTCATACAGATGATTTATTGTGAAAGTTTTTTGAAGTCCTGCTACGTAATAAGATGAAAATTTTTGGTATATAAACAACTTAATTGTGGTTATTAAAATGTCTTATAAAGTCTTCTCTGAAGATGGTAGGGTCCATTCAGTTGTTCATTTTCATATAAAGTACATTACTGAATTAATTTTTCATATTTTAAAGTCTCTCTTCTGTCATCTACCAATATCCTGGCCTCATGGACCACAAGAATTCCTTCCACGCAAAGAAATCTCTGACTCTACATTTTATTCATTCTTTTTGATATGTTTTTGATAATGATGAATAGAAAGACTAATTACTATTTTCATCATTAAATCTTAACAACTAGTACTCCAAAGAAAAAAATTCTCTGTTTCAAGCATCATGCTGTGGATTGTTTTCTTTGTAGTTCAAAAATTTAAATATTTCCTGTGTTGAGGATCTCTACAGTCACCCCTAATTTTGATGATTTGGTAGGAGTATGCACAGCACTCAGTCATGCTCATGACTGTGATATATTGTAGTCAAAGTGTATGAAGCAAGTCAGACAGAGAAAGACAAATACTGTATAACTTCACTTATATGCAAAATCTAAAAAACGAATGAAGAAATGGGATAAAATAGAAATTAAGGTATAAACACAGAGAACAAACAGGTATTCACCAGAGAGGATGGATAGTGAAGAGAGGAGAGAAGTAGATGAGGGAGATTAAGAGGTACAAGCTTCTAGTTGCAAAATCAATGAGTCATTGGTATGAAATGTACAGTGTGAAGAATATAGTCAACAACTATATAATATCTTTGTATGATGACATATCGTAGCTTGATTTATTATGGTGATTGTTTTGAAATGTATAGAAATACTAAATCACCTATGTTGTGTAACAGGAACTAACATAACGTTGTAGGTCAACTATACGTCAAAAACAAATAGACAAGCTGAAAAAGAGATCAGATTTGTGGTTGCCAGAGGTGGGGGGTGAAGTTGGGGGGAATTAGATGAAGGCGGTCAGAAGATACAAACTTCCAGTTACAAGATAAATAAGTACTAGGCACGTAATGTGAAGCATGATGAATATAATTAACACTGCTGTACGTTATTATCAAAGTAGCAAATCCTAAGAAATCTCATAACAAAGAATATTTTTTTCTATTTCTTTAATTTTGTATCTGAATGAGATGTTGGATGTTCACTAAACTTATTGTGAGAATCACTTCATGATAATTATAAGAATCACTTACTGTGAGAATTACTTCAAATCACTATGCTGTACACCTTAAACTTATATAGTACTGTATGTCAATTATATCTCAGTAAAGCTAGAAGAAAAGAAACGAAATGAAGAAAAATAAGCGAAGGGAGAAAGTGCATAGCATGAAATCCAGAGGAAACCAGGTGCAAGCTTCCAAGAGTCCTCTTCCACTGGAGTTAGGCAGGACATTCTTAATTCTTACCCCAGTAAGTTGTGACAGCACACGTGGAACGTTGTCTTCCCTGGAAGCTCACCTTCAGCCTGGGATAACTAATGCCAGGTCTTCATTTTTACAGGCAAGCAACCGCCCATGCAGTGATACCATTCATTAATTTTTCTGGCTATGGTCATTTTTCTACCTAGGTTAATTAATTTAGTCTTTATGTGTAGTGATTTGATTGCAGTCTTTTACTATCTAATCCTTTGTATATATTTTTATTCCTTTTCAATAGTTTACTTAATATTCTGTTAGCAACATAAGAAAAATAATAATGAAACCATTATATTCAAGAGAGTCTAACGGAAAGGTTAAAATTTAAAAAAAATTTAAGGATAGTTACATTTGTGATATTACTGCATTGGGCAAAGTTTTACATAAAAACTCATATTACTTCTTGTCAACAGTCAGTTATTATAGTGAATGAACATTGGCAACTTACGTTGGCCAGGTTTTAAATGCATGTAAACTATTACTGATTAAAAAGAATTATTAGGAATAGGGATATATGCTTTCACTTCATTTGTCCTTTTCACTTACTTATAAAATTTCTTATTTAATTAAAAAAAGCCCTAACAATTGCTTTTCAAACGCTGTTAAGTTTTTTAAGAATATAGTTATATACAGTGTACACATACATATTTACTTTTATTATAAATGTTAATGTAAATTTATAGTTTAGTTGACATTTGTTCTTTTAAGGTAATATTTATGAATAAAAATGTAGTCCCTCTTGGAATTCAGTGTATCACCTGTGTTCAGAAAGATCAGTCTTTTGCGGAAGGTTTTTGACCCTACGTATTTGGGTATTCCAAGGCAAGAGAAAAGTAAAAATACCCTAAGGAAAATATCTGTCATAAATTGCAAAGTAGCACCTCAATTTTACTTTGTTTACTATAATTTCTTTAAGTAGTCCTTTCCTTTATTGTAAGGCTATAAACAAGTATTTTTGCTAATTATGTAACTATAGTGTAAGAATATTATTTAGTTAAAATAATTGTCAATGGCTTTGTAAAGAGTGTAGGATTTTCAGAATAATTTGAGACCCTAAATAATGATCCTGAAAATCTTCAGAAGTTTTAAAAATTCAGGAGATGGTGGTATGCATCTGGTGTCTTGGGTCAGTGAAGACCAATATCTGAACCAAGATCGCTGAGACTTTGTGTAATCTGTTTTTGAGGAAAAGTTTATAAAAACAATGTTCTTACACTACTAGGTTTTTTGCAGCTGTTAAGATTTTTAAGAAGGATTATATCCTGGTATTGAAATTTCTTTCTAATTTAGGGGCTTACCCTTTTAAACCCCCAAGTATATTTCTAAAAAAAAATCAAAACACTGTAAATAATTCAAGTTGAAACAATTTAGAATTTATGCCATATACTTTCTACAATATCTTTTTAGAAATTAGTGCTGTTTTCCTAGGAAGATAATTTCTAGCAAATACTTGTTTTTAGATTGCAATCTACCAGAACATATTTTTTATATTTATGTATTAAATTTTTATAAGTAGTAGTTAATATTTTAAAATTCACTGAAAGCTAAATTAATAGATATTTTCTCTTTGGTTTATAATATGGAATATAAACAAAGTTACACTATCAGTTTCATATCAAGTAAGAAAATTAAGAATTCATTTTCCAGGTTTCTTTGTTTTTAAACCAGTTGATTCTAACACTTCTGTAATTCACTTTAAAATGTGATAGAATTTCCACATTTGACTTCTTGCCAGCTTGCTTCTTTTCTACCCCAAAGATTTTATTTTGCATTTTGCTTTGTTAAATATTTTCTTGTAATTATTGTCTCTTTGTTGTAGTCCAGTACCTGTAGATTTTTTAAAAAATTGATGGCTTTTATTTTTTTGAGCAGCTTTAGGTTTACAAAATAATTGAGCAGAAAATATATCTGTTACTTATTAGGTTATCATAACATCTGTTACACAGTATGCAGAACTTATAACTGCATAGCACAGTGAGCGAATCCTAATGTAATCTGTGGACTTTAGTTTATTAATAATGTATCAGTCATGGTTCATGAATTGTAACAAATGCACCACACCAATGCAAGATGCATAATGCATGATGCATTATGCAAATGCTTATTTCCCACATCCACCATTGTAATACCATACAAGAGACGTTCAGTAGTATTACTTCCTTAATAATCCTCTGTACTCTACCTGTTCGTCCTTCCCCCACGTATCCTCTTAACCCCTGGCAACCACTGATCTTTGTACTGTCTTTATAGTTTTGTCTTTTTAAGAATATCATATAATCAGAATCACACAGTAGATTGCCTTTTTGTATTGAATTCTTTTGCTTAGTAATATGCATTTTAGGTTTCTTCATGATTTTTTTCATTGCTTGGTTGCTCATTTCTTTTTATCACTGAATAACATTTCATTATATGGATGTACTTAGTTTGTTTACCCATTCACCTATTGAAGGGTGTCTTGTTGCTTCCATTTTTTGGCAGTTATGAATAAAACTGCTATAAACATTTGTGTGCAGGTTTTTGTGTGGATATAAATTTTCAGCTCATTTGAATAAATGCTGAGGAGTACGATTGCTGTATCTTAGGGTTAGGATATATTTAACTTTGTAAGAAACTGGCAAGCTGTCTTCCAAAGTGGCTGTATCATTTGCATTCCCACTAGCAAAGACAGAATTTCTTTTGCTCCACATCCTTGCCAGCATTTGATATTGTCAATGTTTGGGATTTTAGCTCTTCTAATAGGTGTGCAGTGGTATCTCATTGATTTAGTTTGTATTTCCCTATGGATTTTTTTTTAAAAATTATGTCTATGGGGAAAACTTGATTAGTAAAGTTTCTAAGACTTCTTCTGTAGGAAAATGAACTGCCTTGCATGCTCATTGTTCAATATTTATCTGTTTACTCATCCAGGTACTTAAAATATCTTCAAACATTGAAAAGTAATTTTTAAATGACTAACTATAGCTTTTTAGCATTTGGAAAGCCAAATACTTTAAAGGTCTTTCTGAACACCTAGGGTAGTACAGTGATTAAGAACTGAGTCGTTGGGCCTTAGTACTAGAGCTAAGATTTCCTTCACTGATTATGCAGCCTTGGGTAGCTCCTGTAATCTTTCAGAACACCAGATAGCAAATGGGGTAGTAATACTACCTAAAGAATTGAGATGTTCTGAGGGAAAATTAAGTAATGTAGACTTAATTCAGAGATTGGCTCAGTAATTTGCTATCATAATTATAATTTCAGTCTTTATTTTTTAACTTTGAAACTTTTAAGAGTCATAGAATTACCATGTGCAAGGTAATTAAGAGCCTACCATAGGAGAAATTCAGGTTTTTTAGCAGTTCTAATAACATGATATGCATGTACAGAAATTTACAGATTTGGAAATCTTAGTACCAGAAATTTAATTTAAGAAATAATTCATCCTTAAATAAGGCAGTATCAAGGATTTATTATGTATGTGTCATGATTGTATGTCTCACCTTACTAAAGAATCATGGGTTTATGATCTAACTTTGGGTAATTTTGTAGCCATAAAACAATGAGAATGATGATTTTCCTTCATTGTGTTTTCTGAGGTCTTGTGAGAATTGTTAAATTATTTATATTATTTTTTAGGCAAAAAAAAAAAAAAAGGATTTACTTTAAAAATGTGTAGTTTTGAAGTTAATATTGCCAAATCTGCCTTGCTGTTTGTTAAGATATCTGATTCCAGATGATAGAGAACTGTACGTATTAGTATTCAGAGTCTATTCTTAGGAATGTTCAAGAGGAGAAAAAAAAATCCTACATGATGGTGGTTTCTGTTCTGCTTTATTAATTCAGAAGGTTTTACATTAGATGTTCATCATGTTACAAAGAATACATCAGAGTGTAAAGAGGGGATAAATGGATTGAATAAAGTAAAAGTGAACCGATTATATCAGGTATGACACATCTTAGGAATATAGTTTTAGTGTTGAGCCTTTTGAAAGCTTTTCTTTAATTAAGATAACTAATTCTGCTTCTGCTTAATTTAATAAATGTTTGGCTAACAACTTGTAACATTAGCATATTTTTTTCACTTTCTACTATAGTTTAAAGACACAGTTATATCAGTCAATCATATTAATTATTTATGGCATTCAAATGTGGGATATACTTTTTTCCTCTTTCTATATTGTATTTTCTAAGGCTTCTTTGAGTCATAAATCATTTCATTTTAGAGTTTTAGGCTGTTTCTTAGACATCAAAAATTCAATTTTGGTATCTTTTAAAACCAGCTAAGAATTCTAGTATCACTGTGTAATTATCAATACTGTATTGATAATACTTCCAGTGAAAGTGAGTGTAGCAAATTATTGACAAATTTTTTCAGGATCCACACAGTGGAAAACAGATTGTAGGTTCTCATCTGCAGAATTAAGCCAGTTTAGCTATATGTGGGAGTGTAGATATGATACTTTCATTTTCTGAGCCAGCAATTTTTATCATGGAACAGAATCTGGTAATCATGTGTGTAGGATGTATTAGGCTATGTTTGGAATGTGTTCAGCATTTTGAGCAGCTATAGTATGAACAAGAATTTTAACCATGAAAAAGAGTGTGCTTTATTTTGCACTTTTAGACATATCAGATGATTTGGTAACAGCATAAAAAGACTCAGAAAAAAATTTAGGACACCCAAATGTGAAATTTTTTAATATTATGAGAAAAATGTTTAACCTGTTAAAAAAATCAAGTAGCAATAAGCCAGTTAAATTTCTAAGTCAGATATTATCAATAAATACTTTTAACCTATAAAGCTTAGGAGGTTTGTGCTTTTACTAGTATGGGGGCCAGATATTTTTAAGGTCCCTCTCTCTACAGTAAATACAAATTGTAGATAAATTAAAAAAGCATACTTTTAAAAATAAAACCTTTTCTTTTTCTTTTTTTTTTTTTTTTCTTTTCCATTATGGTCATTTATAAGATACTGAATATAGTTCCCTGTGCTATACAGTAGACCCTGCTGTTTATCTGTTTTATATATATTAGCTAGTATCTGTTAATCCCAAACTCCTAATTTATCCCTCCCTCCTCACTTTCCTGTTTGGTAACCATTAAGTTTATTTTCTATGCCTGTGAGTCTGTTTCTATTTTGTAAATAAGTTCATTTGTATATTTTAGAGTCCACATATAAGTAATATTATATGATATTTGCCTTCCTCTGACTTATTTCACTTAGTATAATAATTGCTAGGTCCATCCATGTGGCTGCAAGTGGCCTTATTTCATTCTTTTTTTATGGCTGAGTAGTGTTCCATTGTGTGTGTGTATCTGCCTGCCTGCCTGTCTGTCTGTCTATCTATCTATCTATGTCTATCTACCGCATCTTTATCCATTCATCTGTCAGTGGACATTTAGGTTGCTTTCATGTCTTGGCTGTTATAAATAGTGCTGCTATGAACATTGGGGTGCCTGTATTAGAAAAGCATAATTTTAAATGCACTGTTTGCCCTGAAAAATGTCAGAGACTCTCTTAGGGGCATGTACATATATAGGTATACATAAGCACGTAAAGTAGTTGAAACTGTAGTGGAGGTTTGTGAGTTATAAGTAATTGTAAAAGCTGGAGTTGCCCTGGGGTCAAATGTCATTCAGAATGATGGGATCAGTTCACTGAGGCTCTGGGGCTATGGCAAGATGGAGGAATGAACCAGATAGTTTTGCATTAAGCTGAGACCTGTGACTTCAGCTGTCATGGTGCTTGGTTAGTAACAGTACCTCCTCCCACAAGAAACAAACGCAGATCCTCTGTAAAGTAAAACATTTCTAGTTTTAGCTATCAGAATTCTCCACATATTAAGGTCAGCCAACTATGAGCTCACAGTTAAAAATCGCCAGTCCTATAAATAACCTAGAAGCTATGATTGAGAGTCAGCAGGAAAAATAAAGATAATGCAAAACAGACTTTAGACTCTTAAAGAACTTCTCAAGGATGCTATGGATTTCAGGTGTTAGAATGAACTGATAAGGAATCTAGAATATCTGTATATAATTTAGAAATAAAGAATGGAATAAAAATGAGAATCAAATGACTGGTAAAAAATGACTAGGTAGGACTAAAAAAGAATCAAATAGAACAGTTAGAAATTAAAAACAAAATCAGTGAGGTAAAAAATTCAGCAGATAGATTAAACAGAGTCTACATAAAACCAAAAAAATGAATTACCAGTCTGGCAGTTAGAATTGATGAAATTATCCAGGCTGCAGCATAAAGACAAGAATATGGGAAAAAAGAAAGGCTAAAAATTATGGGGGATTGAATGAGGCTTTATTATAAGGCTAATGGGAAAAGGAAAGCCAGCAAACTAAAAAAGAAAAACTGTGTGATCATCTCAATGCATGCAGAAAAAATATTTGACAGAATCTAACATCCATTCCTGAAAAGAAATCTCAGCAAACTAGGAATAGAAGGGAACTTGATAAAAGGCATAAAAATCATGCATAAAGGTGAATACTGAATGCTTCTTCCTTAAAATTAGGGAGAGAAAATATTTTTTTCTGCTCTTAATACTTCTATTCAGCATTTTCTGAGCTAGTGCAATTAACAAGAAAAAGAAATAAAACACTTCCAGTTTGGAAATGAAAAAGTAAATGGTCTTTATTTACACAAGACCTGATTATCCATGTTAGAACTTTGAAGGAATCTACCCAAAAAAAGCCTATTAGAACTAATATGTGATGTTTTGCAAGGTTACAGAACAGAAGGTCAATATATAAAAATCAGTTATACTTCTATATATTAACAATATACTATCAAGAATTGAAATTTATTAATTCCATATACAGTAACATCAAAGAATATGAAGTCTTAGGAGTAAATGTATAAAAGATGAGCATCTGTACACTGAAAATATTGCTGAGAGAAATTAAAGAAGACCTAAATAAATGGAGAGAGATCTTATCTCTGGGTTGATAGATTTATTGTTGTTAAGATATCCATTCTTCCCAAATTGATCTATAGTCCCAACCGGTGTATTAGAGAAATTGACCAACTGATTCTAAAATTCAAATATAAATACAAAGGTTTGGGATATCTACTACAAACTCTGAAAAACAAAAGCAAAATTGGAGGGTTAACAATACCTGATTTCAAGGCTTATTATGATACTACCATATTCAAGAAAATGTGGAATTGGCATAAAGTTAGGGTGTAGATCATTGATGCAGAATAGAGTCCAACAATACACTCACATTCATATGGAAAACTGATTTTCAAAAACAATTGCAAAGGCAATTCTATGGTGACACAATAGTCTTTGTAACAAATAGTGGTGAAACATTTGGATATTCAGATATAAAACCTAAAAGTCTTAAACTTACAGAAGAAAATAGAATATATAAAACATTATGACTTAGGGATAAAGATTTCTTAGATGCAACAGCAAAAGTTTTATCCATAAATGGAAAGAATGATATTTGGACTGACTTATAATTAAGAATTTCTGCTCTACAAAATACCCCATTAAGAGAAAACAAGATAAGGCATTAACTGGGAGAAAATATTTGCAAATTATATATCTAATAAAGGACTTACGTCTAAAGAACTCTCAGAATTCAGTAAGAAATCAAAAACCCAGCTTAAAAAAGTAGACAAAAGACTTGAATAGACACGTTAGAGATAGATGTCAATTAAACACCTATCTAAAATTTAAAAGACCTGACCAAACTAAGTGCTGGTGAGGATATGGGGCAACTGGAACTCACATATATTGCTGATGGGAAATGTGAAATTGTACAGCCACCTTGGAAAACACTTTGGCAGTTTCTTAAGAAGATAAAAATATATGTATTATGTGACTGAGCAGTATCACCCTAGTTATTAATCCAAGAGAAACGAAGGAATACATCCATACAAACACCTGTGTACACATGTCCGTAGAGCTGCCTTCTCCGTGTTTTCACATCATTGTCCTCCTGTATGTGGCTGTGTTTCAGATTTCCTCTTTTTATAAGGACACCAGTCATTACTGAATTAGAGCCCACTCTGATGACCCCATTTTAATTTAATTACTTTAAAGACGCTGTCTCCAAATATGGTCACATTTTCAAGTATGGGGGTGAGGCCTTCAACATATCAATTTTGTGGGGACACAACTCAGCCTATATTGACAATTTACGTTGATGCCAATGAAAATGGAGAGAAGTGAACTGATTTGAGAGTTATTCCCGATATAAAACTGACAGATAGCAGTGATAGATTAGAAGTGGTGAGATGGAAAAGATGGTATCAAGGAAGATACCAAGGGTTCAGGTCTGACGAGGATTCTGGTAGAGTAGAGTAACTTTACTTGAGAGCATGAACTGAGAAGCACATTTAAGAGGAGACATAAGTTCTGCATCAGGTATTCATGTAGAATCTTGTTTTCCAAAGTGTGCATACCTTTTGGCATGCAAAAGGTGGTTATAATTTCTACCTATTCTTTGTCAAAAGCAAGGCTAGAATGTGTTAATTTCTTTCATTTACCCACTAATATTTACTGAATGCCAACTGTATCCCAGACCATCTGGGAACAGCTGGAGCTACAAGGATGAACAAGACAAACTTAAGTATTCAGGAAATATAGGGTAATATGTTTTTGACCCTACTGTAGGAAAGAATTTCTTTTCAAAAACCCAGAAAATGCTACCATGAAATAAAAAACTAATAAATTTGACTATATCAAAAAAAAATAATTTCTACCTATTCTTTTTACAAGTTTTATCCTTTAAACTATTTTGGTACATTTTATATTTTACATATTTGGTTAATATAGTAATATTTGTATATAATTTTAAACAAGTAAGTAAGCATATATTATTGTGTGTATTTAAAAATCTTTACATACAGTGAATTTAGGAAAACATTGTAACAGAGAACTCCACAAGTTGTGTCTCAAGAGGGGAAGGAAACCAAAGAGAATAAGGTGAGGGAAGCCAAAGGAACAGTTTTCAGGTGTGTATGGTTCATAATAAATCTGATTTGATTGATACTATATTTAAAATGCCAGTCTACTATGCCTTCTCACCAAAGGCAATATTGACCCCAGAAAGGGAGAAATAGTTCTGTTTTGGTGGGGGAGGGGCTAGGCACGAAAGATCTTAGATAGCTCTGCCCCCAGAGCTCAACCCTACTGGTACAAAATCTTATTCCTTAGTGTTTAATATCTCTTGTTAGGAGAAACTAAGCTAAATTTAAATTAAGTAAAATTACCTTATATAATTATATAATATGTGTTATATATGTTTATAATTATTTAAGTTAGTTTTTTCTTTGGAGGGGCAAGAATGAAAAGAAAGTTTGAGAAACACTACAGTAAGCCATATGGAAAGGGTTTTAAAACCCTTTAACACTATGGTTTAACTGATCTCGAGAGATATGTGTGGGATAAGGGATTTGAGTTTAAAGAGGAACTTTAAATTTTCACCACACATATTTCAGTACTGAATTTTTTTTACATAAAGAATTCATTCTTCTCTCTAGAATTAGATTATCTTAATTACGCCTCCAAAAAATCGACAATAATGGAAGCATCATATTTAATCCTATCATCCAGAGTAACTTCTGTTAACATTTTGTATAGCTTTTTTCTGTTTAACTCTATACATTTTAACAAATCCTTTCTCTTCTGCCATCACAAAGTATTTGAAGTCTGAGTACCTCACACTTCAACTGCCACTTTAGTCTAAGTCCCCATTTTTTAAAAACAAAAAGTAGCTTATACCATAAATACTGTTCCTTCATCTTTTGAACAATACACATATAAAAGCCAGCATTTTTATTTTAAGTGGGATTCTTTTTGATGTATAGGCTTTCTCATTTTGCTCTGTGGTATTCATCTTTAAGCCCCAACTAAATTTCTATTCCTTCCTTCCTTTTGTTATCAGACCCTGCAAAATATTTCTCCCTGAAGGCTATTTTCCAGTAAAGATAATTTTTTCTTTGCTTTCTTTTTGCCCAGCAGGATCCCTCTGCTTTTATCTAGAAGATGATTAAGAGCTAATTTAAAATTCGTATCAATGTGGTTTCTTTGATCAAGTCTGCAAGCTTTCTTATTCACAACATGGTCTCTCCACAGAGATCTCTGGCACAGACTTTGCTTAATGTTTTACTTCCTCTTCTCTTTCGACCTTAACTTAGCTACCTGTACTTCCCTCTGACCTCCGCTCATTAAGCTCACTGTGTTACAAGATCTTTATCTGAACTCTTGCTCACCTTCCCCTTCTGTATCAAAGATAGAGGTAGATTGTATCTTCTCTTTCCTTAGACTTACCCTCTACTTTGGTTTGTATTCTTCATCTTATACTTGTCTAGGACATTCTCTGCTCTCTCCAATTACAGCCTTTCCCAATTACTTCCTCTCAAGGGTCTGCTGTCTAAAACCAAAACCAGAACAAAATCCCTGGCCCTGTGTCCCCCTCTAAGTATTTCTTCCCTTCATGGCCAGGTCTTAGGAAGCTACTTTGTGCCTCTACCTCCTTGTTTTGTTCCAAACCACTGAAATCAGGATTCTGATGCTCTGAAACAGTTCTTGCTAAAGGCATTTAAATAACCAACTACCAAATCCTTCTGCTCACTCTGTAGATCCTTTTACTTCACTCCTTTGAGGTAATAACTACTACTTCTAATATTGCTTTCCTCCTTCACAGATACTACATCTCTTCAGAATCCTTCACTGATTCCTCTTTCCCCACCTGCTCTTCCTTTTAAAACGTTTTATTCATAAAATTTCAAACATATGCCAAAGTATAGAACCAAAGTATAGGACAGTGAATCCTTGTGTAACTTATGACCAATCTTTTTTTTTTTTAATAACTATCTCCACCCACTCCTCTTTCTTCACTCTAAGTTATTTCCTCCCCAACCTTTAAGTAATATCCTATCCTCAACATTCTTTTCTTCGCATGACACATGCAATCTCCGGAAAACCTCACTCGAGCTGTTTCCATCACCTGCAAATGCCGAATACGCTGAAATCTGTTTCTCCGGCTTAGATCTTGTTCTTAAGCAAGAGATTTGTATGTATGCACTGGTTTGGATCATCTTCACTTAGATGCCCCCACAGGATCTAGAAGCATGCATTTAAATGAGCTAAGTAATCTTCCTCTCTTCACCTGCTGTTCCTTATAAAATTCCATTTTGGTTGACCAGTCTCTATCCTCCTCATCCTATGCAAATATACGTACTCCTAGTTCTTCACGAATAGGACTTGCTCATCCAGTCCTGTCAGTCTCCTTCTGCCCATTCTTCTCCTCCACTGTGGTGGCTGTAGTAAAGTCCCTTTCACTTGCGTTTTTTTTTTTTTTTTTTTTTTTGTAAATTCATAAATGATCTTGTGGTGCAGGTTCACCACCACCCCACACACTGTTTATCTTCTACATTATTACCAGAGTGATTTACTACAAGCTTTATCATGGTATTCTCTCATTAAAACCCTTAAATATTCCACTGATGTCTGTAAGATGAATTAAGCACTCCTTGATCTGATCCTTGTCCTGCTTTTCATTCTCACCTCTTCCTTCTTTCCTGAAAACTCATTGTACATTTAGAGGATAGAAAATGCTTTTTCACATCTCTGTCTAGAATACTCTGGGATGCTCCTTTCTTCTTCCCTTGTGTATGGTGAATTCTGATCTTCCTTTAAGGTCTAACCCAAGTTATCCCTACTCTTCATAAAAAACTAAATCCTATGAAGTATTATTTCCCCTATTGCCTACATAGTTTACAAATTAGAAATATGAAACACCAACCCAAGGTTATAGAGCCAATAAGTAGCAGACTTCATGGATTTAAGTCAAGTTCCAGAGGCCAAGTCCTGATATCTGCAGTTTAATATATCAGTCACACAGACCTTAGATCAGATCCCAACTCTGATACTTTCTGTTTAATTCTAAGAAAATCACCTTTTCTCTTGACCTTTGTTTTCACTCTAGAAAGGGACTAAAAATGCCATCTTATAGATTGTTCCATTCATTATTTCAGTAAATATTTTTGTGTGCCTGTTATGTCCTGACCACATTCTCCATCCTGAAATTAGTGATAAAAAAGACAAAATGGGACCTCTGCTATCATGGAGCTTACATTCTCATAGTTGTTGTAAGATTTAAATGAGATATCCAGTAATGCTGTTACATAATAGACATTCAGAAAATGTTCATTTCTTAGCTATTTCTTGACATACATTCTAGAGTATGGACACTTTGTCTGAGTTCTCAGATTAGGTTTAAAGCACATACTTCTTGACTCTGAAGTTCTTAAGTGACTAGTCATTAAGAAGAAGTAGCCAGATTATCTGCAACCCTATTTTTTTTTTCAAAAGGTCATGTCTAAGGGTTAGGGTTTGGTTTTCTTTTTACTTTGGCACTTCTAAAAAGCCTTGAAGAATTATTTCTAGAAATCTATTTCAGTAATTCTATGGAATTACAAAGATGATTTGCCTCATAGTAATTTATTGCTCGTTACAGGAATAGATAATAACAAATCCAAAAGAAATACAAGAAAAAGGCTCTAGGGAAGATAAAAGCAAACAAAAATAATTTGCTGAACAAACACAGAAAACAAAGGAAACACAAAGAAAGCATAAAATAAGACGATAAAAGTAAGAGCAACCTATTAGGTGAACATAGACATGTTATTTATGAGAGTCACATAAACAATGTGGAAAGAATAAAAATAAATGGATTGGCAGACATTTCTCAAGTGAACGCAATAGTGACTGTTAATTTCAGATAAAATAAGACAAATTATAGTTTATATAGTAACGAGAGTCACACAAACTTTCTATTACTAGTCCCTTCAACAAATGATGATGGAAAAACTGGATATCCATGTGCAGGAGAAAGAAATTGGATCTTACCTTAAACTGTACTCAAAAACAAATGCAAAATGAATTAAAGCCCTAAGTGAAAGATGTAAAATTTAAAACTCCTAGTAGAAAACATAGGGGAAAATCTTCATGGCATTGGAGTTAGCAGTGATTTCATGGATATGACTCCAAAATCACAGGCAACGACAGCAAATACAGACAAGTGGAGATACATCAAACTTCAAATCTTTTGTGAGACAAAGGAAACTATCAACAGAGGGAAAAGGCAGCCTACAGAATGAGAGAAAATATCTTCAAGCCATATATCTGATAAGGGGTTGATGCCCATTATACAGAAGAAACTCCTACAACTCAACAGCGGCAGTAACAACAAATGACTCCAGTAAAAAAAAATGTATAAAAGACTTGAATAGACATTTCTCTAAAGAAGATGTACAGATGGCCAGCAAGCATATTAAAAGATGATCAACACCACTAATCACTAAGAAGTACAAATCAGAATCATAATGAGGTATCACCCTGCACTCATTAGGATGACTGTTGGAAAACAAACAGAAAACAAGTGTTGGTGAGGATGTGGAGAAATTGGAACCTTTGTACACTGTTGATAGGAATGTAAAGTGGTGTAGCTGCTAAGAAAAACAACATGGAGGTTCCTCAAAAAATTAAAAATAGAATTACCATATGAGCCAGCAATCTCACTTCTGGAGATAAATATCTAAAAAAAATTGAGAACAGAATCTCAAAGAGAGATTTACCTAACCATGTTCATTGCAACATTATTCATAATAGTCAAGAGATAAAAGCAATCCGAGTGTCCATCAGTGGATGAATGGCTAAAGAAAATGTGATAGACACACACATATACATACATGCAGTGTAATATTATTCAGCCTTAAAAAAGTGAAGTTATGTCACATGCTGTGAGATGGATGAAACTTAAGGATATTGTACTAAATGAAATAATCTAATCAGAAAAAGACAAATATTGTGTGATTCCACTTACATGAAGTGTCTAAAGTCATCACACTCTTAAAAATAGAAAGTAGACAGGTAGTTGCCAGGGTCTAGGGGAGAAAGAAAATGGGAGCTGTTGTTCAGTAGGTACAGAATTTCAGTTTTGCAGGGTGAAAAAGTTCTAGAGATCTGTTGCTCATACAGTTACTACTGTACACTTAAGAATGTTTAAGATGCTAAATTTTTTGTTTTTTACCATAGCTTTTAAGACAAGAATCATATTATGCATTGTTTTCTATGAATTCATAAAAATATGAGGACTGGGTATTAAGTATTTTATTAACTAAACTAAAGGACATTAATTCCCTTTTGTTCACTCAGCTAAATGATCCTGCAGATTTCCTTATTGGAGACATTGAGCTATTATGTTAATAAGTCCTAATGTTTAATGATACATTGCTGACGTAAATCCTACTTCTTTAGGTAATAATTCAAATACTGAAATCAATTTGCTTTCATGTCTGAGAATTTGGTATCTGTAGGCTTAAGCAAGTTTAATCCAAGTTCTCTTTTTAAAGTATATGTATGTGTGTATGTATAAGTAAGTATATAATCAAATTTTCTTCATCTTAGAGGGAAGCTTTCAGTTTTTTAACATTATGATGTTAGCTGTGGGCTTTTCATATATGGCCTTTATTATGTTGAGGTAATTACCTAGCTTGTTCCTAGCTTGTTGAGTGGTTTTATCGTGAAAAGATGTTGAATTTTGTTAGATACTTTTTTGTGCATCAGTTCAAATGATCATCTGGTTTTTTTTCCTTCATTCTGTTAATGTGATGTATCACAATAGTTCTTTAAAATGTTGAAAAACATCCACTTTAAGGTGTATGATACACATATTGCATACAGTCTTGGTCATCTGAATCTGTTTTCTAGTCACTGCATAAGAAATGAAAAATTATTTAATTTGCCTTTTTTATAATACCTGTATAAATTCAAAGCAAAAGATGAAACATAACAAGGAACATAGTCATGCATATAGGAACAAAAATGAGAGATCAGTAGTTTTCATTGGACGTTTTCTTCATTTATAACCTTGAAAAGTAGAATTTCATTTGTTGCAAGTTCAAAACTAAAACAGAATTAATGTATTTCCTAATTATTCTTTTTTATGACAGTAGTCATATTTGAACATTATACACTTTTTTTTATGTTACTAGGGTGAGCCATATGAAATTGGCCTTCTTGTACTTTAGACTACCTGCAATTTGATAGTGTGCACCTTACGTGTAGAAGTACCTTAAAGGACTCGGTAAAATGTCTAGAAGTATCGTTCTGCTTTAACAGTGTTAAAGTACCTTGTCTTGTTTTAATAAGTGATTCTTGAACTAATGTTGATCTTTTCTTTTTAGTAATTACTTCTAAAATATATACTCATAGTTGAGTGACAATATCCTGCTGAGCTGATTAGCAGTAATTCCTATGACTTAAAACTGTATCAGTACTGCAGGCAGTTCTCTTTTGTAATTGGTGAATTATACCCTGGTGGTCAGTCTTGGTCTGAGCATGCTTGTCCTTCATTTTCTTATGGTCACACAAATTGCCTTTTGTATGTCAAAGGACAATGATGATAATAATAGTTGTAATAATAGTAACTAACATTCACTGAGGATTTATTGTATGTCAAGAACTATCCCAAGAGTTTACTTTTATAAATTTTTTTAATCCTCATAATAATCCTTCAATGTAGGTACTGTCATTCCATTTTACAGATTGAAAGGAGGCACAGAATGATTAAGCAACTTGCCCAAGCTCACACAGCTAGTAAATAGCAGAGAAGGATGAGACATGATTTGAGTCAGTTAATTAATAATTCCATTGTCTGAGATGGGGAGGGTATAGCTCAGTGGTGGAGTGTGTGCCTCATGCCTAGCATGTACAAGGTCCTGGGCCCAATCCCCGGTACCTCCATTAATATAAATGAATGAATGGATGGATGAGTGAATGAATGAAAAGCCTAATTACCCCCCCCCAAAAAAAAATTAAAAAAAAAATAATAATTCCATTGTTTGATAGTTAGATGTCTTAGGAATTTTGACTTAATTTTTAATACATTTTCAGTGTTGCATCTTATCCATTATAATTTTTTAAAAATTAATGAATATATCCCCTTTTTTGGGTCATAGGATGGACAATCTGAAATACTATACACATTTTGGAACTCAGTTACTCAAGCACTTTCTTCTCAATTTCATACAGCAACAAATTGTAAGTATAGTATTATTTTGCAAAATAACTTCAAAGTTTTTCAGTTACTTTAAAATTTAATGTCAAGAAGTTTTGCTCTGTTGGTTTATAAAAATATCTTTTTAAAACTCCTGGTTAATTGTCATTTCTTACGTTGCCTGAATATTTAGTTCTGTAAGCAATAAGATCATTTTTTATACTTTTAGAATAATTGGTATGTGAAATAAAATTCTCCAGAAGAAAGGTTAGTTCTTCATAATTCAGTCAGAGGAACTCTGTCTATTTTCCTATGTAAGAGGTGTTTGATGTTGAAGAATTTAGTTAATGCTTGTAGAATATATTAATTCCCAACGGAGATACTAAAATTTAGACTTCATGGCTTTTTCCTTATTGTTAAAAATGAAGATTTGGTGAGTGAACAGATGAAATACCCACATCATGAATTAAAAGTTGCTTAGCCAAATATGACCCACAAAATTTTTCTTGGTTTGTTTTTGTCATGTAATAATGGCACAGGGTGGTTCTAAACAATAAAATATACAAACTAGCTAATATCTTATATGTGTTTGTTGTCTAGTCACTGAATATAAGAGTATTGAATGTACTTAGGCTTTTAAAAAGGGTTTTGAGAGTTTGTGTATAGTTAAATTTTTATTCACAAACATTTACTACCTTGAATACGTAAACGTTATTTAATCCTGGGCAACCCCACATTGAATAAACCACACTACCTACCTCCATACTTCTATTTCTATAGAAGTATACAGTAAGACAGTGACCACAGCGGAGGTCTTCATTCATGTTTGGCCAGACAGACCTTAAGCAGAGGGTTTATTTATGACTGATTCACTCCATTTACTTCTACAAATCACACTACTCAGAGAATACTGTGCTTCTCTCTACATTAATCTGTTTTGGTCAGGTTTTTTGAGACGTAACTTACATACAGTACAATTCACCAATTTTGAACAGAAAGTTCTATGAATTTTGACAGTTGTTTACATGCTTATAACCACCATCAGAATTGAGAAACAGAACATTTTCATCACTTCCCCTAGAGTTCCATCCTTTTCCCACCTCTTGGCCCCTGGCAGCTAATGATTAGCTTTTTGTCAGTTTAAGTTAGATTTTCCTAGATTTTCATAAAACTGGAATCAGCAGTATGAGTTTTTTTATACCAACATAGTTATTTTAAGATTTATTTGTGTTGTTGCGTGTATCAGTAGTCCATTTCTTTTTATTGCTGATTAGGATTGCATTGTGTAGAATAGGATTTGTTTATCCATTCCCCAGTTGCAGAATAACTGGGTTGTTAGAGTTTGGGGTTATTATGAATAAAGATACTGCAGTCAGCTTAATTGGTAGAGCACGTGCTTAGCATGCAGGAGGTCCTGGGTTCAATCCCCAATACCTCCCCTAAAATTCAATATTATAATAAATAAACCTAACTACCACCCCCCCCAAAAAATAAAAGATAAGATAATAAAAGACAATGTTTTTTTTTTAAGCTACTGCAGTCATTTACCTACAAGTCTTTTGTAGACATGTCTTCATTCCTTTGGATAAAAATACGTCAGTGGAATTTCCTGATATTTGATAAGTATATGTTTAACTGTAAATAACAGCTAAACTGTGCCCCAAGATGGATGTACCATTTTGTATTCCCATCAACAATGTATGATAATTCCAATTGCTCTACATTCTTATCAATCCATGATTTTGCCATTTTAATTTTAGCCATTCTTGTGTTTAGTGGATTTTCATTGTTTTAACTTCCACCAGCCTAAAGACTAGTGATGACTTATTTTCATATGTTCATTTCCCATCTGTATATCTTCTTTAGTTAAGTGTTTGTCAAAATTAGTTACTTTTTAGTTTTATTTAATTTTTTTAGCTTATTGCTCATCTTCTATATCTGGATTCAAAGTCCTTTCTCAGATGTATGTTTTGCAAATATATTCCTGTCTGATTTGCCTTTTCATTTTTTTAACAGTATCTTCCAAATGACAAAAGTTTATAATTTCGATAAAGTCCAGTTTACCAATTTTCTTTTATGATTTGCATTATATTATTTTGACCTAAGAAGTCTTCATCTATCCTAAGACCATGAATATTTCCTCCTATATTTTATTCTAGAAGTTTTACTAGATTCATTTGGAGTTAATTTTTGTGTATGGTGTGAGATAAGGTTCAGGGTTTATTTCTTTGTATATAGATCTAGAAAGTTATACTCTGCCTGTTGACTGTCCTGGTGCTTCTGTTGAAAATCATGTGGTTATACATGTGTAAGACTATTTTTGGCTCTTTGTTTCATTTTTTTTGCATGTCTGTGTTTATATAAATATCATGATTTCAGTCACTAAAGTACAAATCCTCCTAATTTATTTATTTATAATAATTTTGGTTATTCTAGGCCTCTTGCATTTCCATATATATATTTCAGAATCAGGTTATTTTTCCTATAAAAATTTCTCCTGGGATTTTGATAAGGATTGCACTGAATGTACAGATCTATTTGTGTTGAATTAACATCTAAACAATATTGTGTCTTCTGAACCATAAGTATGATCTATCTTCCCGTTGATCTAGGTCTTTTACATTTTCTCTTATCAATGCTATGTAGTTTTTAGCGTGCAGGTCTAGCAAATGTTGACTTTATCACTGTTTCATATATTTTGATGCTATTGTAAAGGGTATTATTTTAATTTTACTTTATAACTGTTCATTGTTATAATATAGAAATACAATTGATTTTTATATACTGTCCTTGTATCCTTGACTTTGCTAATATTACTTAGTAGTTCTGGTAGTGTTGGGAGATTTCTTAGGATTTTCTTTATCAATAATCGTATGCTCTGCAAATATAGACAGTTTTACTTCTTTTCCAATCTGGCTTTGTATCATTTTTTTTCTTGCCTTATTATACTAGCTAACACTTCCAATACAGTGTGAAGTTGAAGTAGTTTTTGCTTTGTTTACAATCTTAAAGAGAAAGCATTCAGTTAACCTTAATATGATCTTTACTGTAGGTTTTTCAATGATGCCCTTAATCAAATTGAAGAAGTTCCTTTCAACTTTTTTGAGAATTTTTATTGTGAATTGTTGATTTTTTTCCAGTGCTTTCCACATTCACTTTGATGATCAAATGATTTTAGTTATTTTAGTCTGTTAATATTACGAATTACATTGATTGAGTTTTTTCAGTGTTGAACTAGCCTTGAATTCTTGGATAAACCCCACATAGTCATGATGTATTATCCTTTTTATATGTCCCTGGATTCAAATTGCTAAAACAATTTAAGGTTTTTTTTTATTCTCTGTGTATAAGATATTAATCTCTAGGGGTTTTTTTCCCCTTGTAATGCCTTTTTTCCAGTTTTGTTATCAAGATAGTGCTAACCTTAGAGAATGAATTGGTAAGTATTCCCTCCTCTTCAATTTTCTCAAGCAGTTTGTATAAAATTGTTATTATTCTATCCTTACATATTTGGTAGAATTCACCATGGAAGTCATCTAGGTCTGGAATTTTCTTTGGGGGAGGTTTTGACTACAAATTCAACTTCTTTTTACAAATACAGGGTTATTCCATTTATTTCTTCTTGCGTGAATGTTGGTAGTTTATGTCTTTTGAAGGACTCTTCCAGTTCCTTGAAGTTTTCTAATTTATTGGCGTAAAGTTCCTTATAAGACTTCCTTATTACCCTTTGAATGTATGTAGAATCTGATGGAATGTTCCATATATCTCATTGAGGTCATTAGCTTCTTTCTTCTTTTTTCCTGTTAATTATGACCAGAGGTTTATTAATTTTATTCATCTCATAAATCAGCATTTGATTTCATTGATTTTCAGTTTTATTAATTTCTGCTTGTATGTTTATTTTTATGTTCTTCTCTTTGCTTTGAGTTTGATTTGCTCATTTTCTTGTTTGCTAAGGTAAAGTTTCAATTATTGGTTTAAGGTTTTATTTCCTATGTTATGCTACGAATATCTCTATAAGCAGTGTTTTAGCTGCCTGCCACACTCACCTTGCTATTTTGCCAAAAATGTAGAAAGATATAAACAAACATTGTAAGCAAGTTATGTTTAATGGAATACATTACTAATGTACAGTAAGGAAATTCAAAGATATAATTTACCTACAAAACATATAAGCATAATTACAAAATTCATTAAACCTCAGTTTTTAGAATAAAAGGAAGCAAATATAAAAGGTTATTTATGGCTGTTGTAATTTTTCTGTTTTCAAGCATTCATTAAAATGTACTTTATCACTTTAAAGATTTTACAACAATCTTGGAGTTGTTATAGACAGTATTTTATTTTCTTTCTTTAATGAATAAATTTAATTTGTATTTTGAATATTTCTTTTTTCAATATGACAGGAATGTACCTAAAATATAACCCTTAGCATACTTGGAAAATTTCAAACCTTTAATCATTAGATCTTCCAATATTGTTTATTATTAGTTGATTTAGCACATTTTTAGTAAAAATTATATAAGGTAAACTTCATCTCAACAAATCACACAAATGTTAAGAGAGTGGAACTGTAGAGAGTGGGACTGGAATGGAAATGCCCTTGTCTCTAGTTTACTCCTCTGTGTCAGTTCTGGATCTGGTTGATTGGATTGGATTTTCTTCTCATCATGGATAATTTTTCCTACTATTTTGCATGTCTAGTAATTTTTGATTGAGTGTCAGACATGTATGTTACCTTCTTTGGTACTAGGTATTTCTGTCTTCCTGTAAATATTCTTATTCTTAAATACTGTCAAGTTTCTAAAAAATTGTTGGGTTCTTTTGAATCTTGCTTTTTTAGATTTAATGGCAAAACCTGAACAGTTTAGTCTAGAGCTAATTATTTCCCACTGCTGAGGCAAGACTTGTTATTACTGTATGAATTATGAGGTTTTTTAGTTTGGCTTTTGGGAACAGGCACTCTTCCTGGTCTTGTGAGAGGAACAGGTCTATTCTCCCTAATCCTTTGTCTTGTTTTTCTCCCCCAAACTTTGGAAGTTTTCTCACACACTTATATTGATTAGTATTTTGCCAAATGCTCAAGGCCAAACCATTTGCAGGTCTCTGCAGTTCCCTGTTTGTGCAGCTGTCTGCTCTCTGGCATGCTGTCCTGTGAATTCTGTTGCTTCTGTCTTCCTGGTCTTAGGGACCGTAAGAATAGAGAGATCTCTTCCCCTTTCCCATGCTGTAGCCTGGAAACTACTGGTGGCATTCATATGGTTCACGTCATTTGTTTCCTCTTTCAAGGACCGTATTATGTTAAGTGTTTTAAAAACCATTATTTCATGTATCTTGTCTGGTTTTTGTTTTTTGGTTGTTTCAGATAAGAGAGTAATTCTGGTCCTTGTTATTCCATCTTACCAGAAGCAGAAGTCCATCATCAAGTTTTAAGAACAGTGATTAAAAATACATTTCAGAATATTATATGGTGTGTCTCTATGTTTAATGGTACTGTCATTTACTTACCTTTAGTCATCTGCTTCCTTGTTTTCCTTAACCATTACAAACCTTTGGCACTCTCCACATACTTTCTTTTCTCCAATTCTGCTCACTTTGAGTAACCAACCTTATTTCCTGGGTCATCAGGAACTCAGTATTCTGTACCTTCTCTCCAAAGAAAAGTGTCCTCCTTGTGGACCTAAGAGGGTAAGATAACTTTTTTCTTCTTCAAAATCACCCATTTACTAGTGATTGCCTGCCTGCTTTCTTTTACCCCTTCCTCTCAGCAACATCATTCTCTCTTTTTCATTTTGCATTTCCACTTTTCTTTTGATCCCCCCCCCATTAAACCTAATTAAGTTGCTCTAATCTAATAAAAACTAAAACAAAACTGGAGGATTTCTCTTTACTTAGAATGTAGTCTCTCCTTTTTTATTCAAACTTCTCAAAAGAGTAGTTTACTTTTTTTTTTCTTCATGTTCATACTGTTGATTTCTCAGCTAGGTGTACTCTGGCTGTCTTCCATTCTACTGAAAGTATTCTCTTTAAAGTAAACAATGAACTACCTCTTAATTACCAATTCCAGAAGATGTCTTTTCAGTTCTTATCCTAGGGTACTGATCTGGCTCATGTAGTTAGAGAAGCTACTGAGAGGAAATACAATATGTTTAAGCAGAAAATCCCATTAATGTTTCACATTCAGAGTAGTTGGTTACTTCTGCTAACATTATTACTGTAATAACTTCCTTTGGGAGAACTCCAAAGTAAGTTTTTTGTTAAGCACTGTCCATTTATCTAGTACATGCAGTCCCTGAAGTGTACTGTAGTATTCCTTAAAATTATAGACAGGCAGTATTAAGGAAATGCAGCCATCTGCAGAGTTGAAGATTATACACAATGTAACAGATTGTCTTAAGTAAGTAATATTTTGGCAGAAAATATCTAAAGGAAAAATTTCCTAGTTAGGAACATGTTCTTTCTGATTATAAATGTTCATGTTTAGTAAAAAGAATTTCTACTAGATATAATAAGAATAATCTAGGGATTTGACAATGAAGTTACTTTATTTAAAAGGAAAAGGGCCTGAAGTTGTCACTGTGAATATTGAAAATAGCTTCTATAGGAAATGTGCTGCTTTAATTATCTATGGCTGATAGTTATTTCCAAGATGATCTCTAAGCTTTATCCCTGTTATTTCTCTATTATAGTTTCCAGATAATAATGTTTGTTCACCAGCCTTTTGGGTTATGATACATTTTTTCAAGTCTCAATAGGAATAAGCAAAATAAACATTACCATTTTGAACTCTTTGAAATGACATCATACTTCTTTGTTGTAATCTGACAATTTTCCCAGAGTGTCTCATCCTCCTTACTTAATTTTTCTCCAAAGCTTTTTATCACTTCCTAATACACTATTTATTTATTTATTTAGTCTGGCCCCATCTCTCCCTCCACTAGAATGTAATTCCCCATAAGACACAGAATACTGTATTGATCATTGTAGTATCGTCAATGGCTAAAAGAGTACCCAGACCTTAAAATATGAATATATATATGTATATGTAATAAAGAGGGACACAAAAGCATGTTGCAAAAATATTAGGATGATTATTGTAGGATAATAAGATGTCAAATAATTTTTACATTTTCCCTTATGCCTTCATTTATTTGATTTTTTACAATGTGCATTTTATATCATTAGTTATAAACGATGAAGCAGTTTTCATTGAGGTAAAAGAAGAAAGCAAATATCGGAGACTAAAATATTTATTTACATCCTCCATGAAGATGTGTTGAATGGATAAATGTGATCCAGTAGTTATGGAAATGAGTAAAGTGCTCAGAGTTGAACAGTAGATTGAGATAAAAAGAGCTCAGAGGGAAAAATCCCCACTTTACCTCACAGAGCAGGGTGAATTCCAAGTGGATCAAAGAATTAAATTGAAATATGAAACCATTCAAGTGCTAGGAAGAAACATAGTGAGCAAGCCTAGGAATAGGGAAAACTTCTCTGATTTAATATCCGGAAGCAATGATTGAAAGATTGATAAATTGCTTATATTTAGAAAATTACATGGCGGAAAAAAAAAAACCTCAAGCAAAATAAAACAACAAATGACAAATTAGAAAAATATAACTTACATTAAAGAAAATGAATTAGTATCCCTGATACATAAAAAGCTTCTAAAATAAGAAGAAAAAGATCAACGACTCTACAGAAAAAAAGTGTAGATATCTCTTAAGTGTTTGGAAAAAGTTGCTCATTGTCACCCATAAATAGAGAGATGGAAAACAAAAGTATACAGAAACATCATTTCTCATCTATCAAATCAGAAAAAGTCAAAAAATTTGGTAACACCCTCTTGACAAGCCAGTGGGGAAATAGTCATGCTCACATTGTTAATTAGCATACAAACCTTGTGGAGGGGAATTTCCAACAAAATTATCTAATGAAGTATATAAGTATCTAACAAAATTATATAAGCAGTTGCTTTTTTTACTCAGCAGTTCTACTTCTAAGGATCTATTCCATAGATGCACTAGCAAAAACAAGAAGAGACATTACTAAGGATTCATTGCATTATTATTTGAAAAAACTTGGAACAGCCCAAATGTTCATCACTGGAGAATTAGTTGAACAAACTATGGTGCATCCATAGAATAAAATACCATGCAGCTGTAAAGAGGAATGAGAAAGCAAAAAAAAAAAAAAAAAAAAAAAAAGAAGAATATCTTTGTATACTATCATGGAGCAATCTCCAAGTTACATTGTTCATTTGAAAAAAATAAGTAGAGAAATATGTCTATAGTGCTGATAAGAAAGGGAGTGATATAAGTAAATATACACTTTTGTTTATTTTTTTAAGAAATGGAAGGGTAAACCATAAAATCCAGAAAAAAATGGTTACTGATAGTGCAGAAGAGAGTGTGTGAAAAATAAATAGGAGAGGCCATGGATGAAAGCTAGACTTCTTTGAACATACTTTGTTGTGAAGATTTAATTTTGAAGTTATATAATTATTTTATATAATTATAAAATAATGAAAGAAGAAATTACTAAAAATCAAAGTAAAATGGAAAATCTTAAATGAATTCAAGGTTAACTATTTAAGAGGTTGGAGGAGAATGTGTATACTTTATATTCCTGCTAAAAGAGAAGGTTGTAGCATACAGTGCATACCCAGTTGCGTTGGAAAAAAACCCCCAAAACCTAAGAAACCTCTTAGGAACCACAGCCAGATATTTTCAGACAGCTATTCCATCCTAATTATTAATATAATTAATTATATAGAGAGAGTTTATACAAAAGGATAATTTTAGGGTTCTGTTTTTTTTACTCATATTTTCCATTCAAAGGTTAATGTTTTAGGCTTTGATCAAATTTTTCACTTAAAACTTGCATTTTAATGTCTGTTCATCTTAAATGGAGTTTCTCTGATTTTTATAAAGGTCTGTTTTCTACTCTGATTTTAGCTTTTTAAATCATAATTTTAAAATTAAATCAAAGGCTTACTAATCCTCAATAAAATGAACTTGTGGCTAGTTTTAGTTCATATAAACATTCTTTACCTTTTAATATATGTCTTGGACCATAGGTTTCTGAAACTTAGAAAAAAGTTCTTTTTAGGCATAATGGGAAAACAGTAACTTGGGTGCAATTGACTTACCCATATTTTATTCTTTACTTTAGTTTACTTCTGAACTATTTCTGTAGTTTGCTTGGGCTGTTTTTTCAACAATACTTTAAATAATTTTATTATATAAAACTTTTATATAAAGAAAGAGTAATATAGTCCATAATATTTCAATATTTGAAAAGTAGTTATTGGCCAGACTACTATATGGCCTCAACATTTGACTTTTATAATTATATGATTTTTGTTGATTTGAATGAAGTATGGTTCATTTTATTGTGACAGATTCTAAGATAGCTCCGAATTATCCCTGCCTCTGTATTTACGTCCTTGCTAATCTCTTCCCCGTAAGTGTGGGTACAACTTGCTTCTAACCTATAGAACATGCAAAGAGGGTGTCCCTTATGTGATTATGTTACATAAGAGCAAAACTTCCATCTTGGTAGCAGGCTTTCTCTGTTGCCTTCCTGGATTAGAAGCTTTGATGAAATAAGCCGCCATATTGGAGAGGTCCACTTGGCGGGGAACTAAGATTGACCTTCAGCCGTAAGCAGGCTAGGAACTGAGACCCTCAATCCAATTCAGTTTGTAAGGAGCTGAATCCTGGAAACAGCCACATGAGCTTGGAATCACATCCTTCCCTAGTTGAGCCTTCAAATGAGACTCCAGCAGTTGCTGACAACCTGATTATAGCCTTGTGAGAGACCCTGAAGCAGACAACCCAGCATGTCTGACCCACAGAAACTATGAGATAATAAATGTATTTTTTTAAATAAACAGCTATATTGTAGCAGTTTATTATGTAGTAATAGATGTCTAATGCAGTTATGAAACAAAATATTGTCTAAGACCTATCGAACCCAGTGTATTACTGGCCTCCTTTACTTTCATAATGCACGGTGATTCAGGTGCGAGACTGACAGTTTTTATTGGGGACTGAGTCAGTTAGGAAAGGAATGAACTAGAAATAGGTGGCAATGTACTTAAAAAGGGGGGACTCAACCTAGCTATGGAGGTGGACTCTCTCAGGCCGACATATTTAAAGAGCATGTCAAGTTGTTAAAATAAGAGCAGTGGTCTCTGCTGGGTTTTGCTGTTTCTTCCCTCTGAATTCTTTCCCCAAGTACCCAAATGGGTCAATCTCTGCTTCACTCAGAGTCCTCCCTATCTGCAGTGAATAAAATCCCACTTCCTATCACTGTCTGTCCTCTAACCTTGTTTTATTATTCTTCAGAGACTTAAGACTGCCTGACATTATGATACATAATGATTTGTTTATTGTTTTTCTCCCTCACTAGAGTGTAAGCTCCTTATGGGTAGGAACTTGGCTTATGTTGTTCACCACTGCATATGCAGTGGTTACAGCAGTACTTGTCATATAGTAAATGATCAGCAAATATTTGTTGAGTGGATAAATCTACCTTCCAGATTTCGCATTGCCCAGAGTTTGGTCATCTGAATGTTGGTGGGAGTTTTAAGGAGTGATGCCCATTCTCAGTGGCCTAGAGACAGGGTACTCAGTCTTTCGACAGGGAGATGCAGTAGCAGAAGCATACACACAGGCTGAGAGTGAGCACAGCTACTCAAGACTAAGGCAAGAACTATAAGAGCTGCAGCTCTGGGATAAGCAGATGTTAGGGTTGTCCTCTGAAGCCTTGAACCAAGGGGAATGGGAGGAGGGAGGCAATTAAGACTAGGCTATTAGAATCTGGGGAAATGATTTCATTCCAAACCTAGACCCCTCTTCATTCTTTCTGCAGTTTGTTCATTCAATAATTCAATGCCTGGTGTTATTCTAGGTAAAGGAAATACAGAGACAAGTCAAATAATACCCCTGTTCTCATTAAAGTTGCATTCTAAAGGAGGATGGTAGTCAACACAAACTAATAAATAGTTTCTTCTAGTGCTCATTGCTATAAAGAAAGTGAAACAAGGTACTGGGAATAAAGATGAGTTTTATCTCCATGTTAGTGCCTATGTTGGAATCACTAGTTACTGTTAAAAAAAAAAAAAAAAGCAATTGCTAACACAAGGACATAATCTGAGTAATGAACTACTAAGTAACTGTCAATTAGTAACCTGTCATTTTCTAAGTGATTTGTTAGATTATTAAGGTGTGCAATATGTGTTCTTCAAATATTGATTATAATCAAGTTTATAGGTAATCAATGGGAACACTTGATAATTAGTTTAAAAGAAAGTAAAGTAGAATTTAGCTTCAAGATTTAACACCCAATATTTATTTATAAGCTTGAAGTATATTCACTTAAGTAGCTTAGAACTGATTAATCACATTTACTGAAATAAAACGATCAAAGTTTGGCTATCTGAAACACTCCACAATGATTTGTCCTATATAGAACTACTTTCTACTACTTCGGGCACTGTACTAAATACCAAATACTCATTGAAGAAAATAAGTATTGTCCCTGTCCTCAGGGAGTTTACAGTCAAGTAAAGGAAGCATACTTTAAACAAAATTAGAAATTGTGGTAAATGCAAAGGAGGCCAAGAACAGATTGTTATGGGAGTGTAATGAAAGGAATATGGTTTAGGTTAGAAGAGTTCAAGTACAGTGAAGGATCTGAGATTTTGTCCTGCTTAAAAAGGCTAGCCTCCCAAAGCTTTCTGAATATTGTCGGAAGACCTAAGTCTCCTGAGTCAGAGCAGAAGGAATATTACTCACAACCCAGCAAGCCGCGTGAGCGTTGGCATATTGTCTGTTGGTTCTCCATGCCTTCAGGTCTCCTGGGGAGACAGGATTTGAGCCCCTGTGAAGGGTATGTGTGCTGAGTTTGCATCACAGGTGAAAACCGTAAGCTTGGAGAGTCTACCACTTTTGCCTTAAGCAGTAAGCAAGCCTGCTTTCGGTGTGCAGGGCGAGGTTACCTCATCCTTCAGATTTGCTTGCTACAAATACAAACCTGATAAATGGCCTGGATGACGAGCAGCTGGGGCCTCGCATTATTACAGACCGTGCAAGAATGTGTAGGGACACTCAGGGCCATGGTGAATTGCTACTTCGTGGGGTCGGGGAGAGGGGGGGATTTCAAAGACGTCCTTTCTGAGGTTTTTTTTTAAAAAGGATTTTACTAGAGTATAATTGGCATACAATAAACTAAACATAATTAAAGTGTACAGTTTGGTAAGTTTTGACACATATACACACCCATGAAACTGTCAAGACAGTTAAAATCAATGGGCATATTTATCACCCGCGAAAGTTTGTCCCCTTTGTAATTCCTCTCCCTGCCGTCTCCTTTCTCCTTCCCCAGGTGAATTCTGAACAGCTTTTTGTCACTATATATTAGTTTACACTTCCTTGAACTGTGTGCAAACTGAATGATAGAGCATGTATTATGGATTCTTATGTGTCTTTCATGCAGCGTGATTATATTTAGATTCATCCATATTGTAGTGCGTTCTTACTGCTGGAGAGTATCCCATTGTACAGATATACTGCAGTTTGTTTATTCATTCACTTGTTTTTAGACATTTGGGTTGTTTCCAGTTTTTGGCTATTACAAATAATGGTGCTTTGAATATTCATATATAAGTCTTTGAATGGACATAGACTTTAGTTTCTGTTGGATAAACAGCTGGAAAAGGCATGGTTTCACCATATGGTAGATACATCTTTAACAATTTAAGAAAATGCCAGACTCTTGCAAAATGATATATAATTTTTCCTTTCCACCAACAATGTATGAGAGTTTCAGTTCCTTCATCTTCACCAACACTTGTTTTTTTAAATTTTAGCTATTCTAACAGGTACATAGTCATATCTCATGATTTTTTTTTTTTTTTTTTTTTGGATTTGACTCCAAAAGCAAAGACGGCAAAAGGGAAAATAAACAAGCATGACTACATCAAACATAGACGCTTCTGGACAGCAAGGAAATCAACAAAATGAAAGGGCAGCCTACTAAATGGGAGAAAGTATTTGTGAATCATATATCTGATAAGGGGTTAATATCTAAAATATATGTAGGACCTATATAACTCAATAACAAAAAAAAGTAAACTGTCCAGTTAAAAAATGGGCAGAGGATCTGAACAGACATTTTTCCAAAGAAGACATACAGGTGGCCAACAGGTACATGGGAAGATGCTCAACATCACTAATCAGCAAAATGTCAATCAAAACCACAATGAAATACTACCTCACACCTGTTAGAATGGCTGGCATCGAAAAGATAAGAAATAACAAGATATGGTTGTGGAGAGCAGGGAACCCCTGTGCATTGTTAGGGGGAATGTGTGGCCACTCTGGAAAACAGTACAGAGGTTCCTCAAAGAATTAAAAATAGAACTGATCCAGCAATTCCACTCCAAATATTTATCCAGGATTTTTAAAAGATATCTTTGTTACTGATTTTCTCATCTAAAACTATTTTGATTAGAGAACATACTTTGTGTGACTTGAAACCTTTTAAATCTACTCAGATTGTTTCTTGATGTCAGAAATTATCAATCTTCATAAATGTTTCATGTGTACTTGAAAATAATGGCTACATTGCTGTTTTGGATGAAATATTCTATAAATATCAATTAAGTAATTTCTGAGTTGTGGTGTTTAGGTTTTTTTTATATGCTTCCTGATTTTCTCTGGACTTATTTTATCATTTATTGGGAGAATTGAAATCTTCAGCTGTAGTTATCAATTTGTCTATGTCCTTTTATATTAAATTTTGGAAATATGGTCCACATATCAAATACATTAGATAGGAAGGAAGATTACTGTTACTAGCATTATCTCGAAAGGCTTTATTAGAATACATCTTTGGTTTGTCCTATAGCAAACGCTATTTGTAGCACCATCTTCATGTACAAAAGAAATTCTTTTTTGCTTCTTTTTATTATTTTATCATGAAGGTAATTCAAGTTACTATTTTGCTTGGCAGCTTCTATGTTTTTGAAGCAGGCATTTGAAGGAGAATACCCTAAATTGTTGCGTCTTTATAATGACTTATGGAAGCGTCTTCAACAATACAGCCAAAGTATTCAAGGAACATTTAATTCAAGTGGAACTACAGACCTGTATGCTGACGTGCAGTACATGGAAGATGACACACAAGATGGATTCTTACCCAAAAAGCCAGATTATGAGTATGTTTGTTTAACTTGTTTGTTGGCATGTTAAGGATTTTGTGTTTTATTTTTATTGTAAGTTAGAAAGTGGGAAAATGCTAATCTTCTCAACATTCTAATGATTATTATTTATTTGTTTACCTTAAAAGACTTCACAACATTTTTAACTGAAGAAGTTAAAGAAGTCAAACTTTATCCTGGCAGCCTGGTCCCCAACTAGAATTCGTTTTAAAGTATAACACCAAGCAAGGTGAATAGAAGCTAAGAGATGAGCATATGTATATGTAGTTATTATCTTTTAACTGATATTTTAGGATACCTGTGACTACATCACATGGCACTGTTACTGAATGACCAGTGGCATAAATATGATATCAGAGGAACTGGTGTGTTGAGGAATTACAGCAAAAATACGTCTTACGCTGGGATCGGTTTCTTAGTTTCATGGGAAAATACTAAGTAGAGTTGCAATAAACCTGCAGATCTGTTTGATCATTCGTGAAGTACAGCATATGTAGCCTTATTTAAGAGCCACATTGAAAACTACTGTACCATCTCAGGAAGTTTAAATTGGCCAGCTTTTCCCCCCACATTGAGAAAGAGTATTGTTTTCAGATTTCTGTTGGAGCACCAAATCAATTGACTGGTTTGCACACCTTCTTTAAACACTAGAGTCATATTTATTGTGATGAGACTGACTCAGTAACAGCAAATCCTTATCAACTACCTTGTAAGAAAAACGTTGGATAGGTTTATGAATGCTGTTTTAACGTTTGTTTCTCTTTCAGCTTTTTTCTTTCTAAGTACTTATAGTTGAATTTGTATCTACTGTAGTAAGCAGTTCTGTCTGCTAAGGATGTACTAGTTTTGACTGGCAAAGTTAGTGGCATGAGGGTAGGATGGAATGATATATGAGACTGTTCTCGTCAGTTACTCTTTCATGCTAAACATGGAGATGCGGTAAGGACTCACGGAAGAGGAGACAAGACGACTGAACCTACAAGTATATAAAATAGCATATATAGTATCATTCTGTTTTCGGCTGTTTTATTTTTAAATTCATATACTTGCACCTTAGGTCTGAAATACTCATAGCAAATGGTAATAGTGTGTTACTTCTAGGAGGTGGAGTTTTTATTTTGTATTTTCTGCTTTGATTTAAAATGAGTATATGTAAACTTGTAGGGGTAGGGAGAAAGGCAGTAAATTCAATGTAGAGGAAAAATTCAGAATGAAAAAAAAAACCACTGTGTTTTGACTAGTGAGACATTGTCACCCTTAGGAGACTAGCTTCAGTAAAGTAGTTGGTGGGGAAGAGGAGGTATGACCTATATTCTAGAAAGTCAAAAATTAGTGAGGGTAATAAGGAAACAAATACAATAGGTTTCATTTTTAAATTTTTTTTATTGAAGTATAGTTTACTTACAGTTTTGTGTAAGTTTCTGTTATATAGGAGAGTAATACAGTTATACATATATATATTCTTTTTTATTATAGGATATTACAAGATAATGTAGTTCCCTGTGTGCTATACATTAGAACCTTATTGTTTGTTATAGTAGATTTTATAGGTTCTTTTGAGAAGTGAGGCAAAGAAGAAAACATAAATTTGACTATGTTAGCTGATCCATAGGAAAGGTTTTTGTTGTTGTTGCTGTTTTTAACAATAGAGGAAGAATTGAGATTGTTTATAGCTAGAAGTAGCCAGTGGAGAGAGGAAGAGATAGGAGATACAAGAAAGAAAACAGGTAATGAATGAAACAGGGCCTTAGAAGAATTAGAATAGAATCAAGGCACAGATAACCAGGTTAGCATTTTTCATCATTGGGTATTCATGCTAAATTTTTGAGAGCCGTTAGTGCTATGAAGAGAATAAAACAAGATAATATGATAGAGTGCCTTTTGTAGTGAGACGGTAACGTTTGATCTTAGATCTAAATAATGTGAAGAAATCAACCACGGAAGATTTGGAGTAATATTTTTGCAGGCAAAGAGAATGGCATATTTAAAATCTGCAAAAATTAAGGTGGGGAGGTCGAGGAATAAAAAGCTGGAACACAATGAATGAGGAAAAGGGGAGGGTATAAAATTGGGTCAGAGAGGAAGGGAAATGTAAGATCATGTAGGGCTTTTACACCATGATAGGGAGTTTGGAGTTTATTCAAAACAGTGTTAACCATTGCTTTTAAACAGAGGAATGATATGAACTGATAAACATTTTAAAATGAGCACCCCAGCTTCTGTGTGGACAACTAAGGGGGAGGCTCACCGCAGGGAGAGAGAAGTGGGAAATGGGGGCTATGTTTATGCAGGCAAGAAATGGTAATGACTTGAAGTAGGATGAGTGGATGAGATGGTAAGAACTGGTCCAGTGATTCAAGATACAGTTCAGAGAGCAAGTCAGTAGAACTTGCTGATAGATTGGATTTGAGAGGAGGAGAAGGATCAAGGATAAGCTTGGACAGGTTGGGAGAAGACTGTAATGACTGGAAGACATCATTCCATTTATGGAGCAGTGCTGATTTAAGGTTTTTCTTTTGAAACTATTGAACTGAAGTTGCAAATAATGTTTTAATAGAGTTGTTGCAAAGGTAGTTGAGTATGAATCAGGGCTAGAAAAAGATAGCTGAGAGTCATCACTGTGCAGATCTGTGGAAATCATGGCACTGGAGGAGATTCCACAGGGAAGATAGATATGAAGAGAAAGGGCCCTCGGCCCTAGTTAGGCACTCCAATATTAATAGATTGTGCAGAGGAGAGGCGGCCAGCAAGCCTAAGACAAAAATATGGAGAGAGAAGAGGAAAACTCAAAGTTGTCTGCAACCCCAAGGAATGAGCTCATTAAGTTGGAGGAGGAATAGTTAACTGTGTCACAGGCTATTGAAAAGTTGAAGAAGCTTAGAACTGAGAATTGACCTCTTGATACAGAAAAATAAGTTGTTCAGGACCTAGACGTGGAATGGTAGATACAAAAGCATTATTAGAATTGATTAAAGACAGAATGGGAGAAGACTGACTTCTAGGGTGACAGTAGTCCTTACTCTCTCACCCACTCCCCAGTGAGCCTGGTGAAAACTATAAAAACCGATTTAAAGCCTCTGAAAGTGGTTTTAAAAGCAAACAGCAAATGAAAAATCTACTCAAAAAAAAATTATGAAAATTTGGCAGAAAGAATTCCTTAAGAGCCTGTGACATTAGAACCAGGACTGTTGTTTCCTCCCTCCCTGTTCCCAGCTCAGCAAGGCATGGACTCCACTCTAGCCTAGGGCAGCCCAGAACCAAGGCTCCCTCCCTCCCTTGCTCCGCACTGGAGGGCTGCTTCCATAAGAGGAGCCGAGCTGCAGCATCTCTCCCCCTGCCCCTGGCTGCCAGTTAGCTGAGGCTGTGCCTCACACAGCTGAGATCAGTACGTGGGCGCTTCCTTTTGGTGCACAATACCCACGTGTTATGTATATTTTATCACAATAAAAAATTAAATGTATTAAACAAAATTTTTAAAATATGTTCACTCACATATTTGTACACAACTGTTTATAGCAACATTCATAATAGCCAAAAAATAGAAGCAACCCAAATGTCCATCAGCAGACAAATGAATAATCACATGTGCATCCACACGGTGGAATACAATTCAGACATAAAAAGGAATGAAGTACGGACACATGTTACAACATGACTGAACCTTGAAAAAAATTATGCTAAGTGAAAGAAAACCCGTACAGTGTATGATACTATTCACATGGAAGTCAAAAATAGCAAAATCTATAGAGATATAAAGCATATTAGTGTTTGTGTAGGGCTGGGGGTGGGGTGAGGGGGCAGAGGGTGAAAGCTAAAGGGTATGAGGGTTCTTTTGGAGGTGATCAAAATGTTCAAAGATAAGCATAGTGATGGTTGTGCATACCTGTGAATATGCCAAAAACCAGAGAATCGCACACTCTAAATGGTTGAACTGAATGTAAGTTAAATCTCAGTGAAACAGTTTTTTTAACAAGAGAGAAGAGGAAAGAAGGAGCTAGGTTCACTTCTCCTGTGATGTTTTGATATGAACAAAGAAATAAAGCTACAGAGGGTAGATGAAGTTACAGAGAAAAAAAAAAAACCCTTGAGAAGTGCCAGGTTGACTAAGGTCACTGCCACTGGTTTTGGTCTTAGTAGAAAGTAGAGGCAAATGATCACCTGTAGAGAGTGAAGGGGGCTGCAAAGGTAGAATTTTAATGCCTTGAACTTCAGATCTCTTGAAGTTAAGGGATTTGCATACGTGTTCAGTATAAACAACTTTTTCTCTGCAGTACTTGGGCAGCTTAGTGACAGACGTAGAGACCATCTAAATGAGATTTTCTCATTAAGTGCTTTGAAACAAAGGTAAATTAGAAAAATGAGGATGCTAACAAGAACACCTTGAAATGGTCAGCTGCGGATAGAGGACATGAGACCTGGTGGGCTGATGGGGGATGCGCATGGGAAAGGGGTCCCTAGCACTGATCACAGTGAGGTCAAGAGAGCAAGTTCTTTTGAGTAAAATAGCACTTTCACTGATAGACAAAATCCAGCGTGATTTGTTCCATGTGTTTTCATCTTGTACTTCTACCCCTTCAGCGCTCTGCTCCTCTTAACTTTTTGGCAGACACAGCCAGGGAGGGTCCCTTCTCAGGGCCTTTGCACTTGCTCTTCTCTCACAGAAAGTGCCTACCCTGGAAACCTGTTTCACTTGCTCCCTCTTGTCCCTCAGATCCTCTCAGGAAGCCTTCCTGTGCCTTGTCCTATCTAAAGTTGCATAGAAGAAGTTCTTTGCCTTTCATGCTTCATTTTTCTCTTAGAATTTGTTATTCTCCATTGTATTCCATATTTAACTTGTTTAAAATTTTTAATTGTGTGTGTGTGTGTCTCTCATAAGCATATAAACTTGAAGAGGGCAGAGAATTTTTTTTAACCGGCTTTGATTGCTGCATTTCCTGCATCTAGGAAGTACTTGGCAAAATGTAGAAATTTAATAGTATTTGTAGGAGGGAAGGAACTAGGGGCAAATCAGGGTGTGGAAAGTTGTCTTCAAGCTTGTAGATCTTAGAGGTGGAGCAGTTCAGAATGATGACTCAAATATGGAAGCTCCATGGTAAAACTATAAAATAAACATAGACTTCTAATACAGAACACGTAGTAGAAAAGTTGTCTGTTTTGACATTGTAATCACCAAAGATCCTTACAGCAGACTTGGAGAACAGGAAGAATATTAGTGCTTATAATTTAGTGCTGAAATTTATGCAGAAGAGGGAAGAGGCTTCTTAAGGTCAGTAAGTGACAGGAGCACAAACAGGGAAGACATTTAAATAGCTGGTGTGGACTTTAGTAGGGGACTGACTCAGACAGATTGAAACGCTAATTTTTCCTGTTCCCTCTGTGGTCTTTCTATCTGCATCCACTGTAGAAGTTGTTATAGTCAGCACTTTACCTGCACATTTCTTCCCTAGACTGTAAAGCGATTTTAATCTCTGCCTTCCTAGCACTTAACAAGGGCCTGGTACAGTATTCTCAGGAACTATGTGTTGAGTGAAATATTTACTGAATGAGAAAGTGGTAAGAGATAACTGGAATTATAATGTAGGAGCCAAGAGTGTTCTGACCTCCAGGTCTCGTCGGTTGACCAGGAAGTGTGGAAATGGAGAAAGCCAGATTTCCTATACATGAAGGAGCTGGTCAGGTGTTTTCAAGATTAACATTTAGGAGGAGGGATTTTTGTTTGTTTGTTTTTAAGACAGTGGAAGGACTGTTAAGAAGGATCATAAACAGGAGTGATGTGAGAAGATACAGAGTTAACTATAGGAGTAAGAAAGCATAAAGAAAAATTGGTTATAGATACTTGATAGCAATTGTCAACGGTAAAATGTAAGGTCCAATAGATGGACTGCTAAATAAAAAGCAACGCAAATAATTGAAGACGTGGGAGGACTAAGATGGAAAGAAGTGTCTCAAGGCTGAATTCTAGCTTGTGAAGAATGCTGTAAAACTTAATTAGCTTAGAACTCCAGTTGGGAGTATTTATGTGGTTGTATGACTTTGACAAATACTTTTTATTTTGTCTTCATTCTTGATAGTAACAGTTTAATATTAGAAGGTTGATAAAAACCTATACCTTCGCACTTCCCTCTCAGACACTGAGCCTATGAGAGGGCAGCTGTGGGTGAAAAGGGTTGAGCTAGTGAGAACAGGTCTCTGCAGACTTGCCTTGTGTGCTCTGTGAAGGCATGCCCCATTAGAATTAATGTTACTCTTTTAGTTTCAAGTGACAAATTTACTACAGTGGGTACAGTGGGTACTGGTGCATATTACAGTACATTTATACCTAGGATTTATGTATAAATTAAAAAGTTTATTCCTTAATAAATGTGTAATTATGAAAAGTATTTATAAATGTATATATACTTTTTTAAATGTTTGTTTGTTTGTTTATTTGTTGTTTTAACGGAGGTCCTGGGAATTAAACCCAAGACTTTGTGCATGCTTAGCATGCACTCTACCACTGATACCCACCCCCCATATATACAATTTTAAACAGATTTTTAAATTTTCTTCAATAGAATTACATTTTGTATAGGAAATATGTTTTTAAGAAAGACATTTACAAGGTGAGGAGGGTGTAGCTCAGTGGTGGAGTGTGTGCTTAGCATACAGGAGGTCCTGGGTTCAACCCCCAATACCGCCATTAAAAAAAATTAAAAATAAATAACCACTCCCCCCCAAAAAAGAAAAGAAAGGCATTTACAACCTAATACAATAGCATTTAGTTTTATATATTTTAAGTTCATTTTTTTCACTCCCACAGTCCAGAAAAGGCTTTGAAAGACTCTCTGCAACCCTATGAGGCTGCTTATCTATCAAAATCTTTATCTCGACTCTTTGATCCCATCAACTTGGTTTTTCCCCCTGGTGGTCGTAATCCTCCTTCTGCTGATGAACTTGAAGGTATCATTAAGACTATAACAAGGTATGTATTTTTTATATAATCGCGTGCAGTAAAATCCCTGCCACGTTTGTTAGTGATGTGTGATGACAGTACGTTTTTATCTCAGACTGTTTAAGTAATTAGTCTGGCAATTGAATCAAGAGTCTTGTGGTGAATGAGTGCACATGTAAGTACTGGAGATTCCAATTAATAAGACCATTTAAATACAGTCTAAAAATAGGCAATTATAATTATTCTGTATCTTGTCAGGGATATAAAGTAAACCAGCCTAATTCTTTATGCCTTAGTCGATTTCTAATATTACACTGGAAAGTAGGTGTAAAAATAATTTTACAAATGAGAAAAATAGTTTTACAAATTACAGAGATTAATGGGGTTTTTCATCTTAAATCCAGAAAGTACTTCAGAGCATAGAAGGATTATAATCCTGATTAGCCTCCTCATGTTTGCTATTTTAAGCTTTCTAAGTGAATGTGACAACTTTTAAAACTCTCTGAAGGGAAGGTATCCTGACAGAGGTGCCACCTGGATGCTTGCAGACAGTGTAGTTGTACTGTTGCCTTTAGATACTTCTCAGCTACCCGGGTTAATTTGCAGTTAGTGACTATCTCAGTTCCTGTCATAGCCAACACGGTGTCGTAACAGGAAGTCTATACATTTATAGGTGAACATTTTGAGGAGTAAAAATAGCAGTTAGGCAATAGAGGACCAAGTCTAGATTCTGTTAGATCACAAATTTGAAAATGCTGATTCTGAGGCACGTGAGAGCCACAGGTGTAATATACATAAGCATGTCTCCAGCTGCAAACACAACTATGCAGTGTCTGGATTGCCCAGCATCTCGATCCTAAATCCCTCCACAGTTATCTGGACTTTCCAGTGCCCTGACTCTAGATTTTTTTACCGTAATGTCTCCACTATCTGTTTGGTATGATAGTGACAAAAACAGTCCTGGATTCAACTTGATCTCTTTGACCTGTTTATGGAAATGTTAAAGAGGTATTTCTCCCATTCCCCTGTGCAGCCTGACAACGCTATAATCAATTAGAATGTGGAACTTGAAGAAGCATACTTATTCCATTGTTTAATAGAATGTCAAAGTGAGCATTATAAATTGTGTCTCACTGTTATATGAAAGGGCATTTTTGTCACACATCCTATGCACTAGTGTTGTTTCAAAGTCCTTCACTTTCTTCATAAAGAGAATCTGAAAAGTGCCAAGATTTATTCTGTTACTTCAGAGACAATAATTACTTTTCTTGCTTTCTACTTGTATATGGGTTTTCTTTTTCTCTTCTTTTTCTTTTTTTTTGAGATTAAGTGTTTTATTGGTTGATGACTATTAAAACAGGTCCATAATACTCTGTCCAAAATGCCAGTTTAAAAAATAATAAGCATGTGCAATAAACTAATTAGAATTAATAAACAATTTCAGCAACATAGCAGGATATGAGATCACTTGCAAAATCAATTGTATTGCTATGCACCCGCAGTGAAGAATGTAAAAATGAAATTAAGAAAACAAGGCCATTTATCATAGCATCAAAATGAATATAGTATTTTAAAATAAATTTTTTAGAAAGTGCAAGATTTGTACACTGAAAATTACAAAACATTTTTGACACAAATTAAAGAGTACCCAAATAAATCAAAGGATACCTCATGTTCATAGACTGGAAAACCCAGTATTGTTAAAATGGCAACACTCCACCAGCGGATCCACAGGTTCAACACAATCTGTATCAAAATCAGAGCTATATATATGGGTTTTCATGCAATTTTTAACTCCTAGTATACTTTCTGTGGTCTTTGTAAAACTTTTTTTTTTTTTTTGCAATCAGCTCAAACGTCCTAATTAATCCAGTGTTAAAGTTGAAAATAAGCATGACAAAGAAATGCTTGAACAATTCAGATTTTTCAAATTTCAAATTAAATCTCTGTTTTGCTTTTGATGTATTTAAAAAGCTACTCTATCAAAATAAGCATGAATTGGCATAATTTCTGCAGAAACTGAGTACCTCTATGTATCATGTAATTTATATTTTTAGCTTATGTCCTTCCCAGGTCATCATTTCCATTCAAAAGCTGTCATTTCCTTGCAGATGTCTGTGATACGCAGTGTCTCTAATTGCACTTATCAGTATTAACAAGAGTGCTACTTTAAAAATCTGTACACAATTTGCTCTCTTAATCACAGCCTTAACCCACACATGACATGCTTTTATTAATGAGAAACTGGTCATTAACCAAACTATTTCAGAGCACTTTTTTCTAATGCTGAATTTAGGAGGGAAAATGAAACAATGCAATCAATTCTTAGAAGGAATCAGTGAAATCTATAAAAAGAATCACCACATTGTTTATTCGGTGTAGGTTTATATGTTGTTCTTTACTTTGTTGGTGAACTATGTTGCTAATAATTAAAGTCTGTTTGTGTGTTCTCCAGTGAACTGAATGTAGCTGCTGTTGATGCAAACCTCACATTAGCGGTGTCAAAAAACGTGGCAAAGACCATCCAGTTGTATGGTGTAAAATCAGAACAGCTGGTAAGTGATACTCTCTTCTGTAAACTTTCATAATTTTGTTTAAAATCACGAACTATACAATACTTGACTGACTATAAATATTGAATTGACAGTATTAATTTATTGGAAAATTGAAAGTGAAATTTTGAAACTTTCTTATAAGTTTAAACCAGTAAAAAAATGTTACATCTATTAAAAAATGGCCCTCCTACCATTGTTATATTTTCAGAATGCAGGCAGGTTTTATAAGACTTTTTAAAAAATGCACGTTCCACTTTATATATATATGTGTATGTGTGTGTGTGTATATATATAACAAATTGTGTATATATGTATTGTGTATATATATCACAAATTGATCAAATTTCCTCTCTCATGTGACCACTCACCCCAGATATCATTCATGTGCTATTACTTAGTGTGAAATTGACTTGAACCATTAGAAAATGATTGCAGGAAGTGAATGCTTAAAATTGTAATAGAAAAATGTGGATTTACTTACTAAAGATTCTAACCATGGACCATGGGGGTTTAACTCCAAAATTACTCTATTTGAAACAGCTGTTTGCATATATTTGGTAGCTACATGACTGAATCATAATCTTAATTCTCTACATTAATATTTTAAAGTTAAACATACGTATTTAATTAGTATATATGTATGCTAACTGAAATCCAAGGAATAAGGCTTTAGTATATCTTTAACTGTCATTGATGGACTAATTTTAGGGAATGTGCCAAAACCTGATCTACTGTCATTGTAGGGGTAACCAACCATGTTTTGGTTTTGGTTTAGCCTCTCAGACTGCTCTCAATTGAAACATCATAAGATGAGGTGCATTTGACCCTTGAACAACTTGAGGGTTAGGGAGACCTACCCTCCCTGCAGTCAAAAATCTGTGTATAATTTATAGTTGGCCCTCCATATTTGTGCTTTCTCCTTCCTTCCCTCCTGCACAGGTGGATTCAGCCAACTGTGGATCATGTAGTACTGTACTGTTTACTATTGAGATAAAGTTGTATGTATACGGACGCTTGCAGTTCAGACCCGTGTTGTTCAAGAGTCAGCTGTAATCTGGTTTTGCCTGTATCCTAGTAGTTCCAGCTGGTCCTGGAATAACTTTTAGGGTAGGTTGGTAACAAATTGAAAAAATTTGCATAAAATGATCCTTGGTGGTAACAGTCATGTCATGAGGCTTCCTGCTTTCAGTTCCAATGGATGGCTCCATTTTTGTTTGCATATTAATATGGTGCTATTTTCTATTCAATTGTTTTTGCAGCCTTGACAAATAATTTAGAAGCATCTTTTTTAAAAATTTGTTTATTGAAAACTGGCCCTGCAGAGACCAGTGAAGCAAGCCCTTTGTAGGTAATTAGATGACTAATTTTTCTCTCAAACTTTTTTAATAGAAGCTTTATTTTGATATTTATTACTTTTAAAAACATGGCTTATTGCTATAAATGAAATTTGATGTTATACCCAATAGAGTTCAGTGTAATTACTAAAAGTGTCAGGAAAACAATATCCTTAGAAGATGGTCCCACCTGAAGAGAACATTATAAGGAAGAGCCAATATGTACGGAAAGTATTTTACTTCTCTGTGTCAGACAATGGGCAGTGGTGGATGTAACATGTAACTTTAGTTAAGGCAGTAACAGCAAAAGGCTTTGACAAAATATACCAATAAACATTTGATTGAATTAATATTTGTTGGGCAAATAGTCAGTGACCCTAAATTACTCAGGCCTACCAAATCTACAATGACAAAGTCACCGACTTAAATTTTTTTCAAGTAGATTTTTCTTTTTTTTTTAAGCAGTTTTTACTTTTCTACTTTCATTTTAGTGTTTAAAGAATAAGAGTACAAAGAGCATCATATGCTTCTTAAAAAAGTATTACTGATTAATGACAAATAACAATGTTCATCTCTCATTTTTTGGCTATTAATAACACTATTTGTGCCACTCCTCTTTGTTTTTAAATTTGACAAGTTTTGGTCTTTGATCTTGCCATATTCCTCTTTTATAATTACTTCACTGAAAACATTTATAGGAAAATAGCCAAATATTAAATCTTTAGTGGGAGAAAGGTTAAAACAGATTTTAAAGTAGAATATCTACTCTATTTGTAGGTGGAAATGTTGCCTTGAAATTTGGTATAATGAAGTCTATAAATGGATAATTCTTTTTATAGATGAAATACTTAAGCCTCAGGTCCACAAGGTTGAAAAGTGACAGAAATCAGATCACTTATGAATGTTTAAGCAGTGAGGTAAAGGAAAGCTAGAATTTTAAAGACAATATACTTTCAAAAAGGATGACTTGAAAATACAAAACTTGAAATGGAGCAGCTTTCCAGAATCCTAAGTTTATTTTCCTAAACGTTACTTGTGGAAGTTTCTTGGCTATGAGAACATTTTATCATGCTTAATTATAGCTTTAATTCACATCAGGAGAAAGGATCATAAAAAGATTTTTCAGGTTGATCCTTTCCGTGGACCATCTTTATGGTCATCTAAACTCACTATGTGTATTCAGATATATTCTTTCATATGCCTACAAAAGCCATATGTTGCTTCTTTTCAGCCTTACTATTTTCATGTTTTAGGCTCTAGTAGAATATAACATATATGAATTATACATAGTATACATATTTGCTTATAATAATGTAAAATTTTATCATTACACATGTATTACTTTTTTTGAAGTCTTCTCTGTTACTAACCACCAAAGTTATGTGTCATATAAGCCTAAAGCCCTATAGGGACAAATCCTTAAATCCTTTTTCTTGACTCTTAAATGGTACCAGCGAATTCTTTTCTTAAGGTTAGGGTAGGGCCATAAAAATAATAACCATTATTATGCATCTGCAGTGGTTGGGATTGTGCCAAGCCTTTAAAGTGTATGATCTCATTTATTTCACAACAACCTTTGAGATGGAAGTATCAGTATCTGCCACTACAAAATGTGGAAATTGAGTCTGAGAAAGCCTGCCCAAGACAGATTGCTAAAAGTACAATCCCAGCTATTAAATCTTGAAACCAGCATTCAGACTCAGATTTGAGTCCAGACCAAGCTTTAAAACTCTCTTGTACAACAGTGCACCTTTCTTTTCTACTTAAGATAAGCAGTATAGTGCTATACATACTGTTTTGTGATTTTCTTAATCACTTTACAATATGTCATAGAGATCTATATCTACTATCTTAATCCATGTATAGTATATTTATGAACCGTTTCCCTTTTTGTTCTTAGTGGATAGGCTTAGTCCATTCAGGCTACTATAACAAAATGCCATAAACTCTGTGGCTTATAAACAATTTATTTCTCACAGTTCTGGAGGCTGGGAATTCCAAGATCAAGGAATCAGCAGATTCAGTATTTGGTGAGAGCCCCTTTCGTGGTTCACAGATGGCTATCTTATTTCTGTAAGCTCACAGGGTGGGAGGGGAAAGAGGGCTTTTCAAGACTCCTTAATAAGGGCACTGATCCCACTCATGAGCGCTCTGCCCTTATGACCTAATCACCTCTCAGAGGTCCCACCTCCTAAAAATAGTACTATCACCTTAGGCATTAGGTTTCAACATATGAATTGGCAGGGGTACAAACATTCAGACTGTAGCAGATATTTAGATGATTTAATTGTCTAATTTAGAAATAACAGGGATTTAGCCTTGAATGCTCACATGTGAGTTGTAAGTCATACGGTTTACATCCTTTAACATGTATTTAATTTAGTGTGTGTCATGTTAATGCCAGCTTCCAAGATGCTCTTTTGTGAAAACGAGATCAGTGTTTTTTAAGACTCTCTTCATTTAAAAATTATTCATTTGTCTTGACGGCAATTGTGAAGTTATAATTAACTTACTAAGTAGAATTTTATGTTCCAAATACACATAACACCTATAGATGTATTTATCATAATATTTTATCATTGAACTGAACAAATTGTTTATTTAATGGTGATATATTGGTAGTTCATATAGTTTTGAAATGTGACCTTTAGTAGAAAATGTCACTAGACCTCGCTATCACAAGTTTGAATCAATATTTTCTTTGTTCTCTGTATGTTAAAAGGAAATTAAGGGGGGAAGGGTATAGCTCAAGTGGTAAAGCACAGGCTTAGCATGCACACAGTCCTGGGTTCAATCCCCAATACCTCCTCTAAAAATAAATCAATAAGTAAACCTAATTACCTGCCCCCCGCAAAGGAAATTAAAATATTAGTGTATAAGGAATTTATTGTGGTACCTTGATAATATATAGGTTTATAAACTATTATAATAACAAACTTATAGACAAATATACTAATAAGTATTCCTTTTAAAAGGTAAATTGTTAGGGCATTTTCCAACAGTAACTACTATCTCATGGTTTCCAGGAATGACATATAGAATCTTAGTGTAAATGTCAAATAATATAAACTATGAAAAAGTAGATTGGCATTTAATTCGGTTGCAGACCATTTGAAACAATAATGGGAATGACATTTAAGGGGAAGTTTCAACTCCAGTGCAGGTCAGTAGCTGTGTGTGATGAGGTCAGAAGCTCTAGATGGCAGTAGGGTTTTTTTTAAAGCTTTGTAAATATACACTTTATTCTTTGTATAATTGGTAAGTAGTTTGGAGACTTGACATTCCTACAATGGAAGGAAACCTACATGTGTGATATTTAAATGCTGACATAGAAACATACAAGTTTAACTTTTTTAGTTTTAAAGGGATTGTTTGATGCAGATTTAAATGTCATCTGCCTGGATACTGCTTCATATATCATATGGTAAGCTTGTTTTATTAACATTCAAATAACAGATTTTTTAAAAATATGAAATCACTTGGAAGGCTTTTTATATTATGTGCAAACAGAAGAAACTAGTAGATTCAGCAGATTCTCTTGGACCAAATGCACTATAGCTGTAATACAAATACACTTCTCCCCTTTGGTTACCTACCGTCTTGCTTCTTTAGACAGCACCCTGCTCTTGGTCACTCCTGTTCTCACGTTGGACTGTTTTTAGGATCACTCCTTCTTTTCTTTATGGTAGCTTTCTGACTTGCTTCCCAGACTTGTTAGAGCTAGATTTTCTGGGGGCTGTGCCAGCTCAGTAGTAAGTGGTCATGCTGTCTCAGGTTCAGTAGGCCGTAGTGAAGACAGGTATGTCAAGTAATGGTTTTTGTAATTAAGAAATATTTTCAATACACAAATATTCTGTCATCAGTTAAAGTCTGTCAAAGTCTGTATCATCTTTTGCCACAAGAATGTTGCATAATAGCCACAAAATCTGAGTGGCATACAATTAGCATTTATTCCTCACACATCGTGCTGACCTTGGCTGGGTTTACTCCACAGCAGGCTGGCTGCTGATCCAGGCTGGCTTTAACTATAGTCAGTCCTCTGCTCTGTTCTTCATGTCTCTAACCCTGCAGCAGGCCTTTCTGGGCTTGATCTCACGGTGAAGGCGGAGGCACAAGAGAGGAAGTATCTGCATAAGTCTGGCTCACTAAAACAGCCCATCCACAGTGCATTATTAAATAGCAAAGAGTGTGGGCACAGAAAGAGATGAAGGATTGGGGCCATTTGTGCCATCTATCACAATGCCAAGTTGGGAACATGACAGCAAAAAAAGAGTTCATAACTTTTCTTGTTAATTCCCAAAGGCCTCATCTCCCTCCTGGAATCCTAATAGTGTGTACTGAGTTATTAAAATATTTATGTAAATGTGTATTGGAATATAATTGACATATAATTTTATATTTCAAATACACAACCTAATTTTTTTCTTGTGATGAGAACTTTTAAGATTTACTCTTTTATCAACTTCAAAATATGCAATACAGTATTGTTAGCTGTAGTGCTTCTATTGTACATTAAATCACCAGGACTTATAATTGAAAGTTTGTACCTTTTTGACCATCTTCTCCCATTTTCCCCACCCCATACCCCTGGCCTCTAGCAAGCACCAATCTGTTCTCTATACCTATGAATTTGGTTTGTTTTGTTTTTTAGATTCTATGTATGAGTGAAATCATATGGTACTTTTACTTAGCATAATGCCCTCAGGGTCCATCCGTGTTGTCACAGGTGGCAGGGTTGCCTTCTTTTTCGTGGCTGAATTACATTGCATTATACATGGATCCCCCGTTTTCTTTATCCGTCCATTTGTCCATGGACCTGTAGGTTGTTTCCACGTCTCGGCTAGTGTAAAGAACGCTGCAGTGAACACAGGGGTGCATGTGTCTTTTCCAGATAGTGATTTCATTTTTTCAGATTGCTTCATTCATTTCTTCAGAATCATACAGTAGTTCTCTTCATAATTTTTGCAAGACCCTCCATACTGTTTTCCACAGTGCTGCACCAATTTACATTCCTACCAGCAGTGCCCAGGATTCCCTTTCATCCACATCCTCACCAACACGTTATTTCTTGTCTTTTTGTTGCTAGCCATTTTAGCAAGCATGAGGTGTGTGGTTTTGATTAGCATTTCCCTGATGGTTAGTGATGTGGAGCACTTTTTAATGTACCTGTTGGCCATCTGTATGTCTTCTTTGAAAAATGTCTGTTCAGATGCTCTGCCCATCTTTCAGAGTATTTGTTTTTTAGCTATTGAGTTGTATGGGTACATGATTTGCAAATACTTACTCCCAAGTGTGTATTAAATTTTTATGGCATTTGGCTATCAGCTTCGTAGCCAAAGATGATAGAAATTCATTACTGTGATAATTCACTTAATGATTTTAATTACTGTTAATATTACTTTTAAAACATTTATCCTTTTTTTGTGTCTCCTATTTGATGATATGTATTTTGACCCCTTATCATATTTTCTAGTCTTTATTGTCCTAAACTTACTTTTATTACCACAAGCATATAATATTCAAATGAATATTTTCCCTCTCCTATTTTTCTTCAAGTCTTTCATTACAAAATATACTTCCATTTATCTTTCACTTTATTTCAGAATGTGAACAAGTAGCACAAATAGAATTTTCCTTACCAACTCCAGGAATTACAAGTAATAATTAGAGGCTTGAAACAAAGAAATTGGACAACTGAATTATGCCGCATGGGTTTTCACTGCTGTGTTAGTGCTTTGATACGATGAAGATTTTTTAAATATATAATTCAGCCTTTTAGGTGTTCTTGTTGACAAGATTGGTCTGAATTACCTGGCCATTTTTACCGGAATTGGAAGTCTTAAAACTGTAGAGCTTTTATATTTTTTCAAGCATATTAGTAATAAAGAAGGGCTTTTAGTTTTACCCCTGTTTCAAGGTATAGGAATATAATTTAATTCCCTAATGTGTACTTCAAAATTATACTGTTTTAAAGTATATTTCTGGGAGAGAGAGTTGTCAGCATTTAGTCAGGGTTAGGCTGTGATTTACTTAGAGCACCCTCTTCCCTAGCACACACAGGCATACAAATACACATAACCATAATGATATAGCTGTATTCACAAATAAAATATAAAGAAAACCTCCATTTACCTCCTGTAGCTGCCATACATATCAACTTACTGTGACATGAGGCAAGATTGCCTTGCAGCTGGAACCAAGGCCAGAATACTCAGGAATTGCATCTGCAGTATCCCAGTGTGCCAGAATCTCTGAGCCACCAGCATTAGATGTGGTTGTGAACTGGAGAGCTGTGGTGGTAGTGGTGGGGAGGGACACATGGTTGAAAAGGCAACTATAAAACCCCCAGACACCAGGGACGAAGACAGGAAGAATAAAGAACCACTGACCATAGAGGAAGACAGTTTTCACAGAGAAACCTCTGAGAGCCTCCTCAAGCTACTAGGCTAGTTCTCATATTTCTTCCACATTTGTGACACATTTGTAAGTTCAGGGTGCTATTAAACTGAAAATGTATTGCTTTCTACCTGTAGATTGTGTGCTCCGGCTCTCTCCTGTTCTCACATGCAGAATATCAGCAGTAAACAGCAGTCTTAATTAGAAAAAACAGCAGCAGCAAAAACAAACAAAACTCCTTCCTTTTAAAAAAAAAAATAGGAAGCAAGCTAAAAGTCATTGCAGTTGAGTATAAAAGAACTCATTTGTATCTTAGAGGCTCCTGAATATCTTTATCCTTTAGTATATCAAGCACATAGCAGCTAACTTTAGGGCAGCCAACTTTTACTCAGCTCATTATATCTTATGAGAGTTTGCTAATTTAGATTGCCAGTTTGGACTTTCTTTTTCCTTTGTTACTTCCTTATCTTTTCCTTTCTTCAGACTCTGTCCAAGGAGATGCTTTCCCCAATCTTCTGCAATCAGATTCCTTTCTTCTTCTCTTTTTAAGGAGAGAGGAACAACTGGTTTTTAGGCGAAGGCTTTTGGCCATAGTGTTGGACTAGTTGAGAGTGGTGGGAGATATTCCTTTGGTTCTAAGATTTTCAAGATGCTGTGGTCACCCTTGCAGAGTAATGGGTTAATCCCCAGGTCCAGGGTCCATATCCATCCTGCCCCCCCATCCCCCACCCCACCAGTGGTAGGTGGGGTCGCCTAAGCCACCTTGGGCTTGTCTACCAGCCCGGAGAGTCCCTTCCACACTCTCTGAGCATCTAAGCTGCCTCAGGTTCCATTTGTTCCTCTCCTTCCTGGAAGGCTTCCTTTTAAAATTTTAGTCCCCAAAATTGGGGGGAATGTTTTTAAGTGTCTTAAGGGTTTGAGCCCCTTGTTTTCGTTCTGCTTCCTTTTTTCCCTCCTTCCCTCTTCATGGAGTGATTATGTTGACAGTAATGTATAATGCACGTTCTCTTCACTGGTTTATCTTCAGAAATTTCTCTGGGCTTTTTTTTTTTTCAGTTTGTGATTCAACACTGCATTAAAGGGGGATGTTGCATTGAATAAAAGAGCAGTGTGGTTTTAAAAACAAAATTTAGATTATTTTCTGAGACATACCTGAAAAAGTGGTGCATGTGGAAAGTGTTCTGTCTGATAGGAATCCAGAAAATCTTTTTTCTGCTTTGCAAGCAGCCTTTTTGAAAAAGCATTCTACAGTATCTTAGGGTAGGAATTGTTAATCTAGGAGGTCTATGAAGGGGTTTCAGGGCATCTACGAACTCTAGGGAACTATGAAATGTAATTTTATATGAGTTTTTTTCTGGAAAAATGTTGTAACAGATTTGAAAGAGGTCTATGACCCCCTCCTCCCAAAATAACCCAAAAATACCTGGAAAATTTCTCAAATATTTGGAAATTAAATAGTGTACTTTAAAATAATCTCTGGGTCAAAAAGGGAAATGTAAAAATATATTTTGAATTAAATAAACTTGAAAATATACCATATCAGAACTCATAGGATGCAGGTAACTTAAGGAAGTACATAGCATTACATACTTATATTGGGGGAGGGGGGAGTCTCAAATTACTGTTTGAATCTTCCACCTCAAGAAACTAGGGGAAAACAAAACATATAAAACTCATAGCAGCTTAATTTAAAATAATTAAGGAAATGATAAGACAAGAGCAGAAATTAGTCAATTTGAAAACAAAACCAATAGAGAAAAGTCAATGAAACTAAAAGTCTGTTCTAGAATTATAAGTGACTTGTGTAAAATCACTGTACCTATAGGGAAGGAAAGACTTTCCCTCTGCCCTTAGGTTCTATGTCTGGGTCTATGAAGTAAATAGCAGGCAGAGTAACAGGAGAAAAAGTATATAAATTTATTAATTTTGAATAGTACATACATGCATTAGGCACGACAGAAAAAAAAAGTGAATACCCAAAAAAGGGATGAGATGGAGCACTTTACATACCCTCTTAATAAGGGAGGGAAAAGAGGAAGACATAGACTATGTAGGGGAGAGTAGGTGATTTTTAGAAGAGATGAATGGGCCCTTAGAAGAATAGATAGAAAATATGATACTTTATGGTAAACTTTGGGTGTAATGTCTACTTCTCATTTCCTCTCCTGTGATAAGTCAGTCTTGCCTGGTTGGGTATAGAGTTTTCACTTTTGTTAATTTCAAAACATGTGACCACTGTCTTCTCTGAGAACCCTCTTTAGTTGGGAAATCTAATTTCTAACTGTGATCACTCTAATAACCTTGAAAGACTAATAGTAATGACTAGGAATGTTGAGATCTGGGGAGTTCAGATCCCCTTCCTTCCTTTCTCAAGCATCCAAAGAAAATGCTTCAAGAAGTTATTGATAGTTTGGGAATTTCGTTACTAATCATTGAGAGAAGTTCTTTGTAGTCTTGTAAAGATTTCTACGTGCAGATTTGGAGACATCTCAAGGTTTATTATTATGCTAGAAAAAGAAGGTGAAAATGGTACATTTAGTAGTCCCACCTGTAGGTGAAATAAGCTGTTTTATGGTTTTTCTTTTTCTTTTTCTTTCTTTTTAATAGACGGCGACATGAAACTGTTAGCATGTAACTCTGAACTAAGAATGTGGTGGGAGAACTTTGTTTTTCAGTTTATACCTTCAGTTAGCTCTGTTTCATCTTTACCATATGCAAGCTTTAAACAGAAGCAAGAATTGAATTAGAACCCAAGGGACTGATCACGCTGAATGAGGCTGAGGAGGCCAGCACAAGTAGCTTTAGAACCAACACGAGCCTGTTAGCTGTTGAAGCAGTTTGTGTTGTGGCCTTGGTCACACCATCACGGAGTAGCACCTTCAACCCAGAACCTCTAGTTGCAAGCACTCTGCCTTTTCAGTCTTGCTTATGTGCTGGGATTCCTGCGTACTGAAAGACTAGAGGCTGGCCAAATGCTCTTGCTTTCTTAGAATTCCTGTGACCCACTCTAATATCCTTCAAACTCTGACCTCAACTCAGGATTATGCCAGCCCTTGCAGGATATAGTAAGGTTTTTGGCCTTCACTCTTGAGTGAGAGGGAAGCTCTTCAATGGTTGAACACAGAATGAGGAAATCTAACTCAAAAGGAAGGCTTGAAATGCAGTAAGGAATAGTAAGCACAAACAGTTGGGTAAACATGTAAGTAAATCTAAGCCTTAATTTCATAAAATAAGAAGTAATGGTGACTAGTCAGGGGCATATAAACAAAAAACATCCTAAAATACAAGTCTGTGTTAAAGTTTAAAATGAGGAAGGAATAATGAATTTTAAAGCATTCTGAAAGGCTTGTATTGTTCAGGAGAGCTATAAAGCCATAGATACGTTGACTTAAGTTGAGTATGGATTTTAACAATTATGACCACTGAAAGAATATAAATAGAATATATAACTTGTAAATTAATTGATGGGGAAAATGGATAAAAAAAGAAAAGCATCAGTTCAATTAAAAGCTGAAAAGTAAACAATAAAAAGAAGCAAAAAAAATATAAAAAGTTCATAGTAAAATGACTTCCAAACATATATATATATATAAAATTGATCTCAGTAAATGTAAATAGGCTAAACTGACCAGTGACATTTCTCAAATTGGATAGAATTAGTAACTAAATTTAGCTTTGTGTGATATACCTAGAATGTAATGAAAGTAAAGGAGTGGAGAAAAATATTTCAGGCAAATAGTAATTAGACAAAAGCTGATATAACTATAGTAACATAAGGCAAAACAGACTACAGCAAACGCATTATTAGGGGTTGGGGAGAGGGGTGTCATCAGAAAAGGAACAATTTACTAGGAAGGTATAAGAATTATGACACACCCTACAACACAGCTTCAGACTAATAAAGTGGATGACATTTCAGAGAGAAATTGACAGTTCTGCTATCAAAATGGGAGATTGTGGGGGTTAAAGAGGTCAGTCAGGCCACAGTAGAATAATACTCTTTAGAATTACTTCCTTAAACTCCTTGGACAATTACAGTCATTTGTGGAAGACACAAACGTAGAATGACATTGGCAGATTTTGCAAAATACATCTCTAATTTTTTAGATAATCATTGCTCTCAATCAGGTAATTAACTTTTTTTTTCTGGTTTGACATTATGAACACAGCTATTAAGATTAATATTCAGAGAGCACCTCATTAGCTTGGAGCGGAATAATACAATTATTTAGGCTTTAGTTAAACTGAAAGTTATCTTTAGACTGCATAGAAAGAACTTCTTTGCTGTGAAAATGAATAATGCATACAAGATTATAGGTTTAATTACATTAGAATTCACATCTCTCAAAAACTGTGAAAGTACTAGTCTATATACTAATATATAAACTACTAATTATTTTTTAAAATTTTATTGGCTAACTTAAGCCTTAATATAGGATGCTGGGATTTTTGTTTTTTTTTTTTAATATCCCTAAGTGTAATAAACCTAACTTATTTTAGAAAATCTGTAGTCTGAAATTCAGTCTGTACTAAACCTAAATTACCCTAAATCAAAGAGGTCTTATTCTTTACAGTTTATGTGAAGAGTTTTTCTGTTGAGTCATAAATTAGTCTTAATATTCATTATTGGAAAATGGGAAAAGCTCAGTATACCTGACAGTGAACTGTTCTTTCTTCTTCAAAGAATTAAAACATGCAGACTTGTGACTCTTAAGTTTAATTAACAAGGCCAGTGTTTATGAGCCAGTGATTGGTTGTGGGTAAGTGGAAACTCTACCTATTGTTAAAAAGCATAAGGTCCTTTGAAGGAAAATAAAGTAAAAGCTCCAAGTGATCCTTTCTTAGCAAACTGTGTTTGCCTTTCTAACCCTCTGTAGTTACTAAACCCCATATACCAGGTGGAGTTTTTATAGGACAGGAGCATGGGAGGAGATCTAGAGGAGGTTGATGGGAAAGATAAATTGATTAAAGGACTTTGTAACAGTATTACGGGGCATCTGAGCAATACAGCTGTGAATTCCAAAGCTATATTTGATTCCTGTCATTCCTGATGAGCTGGTTTTGCTCATCTCTCATATATAGACAAGATTTGGTTCCCAGCTTTTTGTTACATGTTAATTGTCCAAAAGGGACCCCATCTCCAGCTGTTATCTCTTTGATAGCAGATTTGTGTGACGGTTTAGTCTGATGTCAGGAATTTACATCATCATTGAATTTGTTCTGTAGTTGAATGTACCTGTCCTTATTTTTAGCTAAAGAAATACGGAGTAACTCCTTTTTTTCAAATCGAGTAGTCAAATATTTGACAAATTCAACAGTATGAAATATAAATAAGAACGAGGAAGGAAATTAAAAGCATGCTCTGACCTTCCAGAACTGATGTCACAATGGCCATGCATGAAAGTTGGCACTTACTTCCTAGGAAAGCCTCACAGCTTTCATGTGGTTAGTCCTCTGGTTCCCCACTTGAGAGCAAATTAGACCAAGATAGTCAAAAAGAGAAAACTGACACCTTAGGAATAAAAGGAGTCTTAAAATCACCAAAATTTAAAGGGAAGGGAAAAGGAAACACAAAACTTCAAAAGATACAGTAACCCAACTGTTTAATGAGTGAAGGAGCAATATATACCCCATGAAGCTCTGATAGAGTTACTTTTAAAACAAAGATGTGAATGGCACAAACACCGCTCACTAGTGAACATAGACTGTACTTAATTTAAGTAGAATTTGCCTTTTTATGGTATATGTCCTGTGTATTTTATTTATGAAACCAGGAAAGAGTCACTATACGCTGTAGCCAAGATTTTCTCGAAGATATTTTCTGATAGTTTTAGCACCTAAGAAAATTATTTTTATTTATTAGGGAAGTTAGGTTGACATGCCAGGGAAATGAATTGCTCTGTAAACTTACGGACTTGTCCTTTGCTATACACTTGCAGAAAGATGCCTTATGTCTGGATTCTAAATACAATGCAATTTCTGATACATAACAAACTATATTTAGTATTCGGGGTGTTAGATAGTTTAATTGTGAGTGTGTGTATATATATTCTGTTTTATAAGAAAATTGACATATTATAATAAGCTGATATTTAATTATAATTCTTGTTTTCTTTACTCTGAACCAGGTAAATCTGTGATGAAAGCATTTGATAAATAAATACAAGTAAAAATCTGTTATTTTAATCCATCACAGATTAGTAGATCAAAAGAGATTATCTTTCCCAAAAACCTTTTGGGGATAAACAATAACCAAAGTACTTTATTTCCTTATTTTATCTTAAATGTTTCAGGGATGGAATTGTATGTACACCTTTCATTTTTATAATAGATGAAATTATCATGTATAACAGTTTCTAAGTGTGTTGTACGAGTAAACCTGTTAGATGCGTTTTGAATTTCCCAGTGCCTTTTACTAGTGTTCTGGTAGCCTTCCACGTTATGTAATGCTTCATACCACTTCTTAACATTTTTGCTTTATTTCTTTCCAGTCTTTGAGAGCAAACTGATGCATAGGCAAACCTGCTTTTTAAAAAAACAGTAACACTATAACATAAGCATCTCCTGTGATTATTTGTTTCGTCATGTGAATTGCCTGTTATACCCAGCTATTCTCTTATTCTTAGACATGTAGGGTTTTCCAGTTTCTCTGTTTTATAAATAACATTATCCTTCTGCATTTAACTTTATTATTTTCTTAGGGTACATTTCTAATAGTGGACTACATAAGGATACAGCAGTTTTGAGGTTCTTGGAATATATTGCTCATTAGCATCTCTTGACCTTAAAACATTTAGATGAACCATGGAATACATTTAGAATCACTGGCTCATATGTCCAGAAGAACTGATATGACATAGCTCAGGGATTACAGATAGATTTCATCTCCTGTGTCAGGTGTGAGATTTATGGTCACTGCCTGGAGCACATACCAGGGCCACAGTTGATTACCGATTTCTTCTCTGTGTTGAGGAGGGTAGTGATGATCTGAGAGCTAGATATTTACCTTTATAGTTTTCATTAAAATAACAACAATTATAATGCTTTGCCTTTTGTGTGTGTTTTTGCTGTGAACCCCAAAATTGGATAGAAAGCATGTATTGGATCAAAAGAATTCGTCTTAATATAAATTTCACATTAAATTTTTCAATTTGTTAATTGTAATGCACATACTCTCACCACTTTCAGAAAAATAAGTGTAGATATAACTATAGCTGAAGGTTCAGCAGAACTTAAAGTTTTTGTTAAAAATATCTGATTTAGTATAAAAATGCCTTGACTTGTTTTCATTCAGAAAGCATTGTAGATGAGTATACTTTTTGCATTGTTCTGCTCTAAACCTATGAAATTCTAATACATACTTTTTTCCTCATTTGTTTTATGTATGCTTGCAAAGAAATATTTGGAATTACGACCAAATCCATGTAAAAAGGAATTATCCTGTAGTCTTGATATTTCCTTAGCGGTAATGGAAATTACAGATAACAAGAACACTAGTGATATTTCCATAATATCTGGAAAAGTAACTTAATCTTCTGTATTTCATAAATAACCCATAATGTATTTTCTTATTCATTTTAGACATTCTTTAAGTGACCAACTTTATAGTTTCCCAAAAGTAATTTTCAATAGAATTTCTGAATAGAAATTTAAAGCTTTCATCCAACTCACCTCTTGAATCGTGAAGTCTGTTTCTTTTACTTGTAGCCCTCAGCTGTGATGTTAGGGTGATCTTGGTCATTTCATCTATAAAGTAACAATTTTATAAAAACAGTCTGCATGTTAACTGTATAGCTTATCACTGTTTCAGGAATTTCATCTCAGTTGTTTCTCACGCATTGAATTCACACAAAGTTCCCAGTGAGCAGATGTACAGAATTAGAATTTCTGAAAAATATTTTCTTCTGATAGTTAAACTTAAAAAGGAATAATATCTCTTGTCATTTGCACATAGGAACCATTTTCATTATTATTCACTTAATCTTTGGATTCCCTTTCTTTGTGTGTATGTGTGTGGGGGGGGAGATTTTCAAAACTGGAATGCAACTCTGTTGGTTTCTGACATCCTTCCATACTATATTAAATAGTGTGACTTGATTAACCAGTATGTACACTTCTCACTGTTTCGAATATTCAATCTCTCACTGCTTTACCTTTCTAGTCCTCTTCTTCCGAATGTTCTACAGCCAAGGCTGTGTTTTTGTACCTCCAGAGAAAATTTTATTCACCTCAAATAAAGTGGATTTTGAACATGCAACAAGAAACCATTCATTCATTCCACAGATATCTAATAAGCATCTTCTACTTTAGGATGCCGCCCTGAAAATATACATGGATTAGTGAAAAGTCAGTTTCAAGGAGTTTAGATGAAGGAAATAGCTTGAAACAATGAAAGTTAAAATGGCTGAAGGTGAATGGAAGCTTCTGAAATACAGAATGCCTACTCTGTACAAGATGCTTTGATACTACAACCAAAAAGGAGCCAAGATTGAATCTGTACCCCTACGGAGCTTCAGTGGTTTTTGGTTCTGATTCCTTCACAGTCCTCCTAATCTGTGCCTGTGGTCCCTTCGCCAGTACTGAGATAGGCTAGGGCTTGGAGGAGTGGCTTGTAGCGAAAAGGACTAAGCAAAGGAGAAGTGAGGAGAATATGAGAACAGGACATAGACTTGTCTGGAGATAAAAATGATAGTACTTTACATTGCTAAGGCATTTTACAGTCTACAAAGCATAGTTTGGTATCAACTGTATTGTTAGTTTAGTGTTACAGATGGGGAAATTGAAGCCACAGGTTACTCAGCTAGCAAGTAGTAGAGAAAAGTCTAGGTTCTTAAGTGTTGGTTCATTTTATTGCAGACATTCTAGGAACAGCAGGAAAATCGGTAAAACAAACTCAGATAAATTCATACAGTAGAATAGTACACAGCAATAAAAAGGAGTAAATGTGGGTGAAAACCAGTAACATGCTGAGTGGAAGAAGCTTTACACTCACACAAAAAAAAAACTTTTGTAAAGATACAGAACAGACAAAACTAATCAGTGAGTTGAAGTCATTGGTAACAAGTATAGTGATGTCTACAAGTTATTTTGAGTTGCATCAAAAAATATAAAATGGGTAGTGGGATGGATAACATAAGCAAGTATTATAAAATGTTAATTATAGAATTTAAGTGGTCAGTATATGAGAATTCACTGTACAGGTCTTTTAAGTGTTCATAATACAATATTAGAAAAAATCAGCTGTGCATTACTTTTAGTGGTTTTGAAAATAATATGTGTGAACAGAAATAATTTTCTTTCCCCCAAGAAGAACACAGTGGCAGCAGAAGCTGGTAAAAGACTGAATAATACGTGAAATACTGCCTTTGGAACTCGTTAAAAATATCTTTGCATGTTATCTGGGAATATAGCCCCACTTAAAGCCAAGACTTAATCAAACCAGAATTAGTGGGATTGACTGGGGAGTGGGATGAAGGACCCTCCTGGAGTGATGTGGTTAGCATCACATGAGTAAAACCGTTTACCAAATCTCAGTGAATTGTACACTTCACGTCTGCATTTCATTATGTATAAATTTTACCTTCAAAGCAAAAAAAAAAAAACCTGAGTAATATATTGAATTCCATTTAATTATATGCATGCTTAATTGTTTAGGGATGAAGTATACTGATCTCTAAAAATTATTTTGAAAAGAATGAAAAATATAAAAGGAATTGAAGATAGGTAATAGATCTGTGATATAAAGCAAATTGTAGAATGTTAATCGTGAAATCTAGGCTATCAGTATATGGGAATTCACTGTACAATTCTTCTAACCTGAAGGAGAAAAAGACAAGGAACTAAGTGAATCACCTGTATAAATACTGAATTAACTAAGAATTATTACAGGGGAAAGGAGCAGTGAGTACACCTACTGCCCACATCTTGGTCTCTAATACCACTTCCCAGTAAGAGAAACTGGAACTTCTTGGAAACCTGGCAGATTCCAGATAAAAGTATTGTTCCACTATAAATTTATGAAGTTGGTAACTGAACTGAAGTTTTGTAAGAGAATATTCATTTTCTTAGGAAATACTCACTGAATTATTTAGGGATAAAAGGCCATAATGTATGTATGATTCAGAAAAAATATGCATATGCATGTATGTGTGTGTGTGTGTGTGTGTGTGTGTGAGATTTTGAGTAACAAAGCAACTGGGATAAAATGTCAACAGCAGGTAAATCTGGGTAAAGCATACATGGGTGTCCCTTGTACTTTTTAAACTTTTTGTAACATTTGTAAGTTTGAAATTACTTTCTCCCAAAAGATAATGACAGGAATGGTGCTGGAGAGAAACACAGGGAGATCCACTTAGCTAAGGTTTTGAACTGATATACTCTGTGCTGTAAGGGCAGGATAAGCAGCAGGTCATGTTTAATTTTCCAATCTTCCAGTGTTACATTTCCACCTTGATATTTAAACCTTGTTCCTTGTTTTTGGCACAGTGATATTTCATTTTTAGGTTTTGGGTTTTTTGTTTTTTTGTTTTGTATTATCAGTGTTTTGCTCCTGCAACTATAAGATTTTCTTCATTGAACTTTGTAGGTCTTTTTTGTTTTTTTTTGTTTTGTTTTTTTTTTTTTGTAGGTCTGTTTAACTGAACCATTTATCTTAACCTTAGTTTTCGCTAGACTGTCAGGGCATCCATCAGATAACCCTTGAAGTGTGGGAATTTTTCTTTCTCTACTTTTTAAAAAACAGCTTTATTAAAATATAATTCACCCATTCAAAGTATACAGATCAGTGGGTTTTTTAGTATATTCACAATCAAATTTAGAACATTTTATCATTCCAACAAGAATCCTCCTACCAATTAGCAATCACTCCCCACTTACCCCTCTTCCAATTACTGATTTACTTTTTGTCTCTGGATTTGCATGTAAACATAATCATTTATTATGTGGCCTTTTGTAGGTGGCTTCTTGTTACTTTCAGGGTACATCCATGTCATAATATATGTCAACTTCATTCCTTTTTTTATTTTATTTTTTTTGCTGAGTAATGTTCGTTTGTATATATATACCACATCTTACTTAGCCATCTATCAGTTGGCTGACATTTGGAGTGTTTCCACTTTGGGGCAGTTACGTTGCTGAAAAACCGGCCTCTGTACCCTAATAGCCGGATTGAGAGTCAGAGGCAGAGTTTGGGGAGGAGAGAAAAAGAATAGCTTTATTGCTTCACCCAGCAAAGCGGGTCACAGCAGGCTCATGAGCCTAAAAGACTGCGAGCCCGTCTTGGGATTGGGGTCTTGAGGTTTTCATAGAAAAATTGAATGGAACAGAAAAGGTGATAATGGTCCAGGTGTGAGGGGCTACATTCCTTTCATTTTGACAAGAACTTGCTGTTGTTATGGAGGAACTGAGGGTCTGCCCATTTTCTTGGCAGTTCATTCCATGACCTTCTTTCAAGACCTCTAGGATAGAAGGATGTTATTATAAAAAAAAAAAAGTGCACAGGGAGGGAAGCCTGTTAGTCATAAACTCAGTTTAGCTGGAAGTACAGGCTGAACAACTCAAGAGCCGTCTTGTTAGTTTCCTACTCTTTCACTTATGCTGTGGAATAATGCTGCTGTGAATAGTTGTATACACGTTTTTGTATGAATATATGTTTTTATTTCTTTTGTGTATATAACTAAGGGTCAAATTGCTGGGTATATTCACTCTGTTTATCTTACGAACCGCCAAACTGTTTTCCAGAGCGTCTACTTTATGTTAAATTCCGACCAGCAATGCACAAGAGTTTCACTTTCTCTGTATCTTGGCCAACATTTGTTATTATCTGTCTTTTTTATTATAGCACCCTAATAGGTGTAAAATGGGCCTTTCTATTCTTTTAAACTCTAAAAATATGATCGGTTCTCAGTAATAAAATGATCCCCACCCTTTTCTAGCAGCAAGCCTGTCTCTTTATTAAATATGGAATACATAAAATAAGTGGAAATAAGATAATGTAAGAAGAACTCTTCCCATTTATTTGTTAGTACTTCAGAATTATTTGGAGAGAATCTCAGAGAAATCCAATCTCTACAAGAGAGATTGGGTTTTTAAAAAGTAGTACTGCTAAAACTCAATTTTTAAATGCCCATTATAGACAGATACACATTTAGCACCTAACCCCGAGTCTGCCGTACTCATTGATGCTACCGATCATTGCCACTTTAATCTCCAAAGTGGCTTCAGGAACCTTTCCTCACCCTCACCGTAGCACAGAGCCCATCGTTGGCTTTCCTCTGGGAGCTCAGAGCTTCTGAGTATTGGTTCACCACCATATATATTAAACTGGACTTTGTAGGCTCATTTGAGGTCTGACCATTAATTTTTAAATTGTTTCTATTGGAGAAATATGGCTTTTTTTTTCAGCCCACCAGCTTACAAATGACCATTTTGTAACTTGATTTTAAGTTGGTGACTCTCTCTGTCCATGAGGAAAGACAAAATAAGCTGGAGTTACTTAATCTGATGTCAGAAAGCTTTATGTTGACTTAAAGTCATCCTCATGGATTCTAACTTTAGCTCAGGATTATTCTCTTTATTTTAACTGCAATTTTTTATGTTCTTAAATTGTATTTTATTGCCACAAGTGGGAATTAAATGGAGGTTGAATTTAATTTTGGAAGTATATGTGTGTATATTTATCAAAGAAAGTAGAAAGAAAAATAGTATTTCTTTCTCTCATACTTTGTTTCACTATAACAAAGGAAGGTGCTCTTAGTTTCAGCTCTCCTAAAAGGCCAATTTTTCATGTTTGAGATGTACATCCACATTCATAGTTACTTACATCATGTTTTATCTTCCTGATCAAATTTAACTGACCTTTAAATAATTGTTACAGGGGTTTCGATTAAAATCTGATCAATATAAGAATCATTTATATGTGATTTTTTTTCTTAAATGGAACTGTAATAGTTATAGATTAATTCAGTAAAGTACTCAATGTCCTTTTCCCTAAAATGCATGCATTAATACCACTTCTACTGATCATCCATACACAGTATAATCATAGGCAACTTCCTTTTTAATCTATAAAAAGTGAGGGTAGTACCCTCTTTTCACCACTTATTGCACTTGTAATAGTATGATGTCTGTCAAATGTACATATGTTTTTATTCCTTTCCCTCCCTTCCTTTTCCCTTTCTTTGCTTTCCTTTTTTGTTTATTTGGTTTTGAATAGAGAAAAGACTGTTGGCAGAAGGTATTCCCTAGATGTACTATTTTGACATATCAGACTAACAGCACATACTGGGCTTTTGGGTCACACTTGCCTCAGGGGTCCATCAGCTATGAAGTAACTGATCAAGGATGTCCTTCCTGTGCAAGACTAATTAGGCCTCCAGGTTCATGCTGTTATCTCTGTGGAGGTTCCTGGCTATGCTTAAAGTCCAAAGTTTGACCTGAACATTTCCAGTTAACATTCTCTTTGTCAGGGGACCATGAACTTCCCCCCAGTTAAAATATGAACTATCATTTTGGTAATTTCTTTTTGTGTTGAATTCTTACAGCTCTCCACACAAGGAGATGCAAGTCAGGTGATTGGACCTCTTACCGAAGGGCAGAGGAGAAATGTGGCAGTAGTGAATTCACTCTATAAGTTGCACCAATCGGTAACAAAGGTACCCTTTAATCTTTATTTTAATTAAGTTCTTCTTATGTAACTTTAAATTCTTCTTTCTTCTCCTCAAATTTAAACAATTATGAATTATTAATTTTTTGCAGAAAGATACAATGAAAATGTGGTTGTAAAATAAGCTGAGGAATGAACTCTTTCTAAACAGTCTTTGACCTAGGCATTTATTATTTGTATGACTTTTTGTCTATACATTTAGTTTAAAGCTCGTGAACCATAGATCCTCAAGTTTGCTTGGTATAATCAAGTTCATTGAATAAATGATCTAAGGGTAAATTATATGTATTTTATCCATACTAAAAACAAATAATTTGATATCATATGGGTGATAGTAAGTTATAGCAAAGCTTAGTAATGGAATAAGAACTTGAAAGCCCTCTAACATATCAGAAAGGTACTATCTTTGCACAAAAATGGTGGGGGTAGGATGCGTTACAAACAGTGAACTATTGTTATATAATCATTGAAGACTACTTGTAAGTAGAAAATATTTGTTGTTGTTGTTCTACTAATGCATTTTTTAAATGACTGAATTTTAACCTTTTTGTCTTCTTATATTAGATCTAAGATGAACTGTAAACATAATTATTAGGAAAGCAGCATTTTCAACCCCATCTTTGATTTTTGAATCACTTTGCTCTCTATTAATGATTTGCAAAAATATTTAGTAAGTAGGGAGGTAATTAGAAGACCTGAAGGAAGCCAGAGGTTAGGTGATGTTCTTAAAAACCTGACTTCTAATATGAGCTTTTATATGCTAGATAATATTTTAGAATAATTATAAGTGACAATTATTCATTTATTTAAAAATTCTAACAAGTCCTTTTATCCATTAGAGGTTTCAAAAAAGTGTGTATTTTGCACACTGAACAAAATATATTTTAAAAGGTTATTAACAGCTAAATCCCAGAAAAGTAAATAACAAAAGGAAATAAAAAGAATAAATGATACATTTTCCATTTCCTTTCATTTTTACTCTAAAACACCATAAGCAATGAAAAATTGTATTTATTTAGCCTGATTTAAATGTCTTTATTGATACTTTCAGAATTGTCATAATCTTGGTATTGATTTGTAAAAAGGGAAGTGGTTGACATTTGTATTTTAAAGACGTGTTAAAAATTATAGTCAGCCTAGAAAAAAGTGAATTTTTAAAAGAAATAAGTAAATATGGCTTTTGACTGGCCTTTTCAAATTAAAACTGTATTAGAAACTATTAAAGTACATAAAAGAAAGCTAGCTCTTAGAGTTCTTAATGTTTCAATTATTTGAAGTAGTTATTTACTTTATACAGGAAAACATTTTTTAAAACTATCCTAACTGCTAAATACTAGTGGGTTTTTAAAATATACCTGAGATACTACTCTAAGGTAAAAATACAAAACAAACAAACAAAAAAAACTATTTTATGTGTGGCTTGTAGAAAGTTTTATGTTATGATCAAAGTTAATATTTATAAAAATAAATGACTTAAACTATAACTGAATTTGTTCTAGGTGGTTTCCAGTCAGAGCTCATTCCCACCAGCAGCTGAGCAAACTATAATTTCAGCCCTAAAGGTAAAAGAATTTGATTTAATTTTTGGCTCTATAGATCAAAGAGTTTTAGAATTGTTTGGATGAGTGGAAGATGTCATATTTGTAATTCAGAATCTTCTACATATGCCAAAAGTAGCTTGTTGATAATTATCCTAGGGAGAGAGGCTACATGTGTGTTTATATTTTCTTGAGTTTAAAAATAGACCCTGTTGGTGTCTACAGATTGTGTTCCACTTAGATGATTGTATCATAAGCAAGAAAAGCAAGAGTCTTACAAGTATTCATTGTATCTTAGGTCAGTACAGCCCAGTATTATCCCAGTAAAGCGGTAGCTCTCCACCAGGGTGATTTTGTCCCCTGCAGGGCATTTAACAATATCTAGAGACATTTTTGATTGTTGTGACCAGGAGTGGGCTGCTACTGGCATCTATTGCCAGGGCTCCTGTTAAACATCATGTAGTGAGTAGGACAGACCCCCACAACACAGAATTATCAGACCCAAAATGCCAGTAATGCCAAGGTTGGGAAACTAATGTGTATCTCTAAGATGGGAAACCAGAGGAAATTCCCATTTTTAAAAATATACTAACATAAATATACCCCCTGTCTAGCACTCAGGAAGTTTAATAAAAAATGATTTTGGCATGAGATTCAGAGCTATATATAGTTCCCAATAGGTAACTCTTTATAAATAAGCAAATAATTCATTCTTATAATAGTAATAGATACTCTTTATTAGTCACATGCATTATGCTGAAATGTTACGGCAACTGTTCAAGTTATGTATTATCCCCATTTTTTTACAACATTTTATACAATATCCTGATTTTATATAATTACTTGCTCAACATCATATAGCTGGTAAACCTAGACCTCACTGACTCAGGAGAGTGATATCTACTACACCTTGCCACCATCATCCACTCATTCATTTACTAATGTTTATTTAGTACTTAGTATATAGTAAAGCAAAGACTCGGGAGCTAAACTCTCTCTGTAAATGAAATCTGTCTCAGCTATTTAACTAGTTGTACGACCTCAGACAAGTTAGTAAGTTTTCTCTTGCCTTAGTTTCTCCGTCTGTAAGATGGTACAATATACCTAAACAGAGGTAATAAATGTCAACTATTAAGCTGAATTTAGATCACTTGGGTAGAGCTGAGAGCGAGAGAGGGAGAGGGGGGAGAGAGAAAGAGAGAGAGAGAGATGGTTTACCAGTAAACTCCAAGGAGGAATAATTATATTTAGAGAGTAAAGAGGATACAAATAAAGCACAGTCAGAGAGAGGAAGAAAATTGGGAAAGGACAATGTCACACAAAGGGAACTTTTGAGGTGAAACGCTCCATCAGTGACATGGATGGGGACTTAACAGCCGCAAACCTTAAGGACACTGCATTCATATCTGACGTAGGAGGAGATGGTCTGTTTTCCCACAACATGGTAAAAGTGCACTTGGATGTCTCCTCTGTATCCTTTTCTTTTTCCAAGCATGCTTACCTCATTACGATGAAGTATTATTAAAGCTGCAATAGTAAAAACGATTGTTTTTAGTAAGAGTTGTCCAATTTATTGATAATCATAAATATACTATAAAATTGGGCCATTAAGACAAACCAAAAGGTCTTAACATTCTCGCTTCCAGGCAGGGAATACATGCAGTCTTTTCTGTATATGGTTCCACATTTTGTCTTTTAACAGTAGCTGTCAAACATTACTTGATCACTACCCAAGATAAATAAGTTTTAGTTTGTATCCCATACATAGTGCATAAGCATTTATAAATATATTCACACATATAATTGTATATATGTAGAATGTGCATCTATGCACATTTCTGTAATTGAAATAAAGATTTCACAAAACAATACTTTTCCTTATTTTGTGCAGTGATTCTGATATTTTCTGTACTCATCTGTTACTTTTTAAAACATTATGATAATGATCCACTGAATTGAGTTTTTGACCCCCTAATAATCACAACTGATGGTTTGAGAAAGTCCATTCGGTAGGTTAAGAAAGAGTGCTTACACCGTGCCTGATGGTAAAAGTCTCCTGGGCAAGTTAAAAATAGAAATTCTTCAGACACTATAATTCATTATAGGGTGGACTTTCCGAATCTGCATTTTTAACATACAACAGAGGTTATTCCTCATGTTAGTTACTTTGGGCTGAGAGTTGAGGCCAGTGCAGTTAACATTGTCCTGATGTTCTGAGCCCTCGTTCTGAGCTTTGCTCACCAGGACTGGTGTCCCACGTCCCAGGGTGCTGCAGTTTGCCAAGGCACCGCCACTTGTGCCTCAGAACTGGGTGAGAGAAGAATAGCAGTCAGTCCGAGGCCCTCCTGCAGTGACCCTGCCCATTAGAGATGAAACTGCCTGTGTTCACAGACCTCAGTGAGACAGTTTTGGCCATGCGTTTCAGTTACATCTTGTTAAAAATCATTGTGGCATAATAAGTGAAGGACAAACAAAACCCTTGGACTCAAAGGAAACAAGAATCTTGAATTTCATAAAATTATTATCATATCACTTTGAATTAGGGATAGAATGTTATGATACATCAATGACTGTAGACCAAGAACCAAAAATCTATTATTTGACAGAAAAGATTTATTTTTCATTTGAATTTATATATTATTGTATTATTTAATTATTTTATTTTGGCAGGGGAGGGGTAAGTAGGTTTATTTATTTTCAAAGGAGGCACTGGGGATTGAACCCAGGACCTCATGCATGCTAAGCATGTGCTCTACCACTTGAGTTATACACTCCCCCTGACAGAAAAGATATTAAACATACTCTTTTACTTACTAAAAAATATAGGTAAAAACACATAATAGTCTTTTCTTCTCAACCTTATTGACATTTTATCCAAAATTAAATTTTAATTTGCGTTCAAAGTTTATCATCTCATATTGTGAGCATTATCTACTGTGTCTTGGATGGCATAATTCATGTTAATGATTATACAGTCAGAGTCATTTAATTAGAACCACCTCAGCGATGAGTAGCATTTAAACAGCTTGGCCCAGTAATTCCGACTGAGATTGTCTTGTCCAGATAGTGATTGTGTTGCTAAGTTTATGTATGACAGTTCTTCCTCACTGTGTGGGTTTGATGTTCTGTATGAGGGAATATTCCAGATTGTTGAGATTTCAGTATCTTCATCATCTCAGCTATTTTAGGGATATCTTTTAACAATGTATGACACACTTCCCTGCTTTGTAAAGAGCTTATGAAATAAAATCTAGTCTGCGTTCTCAGTTTCCTCCGGGGTTGGTTAACCCTCTACCCATCTTTTACATGAAGGCTTTCCCCAGGATGCTCTCTTGTCTGCTCTGTGTTTTCCCTAAGTGGGAAACCTCGCCTGGCTGTGAAGTTTCCTGTCCACCATCATGTCATACACAGACAGAGGCAGTTCAGTTCTTCCATTCTGGTCTTTATGCCTGTTTTCCATGCTTGTTCCACCTGCTAGAACCTCTAGTACCACGTTGCATAGAACTGGTGGAAGTGGACTTGACTTGTTCCTGACCTGGGAAAAGGCACTCAGCATTTCATGACTGAAAGTAGGATGTTTTCTTAGATGACCTTTATCAGATTGAACAAGTCCTCTTCTCTTCCTAGTTTACTGAGGCTTTTAAAAAAATAACTGACGTTCCATCAGATAGATTTTTGTCTATTGAAATGATCATATGTCTTTACCTCTTTATTCTGTTAATAAGATACTTTACAGGAATTCATTTTCAAATATCAAACCAACTGTGGTCTTGTAGCATTACCCTGTTTCTGTGTTCCTGGATTGGGTTTGCTTAATTTTTGTTAAAGATGTTTGCATCTGTAATTGTAAGGGGCATTGGTATGTGGTTTTCTTTTTTGGAATTCTTTGTCTGGCTGTGAAGTGTTTCCTCCTCTTCTGTTTTCTGGAGGAATTTGTGTGGAATTTGTGTTGTTTTCTCCTTAAGTGCTTGGTAGAATTCACCAGTGAAGCCATCTGGGCCTATGGTTTTCTTTGTAGGAAGTTTTTAACTACAAATGTACTTCATTTAATAGATTCAGGGCTATTCAGGTTATCTGCTTCTTCTTGAGTGAACTTTGATACTTCGTGGCTTTCAAGGTATTTACTTGTCTGTTCATCTAAGTTATCTAATTTGTCAGAATAAAGTTGTACATAACATTCTCTTACTGTCTTTGTAATGTCTTTAGAACCAATAGTGATAATGCCTTTTTCATTTTTTATATTGATGATATGTGTTCTTTTATCTTTTTTTTCTTTAGCAGTCTAGCTAAGGATTTGTCAGTATCATTATTCTTTTCTTTTGGCTTTATTAATTTCCTCTACTGTTTGTCTTTTTATTTCACTGATTTCTGCTTTTGTCTTTCATTTCCTTATTTTGGATTTTCTTTGCCTTTTTTTTTCCCCAGTATTTTTGAGACCTTATACCATGGATTTTTAGACCTCCCCAACCCCCACCAAAGAACATTTAAAGTTGTAAATTTCCTTCTGAGCACTTTAATTTTGATATATTGTGCTTTCATCGTAAGTAGTTTGAAATATTTTTTATTTCTTTTGTCATTTTTTTTTGATTCATGGGGTTTTTAGAAGTTTTTTTTTAATTTCTATTTGCTTGTGGTTTTTCTAGATACTGATTTCTAGTTTAATTATTACCATCAGAAAATATATTCTGTATTATTTCAGTTCTTTTAAATTTATTGAGTTATTTTGTGGCCCAGCATGTGGTCTGTCTTGATGAATGAGCCATGTGTGCTTGACAAAAATGTGTATCTGTAATTGTTCAGTATTATGTTCTATAAATGCCAGTTACGTATCGAGGTGTCGTGATACAGTCAGATCTTCTGTGCCTCTCCTGATATTTTATGTATTTGTTCTATCAATTGCTGAAAGACAGGAATTACAGTTTTCTGTGATCGTGGACTTGCTTATATCTCCCTTTAATTCTGTCAATTCTTGATGCCTCAGTTCTGAAGCTATGTTTCTAGTTGTTTTGAGGCTCTGTTACATATATATTTATCATTTTTTATGCCTTCCTGATGAACTGACCCTTTTATCATTATGAAATTCCCTTCTTTAGCTTTGTTAATTCTTTTTTTTTTTTTTTTGGAGAGTAAGGTTAGTGGGTGGAAGGGGAAGATACAGAAGTAAACTAGCCTGTGTGTTAATTCTTATTGTTCTGCATTCTGTTTTATCTGATATTAATTTAACTACTCCAGCCTTCTTATGTTTAATGTTTAGATAGTGTATGTTCTTCTATCCATTTACTTTCAACTCCTCTGTGTTTTTATTTTCAAAATTTATCCCTTGTAGACAGGGTATATTTGGTCTTGCCTTTTTGTCTGTTCTGATAATGTCTGCTTTTTAATTGAAATGTTTAGCCTAGTAACCTAATACAGTTATCATTAAAGTTCTATTTAGGTGTATATTTTTATTATTTGTTTTTTGTTTATCCCCCCCCCCTTTTTTTTTAACTTTTTTTTTTTTGGAGGAGGGAGGTAATTAGGTTTATTTATTTATTTATATTTAGAGGAGATACTGGGGATTGAACCCAGGACCTTGTGCACGCTAAGCATGCGCTCTGCCACTTGAACTATACCCTCCACTACCCTCTGGGTTATTTTATTTTCTCTTTTCCTCCGTTTCTGCTTTCTTTTGGATAATTTGAATTGTTTTTCAATTTCTTTTTAATTTATTTCTTAGATTTTTGCCTATACCTCTTTTCGTGATTTTTTTTAGTTGTTTCTCTGTTGATATAAATATCCTTAACTTTCCAGTCTTTGAAAGTTAATATTATACTGTGTCATGTAAAATATAGAAACTTTGCGTTTATCAAAGTACATTTACATATAACTTGCATGTAGTGTAATTTCTTCAGTTTAAAATTTCCGTTTTGGTTCTTTTTTACATTCTATCACTCTGCTGAGATTTTCTCTTATTTATTATGAGCACTGTTTTCTTTACTTCACTGAGGTCCCTGTCTGATAATTGTAGAGTCTGGGTCATTAAAAGATTGGCAGCTATTGATTGTCTTTTCCCTTTAAAATTGATAACATTTCCTAGCATTTTGTGTGTAATCATTTTTAATATATCCTAGATAATATAAATGTTATATTGTTTAGACTCAGTATTTTTTAAATATTACTCCTAAAAGTGTTGATGATTTCTTTAGCAATTACTTAGCTTGTTTAGACTCAGGTTGTACACTGTAAACCTTCAGTTGGCCATGCCTCAGGTCTCAGTACAGTTCTGGAAGCCTTAGCTGTGAGCCATTTGCAGTTTGCTTTGCACATGCGTGGTTGGTGAGTCAGCTGAAGACTAGTGCTGCGTTTACATGGAGAAGTAGGCATCCTTCTGGTTCTCTCCTTTCTGAAGCTCCCCTCTGACTCTCCAGCATCCCTAGTTGGACCAGGGCTCCTTCCTCTTGTTCCTTTGGACTGAAAAGCCGCAGGTTTTGTTTTGTTTTGTTTTTCTCTGAGAGTTTTAACCCCCCAGCTTTGGTACTGCCATGACTATAGTCACTCTTAGAGCAAAGTCATGAAACAACGGAGAACTCACTCTCTTCTATCGCTTACTATGGACTTCCACACTCTTCTAAAACTACCTGCTTTTTCCCCCACCTCCAGGAGTCTCCAGTAGGTTTTTTGGTTTGTTTTTAGTATTTTTTTCATAATTATTTATAGGAGGATCTGCAGTAGGCTTTCACTCCTTCATACCAGTATAGAAAATTTGCCCTTCCTTCTTGGAATCTTCTTGTCTGTTTATTTCCACCGTACTCTGAGGTCTCTTCTTATTTCTCTACCCAGTGGCAAAGTATTAACAAAAGCTCACTGAGTCAAATACACCTTGAAATCCAAGCTCTTCCACTTGATAGCTTTGGACAATCTCCTTAGCTTGACTTGAGTTTCCACATTACAAATTACTTTAGATTCTGCATCAATAAATTAGATATTTTAGTAATTTTTAAAGGAAGGAATAACTGAGTTTTCAGTGGAATGATCCTATGTGAAACACATAGCTCAGTATCAAGCACATAATATATACTAAATGAATGCTGTCACCCTTCTTAACCCTTAAGGGCTCCTCTTCTGTGTGACCTTAAAATGGCATTTGGCCTCACTGTCCAAACCATCCTTTGGGATCTCATTGACTCTTTGGACCTCCACTCCTCTCTTAAAAGCCAGAGGCTACCAGATCTAGTGCGAATGTGTCAGAAACCACAACTGTAAGGATCTTAGGACCTGCTGGATGGCCTGTGTGGATTTCTCACAGGCCCTTCAAACTCATATTCAAAACTGAACTCATTTTCTCCCTCCATCTCTGCATCACGCCACTGCTTCTGCATTTACACACGTCAATTAATAATACCACCAAGTAATTAAAGAAAAAAATGTAAATGTACCCTTAAATCTTTGCAGTCCATATTTCTCAGATCTGCTCGTCAGGTGCTGCTCTTCTCCCTCAGACCACCTCCAGCCTGTCTCCTCATCTCCACTCCTGCTCCCTCTGACTTAGGTCAGCACTCACCGGCTTGCATCTTTACTCTTACTGTGTCCTCCTGCCCTTAGTCTCCTTTATCCAGCCTACTGTCTGACATGATTTTTCCCAAATTCAGGTCCTTAACCACGTTTTTTTTTCATTGCTTAAAACCCAGCATTGGTTTCCCGTCCCTTCAGGATAAATTCCCATCTCCCTAGCAACCTGCCCAGAGTACATCTGCTGTCTGTCTCTCTTTCACAGAAGCAGGCATCTCATACTCTGTTGATCGCTTTGCAGTTCCCCAAATGCATTAGTTTTCCCAGCTCCTGTGTCTCTGGCATGTGCTCTCCCAGCCTCATCTCCACTCCCCCCGCCATTTGGTTCTTACCTATTTTGGCTTTTGAAATTCAGTTAAAGCAACACCTTTTATATGTAAAATTTAAGTCCCCTCAGTATAAGCTGGAGGTCTCCCCTGTTCCCATAGCACTCTGCAGAGGACTGATATCACCACAACTTGTTAACCTGTTACCCCCAGATTTTGAGCTCCCTGACAGCAAACTGTATATGCCCCCCCCATTTGTCTCAATCCTATATGCATATGTTTATTTTTATCAGCGATTAGGGGCTAGAGATGGCATTTAGGAATTTAATGAATAAGGGTCCTATTTAACTTTTTCTTACTGATTTCGATCATTTAAATGAGCCGAAGTCATCCATTATATGCAATCATTATTGAAGCATATATAATATACTTAAAATTTAGATTTTGAGTGTTTATTGAGACCCAGTCAATATTTTCACACTTAAAAACCCATAACTGGGGGGAGGGGTAGGATATAGCTCAGTGGTAGAGCGTGTGCTTAACATGGTCCTGGGTTCAATCCCCAGTACCGCCGTTAAAAATAAATAAATAAACCTAATTACCTCCCCCTACCCCAAAACCTCCCTCCATAACTAAGGCCTAGGGTCTTACATAAGCTAACCAGTAATTACACCTCAGAGTAGGACAGTTTCTCAGCCTTAGCACTACTGACGTTTTAGGCTGGCTGGTTCGTTGCTGTGGGGGACTGTCTTGTGCATTGTAGGACGTTTAGCAGCATCTCTGTCCTCTACCCACTAGATGGTGTCAAACGCCTCCCCCACCCCAGCTGTGACAATCAAAAATGTCTCCAAACATTGCCAGATGTCTTCTGAGGAGCAAAATTGTCCCTGGTTGAGAACCACTGCTGTAGAACGCTGAATAGAGACTTAATCCACGAAATGCCTGACTGTTAGTTACCCTGTAAGAGTTCCTCATATATTTATTACATTCAGTCTGCTCAAAAGCATGTAATGCAGTTCAAGTTTTAAGGAATTACTTTTGGTCTTGCTTCAATCTTTTCAGAAACCTTAAAAAAATGTGTTCGTATGATATTTACTTCATAGGAGCCACCATGACTCCTTTGTCTAGGGGATCATTTGAGCATTAAAACTTCCTGAAAATATGAGAAAAATGAGGGAGTTAAAATTTTTCAGTGCCATGTTCCACATATTTTATGCTTTAAAGATCATTGCTGACAGCAGCTAGAAGAGCAGGCTTCTGTTGAGTTATTATGGTTAAACTGTATGCAGTCTGAGTTTGATACAATATGAAAACTTTTAGTCAGAATGCTTCTCACACCTTGGATTTCCTTGTGTTGGTCTTTTAAGATTTTGCCTCTCCTGATTTCATCTTCTTTCCAGGGGATCCACGCTCTCATGGGAAGTGCCGTGCAGCCCTTACTGACTTCGGTGGGAGATGCTGTAGAGGCCATAATCATCACCATGCATCAGGAAGATTTTTCTGGGTAATAACTTCCGACCAGAATTTTCACTAACCTTTATTGCATTTGCTTTTCATTCCCACCTCCACCCCTACTCCCTCAGTCTTCTACCATGTAGGACCTTGTTCCTCTTGGGATGGGGTCGGCCTTCAACCTTATCCTACTCTGTTCACTGTGTACCATTAGCAGGTTGCATTTTTTAAGTTTTTGCTTTCATCATTTCTTTCCTGTCATTAAAACAGAATCATTCACATCTACTGGACTCAGCTTGGCACTTGAGGACTTCTGGTAGATGGTACTATTCTCCTTTGCAATTTTATCTTTTTCCTTACTTCTCACGCGTAGCCTGTCCTTGAGCCTCTGGTATAGGCATGGGGTTCCTTGTGTAACGTGTGCTGCCTCTGCCCCTCGGCTGGTCCCGTTCCTGCTCTGGCTTTGAGGGCAAGCTCCTGCCCAGCCCCTCAAAGATGACTTTCTCTTCTCGGTGTCTGTGGCAGTCTAATCTGGCCTTACCACTCCTAGCCATAAGCACTTTGGTATTATTTCATAGGTGTTTTGTATGTGTGCCGCGTATCCATATTACATGTGTTTTGAGAATACGAATCATAGTTCCTAGCTTAGTGTTTACTGAAATCTTTTTAAGTAGAGTAAAATGGTTTTGACTGACTATTTCAGAAATCTGTCTGTAGGGAATTTGAAATAGTTATTTGCACATGCTTAGAGTGATTTAAAAAAAATTTAACCATACTTCAGAGCTAAACATTTATACATTAATGTACAGATATATGTTTTATATTCCTAGTTCATGGTTAGTTACTATTTTTGACTGTCCTGTTTCTCTTTATATTCATGTTGTTGAACAGAGTATCTTTATTAAATTTCCAGTGACTTATCTGGCTATTTGTAGAAAAATTATGAGATGATTACACTGTCTTTTAATTTTTCAAATCATTTATTATTTCATTTACAAATTATCTTTTGAAAGGTGAAAGGGTCAGTCTCTGCTTTTAACGGTGGTATGAAGCACAGAAGGATAAAGTGGATTTACACAAAAGTGCTGTAGTATTTGGGGACAGGAACATAAAACTGCTGATTACAGCATGTGGAAGGAAATGAATTTTGTTCAAAAGAGATCTGAAATGTCCCAGTTACACCAATCATGAATGCCTCTGAAAAAGAAGCAAAAATGATGTAATTTTTGAAGGCTTGTGCTGGTGAGAGTGGTCAGATACTAACTTTGGTGATTGTAATGGTGAGCCATGACTAGAAATAACACTTTAGACATTAAAAGTTGATTTCCAAAATAGATACGTTTTTGTTAGTTTGCTTAAATACCAGTGAGCCAGGTTGGTTCTTTATCTCATAGTTTGCCACGGGTGTGGAGCATTGTTTTAAGGTATATAAACATCGTCCTTAATCTTTTTTCCCCCAAATGGCCATTAATGGCTCCGTTTCAGCTCGCTCTCTGTAGGCAGCAGACATTTGAGATTCCACTGAAAGCCATTTTCCACACTTGGCAGCAGAGGAGTGTGGCGCTCTGCCACTTTATAGCGTATTTAAAGCATTGCTCTCCTGGCAGTAATTTTACCACTTTCTAGACCCTTGTTACTAGTAACTCTGCCATGTCATTTCATATACGTATGGCTTATATGAAATATAAGATGAAATGAGATTAAACTATTCAGGAAGCAGGAATTACTTTTATCATCAAGCCAGGCTCCAGGGGTCACACTTGGAAAAATAATAGTATCTGCCCTTGCAAGCCCTCTCCACCTATTCTAGGTAAAAGGAGTGAAAATCAGGTTTACCTTCTAGGTCAACTTCACATGTAGTCTGGTTGCAGAATCCCTTGCTATTTAAAAAGTAGTCCCCAACACTGTTTCCTGGTATTTGAAATGTATTTAACAGGACCAGTTTCTTTCTTTCCAGGTTAGATAAGGCTTAAAATGTACACGTCTGACTGACATAGTACGTTGATTAAAATTCTTTTATTTCATGTGAAATGACTCCTGTCCAATTGCAGCTTTGACAGGGGGAGGGAGGGCAGTGAAAGGAGGAGGACCCGAGATCCTCCAAGTGGGGGGTGAGCCTATCTGGGGTGGGGAGAGCACATGCCCCCCAGAGCGACTGGTGGCCGCTTCTCAGGCATCATTGTTTGGTCCTCCCCACTTCAGCTCCTGTGTGCAGACTCTCATTCCAGAGCCCTTATATTTCCACTCAACTGCCTACCGCGCTCGATCTATCAGTTGAGAACTGATAAAGCTTTGGCATTATTGGGGAAACTGAGCTTTAGCAATTGTCAGGCAAGTGTCATGTTCTAGTAAATTTTAATCAAGCTTCTGATCCATGCCGAGAATTGATAATACGTATTTCAGAATTTTGTCTAGTAGATCATTTTATTTTACTTATTTTATTAACATGTGCTTATGAAACTTGTTTTAGTATGTTATTTTCTAATCCTACAAGAAATCATATCAACTGGCTAGATTAAAATTCTTGAGTCAGTCCTCCAGAACAATACCAAGGCATTGGCAGTGATTTTGATAAACCATAAGAAAACTGGAAAGAGATTGGTACTTTGTTTTTTCCCAGCCTAGCCTTTTAGACTGACAAAACCTAAATGAAGATAGGCCACAGTGGGCTGAATCTGGCAAAACCAAACCCCACGTGAAGATTGCATTCACTCCCTGCGTCTGTCGCATACTCTGTGCGAAGCCACTCTCCACCCTATGATGCTGCGAACAGCAGTGTTCCACCTCGCCCCCCTCAGTGGCCTTGCCACAGTTAGGACATTCTTTCTTACACCCAAACAAAATCTCCTCCTGCTGGAACATAGCCTGCTTTCTCTATTTCTATCTGCTTTCTTTTTGGTTAACATCCTGCTTACAACAACCATTGCTGTATTTTAAAATAATTAAGCTCACCTCATTTTCTTGCTCTAGGCATTTGAACCGTATCTGTTGTTCTTCCTTTGACCATTGCCAGTTTCTCTACATCGCTCTCAGAATATGGAAACACTTATTTTTTTAAAAAAGATTCAACATTATATAGCCAGTGAGCTCCTGGGCTAGCTAAATAATATCAGGTGACTTCTAATTTTGGCATAACTCTTCTTTTCTATAAATATTTCACATTCTGCATATATTCTTTAAAGAGCAATTATAAACACTTATAAATTATAAATAGTATTTCGTGGAGCATCAGCTGGCATCATCTGTTGATCCAAATTAAAGCCTTTCCAAACCTCATCATCTGGGAGGAAAAAATTGCATACCATGTGTATTGTTACATAACCAATTCCACAGTCAGAATTCTACTATTGGACCGATCAGTTTAAATAGCACAAGAACAGAGATATTTTTGCCAAGAATTTGTTTGGGGAAAGCAGCATTTTCTGTTGTTACAAAGTGTAAAATGCTATTTGAGGATTTATTATTGATTTATTCCCTAACTAGGGAAACCATGTGAGTGAATGGAGAGCTGTAAAGCTGGAAGAGACCTTGAGAGGTCAGAGAGTGCGTAAGGCATTTATGTGAATCATCCAAGACAGATGGTTGCCTCTTTCATTCTTAATAGTCTTTAGGAAAATTAATTTCAGGATTCTTTCATTCATCTCCCTAGCATCTTAAAACAATCTTTAGAATACAATTTGAACATTATTTTATGCTCTTTAATGCTTAACAAAAGAAAACTATGTCTTTTCTACCATTAAAGGAAAAAATTGCTTAGGAGTGAGATAGCAGGCAGAGGGGGAGAAAAAAAGTCAAATAGTGCCTTTTGGTGCATTGGCTGTTTTTTTTCTTTTGCAGATCATTACCCAGCTCAGGAAAGCCTGATGTTCCCTGTTCTCTCTATATGAAGGAGCTTCAAGGTTTCATTGCCAGAGTTATGAGTGACTACTTTAAACACTTTGAATGCGTGGATTTTGTCTTTGACAACACTGAAGCTATTGCCCGAAGAGCAATTGAACTTTTTATTCGCAATGCCAGTCTCATAAGACCTCTTGGTGAAGGTGGGAAAATGCGCCTTGCTGCTGATTTTGCACAGGTAAATTCATGCATAGTTACAAAGGGGGAAATGTTTCAGCCTCAATATTCTTTATTTAATGAGACTAACTGTGTATTCTTCAGTATTTTAAAGAGTTGAATCATGAAGTAAAGTAAATCTAAACCTAATTGGTTAAAAAGATAGGATGTAAAGATACTTTCGTGCCAGATACTTTTCATTTGTTTTTAACGAAAGAATCATCACTCATCTTTGGTATTTCCATGTTAAGCTGAAGTAGCTCCTTCCACAGTAAAGCAGCATTTCCCATTTTTACATAATATGAGGCTTTGTCAACATTTTACAATCTCACCATATCAGTATTGATAAGAATAATTGATTGATCTTGCTGAAAAACAATGTAGGCGATTACATTTATCCTTTAAACGTTGGAAGGGGTGGTCTGTTGTCATGGAAAGAGAAAGAGCTCCAACACATTTGTGGCCCCTCCGCATTCCAGGCCAGGGTTCTGATTCATTTAGGTGCGCAGAGGACCAGGTTGATTATTTGATCTCTCTCGATTAAATAAGAGCACCCTTCTTGTGCAGTCAGCCTTGAAATCATTCCTCATGATCTGATGTGAAAGAACTAAGATTCAGAAAGGGGTAAGTCGTATTTACATAGAACGTCAAAGATGAACTTATTTTTTAAGTCTCTCAGAGCTGTTAGCTTTACTAAATAGTTTTTCAAATGGATTATTCATAGTGGCTTTGCCAGATCCTCCCTGTTTATAAAGACAGGCAAATTTTAATGTCCTTATTTATTCCTGTGTGTGTCTGGGAGCAAGTCTTGGTTCGTTATTCCCACACAGAGAGAAGGACGTGGCAGAGTGCTTGTACTGGAACCAGGGTGGTAGCCGTCAGGCAGTCCCTCATACCTGGTCGTTACAGTTAGGAGCAGGTTCATGTCCTAGTGTTTCGAGAGCTGGGCTCTTTGCATATTAATTGGTCTAGAATTAGTCATTTCATCCCTAAATGATATGTCCGAGACCACTAGGTCAGCGTACAGAGCATTCCTTTGTGAAGTATGTCTTCAGTAGCCTCAGCATGAAGAAAGGAAGTCAGTGTCGCCGTTAGTGAGGCTCCTTTTACCTTTCCCACTTCCATTGGCTTCACTCTCCGGCACCTGTGCGTTTTGTTGTTGCAGGTAAATGTCAGCTTAAAGAGGGTTATGTAGTGTCTCACTTGTCCCTTCCTGGGGTTACAGGCTGCCTGTTAAAATGAAAACTCAGTGATGTACCAGGACCTGCTCTTAATTGTTAAAAACACTGAGCTGAGCTCAAATGGGTATCTGTACTTCCTTTCCCCTTTCCTCCTTAATTTTGTTTTTCTTTTCCAGTCCTCTTCTCTCCCCGGGTCTCCCTCCCCCACCAGTTTATTTGCATTCTGCTCCAGCTGGTTCTTGAGTCACTTTCCTGGAGGCAGCACTTCAAGTCCAATTAGAGTGGCAGCCGAGCAGGAGACGGCCAGAATGGGAGTGCTGGAGGGAACGGGCTTTTGGGCTTTGTTTTTTATTTTAATGATCTATTCCCTTATGAGTCTTGAAGGCTGCAGAGCAGTGTCCTGTGACCCTTGCTCCCGCAGCTGGCACCTGCTCAAAGTGCGAAGCATCCAGGGGCAGGCTTGAGCTCCCATCTCCCTTAAAACTGTGCATTCAGGATTTTATTTGCCATTCTTTCTTTCTTAAGACATGTTACCCAATAAACCACACCTTTTCCCCGGTCCCTTTCCTTAAGATAAATGAAACTCATCAATCATTGTTACTAACTTGTGCTCCAAGGCAGCCTCTGTTTTCCATTTCTTATATATAGAAACTGCATTTATGCAAACAGCATTTACTTGGTGTTAAGATATTTTCCAGCCCTGCAATGACATTTGTTGTTCTATTCTATGTGGGCCCGATTCCTTTGTTCACTCCTGGACAGTGTCCCAGTTTCAGGACATCCTGCCACTCACCGTGTAGATGGTTCCCCATCCCTGTAGGTCGTGGGCACAGGAAAGACAGGTAGCAGCACCTTCTGAAGTTAATCATGGTTGTGACTAATAGCTTTGGCAAAGGTCATCCAGCTGTTATATCATTATCTTTAAAAAATTAGAGTCACTTTGGGGTTTTTGTTGCATTTGATGTAGTTTCTCGTCACAACTGCAGTTCTGTGATACTGCACCTCAGTTTTCATACTCATCCTTAGTTGGAAGCGTTTTCCTGGGGTGAGTCAGAACACTCAGATGGCATCACCCTGACATTTATATTCATGACAGGCATCAGCTGGGCCTAGAAAGCCTTTTTGCTGCCTCATTATCGAAAGTTCTATCAATTTGTATTCAAAATTAAAACAAAACCACTGAGGCCCCTGGAATCAAGAACACACAAATCCTCTGTGGGTTTGAAAAGAGTTCTTGTGATAAAAGCACCTGCTCTTCTGGCATAAATAAGAGAAAGAGAAGCGCTCAGGAAGAGACCAGTGGAGTAGGTTTGGGAATGCTGATTATTTGGCATAACGTCCAGTTGCAAAGACAGACAATGATGTGTTTTGAAGACTTCTTTAGGACTCCTGACTTCTCCCGACCGGCACAGGTGCACAGGGAAAGAGAAAGTCATTGCAGGGTGCCATCTGGAGCGTTCATGGTGAGGGAAGTGCCCAGCGTACAGCCCACTGAGGAATCAGGTCACGGGCCTGAGGTGGTTTCCTCCTGGTAATTAATTCCCTACTGTGACCACATGGTCTCTGTGTTTACACTAATCACACAGCACTTCTAAAGCTCTAAGCTTGTCCAAGGCCGCTGGGGTGCTGCTGATTCCAAATCTCTCTGGGGACTGGTCCACACTGCCCTCTGAACCACACATTCCCCTCTGCCCCTCAATTTTGTTTCTTCCCTGAGGGAAAGCATGGCTTTTGAGGTTGGCAGTGGTACTCCGAGCAGTTTCTATTTATTTCTGGTTGCCCTTTAAATATACATTTATATTTATTTTGCTTTTTGCCTGAAAATAGAAATTTAGGGAAAAAAGCCCAAATAATCAAGATTCTAATTCCTGTTGCCTTTTCTCCTGAACAGCGTCAGGGCGGGAGTGCCCTAGGAGGATCCAAAGATGCCCTGTGGTTAACCACATGTCCGTGGTGGGTCAGGAGCGGCTCTGTAATTAGTTCACCGTGCCTGCAGCAGCTGACTGTTCATTCCTTGCAAACAAGAGAGCAGGAGAGATGCAGGGGCGTGTGCCACTTTTGTATCCACAGCTAATTACAGAGTCACCTCCCTCTAAAAGGAACACTCCTGCCCATTAGAAACATGGCCTTGTTTAATGGAATTCTGGTGGAAGAAAATGGTTTTTAGTGCCCTAGAGATCCTTTATGGATGAAAAATTTATTTTAAACATTTAACATTTTGAATTTGTGGCATAGAATCTCCTGCAATCTTCATTGCTTACACAGCCATTCGAGGTCGTGTTCTCTCATACCATAGTTTTTTCCCAGCCACTTACTCGTTCTCACATTCAGTCCTGCTCAAGTGCCAAGGCAGAGGTTGTCTGGTTTAATCTTCAGTGATGATGAAGCCCACGAGGTAATTGAAAAAGAAATTGACAAAAACATTACATGAAAAATACCTCACGTAATTTCAGCATGTAAAAAACCATTATACACACACATGTGCACACACACAGTCATAGGTACGTGATAATCACATTTTTACTTTGTGCTCACTGTAAAATAAATACATGTTCTGTAGGAAACCAGAACCTCCCATCAAGTGAATAAGCTACCCAGGTCCCCAGGAGCAGCGCACACCCCGTGTCTTGAGTTGAGAACACTGGCTCGAAGCTGCTCTCTTTTGCATTGTTGGCAAGAATCTGACTTTTCTTCCTTAGATTTCTCTTTTTGTTTACTTATTCTTTTGTATTTTAAAGAATTTTCCAAGCATGTGAGATTTCCCTCTAGGACATACAGGGTGTACTCTGTGTCTTCTAAATGCTAAAGAGAGAAATCCACCATTCGCAAGTCATCCTCGAGACCAGCTGAAGGAGGGAGGCTGCCCTCCAGTTCTCCCCTGACAGCCAGTTCATACATTTGGTATCACACTTGTCATTTGCTTAATAATAATCAGCATGTGTATATGTGTGTCTGTGTAGACACACACATACCTTTCTTGTAATTTGGGTAAATAAACATTAGATTGTTTAAATAGATATACGAATCCCCTTCTTCACGGAATTTGAGAGAGCTTCTTGAAGGCAGCTCAGTCTAATTCATCTTCTCATCCCCGTGTCTGGCTTGGCGCCTGGCAACAGTGGGGAGTCAGAAGTGTTTCTCCAATGAGTGATTGATTAGGTCTCCCTGGCTTTGCGAGGGCAAGGAGATTTGAGCAGGAGCTTTTTAGAAGGATGGCCAGCAGGACGGAAGCCCCACATTTCTCTCGTATGTTTTTCTTGAAGAAAGATGCTGATTTAACAGGGAGCAGCCTTCTCTCAGACATTTTCTAAACTGTTCTTAACCAAGGTCCTGTTCGTAGCAAGAATGAAGAAAGGGTTTATCATCTGAGTACCACATAGGAAAAAATTTTGCTTATGCAGTTGGTCAATAAAGAATAGGTAGCCTCACACTCCAGTTCATGACAAGTAAGATTTCCAGTCAGAGGAGGGAAGTGAAGAGAGGTGGAAGCAGTCGTTGCTCAGTTCTTCACCCAGGAAGCAAATTAATTTACTAAAAAGTATTAAAAGGGGGAAATTTAAAAAACACTGATAATGCCAACAGTTAACAAGCACTTACGTATGCCACGCACATAGTGCTTTGTGGGGTTATCTATTTTATTTGCATAATTTTATGAAGTAGGTGTTATTTTCTCCACTTGACAGGTGAGGAACCTGTAGCTTAAAGAAGTTAAGTCCAGGGCCACGCAGCTAGTCCTTGTAGGGGTGGGATTCTGACACAGACGTGCTGCCTCCAGTCAGCGGTCTTTATCACTCGAACTAGCTGGGTGAAAACTGTCATCATTTATATTTAGTATAAAAAATCTTGTGATCCTGCTAAAGAAAGTACAGGCACACAGTCAGTCTTGAAAGCCTTTGTCTGATTTTTCAATGGAGGGAGAAAGTCCAGTCTTTGTCCTCTTACATAACAGATGTTTTTCTGTTTTCTTGAAGGAATTACCTCATCTTATGCCCCTTTAGTAGATAAATGCAAAAATTATCTAAGTTCTTACCTTTTAATAAGTTTAACTGACTTTTAAAACTATGTCCCAGTGCAGGTAAGTTTACTGAAAGCTACAACTTCTATGATCCAGGTTTATCCCCAGTTCACCTTAGGATTCTGACATAAAAAGCTATGGCATATCTTTTAATATTTCAGATGGAGTTGGCTGTGGGTCCATTCTGCAGAAGAGTATCTGATTTAGGAAAGTCCTACCGAATGCTGAGGTCATTCAGGTGAGACACAGTTCTGTTACCACTTTCAGATACCCATATCCTATTAGCAGATAAATCCTCTCCTATTCATGTTGAACTGTATGAAATTGCAGTCATTCAACCATTTTGTGATCTACAACAGTGGCAATTTCATATGGTTCATCTTAAAAGTTATTCAAACCAGAAACTTGTGTAAAATTATATGTAATGACTAGTGAGTGTATGTGTATGTTATTTTTGAGTTACAGTTCACAAGATAGAACTGGTAAACTTTTTATTATGCTCTTTCTAGGGAGATTTTTTTTAGTTCTCCATTCTTGCAGAAATATATTGAGTAGTAATACCAAGCAGTTCATAAGTATATAGACATCTTTTTCTGAAAAATGTGTTTGTTCATGTATCATTTCCAACCCAATCTACTTTTTTAAATGTCATAGGTTGCATTCCATAACAAAAGTGTTAAATAGAGTATAAGAAGGACTGAGTTTAGTGATGAAATGCAGGGAATGCCTGTAAATGTAGTGAAAAATTGGGGCTAAAGATGGCTAGTGCAGTTGAGCACGAAATTTAGGATTGAGCTTCCTAGAAACCAGTTCAAAAAGAAAGACAATGAGTTAATTCAAACTCATGATCCAGTTTAACCAGAAAATCCTTTTCAGTTCCAAATGCTTAGATAGGCCTTTACTAACTCAAATGTTAAGGAATATTGAATAGCTTATGACTAGTGTCTTCAATATCAGATTTTAAAAGATAAGATGGTGTTCATATGGCTGGTTATTCAGTAAGCCAGACTTCTCAAACTTTTCAACATCATGACACGCATAGAAAACGTGTACATACAAAGATCACCAACCCTGAGGGCACAGGCGATCAGCATAATACTTATGACCATTCTGTGACCACAGCACACCAGGTGGGAACCCATGATGTAGACTGTCCATAATACCCAAGAGCATAATGGCTTCTGAATGTTTCTTCATAAAGATAGGAAAGAGCATCCAGGCATGTGGCTTTCTGTAAACAAGACTCAGTATGAGACACTAGAGTAATGAATAAGCAGTGTGCTCTTTAAAGGGTTGCTTCACTCTCTTACGTCTCCAAGCTTTTGGTGGAAAATGCAGGTGTAATGTCACTTGAAATAGAAGAACCCAAGGTTTACAGATACAGAAAACAAACCTGTGGTTACCAGGGGGAAAGATGGGGTGGGCAGGGACAAACTGGGAGTTTGGGATTTGCAGTACTAACTACTATCTATAAAACAGATACACAACAAGGTCCTACTGTGCAGCACAGGGAGCTGTTTTCAATACCTTCTAATGTCCTATAATGAAAAAGAATATATATGTATGTAGATTTGAATCACTGTGCTGTACACCGGAAACTAACAACATTGTAAACGGACTGACTATACTTTAAAAAAAAAAAAACCCAAGCCCAAGGTTGTTGATTGAAAGGGGAGGCCTATCCTTTACCTATTTGTAATTGGCAAAGATTTTTTTTTAATGCCAACACAAGAGCCTTAATTATTTTTCTCAAATGCCCATCTGTACAAAGTTGGGTTTCCAAAATACTTAAAGCGAGATCGTAAGTGTTTTCAGATACCTTCTTTGGATTAGCTCAAGCCTTTTATAAAGTATTTAAATATTTTGTTGAAGCCTTAGGGTTTGACACTACGAAATATGGACAAGTTGAAAGATTAAGAGGTCCTAAGGTTACCAGTCCACGAGTTATCTGGATGTACCATAAAAATAGCCTTAATAATACTCTTATAAAGTCACTTACCTTAAGGCGATAACATGGCAATCCCAGTTGGGTGGTAGAAGGCAGCCCTGAGTAACAGAATCAGTTAGTGTGCTGCAGGATAGTAACCATCTAGTTATTTTTAAAGATATGGGAAAAGCTGTGATTTGGGATTTGCTATTTATATAATTATTTTTTTTTTGATAGCCCTGGCTTCCGTGTTTAGTTGTTTATTCCATGTGCATGTATTAAAATAGTATTTATCTTCCTGTTCACTGAGGCAAGATGGCCTTTATCCAAGTGCTTTTAAAGTTGTGTCACAGAATGGAGATACAAGTTCTGAGGGTTTCACATGAAAACAATTCTGTTTTAAGCCATTTAGGATTTTCCGTCACCCGTCCCAATTTTTACATGAGAAAAGAAATCTCTAAGGAAACATTTAAAGTTTGAATGGTGACACTTTCTAATACCTGTTTATAGAAAAAAAATTAATAATTGGTTAGTGTATAATTTTTTAAAATCCTGCTTTTTATATCCAGCTTCTCTTATGGGGCAATGATCAGTCTAGGTGTGTTTCAGAATTCTGACCATGACTCACAGTAAGACATCTTTTATGTTACAATCTGGCATATACTTACATGCAGACACACTCAGACCCCCGTGCACAGACAGATGCACACCCACATGTGTGCCACGAAACAGTAATTACTTCACGTGACGTTCTCTGTCATTTATTTTTTATTAGATTATTTTAGCCCTTGAAATTGGCTTCATGACCCACTGTTTTGTGTCCAGTAGCTTCTTACCTTTCTCACAGGACCTTTAATTCTTGAACTTTAGCCGCTCTAGTGACAGGGGCAAAGGTTTTTTCCTTTCTCCATCTGTAAAGACTTAGGCCCTTCTCTCCTGAGCTTCCTCCTGCAGACCCCTCAGCTCCCAAGGCCTCAGTGCCTAGGTATATTATATAGGAAGAGTAACTGTATCTTGCCTGAGGGGCATTTTCCATATTTGAATTCAGTGAACAGTTCTATCAGATTTATGTCTAGCAGTGTACTCCTGCAGTTCTGTCGAATCTACAGAAATCTGCTGGACCGATCCTAGCACTCTCTCATTGGTGTGAGAGGTCTTGGACAACCCTTTGATAAAGATTTTAGGATTAAGTGAATCAGGAAATAAAATGAAAATGTAGTGTATTCTGGGGTTAATCTAGCCCTAGTCTGTCCATCTTTGGAGAAGCAAGATGTCAACACGTGCCTGTGAACCTTGCTGAGAAAACCCCTGCCAGTCTCTGTTGTCGTGAGAGGGGAATCAACTAAGGACGGCTCACCTGTGTGGTGGTCCTGCAGCGCCCCTTCCTAGAGAGGAGTCGTCAGTACAGAGTAATCTTTATTCCAGTGTGCCAACTCTAGGCCTTCTATTTGTTACATTCGAAAACTCGTTAAGAGATCTACCTCTTCTCCAGAATTAGTCCTGAGCAGCTACAGGGCAGGGCCCACCCTTTTTAACCCCCCATCTGTGCTGTGGGCCGTGACAAGGAAAAGGCCTCATCCAGTGGTTGTGTGTGTGATTGACCTTGGCTCTTATTCATGGGTCTCCTCCCTAAAGATTCTCAGTCACATCAAAACCAGCTCAGTGGAGGCCAGTAGGAGATTGGCTAAATAGAATATGCCACATCCATAGGACCAAATATATGTAGCCATTAACAATTTATGTTGTTGTTAATATCTAATAATAGGAAAAATACTTCCTAATGCATCATGAAATGAAAAAACAGGCTATTACACAGTGTATGTGCTGTGATTCCTCCTATTTTTTAAATAATCATGTATGTGTGTAGAGAGAGGAGAGGCGAAGGGGAAACAGCAAAATGTCACCATGGGATAGTAGCGTTCTTACCAGTGATTTGTCCTTTAGAGATTTTCTATATTTTTCAAATTTTTTGTCTTGGTGGTTTTATATTTGTAGTTTGAAAAGTCAACAAATATATTTAACAATCCCTCGTGCAGTGTTTCTCCCATTTAAAAATAACAACGGACCCTAAAAATAATGTAACATATACTGAAACATACAGTATGGGGAGGGGGCAGGGAAACAGGCGGCCGAACAGCCCAAACCCAGCAGGTGCGGAGGCGGCGGCTGCAGGAGGGACCCACGGGCCGGGACCCAGGTGCAGCCCGGCCCGGCCTCCCCCCACCACGCAGCCGCCCGCCGCGGGCACTCCTCCTTGACGGTCATGTTAGTGGACTCTTCAACGAGGCCAGCAAGCTGCCTGCGTACATCTACATGTCACTGTCCACACAGAGCTCCCCGGGCAGTGGGCGTCTTCGCTTACCCCGGAGAGCATGCTGCCTCAGAAAGCGGCTGACATGAGGGGTTTGCTCCTGAGTGGTTGATGTTTGTACACGAGACACCCGTGGCAGAGCTGCGAGGCCCCATCTTGTCCGTCCCTCTGCAGCCTGGCAGTGTCCCCCAGTGGCATCTGTAAGGGTAGTTACCTTTGCTCCACCTGGCCAGGCGCCTGAGAGCTCCGACCCTGGACGGCCTCAGTGCAGGAAAACCAGGGACAGACAGGGCTACATGCCTTTCACGGCTCAGGGACACAGGCCCTGCCTTCAGCTGGGCCCCACGCCCTGGCTCCCGAGGGAACAGGCTCTTCCCCGAACGTTGCCCCCCACCTGCCCTGCTGGGAGGGGCGTCCTCAGGTTTAATGAAAGAGCCCTGAGAGCTGTCAGGAGACGTGGGCTGCTCTGATGCTTCTGTTAGCACGAGGGGCGCTGGGAGAAGGAAGGCCATCAGCGACGCTAGAGTGTGTGTTCGCACCAACTGTGTCACTGTCAGAGTCGGGAGGGTTTTCCACGTCTGCCGCTCACACCCATGATCACCTGCCGCCTGAAACCTGCGCGGGCCATGCCATCATCTCTGCCGCTGCCGTTTCTAGCACCTTTAGCAGTGGGCCCCCAGACGTGCTCCTCTCTCCCCTCCCACTTACTCCGTCCTCTGCAATAACTGGTTCCCCAGGGCCTCTAGATTCTTGATTCCAAGGGTCTGGTGGCAGTGTTGAAGCCACAGGGTGGCCACATGTGGGGCTTGCTTTGCTGTGCTGTCTGCCACTTCTCTAGCCGTGCTAGGAGTCCCCGGGCAAACGTGGAGGGCTGGACATGTCGTTTATTGTTGGTTTTATTCTAGCCGCCGTGATTTGAGCATTTACTATATGCTAACAAGCCTGTGTCGAGTGTTGTACTGATATTTTCTCGCTTCGCCCTCACGACCGGGTTGAGAGTCGGGGATGATGCTGTGAAGTCAGGGGCTGGGGGGCGAGTCGCCAGGGTTGCACGTCTGACATCATGTGAGGGTTGCAGAGCTGCATTTCAGACCCGCCTCTGCCTGACCACGTCCTAGTCCAGAAATCTTAATTTGTTTTCACTCTGACCGGTCCTAGAACACCCTGTGACTGCTTGCGTGAATCCTCCAGGGAAATGTCAGAAAATGTTAAAGAGAATCTCAACCCCCCACTTTGATGGTGGCCTCCTGCTATGAAATGGCTCATCTCCCTGACTTGTGCTGCAGACAGGCTTCCAGGAGATGCCTCGGGAATCTTGAGGCAAATGTGCACTTTTATCGCTAGAGAGCACGTGCCTGAATCCTGCCTCCTCTCCGTCCTGGTCCCCCGGGACTGACGGCCTGGGCTCTAAGACAGGGAACTGGAGGATCGCTCACCTCTCTGCTTTCAGTCCTGACTCACCCCCAGTCATCAGCCTCCTGGGCCATTCTCTCCCGGGACACACATGGCCCTCCTGCCATGATGTCGGGGCTTCTGTAAAGCATCTCCACCGAGGCCCTCACCTCCTGCAGGCCTCCCACACTTACCCCTTCTCGCCTTTCAGAAGCCCTCACTCTGTCCAGTGCAGGGAGGAATCCTGTTTGATTTCTATGCTGCTTCCAGATCTCAGTGCTTTTGCCGCCTTCCCAGGCCCCTCACCGAGAGGAGGTTTGGAGTCAGGGTGGCGGCAGGTGGCACAGAGCACCCCTGATGTTGGCTGTGGATGCGGGAACAGCAGGACTGTGGTCTTAATTCACTTTGTAATTGGCCTCAACAGAAGACTGACAGCTACACAGCTGTGAGTCACTTAAATGTGGAGAGCCCAGGCCAGAAATACTTTTCTCTAATGGGACCTAAGACTTGATTAATTAAGACTACCAGCTGCCTATAAAGTTAATTTTGAAAGTGCTGTTGGTTAGAGTTTCTTTCTCTGAGAATGATATTGTGGCATTTGGGGTATCTGCATTTTATAACCCCTTAATTAGCTTCTTTTTGTTCCCCATGTCACCTCAGATGGTGATTTCTTTTTTAACTGCTGGTATTTCAGATTCCACCTGGAATCAGGGAGGAGGGAGGTTCTCATGCTGTGTTCTTTCAGACTGTTAAAACAGGCATCAGAAACAAAATCTCTGCTTTTGATGTTTACAGGTAATTACGTCAGTGATGCATAATGTGGAATCAAATCCAGTTTTGCTTTCCCTGGCTTCTTTGGCAGTCCTGTTGGTAGCTAGAGTGGAAGATTTGGTCTTGTCAGGAAAATAACAGCTGTGACCCAGAGCTCCAAAGGGACAGGTGACTGACCAAAAGATCCCACTTCAAAGTGAGCTGGTTTCTATCAGGCCTGCCCTGTGCGGGTGTCGCACTCAGCAGCCTCGGTGTGTAGCTCGGTTGGGCTGCTGGATGTGGCATGTTACAGATCATTCCTCTCTCCCTGTCTCCCTCTTTCCTGTCCTTCCTCCCTTTCTGCCCTTGCATTGTTTGCAGTTTGCATCAAGAGTATATTGAAGGAAAATAAAGAAAAACACAAATATTAAAACCATAAAACTAATTAATTGCTGTAGATAAATTTCAAATTTGACTTTAAAGGTCCTGAAGCCAAAGATAAAAGAGAAACAGAATCAGCTGTGTAAGTCTTGTTTTCGGGAGGGAGGAAATAGATCAGTTCTTAGGAGAAAGTTCAGTGTTTCTCAGTACTGACTTGTACAGCATCCGTGCACGGGACCTCATGTTGGGAGCACTGAGAGATGTGGGACCATAACTCTTGGTCACCTTTGTGTAGTAGAGGCAGAAAGGGTTCCATCGGGCTGCTCTTCAGTAAGTTGAGGCCTGTCTGTCATACAGGACTGACCCCCGTCTGCTCGCATCACAAACCAGGGCAGGATGAATCCTGCCATGGCGCATGCCACAGGCCAAGAGTCGGCTTTTCTGGGGAAGGGGGATTCTCACAGCACTGGGGACAGCCGGGACAGAAGTGCGGGCAGGAGCTCCCCTGTCTCCCCATGTCCCTCCCAGTGGCCTTTAGGGCATGCCAGGCCTGCAGTGGGAGCCTGTGACCCAGGGGAGGAGCCGCCTCCCCACAGCCTCTCTCCCCTCTTCCAGCAGCCCTGTCGAGGGACAGCCTGGCCTCCGGCTGGACTGGGGGCTCCAGGGCTGCTTGGGGAGCCGGCTGCTCAGCACCCAGGAACCTGGGGCTGTGAGCTGTTCCGTTTCCCCTGCCAGGGCATCAGGGCCCCAGCCTGTGGGAGGTGGAGCCGGCGGGGGACAGCCTCGTCCCGTTACCACCCAGAGTCAGCTTCCAGGGGCCTCTGACAGCGCCACTCACTGCCCACAGGACCTTCGGGTCCCGCCAGATGAAGGTGATTCCAAGGGAGGCTATGATAACGTGGTTCAAGTGTGTGGGTGACTAGTGGTCTTTGACCCATGGCGAGAATCTAGGGTACCTTCAGGTAGTGTCCTGGAAACATTCATTTTCTCAGATAGGTTTTTCTGTGGGAGTTGTTGACAGTTTGAGGTTGTATGTTCTCCAGGGCTCTCTGTTTCTCTCTGAGAATCAGTCTGTCTGTTGTAAAGACAGGATGAGTGGTAGCTACAGCTGATATCCTACAAGAGGCTGCCTGGCAAAGTTTAGAGCCAGGCTTTCCAGGTTGGAGTCCGTGCTCTGCCCCTTCTTAGCTTAGCTTTTACTTGATCGCTCCTCCCCCTCAGTTTACCTGTCTGTAAAATGGGGGGGGGGGGTAACGGTGCCTATCTCATAGGTTGTGTGGAGAAATAAATGAGTTCACATAAAACAGTGCCTGGCATGTTCTAAGTGCTGTATGTGGTCGCTCTTGCTGCTGTTGTTAAAACTAGGAGCTTGGCTAGTTGGAGACAGACCGGCTCATCCTCACGCAAAGGTGCCCGCAGGCCAACCCAAAATTCTCTCAGTAGTGTTTTCATCCCTGATTGGGTGCTGGACTCAGTGCCCACGGCTCTGCAGCATGGAACTCCATGAGATGGGTCCTGAAAAGGCCAGTGCACTGCACAGGGCCACACGCTCCCACGGAGCGCCTGCTGTGGGGCTTGTTGGATTTCTGGTCACAGGCAACACGAATGAACTGAAGTGTTTCCCCAAGAGCTAAAGAAAATAAATTACAGAATAATGTTATTTTACAAAACAATTGAAATTAGAAAAATCTCTACCAGGGATAAATTTCACTTATAGAATATTTAATATGAAGACATTCTTACAGTACTCTGGATCCAGCCAGAAGCAGCTGTCTGGAGAGCACTCTGGCTCCTGATGTCACGTCGTCCCACCATCTGGTCTGTCTCCAGCTGCACACGAGGAAGTAACCTGGGTGAGGGAGGAGCCCGGGGACAGAGCCAATTTACACGCTGCTCTGTCAGGAGACCCTGCTCCCATCCCACCTCGAGATTCAGCCTCTGCAGCTTGGCCTGGAATTAACTCTTGTCCATCCGAGCCTAAAGCCAGGGAGGGGTAGATAAAAGTTTCAAATTCTTCTTGCCAGCCTTTTGACAAGGTGGTAGGGGATTGGTAATGGGCAAATCTGCCTCAGGCCCCTGTAAAATGCAGAAGTACCCCAGAGATATTATGGGTTTGGTTCCAAACCACTATAGTAAAGCGGCTATCACAGTAAAGCGAGGCATATGAGTTTTTTGATCTCTCAGTGCATGTAAAAATTATGTTTACACTATAATCTATTAAATGTGCAATAGCATTCATTATGTCTGAAAAAAAACATTTGCACATAGCTTAGTTTAAAAATACTTTATAGCTAAAAAAATGCTATCATCTGACAATGCCAGGTTGCCACAAAACCTTCAGTTTGTGGGGGGGGGGGGACACCATACCTGCGAAGCACAATAAAATGAGGTGTGCGTGTCGTGGGTGGTGACACCCAGACACACAGCGATATTAGAAGGGGAGAATGTTCACTGAGGCAGTAATTTCATATACAAAGACATAACTGCCATTAGAAAAGTTGCGTAGAAAATGTTTGGATTTACCCACATTAGATTATAGCCCAAGGAAGGATTTAGTGTAAAATGAAAGCTGAAAGTTTCAACCACCATAGGAATCTGTTATTTCTTACTACTTGAAGGCTTTCACTATGTGCTTTGATTTGAGCCTTTACAACCTCCCTAAAATCTCAGGGGATTCTGCTGTGTTACCTTGAAGTCAGTTCAGACCCAAAGGCAGTGAGCTGGGTGTCAAGGATGGAGTTGAAGGGCAGGTCAACCTGCGTGCGTGTGTGTGCACACGCGCACAAGCGTCTGGGCTGAATTAGGGGGTTAAGAAATGGTTAAGAATTAGCCAGTCTCAGCAGACTGCTACTTTTCATTCTTCTGCCACACACTATGCTGTTACACTGCCGTGCAATTACGTTGTACTAATATGCTATTACGATTCTTTTACAAAATCGCCACTTTCCGTGTTGAGCAGCATGAAATAACTTCCGTGTTCCCTCACTTTAGACCACTGCTCTTCCAGACAAGTGAACACGTGGCCAGCAGTCCTGCGCTGGGGGACATTATTCCATTCAGTGTCGTCATTCAGTTTTTGTTCACAAGAGCACCTTCTGAGCTGAAATCCCCCTTCCAGGTAATGAAGTGAAGCTAGAACCCTGTTTCCCATCTTTCCCCTTAACCCTTCGAGTGCGGCCCCGCTCACTGACGGTGCCCGGCCTTCTCTTGCCTTATTTAGTCGTGGATCTGTGTCTGGGCAGTGAATGATTAAGGAGGAAAATTCCCCCTGCCCAGCCCCTCCTTTCTCTGCAGAGTAAAAATTACCTGATGCATCTAGAATGAGCCCACTCAGTAACAGTGACACTAGAAATGTATGTTCATAAATCTTTTCTGACGGAGGCCTCGTTTCCTTGGCTGACCCACCTTCAGTTGGCAAATGCACGAGGCTCCCTGGGAGTCAGGGAGGGCTGGGCCGCCTCCCTTCCGGCAGTGTCTGGGGTCCTTGTCCCCGGGAGTCCCCGCGAGTCCCCGCACCAGCGCGGCGAGGCATGAGGGACGAAGAACGGGATGCTCTCTCTCCCCTGACTGTCTTCCCACCCCGCAGAGGGCGGAATGGTCCCACGCGCGCTTCTCCCAGTGGCTGGATGATCATCCCTCTGAGAAGGACAGGCTCCTCCTCATCAGGTAAAGCCACCTGTTCCAGGGACACCTGCCTGTTCTCGCAGCCGGGGCGGGGGGGGGGGGGGGAGGGGTGGGGGAGGGGGTGGCGATGGCGCTGGGGGGCGGCGGGGGAGGAGGAAGGAGCCGGGCGGGGCGGGCGTGTATAGTGATGCGCCTCGGGGAGCCGGGGAGGGGGCACCTCACTGCGCAGGCGCGTCTTGGGGCACCGAAGGGTGCTGCTTTTGAGCACAGCAGTTGTCGCCCTCCCTGTCCTCCACTTCCGAGACTTCACAACCCACTTTGTGCTGTCCCGGGCCTGATGCGGCCCTAAGGACCTTGCGCTGCTGATTTTGAAAACGACCCTCAGCCATGAATAGACTCCTTGCCTGGACTCCACATTTTCTGCTTCATTTCCGCTTGGGGCGGTTACTGAATTGGTGCGCAGATGTGAGTAAACGTGGTACGTTTATTAGTAGAAAACAAGGACACCAGCAGCCTAGTGCCTCTCCAGTGTGGTTCTACACGTGTGAGCGCACACAGACACGCACACACCCCGTCCACCCAGCTGCAGCCGGGGTGGGATGCTGCCACTGGCACACACGACTGTTTAAGCATCTCTGTTCCATCAGCATTCTCCTTTGAAATTCCTCTCACCACGATCTCTGGAGACCTCTTAGCCACCAGATCCAAACATTTCTGTTCTCCCCTTCTCACTCTGCCACCCCAGCTAGAGGTGACCACCCTTCCTTCTTGAAACTCCTCATTGACTGACCGAGTCCACACATTTTTATGACTATGCACTATGTGCCCAGCCCTGGGGACACAAGACAAACCCAGACAGGCCCCGCCCTCTCGGCCCTGCCGTGTTGCCCCCATCATGTTTCTGTTCCAACCTTTCTGGTGATTTTTTCTCTCAGTTTTGTTTGCTGAATTGTTGTGTTCTGCCCACTCCTTAAATGCCATCACTTCCCGCAGTGTGTTCCTGGCTCTTTCCTTCACGTTCGATCTGTCCTTTGGTCCCCAGGTGAGCTCACCCAGACCTGGGACTCTAGAGACCTCTTCTCTCCTGTGGCCCTGGGTTTGTGACTCTCCTTGGTGGTCCAGGGCCTCGGGCCAGCAGACTTGCTCTTATGCTGCCGTTCGCAGTCCCACAGAAAGCAAAGCTCAGCCCCTGAATGTTAAATCATCTTTCCTCTCAAACTTGCTCATTCTCCTAGGCTCCCTGTCTTGATTGGGGTTTCACCATCATCTGTGTCCAGCCAAGCTGGGAAACCTTCAAGCCATCATTCAGTACCTCTGTCACCCTCATTGTCCAAAGCCAGTCAGCTGTACCTCTCAAATCGCTCTTGAAGCCATTCTCAGCTCTCCCAGGGGATCCTAGTGCTGTTGGTCTGGAGACCACAGCATCAAACAAGCCTTTGTTTGAGCCTAAGTGCAGGGCGTGAGTTGGGTGCTCCAAAGCCAGCGTGGGGCTGGTGTGAAGCGGTTCCCAGCCTTGTTTGCACACGCAGGAGTCGAACTTGGGAAATCCATAGGTCAAGGCCGCACCTTCACCTACCTCAGAGCCTCTGGGCTGGGATCTGACAGCAGGATGTCTTAAAGCGGCCCAGGCAGTTCACAGCGCAGCCAAGGCTGAGCCCTGGCTGTCACCTGAGAGGCTCCACCAAAGAAGGAAGCTGCAGGGGGTTGTTGAAAAACTTCAGCTGGTCAGATTCTGGGGGTGGCACTGAATCCTCAGGCTTGGTGACCAGAGCCCGGGTGGGCCTGGCTCCTGTGTGGATTAGCCAGGGCCCTGCCCTTTTTCCTGGCTTGTCTGTTACCATCTCAGCTGTGAGCATCTGACCAAGAAATGGGGGGCGGGAGGCACCAGGTGTATCTGTCTGGTTATGCCTGGTGCCCTCAGGCTCTGGGTGTGGATGCTGGACTCTGCCTGGGGTGAACGCGGGGTTTGCAGTGTCCGTGGATTTTTTTGCCTGAGTCCCATAGACTTGCTCAGCCACAGCCCCTGTGGTAAGAGAGGAGGACTCATGATTCAGTCAGCTGAACTGGGTTCATTTTTGTCTTCTTAACAAGTTGGAACAAGCTCATCTACAACAGTTGTCCTGCTGAGGGCCCATGACAAATCTGTTTTCTTTCGCTTCTCTTTAAAAATGTCTCCCGAGTGATTTCCTCAGCAGTGCTGTTGCTCAGCCTATATTTAGCAACTGAAAATCATGCTCAGGGACACTGTCATGCTTTCTGCAAAAGGCCTGCCCATCACTCCACATAGGGCTGCTAGCGGAACCTTCCTGCCCAGGAAATGAAGCCCTCCTTGGGGGATTCCAGAGCCCTGGGCTCCCGCTGTGGCCCAGGTTGCTGGCAAGGAGGGAAGCTTTGTCCCAGAAAATGTTCTTTCCTATCTGTTACTGCAAACTGATTTCGTCCCTGCGTCCTGAAGCACCACTGATGAATTTCTTGCCCCTGTAGATAAACCCAGGGCGAGTATTGCCCTTTAAATGTCAGTATGTTTGTTTGAGTTCTGGGGGCAAACCTTGTCGTCCACCCCTCTGCTGCCCCGGGTGCAGTACGTTCATCTGGAAGTAGGGCAGGGCGAGGGTCACGCACCAGCTGCCGCACGACAAATGGCAAATGGCGAACTCTCTTCCACCTTCCTCTCAGCTCCCTTTTGACACCAGATATTTCTCGGGAGCTTGCATGGATGCTAGTCAAGTTAATTTCAAAATCAGAGTAATCATTGACTCATGGGGCCAAATGGCGTAAGTGGGGAAGAGGGTGCCTTGTCGGCCTCCCGCAGGCCAGTGCTGCACACGTGCGGGCCATCGGGTGGAGGTGGCAGCCCGGGGACACCTGAGGGACACCCGGGGGTCTGGAAGTGGTGAACGTGTTCTCAGGAAAGACTGACATTTTGGTGCAAAGATTTCTCAAGCTCTGCAGAAGTGGTAGGATTGGCCGCAAACCCACTGACTCTTGCTGTTGGCCGTGGAGCAGCCACTCTCCTTACTGCGGCCTCTTCTCCTTTGCTTTCTCTGAGTCTGAGAGGGACGCGTTATGGTGTCAGAACTGCCCACAGGCTTTATTTGCCTCCTGGCACTTCTCAGGTATGCAGTTCTCAGGCAGTCCTCGTGTCAGGGGCATCCTTGGAGCCCTCGCTCTCCTGCAGGCGGCCGGGCCTGCGGGCTGGGAACCATTCCCTCAGCTGCCCTGTACTTCTGCACAACACACGACCGCTGCGGACAGAGCTAAAGTTCGCTCCCTCCTCCTGGTGTTCCTGTGGCACGAGGCACCTACCAGTTCTGGAAGCTGGGCGCCTGAGACGGGACCGAGGGCAGGACTGAGCCAGGGGAAGCCTGTGAAGGCACATGGTAGTTTTAAAGTCATTTACAGGTTTCGGTAGTAAGCGCACTGATAATTAATGCCTGACAAAAATCAATTTTGTGTTCCATTGAAAACCTCCACTTGGTTAGTTGAAATCACATTGAGCAGTGTTGCTGTGTTGCCACAATCCTTCCTCTCCTGTTCGCACAATTCCTATACTAATTTTTTTCCAATAAGAGTAACTTTAATTATCTTCCTATTTTGGATGCACACCAGAGTTGAGACTCTTACATAATGCTTGGCCTGACTTCCAAGAAAGCTGATGTTTTGCCCAAGCAAATGGGTAATACAATAATTGCTTGAAAATCTTGCTCTGATTTTACGTGGGAGGGCAGATTTAATCTTTTTTCTCTCCGTAGTTCTGATGGTGTTTTGATGAATACCAGAAACACTAACCAAACTCATTTCTGAGCTTTCTTCCACATGCTGTGTAGTATATGTAATTGTCTTATCCATCCCATGCAGATGAAAGTGTTGAGTGGGTTTTTGTCCATTTAATAGATAAAATGAATGTAACCAATTCACTGCAGAACATGACAGTTTCTGTGAACTTCAGTGCGTTAATTTCTAAGACTGATACATACATGTCATGTCTCAGACAGTGGGACCCTTGATTTCTCTTCTGTGTGATGTGCAGGGACATCACGTTGGGAGTGGGCCGATTGCCCAGGATGCTACAGCAACTTGAATAGTATCACAGAAAGAAGCAGTTTTTTCCAAGAGAAACCCCTTCATTTAAGGCTCAGCTGTGAGGTAAACGAAGGTATCTCACGTATTGTCTTGGGGCCGTAAATTCCAGTTTGCAGGCCTGTACTTTTGAGGATCCCTACACTCGTGTTTCTGTTTACATTCTTCGGTGCTTTTGTCTTTCCTTTTCATGACAATTCTGTCTTCCTTATTTCTAATTGTTTTTAAATTCATTCACCATGTACTTGTCAAGCACTGGGTCCTGGGGCTACATAAATGAATAAAATAGCCCCCACCCCTCAATGTTGTTACATCTTTAGGAGGGAAAATTACCAAGGCATACGTCCTTACACTCTAATGTGCCTGGGAGAAACGCAAACAGCTTGCTCCTTACGTGGAAAATCTGAGGCCCTGGGAAGCGTGGTGGGGAAAACCGTATTTGAGTGCTTTATAGGTACAGATATGTACCTGGAAGAGCCAGGTGCTTCACAGAGAATCTTTTAATTCTCACAACTAAACCCTATAGGTATTCTCCCCATTTTGCAGATGAGCAAATAGGCTCAAAATGTGCCTTTTCGGGACACAACCTTGTTAGGCAGAGACATTTTTATATCTGAGGAATATTTGCACAAGTACTCTGACCCCTCGCTGGATGGGCATCAGGGCTGGGCTAAGAGTCAGATGGGGTGGAGCTGCTCTGCACGTATGTTGGCAACACAAACAATGGAAACTGGTGATATGAGGGTCTTTTTAGGCCACAGCAAATGGTCTAGAACCCAGCAGTGGCACCAAGTTGGAGGAGGGCGATGATGAAGCCGGTGGAAGAGGGCAGAGCAAGGGATGCGCTCCAGGCGGCCGCCTCTTGCAACAGTGTGGCAGGTCCTCTAGCCCAGGGCTGATGGTGCCAGGGTGACCGCCACCTATGTGGCTGCCGCAGTAATTAGGGCACAACGTGGCAGGATTCAGACTGAAGCCAAGGGGAGAGGAGGGACCGGATGTAGTATGCGTAAGGTAAACAGGACTTGATAACTGATGAGGTGTGGGATTGAAAGAATTTTAGAGACCTTGGGGAAATGATGGTGTCTTTTGCTGAAATAGGGGGAGATGGGCAGAGCACTACTCTTAGGGTGTTTTGTTTTTTTTAACCCAAGGTTTCGTTTCCTTTTTTTTTTTTTTTAATAGACTAGTCATTAGAGCAGGTTTAGGTTCACGGCAGATTTGAGAAGGCAGAGATTTTCCATATACATACACAGCCTCCCCCATTATCAACATCCCCCACCAGAGAGGTCCATTTGTTACAATGGGGGGAGCCACGCTGACATCACGGTCACCCAGAGTCCACAGTTGACTCCAGGGTTTGCTCTTGGTGGTGTACATCCTGTGGGTTTGCGCAGCCCTAGGTTTCTGACAGGTGAGTTTGAGGGATACCTGGCAGAAATCAGATAAAGATGTCCAGAAGACAGAAGTCAGGAGGGAGGTCAGGGCTGGAAATAGGAGGTTGGAGATGCAGTTACTATAGTCACTGACACTGTGACAGTGGGGCGCCAGGGCACTGCCGTGTGAGCGCTGAGCAGGACGGACTCCTGGCAGGTATGTTTATTCCCTGTGAGCAAATGAAAAGAAGGAGCAGACCTGTCTAAGTAAGAATATTTTCAGTGTTTGGGAGCAAACAGGTAAGAATTACATATTAGATGGGGCTTGAGACGGAGTATGTGAGCTGATTAACGGTATTAACTTACCGTTATCTTAGAGTGTGGAACTTTATGACCAAAATGTGATGGTTATACTTGGAACTTAAATAGACCAACAATGAAAAATACCTTAAAAGGTTTCTTTTTAGCTTAACTGAAACATGATCTAACACTTAAACAGAACATCTGGTTCGGGGATTGGAAAACTTCTTCCGTAAAGGGCCGGACAGTAAATATTTTGGTCTTTGGAGGTCATGTGGCCTCTGCTTCAACAGCTGGGCCCTGCCGTTCAGTGCCGAGCGCCGCCGACCCCGCGTGAGCCTGCGGTCATAGGGCTGGACCCGGCTTGTGGGTGGTTTGCTGACCCCGCTCATGAGGACATACCTTGGCTAAATCCAGGCTGCCTTACCACATAATTTGCTAAAAATTAGAGCCTAAGAGCAATGTGTCCTACCCGTGGGTTCCTGTTCCGTCAGTGAACGGGAACCCACGGCACCCGCGGTGGCAGTGCCGGCGGCCCCGCCCCCGGCGCTGAGCCCTCTCCGCGGCGCGAGCGCCCCCTCGTGAGCCCTGCGAGGAAGACGGGCTGCTGGCGGCTTCGCGGAGGCCAACAGGAAAACGGAGGAAAGGGAAACAATCTGAGGCCAGAGCGCCTCTGACTGTGATTAGACCAGTAAGTACAGTGCAGACTCGGGGAGGGCTGCTGGTCACGTAGCTTGTGGAACTGGGCAGAGCAGTTCCAGAAAGGGGCTGCTTTTATATATTGGTGCTAAGCTGATTTCTTTCAGATAATTTTTTTTGACATTGTTTTCATTTTGGTTTTCAGGGGAGCCCTCGAAGCTTATGTTCAATCAGTAAGAAGCAGAGAAGGCAAAGAATTTGCACCAGTTTATCCCATCATGGTTCAGCTGCTTCAAAAAGCTACGTCTGCTCTTCAGTAATAACGTGAAATCTTTCCTTATCTCCATTTTGTGCTAACCTGAACAAGGCTGGCAATTAAATTGTAACTCATACTTCTAGAAAACAGCTACTATCTCCAAGTTTAAGACTGTAATTGACTTTACTGTTTTTCTTACTGATCGTTTTGTTTACCTCTTAAACTCTTCCACCTTAAGTAGCATAAAATGTCAAAATTCATCAACTTCAAACTCCATGGACCTGATCTTTCCAGAAGGACAGCCAACTCTTTTCTATGAGGTGGGTTAAAATTTCTTCCCATCTCATAGCAGAGTCCCCACTGCTTCTTAAGGGATATGATCAAGTTTATAGTAAAGATGCTTTTTTATCCTCACTGGATAAATGCACACAGCCTAGTGCTTTCCATACTTGGCTGCACATTAGAATCACTGGTAGCTTTATTAAAAAAAAAAACTTGATGCCCAATTTGTATCTCATATTAACATGCCTGGGGGTAGGAGCCAGGCATTAGTATTTAAAAAAAAAAAAGCATTTACAGCATGCAACAAAGTGTGGGAACCACTGTCCACCCAGAGCTAAGATGTGCGGCTAAATGTTTTCCACGTGTCATACTGTATCTTTACTAAGGGTAGAGCAAGGTTGTCTTTACACGGTGTCATCTTATTAAAAGCAGACTTTCTAATGCAGATGCCAAGATAAAAATTTTTACGAAGATTCTTATCAATAGCTGATAATCTGGTTTCTTGTTATTCTATTGCTCTTGTTACTAACACTTTGGATTTTTTTCTTTTAAACTCTTTGAAGTATAGTTGATTTACAATGTTGTATTAGTTTCTGGTGTACATTAATATTTTGTTTTATTGTTTAAGAAGTGGGTTGTGGGATTTTTATGTATTTTCCCTCCCCTGAACTGTTACTCTGATGACTCGTACAGAAAGTTCAGTCACAATCAATCGGCAGAAGTCAGAGATAAACAATTTTTTTTCATTTTATTTGAAATAATATACAAGAATATAGTGTGCAAAATTTAGGGGCAACATCATGAAGTGTAATGAACTGAAATCAATTTTCCAGCTGTGATTCTAACCAGGAACACCACTTGGTAAGTAACACGAAAAGCCATGATTGTAGCTCAGAGCAAAAGCAGCTGTATTGCCAGTGTGTTTGCTCTCATTGTAGACAGTTGGAGGAAAGTAAAGTGCAAGTGTTGCACTGGAAGTGCAAAGTCTGCCCCCACCAGATATACGATGACAAATACGATATTAAGATACGTGGCTGAGGAGATATAGGACACAAAGTTAAAAATACAATGGTGTCAACTGTTAATAGCACCATTACAGTGACTATATCCCAATGCTATTAACTAACTTGACCTTGGCCTGGGCTGCCCACCGCAGTAAGGGATGGGTGCTGCCACCCAGTGCCTCAGCTCAGCGTGCTCTGGGACCTGCAGCAGGTGGCGCTTAGGTGGGACCCTGACACCATCCGCCTGCTCCGTGTTCTGGTCATCTCTTGGCACTGGCCAGCCTGGGAGCCCCCGTGTTTGGCACAGACGCTGAGCCAGGCGGTGGCTGGTCAAGGAAAGGCCAGCTCCCAGCTTCTGCTTCATTCCATCTTGTGTACAATACAGATTAATAAGCAGTAAGGAGCTAATGTATGAACAGCAGGTACATATTTTTATACTCCCCTTTTGTACAATTTAAAATAAAACATGTATACACTTCTCCTTCCTCTTTCTACTGTACTTTAGCACCACAGGATATCAATTTTCAAGCCTATATTACCTGATAGACATATATGAAGTTTGGAAGAAAAATAAGGCAATTTGGTTTACAATGTTGATAGTTTTAGCTTACTTAATGCTCTAATGGAGAAAGCAAATCCTCACTCGTATTATTAAATCATTGCAAGACTCAATGCTATCAGTATCTTACGGCCACACGCTCCAGGACGAATCGTGAGACCTTGATCTTCTTAAGTCTTTCCATCAACAGTCAGTTTATGTGAATACAGACTTAAGAACATAAGCATCTTGGTTTAATGTTGTTGGGAGCCCTGTGGAGATAAAAAATTAAAGCTCAGTGAATGTTTACAATACGTAGTAATTCTACAAGTGAAAGCAAAGGTGGATAAATACAATGTTTATAACCTTACTATTTAAAAAGACTGCCTTCTCAAAGGTGGTTTTTAAAAGTCTGCTAACATCTGATGGTTCAGGCATCCGGAAAATGTATGAAAATGATGAGACAAGAGAGGTGGACTAGGATGAGCAGGAAGGATGGGGATCCAGGCAAAGTCCTACTGCGTGGAATCTGAAGGTAATGGAGAACTTCAAAAATCTAGTTCAGCCATCCTCTTGTATTGGAATCTGACTACTTTTTAAAAAGAAATTCTTAACACAGACGTGAACTGCATGTTACTACACAGAAATGGGCACAAATACACAGAATGAATCGGCACATCCTTGGCCCCCTCCTGCGAGGTGCTGATGTCTTCCCTTTATTTTTAATGCTGTTTCACATTGAGCTCATTCTGTTCTGTCATGTGAAGCTGTCTTGTAATTAATAGAAAACACTTAAAAGATGCTACTCTACTAATGGAAAAGCTCTATCAATCAAATCTATCCAAGATTCTTATTATAGTGCGAACTTGTTTACCAGCCTTCCTAGGCCTTGCCATTTTTTTCCTTCCTGAGGTTTTTTCATCTAGAAATTCTGTGCAGATGTCAGAAGTCCCCATGAAGGCTGGTCAGTTCACCCCATGCCTCCTTCCTCCTCAACCCACCACCAATTAAGAAAGGCTGCTGAGACATCCTACCCCAAATTAGAAAATTTTTCTATTGCGCTATCGAGTTAATAACAGCTATCAACCTAACTAGAAATACTACATTCTAAAGTTCTCCACTTGAGCATCTCCAGACGAACATTGCTACTTTCCATGTGAAAAGAGTGGCATTAATGATGAAAAGAAAAGCAGTCCGCCTTAGATGGTGCAAAAACATGATTAGGTTTTGAAAGTGTAAAGGCTGGGAAATAGCATCAACCGGCCTTTAAAGGCTTTAACAGCTGCTGCGATGCACCAGGACAGCTGTGGAGATAAGTCAGGACTGTTTTTGTTGAAACATACCGAATTGGTTCTTTTCCTTTTCCAACAGTCAGGATTTAAACGCTTTTGTTCTTCAGCCAATGCCTTCGCTTCTAATGTATACATCCTTCTCTCTTCATTCTTCATTTTCTTCCACCTGTCACCAAGGATCACACTTATGGCTCTGTAAAGTAAATATTTACACTTGCTGAAGGCAAGAATTTTTCAGAAAAGTCATTTCAAGTGCTGCTATTTCGGGAAGAAATAGAAGTTGAAAGACAACAATCTTGTCCAACATAGAGAAAGGGAAAAGGTCAAGGCGACAGCAGTCATTTCCAGTAAAGCCCCAAGTCATGCGGTCCATTCATCACAACCTTGGCAGTTAAAGCCTCCGGGAATAAGGCCATTATTTCCAATTGTCAACGGACATCTAAAATGGCTAAAAACTGGTTATTTTACACAGCTCAGATTTGAAGAAAAAAGTTAAATATTTCAAAGAAATGGTGTAAGTTAGTTAGGTCTATCCTGATACATTGGTTTTGCAAAGCTGTTTAAGCCGTTACGGCAGGTAACATTCAGTATCAGCAGCACAAAGTATTCACTACTAGAAGCTGTCCTTACTTGCTGGTTGCGCCCATAACCCACCAAGTAGTCATGGTACAGCTTTCTTCCTCCACGCAGCCCCAGTGAAAATGCACACTTACTGTGCATCTCCTAAGACAACACCAAATAAACCTTAGGCAATATTTATACTTAACACTTAAAGTCAAACTGGTCAGACGTGTGATGACTAATAGATATTTGAAACTATTTCCTATTTGTATTTATTCATCTGCCCCAAACCTACTTAAAATGTCTCATCAAGGACAGGCAGACACAAACTGTTTTCCTTCTGTGAAGAGCACTTAACCCTTAATTTCCTGACACTCAATACGAAACAAGGTCTGGGAAGACTACATGAAGTATCTACAAGTGATTTCATGATGACTGATATGGAAGCGAGAGAACAGGTATCTGAGCTTTGGAAAAAGTCACCACAGAAGCTCTACTCTGTAAAAAGAAATTAAATATATAGTAAATACATGTATTTTTTAATCCAAAAAAGCTAATGCAATTAAACATTGCATTACATGTTCTTTTATTAAAATAAGAACCAGTTTTTATAATCTCTGAGTTAAAGGTACCATATAATGGTTGACACTTTTACTAGTTAAATCGAGTAAGAAATACATATGTATCAATTCCCAAGTTAAAGATGCATTTGGTTTAAGTCGCTTCTCTCTTTAAAATGTAACTACTTGGGGTAGAAAAAAAAAATGGGTGGAGGTAGTTAAAAGGTACAAACTCCCTGTTAAAAGTCCTGAGGATGTAATGTACAGCAGGGTGAGTACAGTGAATCACCTGTATGGCATATTTGAAAATTGCTAAGAAAGTAGATCTTAAAAGTTATCACAAGAAAAAAATTCATAACTGTATAGTGATGGGTATTAACCAGAGTTATTACTGTGATCATTTCTTAATATATACAAATATCAAATGATGTTGTACACCTGAAACTAATGTCATATGTCAATATATCTCAAGTGTGTGTATATATATTAAAAATTAAGACCATGACTCATTCAAACCAGAATTCAAAACAATTATTTTATGTGCATAATCATTAGACTTTTCTCATGATCTCAAGGGTAAAGGGAACAAGGAAGAAGGGCAAAAGATCATTTTAAAGTTCTCCAAGTTCATGGAGAACTTGGTTTGCGGGTGAGGAGTGGAGGATTTTGAGAGATGAGGTAAGGGCACCAGCGAACAGCAGGAAGGGTTAGTGTTAACTTTTATTCCTGGGCTCTACTGAGGACACCTCTAAGCTAAGCTTAGTCTTTTGATAAATCTGGCAGTTACTACAAATCACCAATGCCCACACAATCCACAGCGTGACACGGCTGTACAGCAGTCACCTCCGTGAGATCTGACCCGGGAAGGTGTTCGTCTTCTCCATAAAGATGGAACTGTCAGCTGTTAAGAGCCGTGTCCTCTAACAGGCAAATGGCGCCATGTTAATTTTAGAAGGCAGATCCTTACCTCTTAGCTAACTTAACTACCTGTCTAGGCATTACAAAATAATTACTCATGACCCTAAAAAGTCCACTTGAACTTTTTAAAGTAAACCTAGAAAACAAAGAATTCAACAATAAAAGCTATCGAAGTTCACTTAACTATTCCAGTTCCTATGAAACTGCACTTAATACACTGAATTATTATAATCCAAATTATCACTCTTCTTACCTGTTATCTTTCCCTGGATACATCTGAGTATATTCAACTCTGTATTTTTTGGCAAAAAGCATGAAGGCATTCATTGGTCTTTTGCACTTGTTAGGAGAAGTGGCGCTCACAGTCCCTGAGCTGTGGGTTTTGACAGCTTTTGTATACAAAGAACTGGAAGAGAGCTGTGGTGATCCAGGCGAGCCACAGTTTTTACTGAATCCAGATCCCGCGAATTCTTGAGCTCCAGGCCCTCCACAAGACAAAGACGCACGACGCTGACGAGCCATACTACTTAGCACGTAGACTGCGGAAGAATCCATAGGCGTGAAGTCATAGCTAAAAATAAATTCATTAACATGGTTTTAATTCAGTGTAATGATCTGATTTGTAAAAACACAGGATTTGGGGGGAAAAAAAGAAAAAAACCTTAACATCTGACTAGAAATTTCAATGTATTTTACCTTAATGTTACCAACACTGTTTTTACAGCTTCACCTTTGACAACTGCTTATAGGATGAAAGCTTATATATGCATTTACTAAAATTTTCTCAATCTTAGTAACAAAAATCTTTTAAAAACACATGAGCCCCCACCCCAAAGGAATCTGTTACAGTCCACATACTTTACTCACAGCAAGTACCTCCTTTAGATCCCAAGCAACTCAGTTATTCCAACTTTAGACTCACTTTTTGACAAATCTGATAATCTAATTTGATGACTATAGAAACTTAAAATTAGAAAGTTAAAGTGGAGTGGCAGATATATCCCAGGCCTAAGGACTAACTCCTAAGAAAACAAAATGCTGAGTGAGGGCAGTCAAAATTGGTTAAATGTAGCCAAAGGAACTCACAGTGCACAGTAACCTGGGTCATTTGTTGAGATGCCAACAGTCACACGTTCATCAGTCTCCCCTACAGGCTGTCCATATATCACAACACAGCCTAACAACTAAAAAGTAAAAACCCACACTGATCAGGAAAGGCCATGTTTTGTTTGGTATATTCAGTTCACACAGGCATGGGAATAAGCTATCCACGGTATCATTTTCTCAACCAGCCTGCTCGGAGGTGTTCATTATCCTCTTTGTATGAGGAAAACAGGCTAAAAAAGATAAAATAATTGTCCACCCAAGGCCTCACAGCTACTAGCTCTAAACCCAGATCTGTCCGCCCACCTCCAAAGCCCCAGGTTTCCTCACCAGTACCGTGTGCTCGGCCCTGCTACCTGCTAACCTCAAGGTGAATAATCATCACTGAAAACATTACCTGAAAAGTAGAGTTAATGTAGACCACAGCCTGAAGATACACCCATCAAAAGAATTCTCGTTCCAACTCTGTTAACTCTTACTGCTTACACTTATCTTAGCAGAAAGCCTTTTATTCTAAACCCAACTCTATTTCTCTCCCTGAAACTGAAATTCTGGCAATACATCAACACAGGTTGATAAAAGCCATAGGAATAGTATCTGCCTATAGGTAAAGCAGTGTGAGATTACGATCACTCCGCAGACGGGGGCGGGGGGTGGGGGAGCCACGTGAGTGAGGAGGCCATGCCAGCCACCGCACGCAGCACAAGTGACTTCTACTGATTACAATCACACGTCTGCTCTTTTAAAGGTATTACATGAAATAAGTGTCAAGTATGACTCTAAAATTATCGAATAAATGCTTAGCAATCAGTGTTATGTCAGGGAAACAATTTTTGCTATCTTAAGCCCCTCCCACATATAATTTAGAAGAAAAGCAAACATTATAAATGAACCTGGCACCAAATTATAATTATCTACCATCAGTAGAGATTAATAATTTGAAACACCAAAAGATTTAAAACCAGTGTAACTGACTACTGAAATTTGAAAACTCCACCACCTAGTGGTACAAGTGTAACTATCATCCTCTTCCATCGCGGACACAGTTTAAAGCAGTTTGAAGTACTCAACACACAATTCAGGAATTTGACGTGACTACAGCATTATAATAGTACACACAATAGCCTTTTAAGGAAACTTCATCTTTTGCTGTGCTCACTATCTGTGGTTCTAAAATGGGCCCTGTTTCCCACCTCACTTCTACAAGCCATTCCTCAAGCTTAGAAGGCCCTTTCCCACCGTCATGCATCACTCAAACTCTGCAATAGTGTAGTCTATTAGCCATGTCACAGACTAACTCATTTAATACTCCCTCCCATATTACCCTCATTTTACTTTTTTTTTGAAGACCCATAGGAAAATTAACTTAGCCCAGTTTCCACAGCAAATCTATCACAGAACCAGGATGTGAGCCCAGAGAGTCCTGCTCCAGAGCTGTGTCCCTCCTGGGCCACACTGCCTGTCAGCCAGCACATACCCCACCGCACACATGGACTAATCCATTTCCTTCTCTAGACTGGGAGCAAAGAGTCAGGCCTATGTCTTAACTGATTTTAAATCCCCAATGCTCAGCACACACTCTGCTTTTACAATGTCTGATGACTGAATAAGAGAGTACATAATAATGTAAAATTTTAATTGGGCTCACAGTCTATCTATACCACTTAATAATGTAAGCTTGTGCAGGTTAAATAAACCCTGTAGCCTCAGTTTCCATACTTCTGAAATGAAGACAGCACATGCTGTGCGATGCTGCACCGCTGAGAGAACAATCTATGTAAAACACTAAAGGCAGAGCAGAGGCCAGCACACAGTAGGTATTCAACTGCAGTGTCAGTTATTGCAGAAGCAACCTCGACTGGTAAACTGAGTACTGAATCTGGATTCTGACAAGATTCAGGCTTGACTCTGGGTTCTGACACTAACAGCTATTTTCTGAACATGTTCCTCACTCTCAGCTTTAGTTCTCTCTCCCTCTGTAAAATGGGGACATCATCTACAAGACAGTCAAGAGTAAACAAGTTAGTACGTGTACAGCACCGGGACCTAGGAGGCATTCAGCAAGTTAAAATACATCACCTGAACAGACACACCAACTTCAGAAACAACTGTCCTAAACCTGCCTGATACTGCGAAGACTGGCTTCAATCCCCAATGTCTCAAACGGGCTTCTTCAACTCAAGTGCTTACTTGGAAGCTTCCTTTCTACAAGAGCCACAAATTGTACCTAAGAGCTTATCAGTTTATCACTGACATCTTCTGGTCCCCACCAAGCAAAAATTTCAAGGATTCAAGTGTCCTTCCCTGAATAGCACGACCCAAGAGCCTGTCCCGTATCCCCAGGGGGCACTTGGGACTTTAATTCTTGAGTTCCCTCTTGGACTAAGAGCTGCTGCTTCCTGCCCTTCTCTCCCTTCCTGACCTCCTCACGGCAGGCAGCATCTCCTCTAACCTGCCAAGTCATAACCCAGTCCACGGTGAAGATTTAGTCCACTTCCTGCTTCTCAACTTTTTCATGGTTTCTCCTGGATGAACTTCCATTTCCACTCCTTCACGAAGGGGGAAAGGAAGGGGGCCACTCTCACTCCACAGAGAAGTGAGACCAGTTGTCCTAGGAGTGAGCGCTGTTCAGTGGGACCAAATAATGGGAACCTGCTGTCTTACAAAAACCAAGAGACAGCCAAGTGTTCCTTCAGCTTAAAAAAGAAAGTTTTGCACTATGAAATACCTGATATATAAAAAAATGTATATAACATATAAATGTAAGCTATAATTCATACAAATAAATACGAATGAACTCACAATCTAATGAAATAGAATATTTCTGATGTCACTAAACTCCCACATTTGCCACCCACAGAGAACCACTCTCCTGAGTTATCATTCCCTCACTTTTCCAATAATTTCATTATAATACACTCATAAATACAACATATAAAAACTATAGCAACATTACATTAATACAGCAGTTATATTACCATGTCATAGACAATGTTTCATTGTGCAGAAGAGTTAACACTGCAGTCCTGCTGTCCTGTCAGAGGGTCACTTACAAAGCTGGCCCTGACGAGCATCTGGAACTTGGATTTCAGGAAGGTTCCCATCATTCCCACAACTGATAGGAGAGGCTTACTGTTTCTGAACTATGTGCACAAACAATACAGTTTACCCTAAACACCTGCTTTCCTTTTGGAAGCTTTCAATTTTGGTACTTGCCAGGCAGAGGCAGCCTACGCGACCTCTCCCACTAAAACCCTGGTGCTGAGGGTCTAACAAGTATCCCTGGTAGAAAGTGATTCGTACACACTGTCGGAACTCGCTGCTGAGGGAAATAAGCTTGTCCTGTGTGGCTCCACCAGGAGAGGACTCCTGGGACCCTGGCTGCCCCAGACTTGAGCCCACGTCTTCCCTTTTCATGATTCTGCTTTCATACCCTTGCGTATCCATAGCTGTGCGTGTGACTATGTACTGGAACCTGTGACAGCCCTCCCGCTAAATCACTGAGCCTGGGGTGGACCTGGGGACCCCCGACGGAACTCTATAATGTGTATTTTATATACTACAGAAAGATTATATACATTGATTTACACTTTTATTAGCTGTATTTCCAAAGAACATCTGATTGCATAAAAAATGGAATCATAACTATTTCTGGGAGGAATTTTTACTTGTTATTTCTAAAACTGACCCTTGTTTTAAAATGTATGGCCACGGTTCATTCATTTTCCACTGACAAAAAGAATTCCACGGTGTGATTACATCACGACATACACATTCACTCTCCAGTTCATGCGTGCTGATACTGTTCCCGTGTTTTTTACACCATGAGCAACACAGCTATGAAATGGTTTACACATCTCCTAGCACATGTCTCTAGGAATCTACTTCTCTAGGTTGACATCCAGAGGCACGGGATTGCTGATATTCAGTGTTGTAAGATGAAGCCGAATTATCTTCCAAAATGGTACAGTTTACACTCTCACCAAAACATAAGAGGTAGCACAGATCTACATCCTAAGAATACTCTGAGTATCAGACCTTAACACTGTCTTGGTTTTCAGAGTGTATATGAGAGACAGAGAATCAAACAGCATTTAGATTTCAATCTTGGACATGTTTGTTGATCACACAGCCTGTGCCAGGCCATGCTGGGTTTTGTTTTGTTTTTAAATAGTCTCACTTATGCTTTCAAAGTAAAAACATATTAACCTTATATTTTATTATATTAAACTGAACAAAATAAAATCTACAGGCCAGCAGGAACTCTTGAGAATTCTCTACTTAATGCCTATGGATTTGATAATTATTTTAAAGAAAGAATGGGTCTTAAAATCCCAGATATTACATATAGACCTTCTCTGGCTTCCTTCTGGGAGAAGGGTGACCAACTGTCCATTTTCCCAGGGATGGGGTTTCCAGGGATGCAGGACTTCCAGTGCTACAACCAGAAACGGTCCACACAAATTCAGACAGTTGGTCAACCTTCTTGAGTGTCCGTACACATGGATTCTTGTCCTATTCTGCCACTTACAAGGTAATCTCAGGACAAATCACTTCCTTCTATAAGTCTTTACAAATGTCAACTTTTTGCTATTTTTATGATTTTGTTAATCCATGCAACTAATGCCCTTGTCAAAATGAATATTAAACAAAGATACAGTTACCTAAAGGAAAAAAAAAAAGATACAATTAACAGACTTGTGGACTGGTTCAAGACAACTGGCCAGATTTAGCAGATTTTTCTTTTTTAAGTATCAAAGCTGATCTATTTAATTCTTGGTCCTAGGTGTTTTTCCTCATCTAAATGTTTTACAAACTCACTTTTCCTAAATGACTACTCAGTGTAAAACTCCTCTTGAACTATTATTTTACTTAAATTACCAAATATTTTTTCATTTAATCATATATAGTTGACCCTTGAACAACACGGGTTTGAACAGCTTGGGTCCACGTATATGTGGGTTTTTTTCAATAGTACGTACTACTCAGTCTATGGTTGGTTGAATCTGCCTATACAGAGGGCCGGCTAGAAGTTACACGTGGATTTCCGACTGTGTGGAGGATTGGTGTTCAAGGGTCAACTGTATATACTTCCTCTAACTAGTCCTTTTGTAATTCTCAGATCTTTAAACGTTTAACCTCTTAAACAGCAATCATTAGGGAGATTAAGCGTAAACTTTTGATAGAGAGGGGAAAAAAGAAGAATTCAATATTACCTTTTAAATGTATCAAAAACACCTGAATCATCAAAATTAATGGCATCGGGGTGTCCAGGAGGTAGACATACATCACCAATATGAATTTCACAACATGGAATGCCATGCTGTACCACAGTCAAGCTTGGATAAAATGAGGACCAACCTAAAGTTAAAGCAAACAACAGTTACATAAAGGATGGAGACTGACAGAAAGCACTCGATTTATTATACAATAGACATAGCACTTCTGCATCTTAAAAATAAAGTTATTACTTGAGTTTTTCTGTAACACAAGTCATGTATCTTTGCCACAAAGCAAGTCCAAGTATTTTATTTTGCAGTGTAAAAGCCTTCCAAAGTAATTTAATTCACCATTTTATTAATATAGCAATTCTACCAATCAGCACTTCCACTGACCTACAAGATAGTGATACATGATGATGATTGAGACCATGAAATAGTCTCTGAATCATGATTCAGGTATATAGCATATTTGGCAACCCTAAACCAAAATGCAATTACTAGAATACTCCATTCCCCGAACTACTTGAGACAACAGAGAGCTACTGTAGCACGCTACACGAATCTCCACGTTCACACCCACAGGAAGCAGAGCTCTACCTGACGACTAAGACACTCAAACATCACTAGGTTTTACTATATAAGGCATTTCTTATGGTAGTTTTCTTTAGTTTGAAAGTTTTCCCTTCCAAAAAATTTTTTTTCTTAATCATCAAAGAGTTATGCCACAAGACATGATTATAAATTTAAGAAGCTTTCTTTAAAACAGTTACTACAAATTCAAATTGAAGCCCTACCTTTATTTTTAACATAGAAAGGGTGGTCCAGCTTACACTCTACAGTAAGTAAACCATCTTCTACTGTACCAGGATCAAAAGTCAACTTCAGTACAGACTCGCCAAATGATACACTTTCTTCATGTGATAACAACTTTAGACCATCAGAACCATAGCCCTGGAAATACATGCATACAGTAAATAAATTGGCAGTATTCAATTCAACATGGAATGAAGTTCCTGTTAGACGTAAGATTTTGTGGAAACGATAAAAGTAAGACAGGATCCCTGCCATTAAGGAGCTTTCGACCCAGGAGTGAAGAAAGGCAGATACATAAATTACTACTATAAAGCAGACTAGAGTAAGCACTTCAAGTATAAATAATGCTAATGGAGTTTAATACAGAGAGGTATTAACTCCAAAAGAAGATTAGGGAGGGCTTTCAAGTCCCATTTGGACTGGGATTTAAAAGAATGAAATTTAGAAAGGCAGAAGAAAAATGCCTCACACCAAGAACAGTTGTAACAATTTCTCTGAAGAGCGCGACTTATTTGCTGAAAATGCAAGGTGAGTTCAGACTGCGAAGGAGGGCCCAGTCAGTCAGTGAAGGGATCTTAAAGACAGCCATGGTGCTTACACTTTCCTTTGAGAAGGTACTGGGAAGTCAACGGAAGCATTTTTATTAATTGTCAATTTTAAGATGAGGATAAAGACTAGGATAAAAGGCACCTCTAGTGCTCCATTTACTTGAAGATATTATGAGGAAACCCCATTACAATCTTGAATTGGCAAGTGCAGGGGTGGCAGAACTAGGCTAAATTTAACTTCAACTAATATTTATTGAGCATTTAGTACATGGCAGGTGCTAGGCTCCGAAAACATGAAACATTAAACACCACGTGATCCCTACCCTTAAATTCACAGAAACACAAAGGAGACAGACATGCCAATAGGTAGCTGTAGTATCCAGTCACTAGTGAACAAAGTAACCAATGAGAGAAAGGGATAAGTGTAAAAATCTTCAAGGAAATAGAACTGATCAACTGAATATGAAGGGAGGAAACCAAAACAGTCAACTTCCCAGTTTTGAATCTAGCAATCAAGAAGGATAATAGAAAAGAAAAGGGAAAAGAAAAGAAAAGGGAAAAAGGAGGCCAAAGGGGGAAGAAAAAGGTAAGTCCAGTGTTGGTTACACTAGTAACTAGATTACAGAATCTTCTAGTTCTTAGAGCTGTGAGAACTTAAAACTAATCCAATCCCATCTCACAGACCAGGAAGCCAATGTCTAGCAGCCTGCCCAAGGCCAGTCATGCAAACAGTTGCTGGCAGAGCAAGAAAGAGCCCAGGTTTCCTGACTCCGAGACCAGAGTGCTTTCCACAGGCCACCAAGAAGCTGCTGTGGGCAGTACGAGCAGAGGACGTGGTGACGAGGGTGAGGAGGCTAGAATGGTAGCTCACACTTGACGTCACGGGCAGATAAGCCACCAGTCAAAAAAGACGGTACAGTGGAAGAAGAATCAGGGCGCCGCCACGCTACACAAATCAAGAGAAGACAACCCACTGCGTCAAATGCTGCAGAGATGCCACGCAGAACAAGCAGGAAGCTCTTTGGAAATCAGAATAAAGCTAGTGGCCTTTGAGACAAGGTTAGTAGGGCAACAGACGCTGAAGTCAGACCACGGTGAACTCTGCTATAATGGTAACAGGCTGAGGGGGACACTGAAGGCAGCCATGAGAGGATTTTTCTCAAGAGACTCAACAGTAGGGAACAGCAGGATCCACATAGGAATTTTAAACAAGCACACTTCACATCCCAATTTCTCTGCCTACAGAGGAGATGGAGAAATTAAAGATTTCAAAGCTAAAGGTGACAACCGGTATTTATCCTAGGCTAGGGCCGCCCATTACAGCTTCTGCTTCTTTACAAAATGCCATGTTTTATGGGGTCATTTTAAAAGTAACAATATAATCAACTCTCAGTTATCCATAGGGGAATTAACCACTTTGTATATTACCTAAGGTAAGGCTTTGTTTTATTTATTCATTTTATTTTTAATGCCAGTTTAGTTTTCCCCAAAATACAGTGTATAGAATGCCAATAAATACACTTTTTTCCATATAAGAAAGCTTAATTATAAAAGTAAAACCTACAGTCACTGCTCCTCCCCATCAGGCTAATAAGCAAGAGTAGTCACAGAAACTCTTCCCAAAATGTAAGCTGTCACTTAAATATGAAAGTAAATGGAGGATACACCTGTAGATTAATAATAAACCTAATGTTATGGAAAAGTTTTAAGAATCTTAAATCAACCTTGTGAGTGCCCATCTGGAGATCTTCCTCATTATCACAACCTTCGGTTCTAGCAAAATCTTCAACATCCTGCCATTCCTTATTGCTTCCCTTATGAAAGCACAGTCGTGTGCCTACAGTTTAAGTAAAATACAAATATTAGATAGGTGACTAGTGGGCTGCACAAGTAAACTGTAACAAAGTCAAGGGTTCTTTTTTTTTTTACCTTTCAAAAAACAGTGCCATGCAGTTGAAGGCCAGGAATTGCACCATCCCAAATCATCATCATCTGAGAGGGAGGACATGCAGAAAATGCCAGACTCAGACTCACTGTTTGCCTACAGTAAAAAATATGACCAATTTTTTAATTTTTATTTTTTTAACATTTTGTTAATGTCTTCATCTGAAGGTTTCAGTGGGCGATTTAATCACTCTAAACTTAGGGGAAAAGAATACCTTCAAAAACTGAAGTTCTGGGAAGTTTTAGTTCAATGCATGCTCCCACTGCTAACAAACCTTCTTAATAGTGTACATAAAACCTAGTCCACAACACGATGAGACACACTACTTCCCATCTGCATGGGCTTCAAAAGAACTTAGAGAGGGAAGTTAATGTACTGCAGCTGCTGTGTGAACTTCATAAAAGTTTCATCTCATGAATACACTTACCCTTTCGTGTCTGACTGGTGTTTCCTCCTTCCAGTGGTGATGTGGGAAGGCTGGCTCACTCTTAGAAGAGGACACTGGTGGAGGGCGTGCATAAGAATGTAAACTTTTGCTAGTGGCTATGATGTGTACAGGAGATGATCTAAAATAAAGAAGCTGTTTTAGCTGTAAAGCAGCGGTCCTTAAAGTAGATCTTTCCTTGTGATGAAAAGAACGTCATATTCCTAATGCCAACGTTATTACATACAACACCCCTACGGGAAATACTGGTACAGACATCAAAATTTCCTTTATAGTATGTTGTTCCCACTTAACCTCTTACCCAAGCCATCTTCACACATTTTAAAGGTTTTTATCCTTTTCGAATTAGACAATGTACTTTAAATTCCAAATTACTGCTTCATTTGTCTATCCACTCATTCATACAATAAGGACATGTACAAGTGCTATTTTCATTCACGAAGGTTAATACCCCCTGTGCGGGGTTCCCTCTCCATTTCTGTCTTCTTTTGTTTAGTCACCTCATCTCAGTATGAACAGGGCATCGAAGCTTAATGTGACCAACACGGACCTCTACCTACCAACTACCCATATCAGTGGGCAATAACACCAAAATGTTTAAACTTAATACAGTAGAAAGCAACCTATTTGAAACTCCTTGTAACTGGAACCATTTCTGATACAAACTTGTGAAAAGCATCTACATATGAGGTTAGTTATTTTCCAGCATGATCACCTTAAAAAAAGGTACCTCTTCTGCCTTTCTGCTTCAAAAGCCCCTTTACCAGGCAGTGCTCCCTTTAGAGTACATGGGGTTCCCAAGAACACACTCAGATCCTTCCCCCACAAACGGATCAGCCATCCAGCAACATGTACTGACTCGGGGGTTTGGACAGCAGCCCAGAGGCTGACCTCAGGGTCTGGGAGGTAAATGTGAAGATCTCAAACCAGGACAGTTCTCTTGAGATGTCAAACACAAATTTAGTCCTTAACAGAAAAAGGTTTACACGTGTCTGTACTAATCCTCTTTTTAAAAAGGGGAGAGCCATCTTACTTTCCAATTCTCCCCTTATTCCCTGAGAAATCTGATTAGCCTCTCAGTTTTTATTTTCTCTTAACATTTTTTCATTGTATTTTTGCAGAAATTACTTTTAAGTGAGGATCTATGTATAAAACTATGCTTTCATTTCATAGCACTTCTTAAATAAAAAGCCCTCAAATTTCCATGTGTTTTAGCCTACTCTCCAATTTTATATTTCAAAATACAAATACTACATATTTCATCTTTGCCCAATTTCTTCCTTTTATTACATACATTTAGATCTTTATGAAATACTAGGAATGGCCAAACTGCTAAAAATTCCTTTAGTTCATTCCTGCTTTCATAACGAATAAAATGAGTTTATCAGTTCCTCTGTTTAACCATTTAAAAGAGAAGTAACAATGCAATGTTCTAAAACGTACACGGCCTAAATGTTCTGTAAAAATTAATATGCTCAGTGTGTCTGAACCACTAATTCCATGCTCTCTTCATCCTTCTATCAGTGCAGGGATAACACAGATTCTTCCTGTCCTCAACCCCCAGTACTGTACAGTTACGACTTCAGACATCCAAAGTTCAGTAACTAACACACTTCAGCACTCTACAAGGTGCGCGAACAGCCACTGACAGTGTTAGAGACAGGCAAGACGGCAGAGCATGACTCTTCGTCTCGTTCCCTATGAAGAAGGGGAACACAGAAAATGCTGCACAGAAGAAATTTACATCTTTAGGGAGCTACTCTTCTATTTTTTTTTTATATTAATTTTCTTCTCAGGGCTTTACTCAACTTTCTGTGAACTAAATTATAAACCCTCATAAGTTTGCTGTGAAAAATGAAAAGCATTATCTCTAAACTAGAAATAAAGAAAAAATAAAGTCCACCAGTAAAATCAGGGTTTGCTTTTTTAATTATGAAAAAATGTTTTGCTTTGTGACTATTTAAAAAATTACAATGAAAACGGGGACAATTAAGGAAGTAACACTTCAAAAGGCAAGTTTTCATTCCTGTAGAAATTTTCAGGGACTTAAACTGAATTTGCTCTGATCAAGACCAACTGAATTTGCTCTGATCAAGACCTGCTGAACAGAAGACAAACAGCAAAACTGAAGGGATCCAAGAAAACCAGGGCTTCACCCCTAACAAGTTTACTCTTTAGCAAAGAATTGTACTAACTTAGGAAAACTACCAAAATTCAGTCATTCCTGCATCACCTAGTATGGACTCTGATCTGCTCACCCACACGAGTACAAATCTGGGCGTTTCTCTCCCCTGCAAACTGTCATATTTAACTACGTCTTTTTACACAGCCATTTTTATCACCTTGGGAAGAGTTAATGAAATATTATCTACTTAGGTCTCTCTAGGAGTATTAGTTGGAAGCTTTCCTAGTTTCACAGCACAGTAACTCATTTTCTTAAACCCTGGCTTCTAGGTGAACGAAACAGTGGTTTTTATCAATGGGAGTCTACTTTCGTAAGTTCACGATTTTAGTATTAGCAACCATACAAATAACGTAAAGCCACATACATTGTGGGAAAAAACAAACCTAGACCAAAAGGAACCTGAGTCAAGATTGACAGAAGTTTAAAATAAAATGTTCAGGGGGATGGTATAGCTCAATGGTAGAGCACATGTGTAACATGCACAAGGTCCTGGGTTCAATCCCCAGGACCTCCCTTAAAAAGTAGAAAAGCATAAACCTAACTCCACCCACCGCCCCTCCCCACCAAAAAAAAAGTGATTAAAATAAAATGTTCATTTTAATTATGGTTCTTTAGACAAATAATCTTCATTTCTATAAATAGAAATTTATAGTAAGAGTATTCTTGGTCTAATTTATATTTTGATGCTTTTAAAACATTTACAAACATTTTTGACTCTGTTGTTCTCCTATCACTTTTATCTGATTCTCAAAATATGAAATTATAGTGTTGGGTAAAATAGCTTTGATCATTTTAAGACAAGGAGCTTAACTCTACCTGACTTTAATAAACCACTCAATAGAAGTCAATCACATTATCACTTTTAAAACCACAGAAAAAAATAATCAATAGCATTTTGTAATGGTAGTTTTCAATAAGAAGACAGCCAATGTCCCACCTGTTGTAAAAGGAGCACTGCATAAGTGGGCTTTGTGGACTGGTGGCGATATTCGCTAATTCTGTTAGCCAATCCACCTCATTTTCACCGTATGTGTTTTCTGATATGTCTGAGGTATTTTGGGTCCAAGATGACCTTGGATATTCTTGATGTGACACATCTGAACTCAGTTGGTATATGGCAGATTGAGTAGGATCACTCTGAACAGCCTGAAGTTCAGGAAGATCATCTGCAAATAAGCACACTCAAAATTACAAGAAGTTACTAATACAGGGAACAATATCACAATTACAGTTGAAAAAGAGGTCCTCAAATTTAGCTAATTAATTTTGTGAGTGGAAAAATGTAAATTCGGAACATTTTCTTGAATGAAACAAGTTTTAACTGAAAAAAATGACACCTTATACATTTAAGGGTCAACAGAGTCTGACGGAAAAGTAACCCTAACTAATGTGAATGCATAAACACCCGCAGCACCCAACCATGCCATCACCACTACTGCTCACACACTGTTCCTGTTCTCTGATTTTTCCCCATTTTTTATTGCTCACCTGGAAAAATCCATACACCACACTGAGACATTTTTGCTAACATGTTAATGAGAAAAGAGGCATTTTTGTGTGCATGTATGTACTTATTGTTCACACTTTACTAAAATGTTATACAAAATCACTGCAGTAAATAAAAACAATTTTCAAAGATGAAATAGTCATGGTACACATTTTTAGGTACTACTCATTCAACCTTATCTATACTAAATTTTTTTTTTTTTAAAAAGAGGAAGTCTGGGGGCGGAGGGCACAGCTCAAATGGTAGACCACAGGCTTGGCATGCACAAGGTCCTGGGTTCAATCCCCAGTACCTCCTCTAAAAATAAATAAATAAAAGTAAACCTAATTATATCCCCCTGAAAAAAAATTTAAAAAATTTTTTTTAATTTTTAATAAATTAAAAAACATTTTAAGTCTGAACTCAGTAACATTTACTAGTTATTTTTTCCAAAAAAATGTTTCCAAAATGTAGTCTATGATAGATCCTCAGCTACTCAAGAAAGAAAACTAGCAGTAGTCCTTAAGTACCACTCACATACATGCCAAGGCTATGATACTATAAGGAAGACTGAATTCCAAAAAAACCTGAATTTAGAAAATGAAAGGTTGGGAGAAAAAGCATCTTGCAAGACTTAAAAAAAAAAAAATCTCTGAAACACACACCTACAAACTCTACAGATCCACTGGGTCTCCAGTATCTGTCAAGAAACCCTTCTAGTCTTGGGAGTTCCCCAAAACTGTCACTACAAAAGTACATACTCATAATTCCTATTCAGGGGGAATAACCGGAATAGCTCACTAAACCCGAAACATCTGACAAGTACCGGTTCAGGACATTCGTCCGTAAAACTGACTAGAAAGCATCCCACTTTCCAGGAGCGGTCAAAATATCTAAGAAAACTCCACCCTCTAATTCTCCTGGTGATGCAGCCATTTCCCTTCCCTCACTGCCAACTTCCTTCTGTGACCATCACATCTTTAACTACTCTAAAGGGAAAGGGTTCTGTCTTTAAAGTTAAGTTTCATTCCCAGCTGACGTCTCTACTGCTTTAGGGAGGGGTACTCAGGCGCTCTTGGTGGGGCGGGTCTGCTCCCTCTTCCCCAGCCCGGGCTTCTGGCTCCGTCCAGAGGCAGCTGCTCCTGGTTCTTTCGGGCCATGTGCCGGATACTGCAGTGGAGGGCCGGGGTGGGGCCTGGCCGTTCTTGACAGTGGTCAGCACATGGCAGAGGTGGGCTTCCACTGGCCAGATCTCAACTTCTTGACCACCACACCTGTGCCACCGGCTACCCGCCCAGTCCCACAGTGCAATCAGCCCATCGTAGCAGGCGCCTGTTGGTAGCCGGGGCGCTGCGGGCCTTCAGGTCATTGGGTTCCGCGCTGCACGTCTGCTTGCTCCTCTCCATGGAGAATTGGAGCAGTCCTGCCCGACCAGACCATCCGAGGCGTGAGCACAGACCCGCGGCAGCTCTTCCTTTCATCATTGCCGCCAGAGACCAGAAAAATAGCGGAAACTACTTTTAAACTGAAGTCATGAGGGGTAGTACAAGGTTTTGACTCCTGAACCCTAGGCTCCTGATCTCCTCCTGAAACCTAAAATGTAATGATGGGGAATCAACTGCCTGACTGAAATGGTGCTCCTTGCTCAACTGTAACCACTACTCAATGAATATTGGGGCCCAGCAACCCCTTAGCACTCAAGCAGGCTATGTCAGGATCTCCAAATTCCCCAAGAGCACACTAGTATATAACCTCCTCCATTTCATCATTTGTAAAATGAGGATAACAACATCTCAGAGTCTTTGTGAACATTAGGGAAAACTGCACAATAAATGGGGACAAAGCCAAGATGAAGAGCTCGGCAGCAAGCCAAGGTTACCTCTCTTCATCACCTCAAAGCAATACGATGCCGAGTCATACCTCAACACACCTACACACTCCCACAGATCTCGTCTTTGGAGTAGCTGGGCAGCAGTGATAATCATAAACGTCAGATCCTCAAGTTTCAAGGGTCCACTGTAATCTCCCCATTGTACCAACACACCAGGCACGAAGAGTGGCCAGGCATAATTTACTGAGCTCAAAGGGATGTTTCGAAAGTAACATCTTCCGAAAAGCCACACAGCAAGGTTCTCATAAGGTATGTTGAAAGGCCCATCTTTACCCACAAAGACCATCTGTAAATGAGTCTATGATAACCAGAACTAGCCCAAAGTTATGTTGGCTTTAAATAATATTTTATAAGCAGTAACAAGAGAACACTGAAAACTCCTAATGTACAAAACTTCACATACTTTTTAGCAGTCAAGGTAGGTGGAAAAGCTGGCTAAACATGAAAATTAATCTGAATCTCAGTGAAACTCCTAAAAACTTAATTTTGTTTACCAAGCTCCATGTGCTCATCACAAGAGTTGTACCCAGGTGAGGATGGCAAGTTTTCATTACACTGCAGCAACTCCAGTGAGTCATTCATTCCTGAAGCTCTCTTGTCCATTACCAGCAGGAGTTTCTGTACTGCATTAGGCATCTGATTTGTCTTCACTTCCCACACCATGTTATGGTGCTCCGACTTAAAAAATAACATAAGAAAAAAAATTAAGTGATGTGATTTGGAAATGATGTAAGTATAAAATCAATCAGAGACATCACAATGCTATCTTTAACTTAATCATATACTGCTATTTGTATCCCCCTCAAATCCTTTAGACTGGGATGACATCCTGATATCTTGGCCTATAACCATGTAGTCAGCACTAAATTATACCCAAATCCCAAAGGATTAATAGCTTAACTTACATTTTGTTTCTTTAATCTGGTTACTCTCCTTTCAGACCCCAATACTGAGATCAACAGAACTTTTTTTTAAAAACTTGTATCTTCAAAGTTAGAAAAAAATTAACAAGCTTTTCCTCAATTAAATTAAAAAAGGCTGAAGGACTATTACCTCTCATAAAAATAAAAATGTTGTTTTCTTAATGAGATTTGGGACCTAACCATAATAAAAAGATACCTGTGATTCTGAATAGGCTACTATATCTAGAAAGATGCATAAGTGTGGGATATTTAGCTAAACAAATAGTAAATCTACCATTATCTCAAGACTGCAAAGTTATAACAAAGAAGAAAATAATACAGGTTAATACACCTAAAGAATTCCTCAGCAAAATATACCAACTAAATTTTATCATGAAAGTAACATGTGGTTAGACACCTGCTTCTGAACACACTCAAATTAGTTATCTACATGGAGGACAGAAGCAGGAAGATTTCCTGATTTTTCAGGCTCCACTCCAAATCTGGTTTTTAAAAAAAGTTCTAATGTGCTAATGTGAAATACACAAAAAATTCTAATATAACATATAGTTTTTTTCCTTAAAATAAAACAATAAAATATACTGCTGTTAAAAGAAGTCAAGTACCCAAGCCCAGGCTGATCAAAAAATGCAGCGAAAAGATATTTATACCAGAGCTTCCTAAGCCCTGACATAATCACCAACAAACATTGACAAATTATTTCTAGACAGGCTTTTTCATTAACTTTTTAAAATTATTAAATAAATGTTATCCTGACTATAAAATATATGAGTGCTGTGGGAAAAAAATGAAAAAAGCATTTTTAAAAAAAGGAATATAATAATTATTTCTAATCCCGCTGACCAGCTATACTGTTACATTTCAGTGTATTAGTTTACAACTCCATCTTTTTCATGCAGATACCTACAATCATTAATTCTTCTTCATATTTCATATTAAATATGATCAATATACTTTTTCCTTAATAGGTTCATAAGCATTTTCCTGTGTCATTTTTTCAAAGCTCTATTTTAAACAGCTAAATAATATACATCATAATGGTGTGCCAAAATTTACTTACCCCTCCTACTCCTGAACATGTTCCCAGTTTTTCCACTCTTCTAAATAATACTGAATTTATATTCTTTTAAGTATTTGCTGACATCTGATTATTTCTTTAGATTCCCAGAGACAGAGTAGTAGTTGGATGGCAATTAAACATCTTCTTAAGGCTCCTGACACATGTAGCCAAACTGCCTACTGCCGTACTTTATTTCTAATATTTTATATTGGATGCTTTCTGCCTGCACTCCTCAATTATTATCCATTTCTTGGACATTGCTTTAAAGCCTTACACAATACCAACTGTAAGATGTACTACGGAGTAGTGAGAAGGGCATAGGAGGAGATGTAAGGAAACATGGGTCTGATTCCAGCTCGATCACTTACTAAATCTAGGACCTAAGTGAGCTTCTCCCTAATTCAGTATCTCCTAATCTAGAAAGAAGGATAACGACACCTGCTCTCCTTTCCTCCCAGAGCAGGTGTGAGGCTGAACTGAAACAAAGTGAGTGAAAGATATGCAAAATGACTTCTTAAAAGATTTTTTTATCCCTAGACTGACATAAGGCAATACTATACACACTTTGGGTACTTAATGTCCTAAACAGAACAGTAATTGAAAATAATTAACAATAGGAGACCAAACAGCCAGCTATTTAGCTTTGGCAATTTCCTTTCTGGGAAATGTGTCAAGTTATCCAATATATCTCAATAAAAACCACATATCATGCCATGACTTTAAGCAAATAATGGTTTATCTAAAAGATGTAAGGCATCTTTTGCCTTGAATGAGGCATTCCCAAGAAATGAACACTTTTCCGTAAGGACAATCTACTATGTACTGATTGATTAATCAGTCCCATCATCAGATACAGCAAACCTGCTGGGGCATTAACAAATAATTTCCTACAAAATTGGTAGCTACAAGAGATGTGGCTAGTAACACAAACTGACTTCCTGGACAATTTACTTAAAATCTTTACGCCTTGTTTTTAAGATGGAAATAGTAAAGCACGTATATAGGTTGTAAAAACTCAGTGAACTAATAAATGTCAAAAGCTTACAGTAGTGCCTAACGGAGCAAACTCTCCATGTAGAGTGGCCAGTATTATTAGCAACTAGCAGACAATGGGAACCATTGAAGATTTTTGAACAGAGGTCTGACACGATGAGAATTATACTTTAAACGTTCTCTTTGTCTATTTAAAAAATCATATGAAACACAACTTGAGTTTGCAGGAACATTAAAAACAAAGATTTAAGGGACAGTGTACTAAAAAACAGAGTATATTCACATTCCTAATTTCTGTATTTCTGTCTAGGTAAGCCACCCACTCCCAGCTCCCTTTGCAAGAGTTCTCATAAAAGAAAAGGCAATTGGTAGTATCAGTGCAGAGTCCTTATTTAGTAATGCCTAAGACATGAGAGGAACTAGTCATTCTATGTTGAGTTCTCAGAACAGCTAATATTAATTTTAGGTAGCACATTTTAACTCCTTCTGTAGAAAACTTCCCTACATCTTATGCACACAGAACACCATTTAACCTGTCTAATGATTCAAACTTCATGTGAATATCTACTGTACGTCCTTCACATACAGATGTGATCTGAAACTTGAACATGTTCTCATTTTCTGTTTATTACGAAGTTCAGAGTTGCACCATACGTACACATACACGCCTCCTCAGAGCTATCCTGAAGCGTCTGGA